>NW_017729024.1:68350648-68352159 GCF_001723915.1 Gavialis gangeticus | reverse complement strand
CCCCCCCCCCCCCCCCCCGAAACAAAATAAAAAAACCCCCATGTTTTCCCAGGGAGTTGTTATTGAAGCTTTTATGTGCTGCTATAATATGACACATGATATTTTAAACAGAATTTCTTCAAATATGCTACATTTTCTTTGTATCATTAATTGCAAAAGTCAGAGGCAAAATATACCTAAGTAATGATTTAGATACCCATACTTCCATAACTACCCATTATCCAAATATTTGGGTCCCTACTACAAAAAAAAAAAACAAACAAACCCAGGTACAACATGCAGAGCAAGAAAACCCAGTTTGTCCCAGACTTATTGGTGGTATCAAATTTGATAAATATTAGTATAAATGTTTTGATTTTTCTTTAAATACAAGAATGAACAACCTCAATCTTTAAAAAAAGTTATTAGTTATTAAATACATTTTTCCCCTATAAAACCACCTTTTCAGCTAATAATTCTGGCATTTGTTTTAACTGACAAAGAGAAAAAGTCTCTTAAGGATTGACATTCACTTTCAAGAGCTGAATACCCCATTGGTCCAAAATAAGAACCTTGAAAGACACAGAGAGAAGTGTGGAATAAGTTCCAGTTGAGGCTAAATTGCCCTGCTATAGTTATCTGTTTACTGTGGAATAAGAGTGGGTGACTATCATATATCATCTGTTCTACAGTAAATCCCTACCCTCCATTAAGTCCCTGATTGTTTGTCCATATGTATACAGAATTTCACAGTGTTAGAAATTATTCCCCCAAAATCAGATAATCTAAACTCTGACAAACTATTTTCAGTAACAAGCATCTCTGGAAATTGTTATCTTTAAAAACAAACCAATCAACCAGCTCACTATCTGAGACTGTTTGGAGCAATCCTGGTGAGCAAATTCTAGGTGAAGATTTAACTAAACTTTTCTGATAAATGTATTCTTCAAACATGCATTTTTCCTATTTGCAGTAGGTTTCAATGTTCACTGCAAATATGTTTAATTCTTCAATCTGTGCAAACAACTAGATTAGATTTACATTAAGGGAAGCATGCCTTACAAGCATGAGGTTTCACCACTTTCACAGGATTGTTAACAAAAGCCGTATAAAAAATAAATCTAGAAGTAAATAAAAAAATCTAAACAATTAAATCTTAAAAATGACCTCAGAGTAAATTTGAATCCAACATATGCATCTCCTACTTAAATAACCAAAGCCAAACAAAAGGTGCACTAAGTATATACAGCATTTAAGTATATAAGGGACAAACATCAGGGGCTAGGAGAACACCTGTTCACTAGAAGCACCTCAGGGGAAGACTAGGAATAATGGTCATAAACTGATAGAAGATCACTTCAGATTACCAGGGGTGGGCAAAATACTGCCTGTGGGTCAGATCTGGCCCGCCAGCCCATTTTATCCAACCCACAGGGCCTTTAAACATTTTAGAAAATTAATTTTTATCTGCCCCTCACTGCCTCTCAAAGATCACAGGCAGCCAGCAACAGCAGGACCCAGCAGGAGCCTGT
>NW_017729024.1:68349551-68350331 GCF_001723915.1 Gavialis gangeticus | reverse complement strand
AGGGGGAGGGGCGGGGGGGCATGGAAAGCAGCAGGGGCTCCAGGAGTGGCAGCAGCTACACAGCTGCTTCTCCTCACCGGTGCTGACCCAGCTGGGCCCATCTTGTCCCGAGTGACACGCAGCAAAGAAGCGGCTGAGCTACTTTTTTGGGCATGTCAGCACTCCAGTGCCTTACAAGGTAGACATTGTGGGTTTTTCAGCACACTGGCCAAAAAACATTGCCTACCCCAGACATAGACCATGTGACAGAGTGTAACTTGCAGTTCCAAGGCCACACTACCTCCTCCCAAAAGGAGTACTTCCAGGGGCAAAGGGAGGGACTTCTGGTGGCAAAGGGTAGGGATTCGAGGGTGGAACTTCCAGCCGCAAGACAGTGACCAGGGGGTGGGGCAACTGTCAAGGGGCGGGGCTACCCATGCGGCCCTCAACAGCTCACCAAAATTCTTGAAGTGGTCCTCCAGCCGAAATAGCTGCCCACCCCGGGATTAGACATAAGGAAAAACTTCTTTACAGTTTGTGTGTCCACAGTCTGAAACAGACTTTTTCCCCATAAGTGGTACACTCACCTTCCCTGGAGATCTTCAAAAGATGACTATACATACACCTCACTGGGGTCAGCTGACCTCAGCAGTCTTTCCTGCCTTAGAGCAGGGGAGCTGGACTGGATGATCTCGTGAGGTCCCTTCCAGCCCCTAACTTCTATGAATCTATAATACCATAGGAGGAAGGCCTGAATTTTAAAGACTGCAAATGCCTAGTGGGATAATATATAAATAAATA
>NW_017729024.1:68344342-68344551 GCF_001723915.1 Gavialis gangeticus | reverse complement strand
CCAGGGGTGGGCAAAATACTGCCTGTGGGTCAGATCTGGCCCGCCAGCCCATTTTATCCAACCCACAGGGCCTTTAAACATTTTAGAAAATTAATTTTTATCTGCCCCTCACTGCCTCTCAAAGATCACAGGCAGCCAGCAACAGCAGGACCCAGCAGGAGCCTGTGGCTGAGCAGCAAGGAAAGCCTGGCTCCACCCCACCCCCAGCC
>NW_017729024.1:68319226-68343390 GCF_001723915.1 Gavialis gangeticus | reverse complement strand
CGCAAGACAGTGACCAGGGGGTGGGGCAACTGTCAAGGGGCGGGGCTACCCATGCGGCCCTCAACAGCTCACCAAAATTCTTGAAGTGGTCCTCCAGCCGAAATAGCTGCCCACCCCGGGATTAGACATAAGGAAAAACTTCTTTACAGTTTGTGTGTCCACAGTCTGAAACAGACTTTTTCCCCATAAGTGGTACACTCACCTTCCCTGGAGATCTTCAAAAGATGACTATACATACACCTCACTGGGGTCAGCTGACCTCAGCAGTCTTTCCTGCCTTAGAGCAGGGGAGCTGGACTGGATGATCTCGTGAGGTCCCTTCCAGCCCCTAACTTCTATGAATCTATAATACCATAGGAGGAAGGCCTGAATTTTAAAGACTGCAAATGCCTAGTGGGATAATATATAAATAAATACCATTAAAAATACTTGTGCAGTTCTTGCACATACACAAAATATACATTTGATGTTTACATTATACTGTATTTGTACAGTATCTAAAGAGCAAATCAGGTGTGTTGATATCTTCTCAGGACTGAGCCAAATCTACTTTTAGACATGATGCAATATGCAAGAGTATCAAACAGTACAGCAGAAAAGTCAAGATGAGACACAATAATAAGGTTACATGCTTACTTAGGTTCATTATGTGGACCATCTTGATGCTATTATTTTGCTTTCAAGTTGGAGTGGATGGTCCAGAGGGAGCAGGAAAAGAGAACTAAGTGAATATTAAAGACAAGAGATAAGGGATGGAAAGGGTACATGATATGAGTCCCAAGAGTATGGGACATGTGGGAAAGGTGAAAAACTAGTCATGAGGTAGGAGATCCTTACAGATCAGGTTAAAGCAAAAACCAAGAAGCTATAATTTTACAAGGATAATAATACTGCATATGGAATGAGGGAACACAAATACAGGAATGTACCAGTGAACTGAACAACGGTAGTACAGTAGGAAATTGTCAGTCACAAACAGAAATCTATAGATGGGTTACAGATATGTGCAGGTCCCATTTTGGCCTCTAAAACCATGGTACAAAATTATGAAAAAAATTCAGCATTACTGACCATTTCTTTGACTAAGATGAGATGTGCAGACAGTCAAAACTTGAGTGGATTCTCATTTTTTACTTTTTTAACTTCCCCATCAAACACTTGTCTGTGCTTTAGGTTTTTGTTTCAACATAGTTTGCAAGCATTTCCTACTAGGTCCTGGTGTCTAGTTTGGGGAGGGAATGGGGGCGGGGGGCAGGGGGAACAGGACGTCTACATTTTTAAAAAAACGTGACATAAAAACAAAAAGATGGACATGTGAAAGAGAGAAGAGAAACTTCTATAATACAAAATTAAAAAGTAAAAGTCTCTCCTCTCTTTCACACGTTCACTTTTGTTTTCATAATAAAAATGTTAAAGTAGTAAAACAAAAAGATGAACATGTGAAAGGGTGTGCATCCACAGGGTCTGAGCTAGAAACATTTATCAGCAACAAAATACACACATCACCTCACTCTCAATGTCCTTCATAGTGTTGCACATTTGGGGCTAGCTGTCTGTCTTCTAGCTGGGGGGGGACAGCGAGAGAGAATGTTTGCATGTCTCCACAATATGATTTTTTGGCAAAGCTCAACATTTTCCACTTGACAGAACTCTTTTTAAATTGAGTTTTTTAATACTATATGAACAAGCAGCCCTTGCACCATGCTGCAATGTAAAGTTGATAACTTGTGTAACGACAAAAGGTCCAGCCTTTTCCTGGCATATGGCTTCAGTAAACAAAGAAAGTTTGGATCAAAGTTTTCTCCAAAAGGTTTGTTTAAGATCCCTGCCTCAAAATTATTCAACCCTCACCTAGAAAGCTACTCCCAATGCTAAGTGCAGCAAAGAACCAAAAGTAGGACAACAACTGAACACATGGTGCAAGTAAATATTAAATCTATTAAGAATTACATGAGGACACAGGTGTAGATGCCAGGACACCATCTGTATGACCTGACAAAGTAAGAAAGATATAACTTGTCACATGTGCGCAAAGAAAAGATTTGGGAGATCATGTAGACATTCACCCCTCCTACTTAGGGAAAAGTAGGGAAGCAAGACCCAAGAGAAAAATCTGGGCACCTAGTAGGACCCCACCTTACCTTTCATTTTAGATATAAGAAAGAGTGATCTGATTTTGGGAGGTCTTCAAGCTTGGGGTCCGATACAATTGTACCCCCATTCCTCCCTTCTCATAGACACTGCATGGAAGGAGTAAGGGGAAAGCCAGCAAACCAAGGCAGCCAAGACTAAGAGAAGCAAACTTCTTCATTTTGCATTTTCACAAGTGAGATTTGTGAAAGGAAGCCAGAAGAATGTCATCTGGCTCAGACATACCAAGCTTATTGACAAAGCACATGACACTTATGTTGACATAAGGCATTTTAGGACAGCCAAACTGAAATGTGTTAGGGGATAAGAAAACCAGGATTTGGTGTTTGAATTCAGGATCTCCATCAACTCTAGGCTATAATGTTTAAACAGACTGTTGCTGTTGCCAAGTTCTTAGAGAAGTTCCTTAAGAAGGAAGCTCTTGAAGGAGGGGTCTAGATGCAATGGACAGTAATGATGACAAGCACCCCACAACCATTTTTATTTTATTGTGACTAATGGAACATTTACCCAGAACATGAAGTTGTGGGAAGAAAACAGTCTGATTCAAGCACACAAGGTTCTTTGGGTAAATCCAGTATCTTCTATTAGACCAAAACAGTTGGAAAAATTCTTCTTTGCAAGCTTTCAGGTATGAACACTCTTTGTCAGGCTGAGGAAACATCAAGCAGCATTCATTTTCTTGTTCAGTGTTTTCAGGATTCTCAAGGTGCCACAATCCATGGGGGACAGAGCCAGAAGGGACCCATTTAGGATTACAGCTTGGGCAACAGAAAACTTGATTAACATTAAAATATAGGAAAGCAACTCAAGGAGTAGAGGAGGCCAAAGCAAAACTCCAAAGATGCATGATTATATCCTATAAAAGATGTAAAAAGCTCGTTTAGGTTTGTGGAACAAATAAGCCTGAACTAGTAGCCTTACATACAGATACAGGAACATATCTTTGCACGACTTATCAGGACAGAGTGGACATTTGGGAGGAAGCAGCTTCTGATGCTAATATGTGCCTTTCTGGTCACCAACAACCACAGCCAGAAAGTTTGGGACCCATCAGTCAGAAGGAGAGAGTATCACACACACACATTTCCTCCAAGGATGAGCCAAAGGCAGAATTTCAGTCTCCTTGTTCTCTTTAAAGTTCTGCTTTTTCCCTTTGGTTCCCAATTTTCTCTTTGGAAGAGGAGAGTAAAGAAAGCCATTCCTAGCACAAGCATCCTTGCATCACTGCTCCAACCCTGCCATGGTCCTCCCATGCTACACTGCTCCACGACTCGCTGTCACTTGATCCAAGGGAACACTGTGGAGGCCTGGAGTAACTAGGCTGAAGAAGCACTGTTTCGGTTGCCATGGCAGTAGGAATGAAGTATTCTTTATTTGTCATGCGAAAAGGATCCCCGTTTCACCGCACTGCCTATATGAATGCAGCTCCTGTGCGAGACCAGAACTCCCTTAAAGTCTTTGGCTTTTGTATCAGCACTGCCCCCTCCCAGCATTTAATCCGGCCTGTGACCTAAATTCCACCTCTTACCCTCACAGCCCTTCTAGGGCAGCTCCCCAGGGTCTGCATCTCTGCTGTGCACTTGGTCAACAGGAAGAGGCCTCCCGAGTTTTGTCTACATCAGCATTTATGGGCAGCCTGGACCTTCAGAGGTGCTGAGACCAGTCCAGCTGCATAGAGTTCTGCCTTGCATGGCTCTGCCCTGAGCGCCCGGTCTGTCAGGCCAGGCCGGCCCGAACACCCACGGGCACGTCCTGACATCACTGCCCATCGCCAGGTCTCAAACCCGCAGGCTCCAAGTGTGGCCACAGGCCCTGATGCCTCATTCTGTGCAGGTGGCAGTTCACCGTGCCCTCCTCCCACCGCTGCCACAGGGGGAGACTGACTCAAACAAACAGATGCCGTTGGCCATTTTAACTAGGGTGCCACACCTCACCCTGCCCCATGCCTGCTTTGGGGACTCCCAGCCAGCGCTGGCCTCTCCATGCCTGCAGTTTTCCAGGCTCCTTCCATAGCCTGTGCTCAGCCCATGTGCCAGGGAGGGGGTGGGGGCCATGAAGCAGCCATATTGTTGGTACCATCCAGCCACAGGGGGCACCTGCTCCCTGCCTGGTGCCTGCCCAACATCCAAAAGGACTTACTCCCTGCCACATGCCGGGCCATGCTCCCACCCTCAAAATGGTGAATTCAGCCCCTGTGGCAATAGCAGCACCAGCTCAGCACTGCCCGGCTTCTAACTTCCTCTGCCAGCCTGCAAAGGGAAACCCAGTGTTTCCCACTTCAAAGAGGAAAATCCACATTTTTCCCCTTTAAAGGGGAAAATATGCACTTTTCTACAGGAAGCAGAAAACCTGGATCCCTGCTTATCACTTGGATACGGCACCTGCCTGAGTAGGTGTCAATGTGTCTGGATTTCCTAAACATAGCATTAGCCTCCTTATGGCACAATTCTTCGCATTCGTTTAGGACCAGGAAGTGGGAGCAGTGGGGAGTTTTGCCTGTGGATCAAGGCAGTTTGCTACACAACGTGTGTGTCTATCCTTCCAACGAGTCAGGAGGGAACGCCATAGATTCACAATAACCTTGCCATTTGTGATTACAAAAAGGAATATCACAATGATGCTCAATGTTTGAAATTGTAGACCCATAAGCCAGGTCAGCAGGTGAATTGCAACAAAGCTTCAAAGCCAAAGACATTTGGTTGCAACGGTATGATATAAGGGTCACAGTGCAGGATCAGCTCATATAATTTTTTTAGAAACCTT
The DNA here is from genome assembly GCF_001723915.1 of Gavialis gangeticus. Taxonomy (NCBI): domain Eukaryota; kingdom Metazoa; phylum Chordata; order Crocodylia; family Gavialidae; genus Gavialis; species Gavialis gangeticus. The sequence goes on along the minus strand of NW_017729024.1, from coordinate 68,338,473 downwards.
TAACTGTTGAGCCAGTCAATTGTTGCATCACGGTGAAAAAGATCCTGAAGCATGCTTTGGGTTATTTTAAGCATGAGAATACAGATGCATGTGGAATTGACTCAGTGGTTATGGCAACAAAAAGACTGGCTTAGAGATGCTTCAAAGATAAGCTTGGTGGGAAGATTTTGATAACACAAATTGTGGATGCCCCTCATGACTGGTATCCAGTGCACACACAAAGTTAAGTGAGCCAACTCTCAGCGACAAATGAGACCGAGTATGTCACTGGATGACGCTGTATCTATAAGACAGAGAAGACCTGAAGTCTTTGAAGACTAATATTCACCTTCAGCCTGAGTGGTCTTTACAGCTTCCACCTCCCTTACATGGGGAGGACAGAAGAGAGAAGGAAGAAATGGTCAAAGGTAGAGCAAAAAGGGTCTAACCCAAGCAGCTTGGCTGTATGGTCCAAGCCCTTTCAACCAACTAAACACCTGGTAGGAGAGTGGGTATCCCTCCCCAGTGCTTCAAGGAAAAATAAATTAATAAATAAAAGGGCAGCAGCCTTCTGTTCAATATCTCTCCCTTGTGGATGTCATTCCATGCCTACTTCTCCTCAAATATAAAAGTTTACAGTACCAATGTTAGATTGCCATTAAGTATATTTACTGGCCTTCAGATTTCTCTCCTTTTTAAATATCCTCAGAGACCACCGCACCAAAACACACACACTTCTACTTCATAACATATAATATATAAATAAAATACATACACTGATTTATATATATATAAAATTTCAACATGTGTGCATTTCTCCCCAGGAAATAACACCCCTGTTGCAGTATATATAATCAATTCACTGTAAATTGTAAGCCTCCATTTTACAGTCCTCAGGAGAACTTCAAGCTGCACAGGAAAGCATTTAACAGTTCCTGATAATGTAGTAAATTCCTTAGATAGCTCCAGGTATCCTGTTGTCCTGTTCTAAAGCTACTCCATTTTCCCAGCAGGAAAAAAACAAGAAGTGCTCCATTTAACAAAGGGTACAAGGATGATAAACAAGTCAGCAAGATCTCTTAGGAGAATTTAAATGTTTAGGTATTGACATTTTTGGAGAACAAAATTTAACAAATTAGCGGCAGAAGCATAGCTCAGTTGTATTTTCTATTTTTTGTTTTATTGGATCTTTCCAGACAAAGTGGAGAAACTGAACAACAGTTATCCATTTTTTGAAAAGAAGTCTAAATATATTTTGGGTGGAAAACAAATGTGAAAAAAATAACCACATGAATGTAGTCCCATTAACCTAATGCAACACAAATGGAGAAAAATCAAAGTACCGTATAAAAATCTTTATTTACAAAATTAAGGATTTAAGAAAAGTTTTCAATAATTCCAGGATAAAAATATTTATGAGTAAAGAAAACACTGTGCTTCTTCTGCTCAAAAAAGTATAACACACAGTTTCCCTATGAGTATGAGATTTTTGAAGACAGACAGTGCTTAGGCTTTTCAAATGAAATAGTGTTACTTTATAAATTGATAAATTACGTTAATACCAACCATTATATTTCTAGCTTTGACTTTGATACCCATTTTTAAACACAGTTCTAAGATATACTATTATTATTTACATCAGGGGTGTTAAACAACCATGCCCCTGGGCTGAACCTAGACCACAGGGCTTCTCACAGACCAGATCCAGACACGGTGTTGGCAGCAAGGTAAGTAGTGGCACAAGGGTCACGTGCTAACATCCCCGCACCCTGGAAACGTATCTCCAACAAGGCTCCACAGCTAGGAATTTGGCACCATGCCAAATTATTGTGTCTCCAAATTTCCATTCTTTCTAGGAGCCTGATGTGTCGTATCTTTGATACCCCTAATCTATATAAAGCAACATGTAAAAGCAGAAAAACACAAAAAAAAAACTTAGGAGATCTAAGAAACAAGATGTAACCTTCTTTTATCCTGTAAGTATTTGGATACAGCATGTAATTTTAGGACCGTGACAACTCAGTTCAAGAAATTAATTGTTTTAAGTACTGAATGAAACTTTTGTCCATTAGTCTGTCTCTTTCACTCTAGAAGCAGAAATGTGAATGACATAGGCAATTTCAGAAAAAAGAATGAACTGACATCTAGTTAATGCGTCTTAACTGCACCTGGATTGTGCAAAACTGGACTGTACTCCTGTCTCCAACTTCTATGATGGATGAAGGTAACTTATCCATTGTCCTCTGGAGGTCTACTAAAAAAGGCACAGGTTTACTAATTGTCAGTCCTTCATTTTCCAAATGCTAAACTTGAGATGCCAGATTATGAGCAGAACTGAGCACTCATAACTGAAACATAGGATTAATCATAACTGTGGATGCTCACATCATTGCTATTGGGGTCAGTGTGGCTTGGTGAAACTGGCACAGAGTTAGGGGTAAGGAAGTGCCAAGTTCTAATTCTGTTTCTCACACTAACACATTGTGTGACCTTAAGTTTATTTTTGCAGATTTGCATGTTTTTTTGCAGTTTCCCCATCTATTAAAAGGGGCTACCTTTTTGAGGGAGTTTTAGAGGTAAGAATGAACCGTAGCATAACTAAGGAAGGGCAAAAGGGGCAGCAGCTCCAAATGCCAACTTAGGAAGGGAGGGGCAGAAAACCAAAATACTGGTTCAGCTGCACTGGCATCACCAGCATCAACTGAGCCCCCGCTCTCCATGCATCATTGCTGCCTTAGGTGCCCAGGTAATCTGTTATGCCTCTGACAATATCATTGAAGCACTCTGACAATATGATGAAGGTCACAGAAAACCATCTGAGCAAATGAATTCCATATTCAGTGTTGAATTTGAACGATAGGCAGAAAATATGATCCGCATAACACATTAAGAGAAGACAAAATAGATATTAAATAGCATATAAAGATACTGAAATTGTGTCAGCTATGCTGAGGGTAAACCCATTTCACAGACAATGCAGCCAGAGACAAAGATGGACTAGTTTTCAGAAAGCCAGTGGCTGCTCTCTGGAGTACACATATTTAGGCACAATATTACTAGAGAATTGGATTGCATTTCCAGTGTGTGAGACCTCAGAGATTCCCCCTCAACTCCCCCCAAATGAAGGTTGTCAAGGGTCCCTGAACACATTAACCACCCAGAATTCAACTAAGACAAAGGAAGTACATCCACAATGCCATAAAATATAGAAGCTTTCTGGCATGTTACCAAAACCAAAATGTACTATACAAACAGGAAATGATGATTTTAAATAATGCAAAACTCAGCAAAATCTGAAGTTATTTTCTTTTACAGGTCATGAAAAAAAAAAAACTCCCTGACAATTTCAAAACTGTGCTGCAAAAACGTGACAGCAGTATGGCTCTCCTTTAAGAAAGTATTCAGGCATCTTCCAATTTCCCAAGAATATACTGCATTGCTATCCCCCATATACCAGAGACTGAAATTTTTAAACATATGAAAATAATGTTTACAAATACTAAAAACTGTGCAAATGAATTGTGCACTAAATGCATCTTAGTACAGGATTTCAAATATCCAACCTTCTCAGTACTGCTTATGCTGCATTATATTACCTTCATACTTTTTCATTGAAAGTTTAAACTACAATCAAAGTAACAATTTATATCCTTGTTCTTTTTGTGCAGGACTGAATCAAAGCTTTCCTCTTGTTAGGTGCTATGCAATATTCTTTAATGGTGATTTAAATTCTTAACTTGCTACATTAATATTAAATCAATTACTTTTCTCTGAAAAATTACATATCAGACCAATGAAAAAAGTTATCGTTAACATACACAGTACATATCTGCTTATTTTTTTTGCCCCAAAAGTATTTCTTTCCACACTGAATCCAAGGGAAGGCAACATCAATATCTATAAAATAAACTGGGGTCAACTAAGAAGGGTCTCTGACACTTCCACTTCAAGTTTTTGCTTCAGCTTTTTAAATGTAAAAATACACATCTCCCAGCTGACCATACCTATTTTCATTCACACTCTGGATACGGCTTTTAAATCTCTCATGCATAATAGAAAAGAGATATTAGAACTGCAGAGACACCACACTAAGAGATCAACCCTTGCTGTTAAATAACCTCTCTGCAATTTCCCACTGTAGAAGCAGCAAGAAAGATGCGCTGCAATCCTCCATTCACTTATTACAATTAAACGCAGACAAAAATGTAAACTGAGCCACTGCTCTGAACACAACTTTTAGAGAAAGCAGTCCCCATAACCTCAACAAGCATGATGGAAGGAAGGGGATTATTTGGAACTGGCAGGAATAACCGTGGAGGACTGCAGAGGGTCTTGGACAGCCAGTCCTCTTCCCAAGGTGGCACGGTGGGTGGCAGCACAGTGATAAGGGGGGGGGGTGCAGGGGGAGAAAGGGGACTTGCCTGCACTGGAATGCATGGGGAAGGGTGGGGTAGAGGTACACTACCCTGGGGGTGGTCCCTGATAGCTTGTATGCCTGGTGAACAGTAGTAGGTGGAGCAGGGGGAGATGCTGCTTGGGTGCCCGTGTGGTAGAAGCAGCTGGGACCGAGTGCAAGCCCCTGGCGGTCTCCTAGCGCATGTTGACTGTTGGGTCTGGACAGGGACTGCCATGCTGGGAGCCCCACACAGCTCTCCTGGAAGTCAGTGGGGAGGTCCAACCATCCCAAACTCTCCCCCAATGCAAAAGGTCCCATGTGGGGTGGAGGGTCCTGGGCCAGGGAGTTGCGGGGGGAGGGAGTTTGCAGCCCTGGAGTGTGCTGTGGCAGCTGGTCTTCGTGTCAGCTTCCCGCAGCCATATACGGGGGTGGGTTCCAGGTTTCCTGTCTCCTGCCTGTCAACCACAGGGAATCCTAGGAATACCATATAAAGGTGCAGGCAAGCAGCTGTGACCAGCCCACTGCTGGCACAGTTCTGGGGTTCCCAAACCGAGGCAATTCCAAAAGCACCACATAAGGTGCCTGCAAGCAGCTGTGACCTGCCCAGAGGAGTGAAGCAATCAGGAAGTGTGGGGGTATTCCCCACTGTCCCCCCACAAGCAGGGGATCTGGGAGTGCTGCCAGGGGTCTGGTTTCTTGCATACATTTTTTTGAGGGAGATGCCCACTTTGAGGGGGCCCATGCAGCAATCAGGCAGGGCAAAGGTGGGGGCGTCCCCATGCTGCTGTGCAGGGGCAGGGGTGGGGTGCTAGAACACCTTCTGGGCCCCCCTATTGCAAAGGGTCCTGGGTGGGGGGATCCCAGCCTTTGGGGGAGGCGCTCTTGCAAGCCTGCATTACACCGCCAGTGTAAAGGGTCTCTAGGGGCATCTCTGGCGGTTGTCGGAAGCTGGCATTTGAGCTGTGGTGGGCAGTCTCTTTGCTGGCTCACCCTGGAAACACCAAATTGGGCAGTAGCTTCTCAGTCCCGGGGAGGGAAAGGGCTGCTGGAATGCGATTTGAACCCCCTTTTGCTCCCCAAAGATAGGTGTTGGGTAAATAAACAAACGACACTGACAAAAGCAATCATTTTTATTTTTGTTTTTTATTTTATTACACAAAGGAGATTGCTTTGAGGTATGCTGATACCGGACTCCAGAGCTAGTTACACCTGGTAGTAGCAATTATTAATTACCACTTTGAAAACCCAGTAAAATATACATGCAATAAGGCAAACTAGGTAGGCTGAGACACACTACAGCAGTTCGCCTTGCATTTAAAACACATACAACATGGTTTACAGGCAACTTCCACCATTTAAAAACATTCTGAAGTCACCCACATGTGTTAAGTGACAGCTTTAGAATGCTTGAAATAGAAAAAAAAAATCACCCCATGTTTAGGTACCCATAGGTTCTAGAGTATCCCCTACAGACTTAAGATAGGTTATATAAATACTGTCCTTTCAGCCAGAGTACTTAGCTGACCAACTGCTGTTTTACGCATTATCAGGGTGGGTTTCTGATCTGCTGAGTTATGTTTTTCATGACTGGGACAGCAATTCTCTCAGCTGGCTAAAGGGGGTCAGATTTTTTTTTTCTGTTACCTGACAGTAGATCAGGGACCTATCTAGGTGAGTAGGTCATGAGATTAGATTTAAGGTGCTGAAAAGCAGCAGGCAGCAGATGTCCACTGTATCTCAATAAATGGAAACTTGCTAACATAAGGGAAGGCATCCTCTAATAAAACTGAGGAATGAGTTTGAGGCTTCCTATGTCCAGCACAGAAGGAGCTGACTCATTTTCCCTACCTTTCAGCCCAAAATGGAGGAGTGGTATCCCAGCAGCTGAATGAAATCCAGCTCTGATAAGGTGAGGAGGGGCTAATATTTACTCTCCTTCAGGTAGATATAACTAAGAAGAGAATCGTGTTTTACAGTGTACAGATCACTGCCAGAGAGTTGCCAAATGAATTAAGCTAACAAAAATGAGGCCTGTTTAACCTATATCACTTGCATCCTCTCTTACTTCTGAGTGCAGCCAGGACAGTTATTCACGTGTGTGAACTGAACTTCTAATAGCAGCTTTACTCATTTCAACAAACGCTGGTACTCACAAGATGCAAAGTACTGGCCATTCCAATAGTGAAATAGGCTCTAAATCCTACTAGTAAGTACTATGGCAATTATGTTCTAGCATACATGAAAGTATACTTTGATTAAAATTTAGACTGGTCCCTGTACTGGAATTCCTCACCCACTATCGGTTTTTTTATTAATGAAACGGATGTAAGCAGGAGAATTAGGTCTTTGAGAGGATCCATCTAGACAGCCATTTGCCTATTTAACATCCAAGATACAATCACACTGATAACTTGAGAGGCTCAGAGAGCTGGGGGGGGGGAAGGCAGGGAAATAAGCAGAGAAACTGATACATATGAAAATTTAAAAGTATATTAGGTAATTGTTCTTTGATAAGGTTAGTGTTGCCAAAGCTAATTTTACCTCAAGCCACAATGACAGCCCTCATCCTCTCAAGGAAAGGTTTGAGAAAATGAAGCCCAGAGGCTCCAAAAACAAAAAGCAAACAAAGAACCTGGCACATATTTGCAAAATAACTATGATTTGGGAGCGAGAGTAGGGCTCAGTTCCTGAGTTTTGAATACTTAGACTTGTCCATACTGGTATGAAGAGAGAGAGACTCAAATTACTATCAAAACACATTCACGAATATGGAAATACTCAGCAAAGCAACTAGCACAGCCCTTGTACATTTCATTAAAGGTACAAAATTCAAATCATTCTTAGCATACCATTGTTGCATCAAAAACAACCAGGAGAGAGAAACTGATATAGGATATCAAAAACTTATTTATGCAGAGGAAGAAGAAACAATGGAAACAATCGAATTTAGACGCAAATTCTTTTTCCCCCTCAATTTAGTAGTTTTATGGGGGGGGGGGCGGAATGGACAGTTCTTGTCATATAAATGAGATGCATGAGAGAAATAAGAAGATACATAATTAAGTAGGAAAACCAAACCTAAAGGAGTCAAAATTCTATGCAATATGTTGATTTCAGTGTAATGACATTGCCTTCTCAAGCAAATGGATATAAATTAGCAGCTAGCAACTTTTTCCTGCTGCAAGCCAGAGCAATCCAGCTCTGGGCCGATGCAGGCTAGATGGCTTCCACAACATATCAAACAAACAAACAAAGGGCTTTCCCTGCATTGCACATACCCAGGTCCAACTGCTAGGAGCTTTTCCTGGCCCCGCTACTCTACAGCTGAGGCACAACCACAGCTTCCCATCCATGGGGAGCTGGGCCAGGTCTGGGCAGCTGGATACTATTTCCATGCTGCTGCCAGTTCTGCACCACAGCAGGCAGAAAGCAGGCAGGAAAGGAGGGAGAGAGAAGCGGTAGCAGTGTGGATGCAGCTTCCAGCCGCCTGGCTCTAGCACAGCTCCCCACCAGCTGGAAACTGCTCCCATGTTGCAAACAGGGAAGCTTGGTTTGTAGGGGCAGAATCAGCAAGGTAGCAGCTGAAAGCCATAACCCAGTTCCTTGCCACTTAGTCATAGCACAAGCATGGGCTCTGCAAGCAGAATCCAGTGGCTCCATGGGCTAGATCTAGTCCATGGGCCATATGTTGCCAACCTGATTTAAACTATCCTATGTTCCCATTTTGACAATCTCTTGATATGGAAGCAAAATATCCCGGCATTTTAAAAAGCTGGTCTATTAACTGCTTCTAAGAACTGGTTAAAGTGACCAAAGGACTAAAGCATAGAAACATAATTTCTTAAAGCAAACACTTAAATCAGGCACACAAAGATAATTTATATCCATATTCAGGCTTGGGCTAATATATTTCTGAAAAAGGAGGATAAAAAAAATTAATAATTCTTCCAGATACATTTTGACCAACAAGGTAAAACAGATTTATAGTCCTGGGACTCTAGAAAAACAACAGTAGATACTATCATCTTTAAAAATGACTAATATGATTCTATTGGATTTCCTGGGCATTTCCTAGGCATGCCATTACTAAGTTAAGAACAAACAAACCCCCTTATGTCTATTCTGTTAGTTTCAAAATGCAAAAATATAGAGCTAAGGAGCTTGCCTGATGCTGAATTTTTTTAATGAAATTTGATAATACAAAAGGATTTTTCTCTCGTAAAATGTTGTAAATAAATCAGTGGTGTAAAAGTAAAAAATGATGATGCTCATAGAACTAACATATATGTTAGCATTATAGAAAGTGCTCAATAAAATTCAGCATTAAAGTTACAAGTACTTGTTTATTCTGTGCATTCTTCGCTGCCACCTACCATTGAAGGGAAATCCATCAGAAAAATCTTACAAGAAAAATCTACATGCTTTTTAGCAAGTTAGTTCCCTGAGCAAATAAAAGGGTACAGTACAGGTCCTATTGAATTAATCAATCATTTTCATCCTTGTTGATTAATCAGACAAGGACATTTGCAATTTGTTAGCTTAAAAATTCTATAGTAAGCAGATCCTAAAATTCATTTAACTTTTGTAATCAATCAGTCAAACTCAGCTTTTATTCAGTCTATATAAAAAAAGTGAAATGGAAATATCGTTTCCTTCTCCCTTTTGCTACTGTGATAGGCCTGTTTCAGAAGTCTGAAGCGCAAAGAGTATATTTCAGTCCTTATGCTCCATTTAATAATATGTAAATACCATTTTGTTCATAATAGTCTTGTAATCTTTCTGCTTTGACCAGGTATCAAAATAGCTATAATTCTCTTGTTGAAAGAGATCAACATTCTTTATCGAAAGATGACATCTTAACAAAATGTCAATTTACAGACTGAAAAAAATGAACAAGTTAGGTGGTATTATTTTCTTAAAAGGACCAACACATGAGAAGAATCATATTCCTTTACGTTTTGATATTTAAATTATTATCAGTAGTACAATGTAGTAAGATAAATGTTCATTGAAGCTCCCTTTATTTTTCTTTTGTTATGTAAAAATAGAAAACACTAGAGGGAAAATGCTTTACTGAGTTACAATTAGCCTCCAAGGATAGAGCAAATGAGAGATCATTAAAAATATTTAAGCTCAATTATGCACTACATATGAACGCTGAATCAAATTCACTCTACACACATTCAACAGAAGTACTTCAATCATACTCCTTGAATTCTTTAAATTAGAATTTGTATCTCAAATAAGAACAAAGCAACTGTAAGTATAAAGCTATCCATCCTTCCTAACGATCTCAGTCTAAAAAGACGAATAACTAAATGCGCCTAAAGATAAATATCTCTCAACTCTAAAAGTGGTCCCTCCAGGTCAAGAAACAGACATGACACAGCAGGAAGGCTACAATATTGTCATCTATTTTCTAGATAAAAAGGGAATTCACTATGTGTTCTCAGTATGAGAGCTCTCACCAGTACTCACATTATTTAAAAACTAAAAATCACTTGTAATAGATTTCCCAACTACATACACAAATAACTAGTGACAAGTAGGTTACAAAGAAGAGTCATTCATAAGCAAAAACAAAAACTCACATTCCCAATAAAGGGAAAAATGCTTTAAAAAATAAATAATCTTAGGAAAAAATCATATTGAAATTAAGATTAGCTATTTTCATGATGGAAAGGATCTAGCTACAACATATCAAATAACTATTTTCATTAATTAACATAATATTAAGTAAATATCAGTTCAGTTATACCTCTTTACTGCATGGTAACTACTACAAATAAGGTTCTACGCATTTTTAGGTAGTATTTTGCTTTAACACATTTTCCCTGTGTGAGAAAACAGACATACCTGCTGAAAAGCAACATTCAGGATCTACATTCAAATCTAAAATTTCCACCCTCTGGATGCAGGTAAATCAGATGTACGCATTATAACCCATTTACAGCGTTACTGTTCCATTAAAAATTAAACAAACTCCCCATACATGCAAACAAAGATTGTGAGTAGCTCTGGTTCAAAATCATTTTCTACAGTTCTTACTTGCGCATACATTTTATGGTTCAAGTCAAACACAACAGAATATTTTTAAGTGAATAGAAATAATAATGAGAAAAGTGAAAAACAAGTCATTTATATCTATTATCCTTCTGTTAACTAATGCTAAATTGCCATAAAGGCTCACATGGTTAATAAATAAATGAAAATTGACATACCATATTTACTCAATCCTAAAATGAGGTTTCCCTACCCATTTAACATGGGGGGAAATTTTAGAATCAAGTATGGGGGGTGGCGGGGCAGGCGGCTGCTGTGGTTCAGGCTCTAGCCCCTACCCAGTCAGGGCCATAGCTAAAGCTGGTGCCAATCCTCTCACACTGGTTCTGCACTCTGCTCTCCTCTGCAGCCTCTTCTCCACATCTCCCCCTCCCCACCAATGCAGCCTCTGCTCCCATCTCCCCTTCCCCCCTGCCCCCCCACTTACCCTTGCTCCACACTAGCAGGCTGTCCCCACACCAGTCTCCTCACTGCCTACTTGAGTGGTAGAATGGATGAATTAAAGATGACCCTCCAATAATTAGATTCCATACATGGAAGATTATAACAAATTTATAATTTTTCATGTATAGAATCTAATTGTTGGGGGTCATCTTAAATTTAGGGCCATCTTAGATTCAAGTAAATATAACATAACTACATTAAACACTTCTTCCACAGAATGCATCTCCATTGGGGAAAATGGTAAATTTTCATAATACTGGTATGCTTGAAGGAAGAAAAATTATTTCCTTGCTGACAGATAGGTTATCAGGCAGTGATAGAGGCAAAGATCTTCAACTGTTCTCTTTTATTAATTTTCACTGTTTTCTTACCTTTTGAATTTTAAATATAACCACAATGTTAAAAAATAAACATATTCTTCCGAGGGCTACAAGCACTACTTATATTCTGGTATACTTATGTTTACCAGAATTTTAAAAAAAGATTAAACAGAAAAAAGGAAAAGTTAAAGAAGAGAATTTATTTAGACATTATTACTGAATCACTATCACTTTAGAAAAAAATACAGCCACAGTACTGGGGGTGCAGGGGAAGCAGGCATGGGGGATGGATGGACAGAAGACATTCATTGAGATTATACATATTATTAACACAAACAAGAAGCCCAGAAGACTGTGGAACAAGAATCAGCATGAAGGCTGGCCAGCTTTGCATTCAGTAGGTGCTCTGCAGACAGTTGCTGTATTATGGTCCAGCAATAAGGAACAGGGGTAGGCAATTATGTGGCCCCCTGACCCAAATGGGGAGTTTCGACAAATTGTCACAGGCCGGGTCAGCACCCCCCACCTCACCACAACAACTCACCAAAACTCCCTATGTGGGATGAGGCTGCAGGTAGGCAAGGAGCAGTGTTCAGGACTGAGATGGGAGGGTGAGGTAGGGAACAGGAGGCAATGCTGCTTGGCTCCCCTTGCAGAACAAGGTTACATAATACATGCAGGATTTCCACTCTACATATTCCAGAAGCCCCTTGAAACCACAGGGAAGTCAACCTAGCTTCTTCCAGTAGCAGCCATATTTGTAAAAAGAAAAAGAGAAAAAAAGAAAGAAAAGAACGAAAGAAGCAACTCTGCAGACCCATAACAGAGCAACAGAATGAGGTAACTAGGTTTTATACAGAAGGGAGTGAAGAAAGTCTCCACAGCTTACCTGACTGGCAGTCTTATTCTTCTTTGCAAGAGCCCCAGAGGCAAAAAACAACCACCAACCTCTAGCTTAAGTGTTAAAGCCTAAGAGTTAGGTCTGACCAAGTTAGGTTCATGCAACAGTGCTCATAATCTAAGGAAGTAAAATGTTATATTCGTCTTTCCTTTCTTTCTTATACTTGCTCAGATTTAAGAACATAAGCTGGAAAAGGGGGAGATAGCAGGGCAGGCAGAAGAACACCCTACTTCAGTGGTTCTCGACTTTTTTAGACTTGAAGTACCCATCAGAGAATGCCAACTCTTAAGTTTCACTCATTTTTTGACTACAGAAAAATAATAGAGCAATTCTTATGTTGCAAAGAATTAAAAAACCCCACAACAAATCAAAACGTTTTTATCACTATAGATTCATATGTGAAATCTCTGCATTTATATTGTCAATCATGTTTCCACATCTAACAGCACTAACATTGTATGGCAACCCACAGCACGCTTTAAAGTATCTGAAGGGACAAGGCACATACTATACAAATATTTACCCAATCACATGCTAGACAATCAGTTTAAAAAGGAAACACTTAATCATTCCCCAAGATATAGCCAGGACTGATTTCTGGAGTTTCTAAAACTGTGGCTCAGGTCCACTTTTACAAGGCCTCTACAAACACTAATGCTAAAACTTAAGAGTTGTATAAATTCCTTTCATTCTGAAAGCTTATATTTTCAAGCCAGCTGCTACAACTGGAATGTTTACCAAATTACACTGTATCTGAGGTTCTCTGGGATCCACAATTTCCTTGAATTTTTAGGAGCACCCAAAGCTTATTTGTTACTTTGTGCACAAAATTTTCACTGAGTATTTCTAAAACTATAAAACCAGACATCCCTAGTAACAAAATTGCTACTGAAAATAAGGGAGTAAAGATAATGGCCTCACGGGCCCACCCCCAAAAGTTAACTGCTAATGGAGAACTGCATATAAACCATAACTACTGGGTATGTAAAGACATCCACTCTCCCAGAAGAAACTCTGTCATGGGAGTTATTTAACCATGGTTATTCCCAAACTGTTTCGCCTAGAGTGGCCATTTTTACTCTGAGAGTAAAAAGCCTGAACATTTATACACTTGCGATTTCGCCTGGGACAGCAGTGACTCTCTCAGAAGAAACTGCATTTATGAGGCTGAAATATTAGTGTGCATTTTAAAGATCTACTCTCCAGCAGATGTCTACCTCCATTGACTCAAAGCACGATGAGCTAATCTATCTTTGAATAGATAAGAGATGTTAGAATATGTTTTCTTTTAATAATGTAAACAACAACAAATCTCCCATAAGACCTAGTTACTTACAGGGTACCAAAAAACTTCCACTCAGTTAAAGGTTTGGCAAGGTCACAAAAGAAAAGTTAGTGGTTCATTTTAGTTCATGATTGACACAGGTTCACACCATCAAGCCAGATCTCAAAAGGGCATAGCTAACAGTCTCTACTTCAACAGTTCCTGCTATACGTCACTACCACTACAGTTCTGGAACTCAGGATAGATTGTTTTACTTGAAGAGTTAAGTGCACAATTTTATATACAGTATGTTCTAAAGTGAACTTAAAGAATCTATTAGTCTTTCATCTTAACTAAATTGTTCAGAACAATAATGGGCTTTCTGTGCTACAAGATGAAGATACTATGTTCAGTGAACAATTTTTCCTAAGTTTAATGTCATGCAAGTCTACTTTAGCCATGGAGACTAGAGTTTACCAAGCAAAACTAATCCAGCAAACAAATTCATAGGGTAAGGCCATACACAACCGTTAGATCATGCAGCCTGACCTCCCGCAAACATGCAACATGAAGTTTCATCCAACTGCCTCTGTATTAACTCTAATATAATCAACTCAGTTTTAGTTCATCATCTTTTGTGTACATATTTGTATAGGCACTTGCAACGCATACTTCTTTACAGTTGCACTTGATTGCAAATGGTGTTAGCATAAGACTTGTGTGACACTGCAGCTGGGATATTATTTATTTATTTTTGGATGTTTTACAATAATTGTACAAAAATACACATGGAATTTAAATTACCAAATGAAACAGAAGTAGTAATGTACTGTACTAAAACCATATAAAGCTATTACTTAAAACAGAAATTGTGATTATCAACTTCTTCTAAGATGCATGCTTGTTTTGTTTTCAGTTGTTTTCATTTTACTTCTATTTTGCCTCCCATAAGTTATTGTGCAAAAGGGTCATGCTTTTTAATGTTTCAGAACACTTCGAGTAAGAGCAAACAAAAACCAAACACAAATAAACAAAGTGACTGAAAACGAAGGCCTAGAATTGACAACTGACTGTGCGTCTAATATCAAATAAAGAATTCCTAGTAAAGACCATCACATTAAAGTATTAATTAAAGTACTTAACTAAGTATTAATGTATTTGGTATTAAAGCTTTGCAATATACTGCTTTAATGCAATACTATGGTATCCTGATGTCCAACTATACTCTGAAAATATTGTCAAAATAGTTTTACAGGATGTTTTTAACATATTTTCTATTGCTTGCAATGCTTTCCAAAACTTAATTTCTTTTTATCCTATTCTACTTGTCAGGTGATTATTTCCATTCTATGAAGGGACCTTAAACAAAAATGCCATTTTTGTTTAACAATCTCAATTTATATATCACCTTGTCACTACAAAACATCTTCCTTAGAGAAGCATCATAACAACTGATCTGCGTCAGCACTCCATTGTGAATGGTGTTTGTTAAATAGCAGCTGCTAGAGAAAAGCAGATGGACCAGGATGGGGGTGGGAGTGAAGGAGAGAGAGGGGGAAAAAGTGTCCCAAGTGATCCAGTTGTCATACTTAATTCTCCATGGAAGTGAGTTCATCATCAACAGTTTCTCCAGTATTGGACCAAAAGCAAAAATAAGCATAAAAGTACTTAACAGATGTTTATTTTAAGGTCAGCTTAAATTATGGATCAACACCTGAAATTTTTCCAATACAGTTTTTTGTACTTAATTCAGTGTCTAAGATTATTTTAAAAATAGCCTGCAGTTAACAGCTTTACTACTCTGGCTTATGAGTTACAATAAAATTTTATTAGAAGTCTTGGTTTGTCCATTTTACCTTTCCCCTGCATAGTCTACCCTTCACATTTTCTAGTTTTCCTTTGATATGTTTTATTGTCTTTTGCCAATAATAAGAGTACCAAAGTCAGATGGCTTCACTGCTGTAGAAATAAGAACAGACTATTCTTATCACTAATTCTAACCTATCACTATTGCTCAGTTGTTAACATTTACTTTTCTTTTTTACTGTAATAAATTACACCAGAATGATACGTACAAACATTGTCAATGTCTTTTCTTCTCTGTTGTCACAGGAGACAAAAAACATATGGGTAATCTTCAGCACAGATGCAGGAGATTTTTTGCTGGAATATCACACTAAAGAATAAAATGGGAAACTCCAACTTTTCAGTGATACAATGACAGTAAATGCAGCACCTTTACTATGCTTGAGATCTACCTGCTAATCTCTCTTAAAACGTAAGGTCTTAAAAACATAATAAAAAGCATGTTGAGATTACAAGATGTCCCTGAACATGTACTTGGAACAACAGTGCAAAACACACACACACACACACACACACTCACTCCAGTCTTGCCTTGAACTACTTTGAAAAAAATCTTAAGTATTGTAGTATAATAATAATACCAGACAAACATTCTCCAGAAGTAACAGCAGAAATAAAATTTCTCTATTGAGTGTTTAACAGTAAAGAAAAAAATAGTGACCTAACAAGCACTGATATTAATATTGAAACACACAACTCAACATTAAGATCCTGAAGTCAAACACTAAATAATTATAATATATCCGTGTACCCTTCATTTGGCATCCGTGTGCATATGCCTCATCATATAGCTTTTAACTAAATGATTCTAATGGTCTATGTCACTGGAAGATTTGGGAAATTTACGATTTACCTAGTTCCCAGCTCAAACGGTAACGTGTTTTATTCAGCCAGAATTAAAAATGCTGTAAAAAGCAGAACAAAATAATTCTACTTTATACATGCACAGTATATATATTTTATAAAGTAAGCCCGTGAAGAATCCCATAATGCAAGGAAACATATCTTAGTTTTCCAGACTGATAAAATGAAGTTCAGATTAGGCAAGGGACTTACACAGATCACACAGCAGGATGAGAACAGAGATATGCCTTTAACCATATATCTTTGCTTCCACCCCCATTACCAATCCCCTTCTCCAAATCACAGCTTCATTAGACTTATCACAGAATACTCTCCAAAGATTTCCCCTTTTTCATTTCCTTTTATTAAAACATCAATCTTCAAGTACATCTTAAAGTATGAGCCAAATAATTTGATTATCTGATATCATCAGCGAAATACACTTAAAAAAAAAGCAATGTCATAACTGAAATTCTGAAGGGAATTTCTTTCCAAGTTGGGCTAACAAATTTAGCAATAAGGAAAGCAATGTTAAAATGACAAATCTATTTTTTCTTCATTTTACCTTACTGCTTCTGCTTCTAAAATCGTCCCCAACTATGATTGCTGCACTTAAAGAGCAGTGTATGATAAATGACTACTGACTGGATAAATCCACTCTACAAGCATATATTTACTGTTTGAGTAGCTGCAAATTAATTCCTCATTATTGGTCTCACCCATCCCCCACATCACCACCTTCTGCTGCTCATTCAAAATACAATTACTAGGATTATCTTGGTGGCTGGACTATCTGACCACTTCACTCTCCTCTTTTAATCCTTCCCCTTCTCTACCACATCACACTTAAGCTTCTTACCATTCCCTTTATGGCTGCACATAAACTCTGCTCCTTGCAACTTGTATGCCCTTTTTATATAATTCTTATCCTTTCCACCAATGACAGAAGCCTTGTTACAGTTTGCTCTTCCAACAGCCATATTCAGTCTCTTACAAGTCAGCCATATTAATAAAGAACCTATCTTTATATGGTTTTGTAATGCTACTGATGTCTTCCTTTACAGTCCTGAAGTTAAGTTTCTTCCTAAATGCCAAAGATACAAAATAAAAGGCCTGAATCAGTACCTAATGAAATGTTTCATTGGCTTCAGTACACTATGGATTAGATCCACAATCTTTCTATTAGAGAGTTGGAAGGAAAGAGTCAGGTGCCAATGAGCTGGGCATAAAGGCTAATGGTGTGGAAGATGTTTTAATATATTAGTGGCCTGATACGTATCCAATTTTTAAGACATCTGCCAATTCAAATAAGGACTATCCTAAAGAAGACAAGGTGCAAACCCCATACTACCTAGAACCAGAGTTAAGTTTCTAGAATGAGACTTCTTTACATCTGAAAAACAGTACTTTGTAAACACTGAATGAAGATGAGGTGCCCATCTAGCTTATATGGGAATTGGAAAGGCAAAAGCACTCTGTAAACTGAACACTATAGTTTCAGTCCAATCAGACACAGCAATGTTAACAGTTAACTTATATCAATTTAATTATGTTCTTCTTAGGAATATGCTACTGAGAATTAGTGTCAAGGTAGAAAAAACTTGAGTTGGTCATATATGCACTCCAGGTAAGGCATGTCTTCACCATATCCTTAAGAAATCCCAAGCACATCCCATTTGCTCACTTTTCTCACAGGTGCCAAAGTTGGAAATGTGTGAGAAACTGTTCTGGGAGGACCCCCAGAAGCTACTTTTGAGTATGACGGAGACCAAAGCATCAGTAGCAACTTCACACAAAACCACCACAACAGCTCTGCTTCCACATTTATAGATAGGGTGCATACAATCTGGAGCAGGTGGGTAGAACATGCTCTGGAGTATGGCTATCCAACTGTTGGCTTGTGAGAGGTAACACCTAGCTCTGGGCTCCAGTGTGGCTGCCACTTCTCCCACCATTTCTAGTCTTTCTGCTGCCAGGGTCTCCTGACTCCCCCTGCCTCTTCCAGGTTCTGCTTTCCTGACTCCACCCTAGGGCCAGAGGAGGGGGCGCTGACAAAGACCCAGGGGAACCACTTCTTGTATAGGGGAAGAAAGGGTTGCACTTTCCATACAATCAGGTGTAAGGGAGCCAAAGGAGGTTCACATGGCATGCAGCTCCAAAACACTCAGAAGCTGAACAGCTCCACTCTGATTTTCTGCTCTGGGCTGGGGACAGACATTCAAAAAGCTTTAGCCTTTATTGATTCAGTCTTTGCAGGTTAGTCTAACCTGGCTAGGCTGAACCAACTTGTAACCAGACTGACATTGTCTCTGGATTGAGGAAACTCAGGCATATGCCTAGACTCAGGCTAGAAGCTGGGGGGAGCTAAAGCAGCCCTCCCTCCCTTGCCCAATGGTGAGCTCAGGGGTGGGGGGGCTGGCCAAACCCCAACAGGATGCTTTGATTAAGAAGGTCTGCCTGCGCTAACCCAGGCTTTTCCCTAGTCGCTGATCAAGGGGTGGGAGACCTCCTGCTAGCACTCTGAGGAAATGGTGGAGTGTGCAGTGCATGCATCTGTTGATGATATGGAGCTTTTCAATCTCCCTCCCTGCTTCTTTATACTGTCTGCAGCAAACTGACCAGCAAGCAAACCAGCAGGGGGCCGATAACAGTGTTTATCACCCCATCAACTAAACAATAGCCTCCTCTCTCCATCAGTTCAAACTCTTTTTGCACAACTTACCAGCTGACCTGCTGATTAGCTTCAAAAAGTCCTAAGCATTCACTGTTCTGTTTGCCTGTCCCAGTGAAATTGGGGACACACACACAGACACCTGTCAGCATTAACTAACATACCACATGGCTAGGGTCTGTAGGACTGGGGTCTGTGCTGTGGGAGATGGGAGGGTAGAGGGGATTCCTGCTTGAGCAACGAGAAGCAAGGGGGAGGGGGCAGCCTCAGGAACCTATTCCCACCTATTCTATCAGAAAAGGAGGAGAAGAGTCTAACTGGGTCAAATTGGAGTTATGCTAAGCTTATTTTAAATTAAATGCACTCTTCCAACAGAAAGAGTGAGCGATGGAGCTGATTTCATGCAGAGGAGTGAGAGCGATGGGGCTGGGAGGGCAGCATTCCCCAGGAAACAAGTATCAAGGACTGACATGGAATATAACAACTGAGACTTGCATGTT
>NW_017729024.1:68310893-68314226 GCF_001723915.1 Gavialis gangeticus | reverse complement strand
TCCAACAGAAAGTGTAAAATGGTATGAGAGTGAGAGAACACAAGTATAGGTTTATACACACAACCTACATTAAAAAGCGCATTACTGAAACTTTAAAAATCAAGCACTCAAAAATTAATTTTGCCAATATTAAACTTGCCTATGTAAATTTATATTGGCCCCGTGTGTGCCTGTATTATAAGATAGTGTTTAATTCCATCATCACATCTGAGATTTCCCACAAGATTCTGGCTGCATTTTGCACGCAGGCTGGACGAAACTCACTTGATGCAATATTTTGTTTTCCCCTTGCGGAGCAGTGTATGGCCACATGCCTTATTCACTACTTTACAGTTGCTCTGAAGAAAATTAACATTTTCCTCACAGGCTTTTCTATGGCCTTCTCACTACATCATCTACATACTTTATAGATGCCACAAAATCCCTGTGAAGTAAACAGGCATTATCATGCCATTTTACAGCAAAAAAAAAAAAGGCACAGAAAGTTCGAAACACCCATTATTTTTGAAGCTCATGGCCCCAATTTCTCATAATGCTTAACATTACAAAGAATTTCATTATGTGAAAGCACAGCTCCCACTGACTTTCACTGAAGCTGTGAGCACTTAATATTTCTGAATATCAGACCAATCTCATGTCAGGCACCCAGAAAATGAGGAACATACAAATCACAATAAAGTACCACCTGTAAAATATCTAGTTTAGATGATTTGTCTGCCATCATGAAGGAAACCTGTGGCAGAGGCAGGCACAGAACCCAGGTCTAAAGGGTAGTATTCACCTATGAGAAAAAAAACCATTGTGAGATCGGATCATTATAATTCATATATAATAAAGGGCTTAGTCCATCTATCTGTCTGTCCATAATGCTCTTGGAGCACTCTGATTGCTTAGTGAACCAATGACAGCAAGGACAGAGGGGACAAAGCAGGAGGATGAGGTCTTGTGCCTCCCCACCCCAACCCTGCTCCTCAGAGGCAGATGAGATGGAGGGGACGGAGTGGGGGGGTAAGGTGTCAGGGCCGGGGGTGGGAGGTGCACCCAGAGGCACTGGAGGCAGCGGCGGTGCAGGGTGGTGGTAGATGGAAGAGACAGCGAGGCAAGCTCCCTCCCTCCCCCTGCTCCTGGGAGGCGGAGGCAGCACTCTGTCACCCCATTCTTGATGGGCAATTGGCCAATATACGATAAGATGATGAATCAGGGTTAAACAGGCAAAGTTGATTCTGGCACTTCCTAAATTTTAGAGTGAAAATGATTTCACAATCTTAATAATATTCTTCTAATATAGAAGTGTTGTTTCTTTTTTACTATATTCACAACCCATATATATGTATTGAAACCACCCATATATATGTATTCAAACCAATGTAGTTCTATATAGTTAAGAGCTGAACTATTTTCTTTCAAGATAAACTTGAATTAAAAATAATTAATGTAAGCAGAACAACTCACATTTTTATTGCAAAAGACAAATTTTCAGAAGAAAAATGTTTAAAAATTAGCTACATTTTACAATGTATGTAAATATTTTTAAAATAACTAGTTAAATTTTTCATGTTACTTATAAAACAGTTTTAACTGAACCAGTCTCCAAAGCAGCGAAATACTAGGTTTTTTTCAGTTATCAAAGAGAAATAGGTTTACATAGCTCTTTTTCCTTGTATATTTTTATTGGACCAACTTAATGCAACTTTTAAAAATGTAAATCAAATTGATGTGAGGTGAGCAGTCAATAAGCTTATTAATGTTCCCAGCCCTGAGTTATTTAAACTCATGAATAAAAATCAATTTTTAATGGATATGCAAAACATTTTTAGAACAACCCAGTACTGACTCACTCTGTGGTCAAAACATGCCTTGCCTGAGACTGCTGAAGATTTCAAAGAGAGAACACTTTCTGGTGATGTGACCTAGATGCTCATGGGAGAGAAAAAGGGACAATGAGTTCCACTCTGCTCCCAGGCTTGCCACAGATGACAAGGAAAGCTTCTGCCTATGGTCAACAGTCAGGTGCCCTTTCAATCTGAGAATGGTTTAAATTGATGCAGGGCAGGGGAGAGCCTGATTCACTAGTTCCCCAAAGACAAAAATATGCCAATAGACTCTTAACTATAAAATGGGAATACTTATAACAATTCTGTCGCGCCTTGTCACTGGTTAACAAAGGGAAGGGGAAGCAAAGATTAAAGGTTTGATATACAAACAACTACCAGGTACAAAACAGTGTATCAAAATTATTTCAGCTAGTTTGAGGTCTTGCGTACAAATTGGAAACTGGTAGATTGCAGTACAGCTAAAAACCCTTAATTGAAGTCACATCTGGCAACAGAATTAGCATGTTGGAGGCTGAACAGTTTTGGGGAATATAGTTCAAGGGGATAAACCAGCAATATGATTCCCACTCATGAGTATGAGAAACTCAACAGGACTACCAATGCAAGAAAAAGCTGCTCATGTGCATAAGCACTTGCAAAACTAACCATCGGCCAAGCTCTGGAATCACCGTGAAATGATATACATGCATGTGTATCTGACCATTTCAGAACTGAAATCTCAAAATGTTTTTCATAGTTTCATGGTTTCTAGGGTCGGAAAGGACCTGAGTAGATCATCTAGTCCGACCCCCTGCCATGGCAGGAAAGAGTACTGGGATCAAACGACCCCAGCAAGGTGTTCATCTAATCTCTTCTTAAAAACCCCCAGGGTAGGAGCCTGCACCACTTGTCTTGGAAGTTGGTTCCAGATCCTAGCCACCCTGACCGTGACGTAGTGCCTCCTGATATCTAGCCTAAACTTACCCTCTGCCAGCTTGTGACCGTTATTCCTGGTCGCTCCTGGCAGTGCTCGGGGGAACAGAGACTCCCCCAGTGCCTGCTGATCCCCCCTGACTAGTTTATAACAGGCCACTAGATCCCCCCTCAGCCTTCTCTTTTGGAGGCTGAACAGGTTCATGTCCTATAGCCTCTCCTTGTAGGGCCTGCCCTGCTGTCCCCTGATCATGCGAGTGGCCCTCCTCTGGACCCGCTCCATGTTGTCCACATCCCTCTTGAAGTGCGGCGCCCAGAACTGGACGCAGTACTCCAACTGCGGCCTGACCAGTGCCGCATAGAGGGGGAGGATCACCTCTTTGGACCTGCTCGAGATGCATCTGTGGATGCATGACAAGGTCCGGTTGGCCTTCCTGACTGCCTCCCCGCACTGCCAGCCCATGTTCATCTTGGAGTCAATGATGACTCCAAGATCCTTTTCCGCCTCCGTGCTGACAAGAGGGGAGTTCCCGAACCTGTAGGTATGGTGCCGGTTGTTCCTCCCCAGGTGCATCACCTTGGACTT
>NW_017729024.1:68275197-68305893 GCF_001723915.1 Gavialis gangeticus | reverse complement strand
ATGCAGTCCCCTGCTGGCCCCTCATGGATGTGTGCCAGAATAACTCTCTCAAACAGCTTGCCCAGGATCGAGGTAAGACTAACTGGCCTGTAGTTTCCCGGGTCCTCCTTCTTCCCTTTTTTGAAGATGGGAACCAATTTTTCAATTTTAAAAAGCTACATTATCTTACTTACAATGACATGCGTTACTAACTCTATTGACTCCCATTTTGAAGAACATTAATGTGTAAATCCATTGTGGGAAAAGAGCTTTGTCTCTACATATTCAATTAAGAAAAATGGCATTATTTTCATATTATGTTTATTTTTCTTACTGCTATTTTAAATTGTGAATAAAAGATGCGACTAATCCAGGATACAACAGGAAAAGCAATTCCTTTGAATTAATTTAACTTTTTTGAAAAGTTTGGGGAATTTGGTTTTTAGAGTGTTGGGGATTTTTTGGTAATTAAAAAAAACCCCTCAGAATATATTTTAATTTAAGATGAACACACATGCAAAACTGTTTTTAAAATAAAAGTAATTTTAAAAACACTTTAAGCTTGATTTACAAGCACATTGCAGGTGTTTTTTGATAACAGGTGAAAAGATTTACTGGAGTATAGTTCCTGTAGATCAGGGATCAGCAATCTTTCACTGCCATGGGCTGCAAATTTCACCCCTCTACTCCCACCCTGTGTGCCTGAGCTGCCTGCATTGACCCACACTACAGATATTTGGCCATTTTACAGCAAGAGAGCAGTTCAGAGGGCTGTGGAAGGGATGGGTAAACTTGATGGAGCTGTATTCTACCCAATCCCCCAGGGTTGGATTGAGCTCCACGGCCATAAGTTCCTATCCCCTGCCATAAAATGCAGAAGATTTACCACTCATGGTAAAGTTATGAAAAAATAGGGGTGTTGCACAGATTTTCAAAAAAGCTGTCACTGTTAATTTGAATAACATATAGTATTTCGTTCAATGAATAAACATTTTAAAAAGTTACAAATTCAAAGTTTCCAAAGAGACACTAGTTAAATGCCAAAAAACCCTATGAATCTATTTTTATCTACTTAAATCAACTTTTACCCATCTCTAGTTCTAAACTGTCAAAACTATTCTATAGTATAAAAATTATTCCTGCTTTCTAATCTCCATGTAAGAAGCTTCTTGCTCAAAAACTAATTTATTAAAGCTAATCTCCAGAAGATCTCACATATCTATGCAAAGTTGAAGAAGTGTACAGATTTTAAAATTATGTGTCGTGAGTAGCATAGAAAAATTTCAAAGATTAAAGATTTTAAGTCAATTTAGTTCGAGGTGGGCAATTATTTTGGCTGGAGAACCATTGAAGGAGCTTTGGTGAATTCTTGAGGGCTGGAGTTGGGGGCGGCAGTGAAAGGGGGTGCTGACCCAACCTCCGTGGCCCTCACAACCATTTACACTACCCATTGTGGTGGTGACAGGGAAGGGACAAGGGGACAGGTAGCCCAGGGAGAGGCCAATTTATCGTAGCCGGCTCTGGACCCATTCTCCCACATCCAAGGCTGAGGGCACCAGATGGAGCAGGCAGGCAGGTAGGGTCTCCATGGAGACCAGCCTGGGACCCCTGAGGACAGGGTCCTCGTGGGCAAGTGGATGGGATGGGGATGTGGGTGGGCAGAGACCGGCATGTAGGAGCAGGAGGAGTGGGTGGGACTGGGATCACAGAGTGAGGACAGCAAGGGGCCAAGGCCCAGGGCAGAACTGCAAACTGCTCCCTGCACATCCCTGCAATGGGCACTGGTCCTGCAGGGAACCACAGGTCAGGGAACAAGCGCCCATCACAGGAATGAGTGGGGAGTAGACTGCAGCTCTGTCCTGGGCCTCAGCCTCATGTGGTCCCCCACCAGCCTGTCCCACTCCCTGCTTGCCTGTGACCTCATCCCATCTGCCTGGCCAAGCACACAGTGCCCGTTGGGGTCCCAGGTTGGTCTACATGGAGACCCCACCCATCCACCCCATCTGGCACCCGTGATGGTGGGTGTGGGGCAGATAGACCCAGGATGCCCAGGTAGCAGCAGTGGGGCATGCACTTGCTCCTGGGCAGCAGTGGTGGGACCAGCAGTGGGACCTAGGAAATCTGAGTCTAGCCACAGCACTGCCCCCCATCCCACCACCCTGTCCCATGGACTACAGCTCCTGGCATGCCCAAGGGCCACGCACAAGAATAAGGAGGGCTGTGCCAGGCTGCACCTCTGCATCTGGGGCAGTTGGACTGGCCACGTGCACCACAGCCCAGGCTGGGCCCTGCTCCTGGGCCAGGTGTGGCTGAGGAACCTGTTGCACGTTGGGTGGAATCACTTGGCAGGCCAGATCCAGCCCATGGGCCATATTTTGACATAGTTTCATGTGCATGTAAATTTCAGATTTTGCACACTGATATTTGTTTTCCTTTTTAAACATGACACAAGGTCCGTTATCTTTACAATGTTTCAGTTGCTATGAAAGACTAAAGATCACAAAGATTTTGATTTAAAAGGTTTGTTGTAATTGATTATATAAAAACAGGAATTGACAAATCAGATCAACTTGTGTAGACACACTGTAAGAAAAATGGCCAAATCCTTAAGTGCCTACGACATTCCAGGAAAATGGGCATTCCTTTAACAATGTTTTACTGAAGTCTGTAGTTGATTTTTAGGTATTTTCCAAAGAGCTGGTTTAATGGGCTCATTCCGTGATTAGTAAAAATTGATGGCCTTATTTGGTTGACTGATTTTTTTTCCTACCCACTTCATTTTATTAAAAATTAGTAATGACAAAAAAACATTGTTTACAATGTTCACAGAATCTGGGGGCATCAAACTATTCCAGAGAGACTGAAAGCCCTGGAGTGATCAAGAACAATGCAGGTGAGAACATCAAGAGATAAGGGTAGCAGCATAATGCTGGATTCATTCTCACTCCCTGCTGCAGTGATCCACACATTACTCCTGTGGCACAGAAAAGCTAAAGGCTTTGCAAGCAGATCAGTTGATTTCTGGGAGCATAGCCGTCACTGTGCTGAGTCACCAACCTCGCATGACACAAGGGAATTCTGGGGAATAGGAGAGAAGAGTTGTCTTTAGTCCATTATAAAAGACAGCTACAGTAAATTGGAAACTTCCGATGTCCTGGAAAAGGAAATCATAGTTCAAACTCAAGAATAGTGGACATAAGTCCATGTTAGTCTGTTGCCTGATAATATGTAAAATATTTGTGAAATAGAAATAAAACTATTGATGCCATTGACACCCATTCTTTTGAGAATTAGGTCTTCAAACATAATGCCGACCTACTCTATTACACTCATGGATTACTGTAATAACTCCCTATCCCAATGCAGCAGGGATTTATAATCCACAAATCCCTACTGAAAACACATTTCTAGTCTTCTTTTACCACTAATCTACCATACAAAAAGTTCTTTAATTATTTAAAACTACACTTGTTCATGACGGATACAGACCACCTGGCACAGTCTCTGCAGTGTATCAGCATTTCAGAATATAGTACCTGAGGAAGTAACATCTTCAGTACAGTGCAGAGCTCATACCCTGACCCATCTAAGAAACGGGTTTCAGCTTTAAAAGACTCTACTGGGTTTGAATATATGCCGTAACTTTAATATTATATGCGTTTAAAGAGAGAGTAAATAAATCAAGAACTATATTTAAAAAAAACTATAATGCCCAAGGCTTCATCTAATTGTGCTGTAAGAAGATTACTCAAATTGCATGTAGCTTTATTTTTTCCAGTACACTTGCCTTTAATTAGACCACACGGACTTACAGTTTGGCCATTCCTTAAAAGAAAACGACCTAAGAGGCTAACTACGATATGGCCCAAATAAAGCTTGTTTGGTTGGGGTATAACCAGAACCTGCCCATCCATCTTTATTCTAAGAGTTCTTCACATAGAAGAGTAATGGGATAATTGCTAAGACAGTATAGGAACCATCACAACACAAATGCCTATGAACTTCTGTTGAGTTTATCTAATTGATTCATTGCTTATAAACATTAGAGGAGTTAAGTATAACTACCAATATATACTTTCCCTTACTCTCTTCCAATTCCAAGTGTTAAACACAAATAGAACAGGACATTTAAAGGACGGCCTGATTAAATTTAGATGGCCTCAAATACACAAACAAATATGTATTGATCAGATTTCTTTTGGCACTACACAGTTATTTCTCCTTGCCCTCCAAAACACCTTATAAAATCAATGGAGAGAATTACTACCTTACCTTCCAAGGCAAGATTTAAATTTAGAAAATGCTTGATTTGAAAAGTCTGTGTTGCATACTAGTTGAAATACCCCATAACAAGTTCTAGGAATAAATTAGAAGGAAGTAGAAAAACTGCCAATTTAGAAGCACACAGAAGTGAGTACAGTCTTCACAACACCCAGGACTGTATTGTGGTAAATTGCCAGGAGCCTATAAACCATGTAGTAGCATCAGATTACAAATGATTTCAATCATCGATAAACATAAACATGAGTGATGAGAATACAAAGCACATTTATATTCCTCTAAAAAAATGTCATATCAACCTTAGTTTCCCACTCAGTCACTTCACTGAGTAGAAAAAAATTATTTTGAGTGGCAATCAACACAACTGATGTAGCAGGCAGTAATGCCACCCTGAACATTGACCGCCAGATATTTTTCAGAGCCGTGTCAGACCACAGAAGACTCTGCTCTTTATTCAACTCGGTGCTTCTTTTAGAGCACCATCCCATTAAAGTGACTAAAAATAAGAGCTAAAATTTCATAGAACAAGATACACAAAAAGAAACACTTTAGCAGATTATAAATTGTGTAGTGCAAGTAAATCCATTTAGCTAAATGCACTTCCCTGAACATATTAAACTTAACTAGCACATAATCTCAACTTCCCCTTCAATCATTTTGTGAGTGTCAATCATTTTGTGAAACTTTCTGAAATTCATGCAATTACTAGCTAGACCATCTCAAGACAAGTACGATTTTTATACATACTGCTAACCCCGTTATCAGTCCAAAAAAATGGAGACTGACTTTTTAAAAGACAGAGAGGAGAACCAACAATTTTGCATGAATCCCAAATATATTTTCCAGTAAGGCAGCCACAGCACTTCAGATAAAGATCTCACTTGTAGGACTCAGAACAGACTAAAATATAGTGTTTTGCTTTCCAGAGACTTGGATTTCCCCACATGATATCATTCCATACTCAGATGACTTTAAACAAGTTCTATAAATAAGTCTATTTTAAATAGTAATAGAACTGCTGAATCTCAACTGTGCTCCCACAGGACCCTCCTATAAGAACATCTTAATCCATAAAATATATTAAATTGCTCACATTCTTTTAAGGTGTTGCTTCCATTTAGCCAAAATACAGATCATGTTCTTCTGTGTTAGGTGTGCGAGAGATGTCCATCTTCAAAGTCAGATTATGTAGCAGCCAGAGATGACTGACAAGCTGTTACTGTGATTCACCAGAAGCTAATTTATATGTAATTAAGGTAAACACAACTCCAGCTGTAAGCAGTTCATTTTATGAAGTGTTCACTCATACAGACATTCAGAAGATCTTAATGGTGATGAGAAACTAAAACACTAACAGCCTACATATAATTCCCATGCTTTTCTTGCAGACAACTGAAAGGTACTTTTTCTTTCATTGAGCTTACGTTTTGCTTTTTAAATCCTCAGTCATTCCTGCTATTGGCTTTGCTTCTATATTTCTGTGGACTAGAAAGTTGCAGACAAACAAAACACAACATACCCGACTCAATATAAAAGTATTTTTTAAAATCTGTGCAGAAGATTATGTAACTGTTAATATGAAAACATCTCAAACCACATTACTTTTGTAGGGCTGCTAGTGACCACATACCATCTCATACTTGAAAGGATCTTTAAGATCTGACAAACCCCAATTACCCTCCAGTTGTTCAGATCCAAGAAAGCAGAGCCACTCAAAGATGACTCCATCTACTCCTGGAACTATACAATACATATCATTCTTGTTTAGAACCTACAAGGTGGTTAGCACTTAGCAATACAATTTCTGACTCGCATACAGACCTAAAAAGCAGATTAGACTGGATGCTATTCAAATTCAAGGTTTTTAGACTGACAGTTGTTTTGGCAGAAGTGAGACAACTGTTATGTAACTGACAAAACTGTGAACACCAAAAATGTTTTCTCAAGTACCTTCTCCAGCGACTCATTGAGAACACCTGACATCAGATACAAGGCTCGGACAAATCACAACATATGATTTTACAGCCAGTATGCAATGAAGTAGAACAACAGATGGTATTCATCATAGATCATGCTTTAGAACAATAGGTGACCTAAAATACCATGGACCTCCAGATGCTGAAATAGAAAACTAAGTTCTCGAAAGACATTGTTACAAAAAGATGGCAGAAAAACATACAATGATGTAAAGCAGGAAACCCACCCTTCTGGGACCCAACATTGGGTTCAGTGTTGAATTACTTCTCTAATGATAGCCTCCAATCCCTACAAAATTTTGCCAATTCACTTACTACAGCATTCAAACTAAGCATTAGCCTAAAAAGTAATTATATTATACAAAGTGAGTGACAAAACAAGCATATGTTTATGGAAACCAACTTTCATAGAAAAAAAATAACATATCATTGGTAAAGAAAGGATTTCTGGGACCCCTCTGATTCCAGTGCTTTTTTTTTTTTTTTATTAATGTCAAATCTACTTCTTTACCCATGTTCACAAAGGTAAAATGTATTAGTGGTTACACAAATGACACGAGTCATTGTCAGTGTGAGATTTGATTAATGGAAAGTACTGTTTCACATATAACCACGTAAGATCAGGTAATTTGGCTGTCCAGTGTCTTCCCACCCATAGAAACAGAGAAGTAGGGCTGGAAGGGACCTCCAGAGATCATCTGTTCCAACCCCCTGCCTGAGGCAGGATCATCCCTATCCAAATCATCCTATACAATTATGATCTAAGCTATGATAAGACTACTATCAACCCTGACACAACACAGACATAACACCTTAAACTGCCAAAAAGTAAAGCAGGGCGCAACCACGGAAGCCAATGTCCTGCTTCTATGAAATATTGCCAAGATATGCTAAAGATATGCCATGACCCCCCACTAGAGAGGAAGGCAAACTCCCCTACCCATCCCCCTCCCCGGTCTGACCATCGGGTAAAATTCCTTCTGGACCCCAACTATGATGACTGGTTTGACCCTGAGTGGAGGGGCAAGACCCTCTAGCCAGGAACCTCAGGCCTTGGACCCAGGTTGAGCCTTGGCACACTTCAGTCGAAGCATCCAGCCTTGGCTGGAGCCAACACCCAATGCCTCTCAGGAGGGCTTAAAAACACCATGGCATTTAAGAAAAAAGCAGGAGGAGCAACCCAGCAAAGCCCAGAAGCATGGGAAATACCCATAGGCATAGAACATGGGCGTAGCTACACCTAGATCTTCCCTCATCAGTGTCTGTACAATTTCTTCTTGAAGACCTCCAATGATGGAGAATCCACAACTTTACTGAGCAGTCTTTTCCACTGCCTCATTCTAGCAGTGAAGAAGTTTTCCAGAAATCCAATTTAAACTTGCTTTGCAGCACCTTCAGGCCATTGGCCCATATCCTCCTCTTTGCAGCAAGAGAAAAAAGGTGCTTTCCCTCTTCTTTATGGCAGCCCTTCAAGTATTTGAAGACTGCTATCATATGCCCTCTGAAGCACTTTTTCTGCAAACTGAACATGTCTAGCTCCTTCAGCTTCTCCTCATACAATTTGCATTCCAAGTCCTTTATCATCTTTGTTGCCTGCCTCCGGACCTTAACTTCTCCATGCCCCTTTTAAAGTGTGGCGCCCAGAACTGCACACAGTACTCCAGATGACACCTAACCAGTCCCGATTAGAAAGGCACTGTCATCTCTCGTATCTGGCACCTAATGCTTCTATCGATGCATCCTAAAACTGCATTCACCTTTTGGCAACTGCACCACACTGCAGATTCATAGAGTCTGTGATCTACTAAGACTTCCAAATCCTTTTTCGTAGCACTGCCGTTCAGCCAGGTGTCAACCATTTTATATTTGTGTTTGTGATTATTCCTTCCAAAGTGTAGCACCTTGCACTTGTCTGCACTAGACTTCATCCTGTTAGCTTCAGACCCAGCTTTCCAATGTTGAGATAATTCTGAATTGCACTCCCATCTTCCAACATATTCACAATCCTTCCCAGTCTCATATAATCTGCAACCTTGCTCAAGAAGCTTTCCATGCCAGTGTAAAAGGGTGGTCTCTTCTTCAGGTCTCCGCCAGTTGCCTTGCTCCTGGGGTAATCACCCACTTTGCTTACCTGCCATGCCTTGATGGAAAAATAGGAGAGTTGTTATTAAGGCAGGAGGCTACTCATTACTTGCCCTGCTGATAATGGCCTAATACCTGCTCCAACCTCCCCTCCACAGGTCCCATGCCTCACAGATGTTACTCTAGTGTTACTTCTCCAGTCTGTGGCCAGAGCAAACTGGGCACACAGTTGTAGCTCTTTTCTACAGCCCCAGAGGGCCACTCACATACCAACCCTCTCTCACTGGGGTCCCACTCACTCTGCTGGCTCTCACCCAGCCTCTTTCATACTCTCCTCTCTCTCAGGGCCACACATATCCCACCCGGCCTCACCTGATTTCAGGCTTAGCTCTCCTCTCCTCTCCTCAGTCAGCCCCGGTGCAGTCTGTTGGGTGTCTCCTGCTACCCTCACCTGAGTGGTGACTGAGCGAGTCTACAACTCTAGACCTATTTCACTCCTAGCTGAGCCATTATGCCCTCACTGGGCCTCCTCACTTGCCCTCACCCATGGGGCCACTCTGTTCTTCACCCATCACACTCAGGGTGTCACTACTCATGACACCCAGGCTTTCCCCTACCACCTGGCTGCAGCCCCAGGTCCCTTCTCCAGTCTGAGCTCTGCCTCAGGGCTCCTTAATGAGCCCTGGGCTCCCCCTGCTCATTGGAACACCACCAGGGATGTGGGGCTGGGGTTATAAGGCACCCTGGCCTGCCTTTCACCAGGGAAATAACTGGCCTGGCATTTCCTGGGGGCTCCTGCATCACTAGAAGCCTCCCCAGACCACCCTTCCCCAGCAGGGTGCAGTTTTACATCTTACCCAAGACAAGGGGTCACCTCCACCCCATAGCCTCTGCCCTTACCTCCTGACTACAGCAGAGTAGCCTCTCTGCCTAATGTTACCTCCTTCCTCCTGCAACAAGCTGCAGCCCAGGTTGTATCCCTGGGTCCAAAATGGCTGCCCTCACCAGGCACCTGGCTGCTGCCTGTTTTCTGCTCTTAAAGTGGCAGGCACCCAAGGTTCCCTGCCACAGCCAGCATCCAAATTATTAATAAACGCAATGAACAGCATCGGGCCCCTAGACAGACCCATGTGGGACTCCACTTGAAACTTCCTGCCATTCTGACATGGACCCATTAATAATTACTCTTTCCTTGCAGCTCTTTACCAAGTATCTATCCATCCACCTTATAATAGTTTTGTCTAGCCCACAATTCTCCAATTTGTTTATGAGAAGGTTGTGCAGGACCCTGTCAAAGGCCTTGCTGAAGTCCAGATACACTATATCCACAGCATTCCCTTCATCCACCCCAGTAGTTACTTTGTCAAGGGAGATCAAGTTTGACACTAATTTTTTTTTGCTTGTAAACATAGACTTTGCTCCTCCTAATGCTTGCAAATGGCCTTCCTCAGGATATAAAGGAGTAGTTTCCCACATATCAAGGTGCCTTCCTTTTTCCCTTTTTTTAAAGAGGGGCACTATGTTGACCCTTTTCCAGTCCTCTGGTACCTGGCCCACATATCCATAACTTCACGAAGATCATTGTCAAGGGCTCCAAGATCTCCTGTGCCAGTTCCTTCAGTACCCTGGGATGAAGTGTATCCAGCCCTGCTGGTCTGAATTCATTCAGACCCAAAAAGAGAGGGTCAGAGAGCTTTCCTTATCTCATCCCTCAGCTTGCCCCCTTCTTTATCCAGATAATCTTTACTAAGTGTCTGGCCACAGCTTAATTTTTTTGTGAAGACTGAGGCAAAGCACCTGTTAAGCAGCTCTGTTTTCTTTGCGTCTTCTGTTAGGAGCACCCCCTGGCTTGTTAACAGAAGACCCACAGCTTCCTAGGTCCTTCTTTTCTGGCCAACATACTTACAGAACCTTTTCTTGTTTTCTCTTAACAAATTTTTCCAGGTGCAGCTCATTCTTTATCTTTGCCTTCCTGATTTTGTCCCTGCAGGTTCTTGCTATATCCTGGTACGCTTCCTTGGTGACCTGCCCATTCTTCCATTGCCTGTATGCTTTCCTTTTGCATTTGAGGCATTTTAAAAGCTCCTCATGCAGCCACATTGGTCTCTTGCCATTCTTCTTGTGCTTTCATTATGTCAGGACAGTATTTTGTTGAGCTTCCAATAGTGCCCTTTAGAAGCTCTCAGTCTATCCTTCCATGACACTGTGCTAACTCTATGAGTCTGATTAAACTTCCTTTGTGAAATTCAGCAACCTAACTTCGCTGACACTATGCCTTTCCCATCTCATGATTTGGAATTCTATCATATCATGATTGCTTTATCACAAGTTGTCCTTCACCTTCACATCCTCCACCAGTTCTTCCCTATTGTTCAGGACAAGCTCCAAGACAGATGATCCCCTAGTTGTATCCTCTACTTTCTGAAACAAAATGTTGTCCTCCACACAAGTTAGGAATCAGCTTGAAATTTTATGCTTGGCTGTAGTGTTCTTCCAGCAGATGGTCAGAAAACTGAAGTCCCTCATCTGTACCATCCCATAGCTTTTGAATATATTTGTTACCTATGCCTCATCCACCTCCTCTTCCTGATTTGGTAGCCTATAATATATCCCCACCGTGGTATTTGTGCTGCATCTTCCACCTTCATCTTGACCCAAACACACCTTGCTTTGTTGTCTTCTTCCTCCTGAACCAGGGAATAAGTAAGTGCGTTTTTGACATACAAGGCAACACCACTACCTTTTCTTCAAACCCTGTCTTGAAACAGTGCATAACGCTCAACTTTGACATTCAAGTCATAAGAACTGTCCCACCAGGCCTCTGTGATACCAATCAGATCATACTTCTTTTCACAGGCTGCAGCTTCCAGCTCATCTTATTTATTCCCCATACTTCTCAAATTTGTATATGTGCATTGAACATATTTTGGATTTTGACCTACTCATTTCCCTTTTGCACCACTGGTTGCAGTCCTGTAACTCTGGGAAAGGGCCAGAGAGCTAAGTTGATTCTTCCTGGCCTTCCTCTCTAGATTGTGTGCTCTGTTGCTGGAGGATTTCGATCACTTTCCCCCTAGGAGCCTAGTCTAAAGCCCTCCTTTCTAGGTTGGCCTGACACCACCCATCTAGAGATGTTATTTTTCCCCACCAATGAGTTGAAGTACACATGCATTTTTAAAACCTACCATTTCTTAACTCATAATGTAAGAAAATCTGAGTTACAGTATGCATAATCTTTATTCTAGCTAAACTATTTTATAAGTTTTTTAAGTATTTAAAGCAGGGCTGTCCAACTGGTAGCCTGTGGACCACATGCAACCTGCAAGTTTTAAATCACAGCCCTTAGGCTCCCACACAGCTGCTCCTCTCCCTCACTGCTTCAGCTGCAGCAGCACGTGAAGAAGGGACCATCCCTTGGGGGGGACAAATCGGGGTGATCACCCCAGGCCCCACACTTTGGGGGGCTCTACAGACAATGCCATACAGGCCCTGCCATGGCCGCCATGTACCACACCCTTTCTGGCCACTTGCCACCCCCAGGCCCCACACGGGCTGATACGTTCTGGGCCTCACACACCCCTAGAGATGGCTCTGGCTGGATGCTCCAGGTTCCTCTGTCCTCCAGCTTTCCCTGTAGGCAGAGAAGCACAAAGCAACCTGCAGTGCTGGGCAGCCTGCAGCCCTGGGTGCCTCAATGGTGTGGTGCTGCATGGAAGCTAGAGGCTGATAAGCTAAGGATGAGTCAAGACATGTGGTGAGGCCAGTAGAGTATGGTGTAGCAGGGGGGTGCAAAAAGCAACAGTGGAAGGGACAAAGCAGCAGGAGAGGGAGGAAGGATCACCTGGACACATGATGCAGCAGTGGGGGCATCCAAACATACAGTGCAGAAAAGGGGGCACAGAGTGTTGCAGGTCCATACCTCTCCCGCACTGGTATACCCGCTACTAGTGTGGTCTGAGGAGTGTGCAGGCCCTGGCCACTTAGGTGTTGGACAGCCTTGATTTACAGCATAGCATGGTAAATATAAAACCATTTGCATGTTTAATGTAAAATATAAATAAGATACAAAATAGGCAGTATACTTAAGATGGATCAATGTATAACAACTGGAGCAGGTTGCAGGTAAAAAGACATTTTCTCCACCATCATAACTTACTGCTACCTGGCTCTGCAAAGAGATCCTGCTTTTCTGTTACATAGTGATAAACAGGGTATGTGTGAACTCCCACAGTGTTGTGCAATACAGCACTATAAACCTGCTAGTGCGTAGGCAGGATTAATCACCGATTATGTACTAAACAGTGTAAAACGAGTCTTCATTAGTCAAAAATGTGTTCATAACACAAACTGCAGTATTCAAGTTAATTCAACTTGAGGTAAAATCCTAGTGAGGATGAGTCAGTCTGCTTTTACAGTATAATTCTCTTTTAAGTTAACAAAAACAAACATACTTTAGCCTCCATGCTTATGAAGAAAACCTGAAAAATGGGACCTGATCTGAGAACAACACAACAACTTCTGTTAGGCCAGAAGTAGGCATCAGCAAAAGAAGCAAATCAGCTGTGCCATGATGCATCACAGCACAGCTGATCTGCTTCATTTGGTGAAACAAACACACCTCTTGATGGTGCAAAATAAGGACAGAGGTGATCTCCAAAGGCTGTTTTGGATAAGCTAACATAAGAATGTAAGAACCGTCATTTACTGAGTCTGGCCATACATCCCTATTGTCCAGTATCCTGTGTCACACAGTGGCAGAGAGTGGATGCTGACACGAAGAGAGAAGTTGGTATAACCAGGATTTTTGCCATTGTACCTCTTTCACTTGCAGCCTCCAGCATTTAGGGTCTAGGAAGTTCTGATTCTGAGGCTGTACCCATAACTAACTCCCATGCTCAATAGCTACAGATGCACCTTTCCTCCAAGAATTTGTCCACTCTCTTTTTAAATCTGGCTAAACTGCCAGCTTCTACAACATGTAGTGGCAAGAAGTTCCACACTTCAATTGCACGCTGTGTAAAAAAGAACTTCCTAAGGTTAGTTTTAATCTTACTACCCATTAGCTTAATTTTATGACCCTAATTCTTATGTATTATGAGAGATTAGTAAATAATAACTCCCTAGTTCGTTTTACATCGCCATTTAGTATTTTTGTAAATCCTCGTGTTCCCACACAAACATGTTTTCTAAACTGATCAAGCCAAGCCTCTTTAGTCTGTCCTCATATGGAAGCCCCTGCATACCATTAATTATCCTTGTCACCCTTCTCTTTACCTTCTCTAGTTCTTCCATATCCTTTTTGAGTGAGGAAAGTCCCACTTTCCCTGCTAACCCAAACACACAACTAGAGATCCCAGGAGTGGATCACAGTGAATGGGGAAAGTGGGGCTTTCCCAGCTCACCCAGGCTCCTTCCTGGGACATCAGTGAGTAGGGGAAAGCCCCACCTTTCCTGGGGATTCCCCAGGTCCCGTGCCTCCACTCTGGGACCCGCACAGGGTTTTCCCACTTAAGAAGATTGCCCCTGGAGATCATGGGCAGGGAACCTTGACTTCACTGCTTATCTAAAGGCACCCAAAGATTCCTCAGGGTGCCTCTAGGGAAGTAGGGAAAGCTGGTCATGTGCTCCAGTGGCCTGAGGGACCTTCAAGTTCCCAGGAGTCCCTGCCCAGGGTGAGCAAAGAGCACAGACTGCTTAGGAAGTCTGTACTTTCCCAAAAAACTAACAGATACGTGCCACAATGAAGCAGCAAAATCTGTCACTACCTTTTATGATGCCGCTGATCTTCCTCTGATGTGACACAAGAAAGGGTAGGGATGTCTATTTGCTCACAATTTGTGCTCCCCTAAAAAATGTCATGGAGGCAAACATAACATATCAAGCTATTATTGCTTCCACCCTTAGAGACTGACAACAGCCTGACACAACAGATCTGAGGGAAACGTAAATTATTCATGTTTACTTCAAGCAAGGAGTGATCAACTCTTAATTGTAATGTTGAAATGGCTTTCACCAAAAAGCAAAGAACTTCTAGTTCAAGTTGAAAACAGTTGGATATTCCTTAAAACTGGAGAGAGCTGTTATAGTGAGGCATTCTTTAGCTTGATTTGCTAACTCCTGCCTTGTCTTTACTAAGAATTAACTTCCACTTGCCCTAACTCAAGTTAGTTTAACTTTAGTTAGTTAAATGCATCCTTTTTCTCCTTGTAAAGATAAAGATTGTATGTAAACTCCTGCCAGCTGAAGTAAAACATGGGAGGGAGGAGGAGTTAATAGCAGCACTTTTTGAGCCTGTGGTTATAGGCAGTGTCCTCCATTTTTTGTGGTTTAAATCAGCAACAATATAGTTACTTTTTAAATGTAAAATTATATTTCAGAGTTCATCTATAATTTTTTAAAAGAAAAATTTCTCGCCTCTCAGATCTACTGTTTTAGTCTGTAAACTGCAAGAGACATCATTGCATTATTTCTCAAATCACTTCCCATCTTTTAAGGTAACCTTGTTAAGCAAAGCTACAGAACATGTCTTTTTATTAATGATAATGCTTTGTCTACAAAAGAAAGTTGCATCAATTTAGCTCAAGTCACTTCAAAATCAGGTAAAGCAAATATTTAAAATAAATTAAACCAACCCCTCAAGAAAAGTTCATGGATTTTTCACTTGCCTAACTCAACTGGTTTAAAACCAGTAAGTTAGGACAACTTTTTTGTATGGACGGGGTTTGAGTTATACAGAACAAGATGCCAGCACCCCAAAAAAGAACGGTTTTCCAAACCTTCATGAATCAGTCCGCTCTAACCCCTCAAAATATAAAATATTTTCCTCCACTACTGATTCACAGTACAATAACATTTAGTGTCACTTGTAGCAATAGTAGAAAACAGTTTTTAGATAAAGGTTTTCCCTGTTGTTTCTGTCCCTTTAATAACTGCCTCCTTTGTTGCTATTGTAACCCTGAAACATCTAGCTTCCCTTCCATCTTTGATGTGCTACAAATAGGGATGGATATTTTGTGTGTGAATAGGGAGGTTAAAATTAGCTCAAGATAATCACAAAAATTCTACTGAGACCACCCTATGCAAGCAGACTGAAGACAGATGGTGCCTGTGTTCAGTACAGAGTAATGTTGACCACAGAGTTTCTGCCAATCAAGCACTTGGGAAAGAAATGAGCTCCATCTGTGTTTTAATTACTGTAAGAAAACCATACAGTAACTGCCAGAGCTCCACATTTTTGTACAGTTTTGGAGACATAACCCACAGTTTTCTCATAAAAGGAGGTTACTAAAATGTTTATATCCAATACTAGTGGTTAAAAATATATTCTAAAGATTAAGAAAAAAATGAAAGGTAATGACGACAGCCCTAGCTGCTTTTTCAAAAAACCCCAAACCACCCCCCCAAAAAACCCAAAAAACACACAAATATTTTCTATAAATACTTCTTTAACAAGTATAACTATTACAAATTAATTTTCCCTAAATTCCTATTAAATCAACACTCATCCTTCCTCTAATGTACAAAAACTAAAGTTTTATTTTTGTATTTTGCATAAAATATTCTTCTAAAGGCAACAAAATATTATGCTTGGGGACAAACATCACTTTTTCTCCTATACTTCAAAAGTTATGTTGGACTTCAGATAAGAACATCAAGATGACACACTTTAGTTTGGCACAAGGCAATCTAAGTGACCTACACATAAGCATGCAAAGTATCTTGTAGCTAACAAGAAGTAAAGCTAGAACTCCTGAATCCCAGTCTAGTCCCATGTCACTTAAATCATCCTACTTAATTCTATATTGCTACATACCTTTAACAATACACAGCAAGGAAATAAAGTCAGGGTGTATAAAAATCAACAATTTTTTTTTTAATTAAAAAACGGATTTTTTAATATTTAAATCAGATTTTTTTTATTTCATTGTATTTTTTTGTTAAGATGCTTTTTCAAAAAATAAACTTATATAAAGATAGCTTTAATTTCAGATACGTTAAAGCTCAAACATATAATCATGGAATAGGGATTATAACTAGAGATGCACCAATACATCAATCCAATATCAGATCAGCACCAATATAAAGAAAATTTTCTGAATTGGAAATCAACCCAATGTGGACAATAAGTTGTCCAATAAATGCCCATGTGTGCATACAGCTTCAGCACAGTGACAAGCAGAACCAGCAGCATGGAGTGGTGTATGCAGCTGATTAGTCTGGTGTGGTGGAAGGGGAAGGGGCATGGGGGTGTAGATCACGGCCCCTGCGGCAAGGGAAGATGTGGGGTTGGGGTTGAGGCTGGGGCTGCCTAGCTGGGGCTAGGGCAAGCGCAGGAAGGGCAGGGAGGGCTGCTCCTGCCACTGCGTGCAGCTCATCTGGGAGGGCATGGGGGGAGGGGAGGTATGTGTCCCCAGATCTGCACAGGGCAGGACGGGGCAGGCTGGGGCTGGAATATTCCTGGCCCAGCAGATCTGGGGGCATATACCCCTCCCCCCGTGCCCTACCAGACAAGTGGTGGGAGCAGCGGTGGGAGCAACCAGACAAGCACCAGATGAGCTCCAAACAGTGGCAGAAGCTGCCCTGCTTCCTGCACCTCCCCAATGAACTGAGCCTCTCCTGCACCCACCCCATCCCCGGCCCGCAGCTGTGGCCCATCCCGCACTACAGACCTGAGGGGTATATGCCCCTGGTCCCTGGACAAACCATGTGCGGCTCTGTCCCATGCCCCTCTCCACCCTGGCTGGTTAGCGCCTGCACCTGCCCTTGCCCCAGTCCTATTCCCTCCCTCACCGCAGGGGCCTTGATCTGCCCCACCCATACTCCTTCCCTCCCCTTCCACCACACCAGACTCACCAGCTGGACACAGCTCTTCAAGCTGAAGAGCTGCGTATTGGAAATTGGATCGGTATCGGCTGATATGCCACCTTAAAAATCAGCCATCAGTATCAGCCCCAAAAAACTCTATCAGTGCACTCCTAATTATGACTTCTAATTACATACTATTTGAGACAATATATTCATATAATCTTTTTAGAAGTTTTATAAATAGGTCAGAACAGGCCATGGACTATATTATGGGCCCAATCTTATGGGGTTCCCAGAGGCTCCTCTATAGATTAGTAAAGATTAGAGAAAACCACTCCACCCAATGGGACTCAGCATTTAGCCTAGAAGATCCTATTAAGCATCTCTGCGATGCTTAGTTTCAGTTCTCAAACTGTGGATTTGTGTCTCCAGAGATCATAGGCAGACATGGTTCTTTTGGTAGATACAATATCTTTTTATTAGACCAACTAAGTAATTGGAACAATTGTTCTGTGCAAGATTTTTGGGTACAAACACCCTTCTTTAAGCACAGGGAGAGTGTGTTGTCTTCAGACATAACATCTTTGTTAACAGCAGTGTGCCCACCTCAATTCAAGTATCTTCTTCCGTACAGCTCTGGCGCGTGCGACAGATGTCGGGCGCAGTGAAGCTTCATGCGCCTTCTGAAGGAACCCTCGATTACCTTGGGGAGGACCCCGAAACTCACCTGCCATGACTTCAGATGGATCTTCAGTGGTGAGGTCCCCTGTTGAGGGTCCCTTGGGAATGGTCACGCCTCTTGGCAGATATATGCGGAGTTCCACCTCCCCAACACCCTGTCCATGCACCAGCCCTTGAGACAAGCCTTTTGATGTTATGCAGTTTGCCTTCCAGTCACCTCAATTCTCGATCTTTGTACCTTTTTTTGTTTTTTTTGAATCATCGGTCTTACTCTCCTGGGTTAGACTTCGGGCAACTGGATACCCAACTTTCTGGCGAACCTCTCTCTGGAGGCTTGATGGTTGCTTGGTGGCTCTGTGCGCCACTGTTGTCTTAGGAATACTGCCCGTCTCTCACTGCTGAAGGATCACAGGCAACCAACAACAAACAAAAATGAGGAACTCTATATAGCAACCTGCACCAAGAGGAAACAAAGAAGTAGGCAATGAGGAGAAGCAAAGAAAAGAAAAAAGCACTGTTCAAATGGGGAAAAAAAACAAAGGGAGGGATCATTAGGGTAACCAGCCCCTCTAGCCCTAGCCTGCGACTCAGTGCGCCCCACTGGATGACTCCACGCTCTCGCCTCTGCTGAGGTCCTCTTCGGCTCTTCCTCAAGCCGGCTCCACTTTTATGTCCTGGTGCCATATGTAGCCGGTGTGGGGAGTCTTCACAGCTTCTGCTGCCTCCAGCATCTCCCCCTTCACCGGACCTTCACTAGCCTGCTGGTGGGGAATCTTTGCACCCTCCGGTGCCTCCAGTGTTCCCCCCGGCTCTCTCTTGGTGCCAGCTTTTAATCTCTCCCACCGGGTGGCGTTCCCCGCTGACGTCACACACCCATGCCGGCTCCAGCTGCAGATAAGCGCAGCTGATGAACCTTGTGGGTCTTTCTTCTTGGAAGGGCTCATTTTGTGTTTGGCATCCTGAAACAGGTAAATGGTTCTTTTCAGGATTTTCTCTCTGGGGTTGGGTTGCCACTGATTCCCCCACGGGCAGGGCTCCTTGCTCGTCTGTGCTTATACCCCCGTGACAAGCAGTATATGGAGATAAGCGATAACAGACCTGATTACCCACCGATTAGCCCTCTTCTCTCTGCAGGTTTGTGTACATACAGTTAAGCCCTTACCTTTCTATAAAAGTGCAAAGTGTCAAGAAGTTAAATGAATAAACCATCAAGAACACACTTTTTGTAGAAAACAACGATTAAATTGAGTCTTCCTGCCCAGTGATTTAAATCAATTTGATTTCAATCAAATCCACCCTGGATGAAATTACCATAGTTAATTCCAGGAATATTTTAAATCATCTTCTGTAGATATGATATCTATTTATATTTATGAAATGAGTGATAGCTTACAAGATTTTCCAGAGGCATTTAAAAATAAAACTGGTGGTATAAATATATATTTCCAGAAAAATACAAGTTACATTTTATATTTGCTAATATAGAACCTGGCTAGTTTCTATTATGGGGTTTAAGACAATGGGCTTTGCAAAAACTACTGAATTTGTTACCAAGTCCAACAAAAAGCAAGTGTGTATCTCTTTCTTAAAACAGACCTTGAGACATTTCATTCATCATGTGCAGCCCTAAACTAACAATTCGGTTATTGGTCTAGCTGCCATACTCCAAAGGGAAAATACAAACACTAGTATCCAGCAGCCAACAGTTAGAGCAGTGATTCTCAACCAGAATGCTACTGCAGCATAGGATGCCATGAGATACTTTTAAGGGTGTCAATCAGTGTAGGACTATCATGTGTGCAAACACTTGTACATGATTCACAAGGTAAAACTAGAGATTTTAAAAGGGAATTCATAATGTCAAAACATTGGGACTTGTGGTCTTTCTGAGTTCTCTGCAACAGGAGAATTGCTCTTTTTTCTGTAGTCAGAAAACAAGTGAAGGCTATGAGCTGGCATTTTTCCAAAGGGTACCTTGCCAGTAAGGAGGGGTGCCTTGAATCTAAGAAGTTGGAAACCACTGAGTTAGCATTCACCCAGGATGTGAGAGAAGCAGGTCCAATTTCTATCTCCCAAGGCATACTTTAAAGGTAGCCTGGGCTCAGTGGCTTTCAATCTGTCCTGAAGATGCTTTTCGACTTTCCATACACAAGCATTCACTGGAGCAGGGTCTGGCATCCAGGTGTCCCGTTTCCCAAAGGCTCATCCTCATAACTAATTTTAGAGTCACTCTCTCTAGCTCAGTGAATATTTAACTATTTTCCACAAAGTGGAGCAGTTCCAAGAGACCCATCTCCAAATACCCTGTGACACTCATCTGTGAGGTAAAAAAATGCTAATGTGGTTTCAAATCCTAATAGGCAACACAGGGTTCTCCCACATCTGAGTGCTCTAGCCATTCTGTTCATGGATAAAAGAAGGCAGACAGCACTGCTAAACATTTTGCTGCATTTCCCCTTCCCTTCAAAAATTCACCGTGAGTTGCAAACTGTTTCACTCACTTGCGCGCATGCGCGCGCGCGCGCGCACACACACACACACACACACACACACACACACACACACACTGCTATTAATTATACCAAACCAGAATTCTCAGCTGGAATACTAGTGTCACTGACAAATCCTGCATGCAGTTACAGCAAGTAGCAAAAGGCTGACTGAGCCTGAAACTGAACTACATTTTTCATCTTTATAACCTTTTGAATCTAGGTTAAGTTACACTGGTGGGGCCATTAAGAAGAAACTTGGCAGTGTCATGGTCCTACTAGTTTCATGTATAAACAACATCCAAGTTTTGTCAACCTTATGTTTTTCACGGATACTAAATTTAATTTAAAGGTAACTGAGGGACAGAAGAGGGAATTGCACTGCACCTTTATATATCACGTTACCTGCAA
The DNA here is from genome assembly GCF_001723915.1 of Gavialis gangeticus. Taxonomy (NCBI): domain Eukaryota; kingdom Metazoa; phylum Chordata; order Crocodylia; family Gavialidae; genus Gavialis; species Gavialis gangeticus. Next base: position 68,285,189 of record NW_017729024.1, on the reverse strand, counting down.
AATCTTCAGCCCTACTACATCAGAGATGCTGAAGTGGACAATACAATTTCCTTGCTTATTATCTGGGTTGTGAAAGCAGACAATCACAATGGGAACACTCATTTCTAAGTTACCACATTATTAGGGTTTTCAACATTTTAAAGCCACCTCCTCTCAGATTTAACACTGGTACAAGCTCCAATACTTCACCCCCCCTGCTCTGGAGCAACAAAAATCTTCAATAAAGTTATCTTCTTTCTAGAAAAGAAAAAAAAAAGATGACACCTCCACCTCCAGTCACCATGGAAGTGCCATCATCACAACATTTAGTAATAATTTAATGGCAGAAACTCAACTTTCACTTCTGCTCTCGTAACAGCAGTGTTGCTGCAAGGATGCAATGTTTTAGAGGAGATTGTGACTGACTTACATTTTGTGAGAACTAAGTGTTCAACAATGCTGAGAGATGCCATCCCATGTCAAAGCAACAGTATGCATTTTCCAGACACATCAGCACTTAAAGTATTTGGAGGAAAAGTTCAGTAAGAAAACTGTAATGTTGAAATCTCAATGGTATTTATTAGATGATCCATTAGGCTTCTCCACATAACTTTTGCCTTATTTACAAATATTTAAGTTTTGAAATAATTCCCCATCCTTTTATTTTTATTTCCCCTTAAATCTGAGGAAAATATTTTTTTTAACCACTTTACTCATCCACTGACTCCCTATACTTTCTACTGTGAAGTCACAGGATCATAGGAAAGTAGGGCTGGAGGGGACCTCATGAGGCCCCCTGCTCAAGGCAAGATCATCCCTGACTAAAGCATTCCAGGAAAGTCAAAATTCAACCTGCTCTTGAATGTTGCCTAGCATGGAGATTCCACAGCTTCTCTAGGTAACCTTTTCCAATGTTTGAAAACCCTCAAAAGTCGGAAAGTTCTCTCTCATCTCCAACCTAAATATCCCCCTACTGAAGCTTGAGGCCATTGCTCTTAATCCTGTTCCCCATAGCCACAGAGAAAAATCTCATCTCCATCCCCTCTCCGCTCAACCTCCAGGTATTTGAAGACTGTATTAAATTTCCCCTGTCTTTTCTTCTCCAGAATAAATAACTCTAGTTCTTTCACCCTTTTCTCGTAAGCAGAGATCCTGGTTTTCCCTGATTAAAATTAAAAAAAAAAAAAAAAAAAAATCACAAATTCTCTGATAAAAATTTGTAAATTCTCTGATAAAAAATCCAAAATCTGTGATAAAAAGTAAAGGCGCCGCCCCCAGCCCTGCTAGTGCCCCTCACTCCCCCCACAAGAGCCCCACACATGCAGGCACAGGCGCAGGCACACAGACAAGCACATGCACACAGACAAACACATGCACACAGACACACCCCGGAAGTAGATGTGTGTGTGTGTGGGGGGGGAGGAGTGCATCTATTAAAGGCCCCTGATGGCCCCACCAGTGCCCCTCAATCCCCCCCCCACAGCCTCCCCAGGCCTGCTCCTGCCCCTTACTCCCCCAACAGCCCCCCAGCCCAACACATGCAGGCACAGGCACAGACATACACATACACCCCAGCAGGTAGGTGTGTGTGGGGGGAAGGGGTTGCGGGGGCAGATTGAGAATTGGGGAGGAGTGCATCTCTGAGCCTCCTTCCAGGAGGGGGGGGAGGGGGCAGCAGTGCCCTCTGTGGGCCACACACACGCCGCCCCGCCGGGGAGGAGGGGGAAGCTCACATGTGGCAGCCACCACCACACCACTACCACTGGGAGGGGAAACTGGCTGGGGGCTGAGAGAGTGAGGATGTGTTGAGGGAAGACATGGAGTGCCTGCCAGCCAGCAGGCACTCCTGGTGGGGATTTCCCCAACACTTTCCCCTCCCTCAGCCCAGGTAGGCAGGTGGGCAGGCAGGGAGCTGGGGTGGAGGGAAAAACAAAGCATGTCCTGGGGCATAGTGGCAGAGGGGCAAGGGGCACTGCCAGCCCCCCACCTCAGCTCATTCTGTGCCTGCTCCCAGGAGCAGGGCCGGGGGGGGCAAGGGCAGCAGTGCCCCTCTGCAAGCCACACACTGCTGCCCAGCCACAGGAGAGGGGGAGCTCACATGGGGCAGCCATTGCTGCCACTGCACTGCTGCACCTCGCGCCACTTGCCTACAGCCAGCAGCGGGAAAGCTGCACGGAATGCAAGGTGCAGTGACAGCCACTGCGTGTGAGCCCTCACTCCCCCCACGCCAGGCAGACATGTGCAGCTCACAAAGGGGCACTACTGCGCTTGCCCCACGGCCCTGCTCTCAGCAAGTGGCACAGGGCACAACAGTGCAGTGGTGTGGCGTGGGGGCAGCTGCCGGCGGCGATGCAGTGGCGCCTGTCAGCACCACTGCACCACCGCCACTGTGCCCCATACCACTTGCCCAGAGCAGGGGTGAGGACAGCAGTGCCTTCTTGGCCAGGGTCATGCCTGCTTGGCTAGGGGGGCCTGCACACAGCAGCTGCCACTGAACCCCTCCTCCTATGCAGCTTTCCTGCTGCCAGCCAAAGGCAAGCAGTGTGAGATGCGGCAGCGGTGGTGGCTGCCATGTGCAAGCTCCCCCTCCCCCCCGGCTCAGCAGCACACGTGGTCCACAGAGGGGCACTGCTGCCTTCGCCCCCCCGGCCCTGCTCCTGGGAACCGGCACAGAGTGAACTGAGGTGGGGGGCTGGAAGGCACTTCATGTCTTCCCCCAACACATCCTGGCTCCCTCAGCCTCCAGCCAGCTTCCCCCCCAGCCCTTCCCCGCAACTCCCAAGCCCCATTTACCTCCAGGAACAAAGACGACTGATCCTCCTCCTGCGGCAGCCTCCGGTAAGTGACTGCATCAGGTCCTGCCCCTTCCCCCTCTCCCTTCTGCTCCGGGCAGGGCTGGGGCTTTCCCACCCCTTTTGCAAACAGCACTTGCAGGCTGGAACTCAGCCAGCCTGCAGAGCTCTTTACAAAAAGGGTGAAATCCGCGAGTTTCCCTGCAAAAAGGGAAAATCCACATTTTCTCCCATTAAAATGGGAAATCCATGGTTTTCTCTGTTTTTCCATGGGAAATTGAAAACCTGGATCCCTGCTCATAAGTCTGGCTTCCCAGGATCCTAATAATTTTTGTTACTTTGCAATGCACTTGTCCGCATCTTTCTTGAAGTGTGGGCCCCAAAACTGAGTGAGGCCTCGCTAGTGCTGAATACAGCAGGTGAATTGTATCCCTATATTTGTAAGTGACACTTCTGTTAAAACAACACAGTCTGCTCTTAGCGTTTTTTCCCGCCCCTCAACAAGAGCACACTGTTTGATCCTGTTCAGCTTATGAGCTATTGTATCCCCAAGTCCTTCTCTGAAGTACTGCAGCCTAGATAATCACTCCCTGCCTGCATACAGTTATTCTGTCCCAAGTGCAGGACTATGCAACTGTCTTTGTTGAATTTCATCTGATTGACTATGCACCTTACAGTACTTTCATCTAGTCTGTTTTTCCATAGCTTAAGTAGTGTTGTGGAAGAGAGTGTCAGAATTTTTTCTGAAGTCAAGACACCTGCATTCACAGATGTTGTCACTTCATCATAAAAGGAGATGTGGTCAGTTAAATGTGACACCATGCTGGCTGTCCCTGATCACCTTGTTCTCCTCTATGTGCTTCATAATAGATTCCTTGAGGACTTGCTCCATGATATTTCCAGGTATTGAGGTAAGTCTGGCTCGTCTGTAATTCTCTCAATCCTCCTCCTTCCCCTTCTTAAAAGTTGGGCACTGTTTTTGCCCTTTTCCAGTCACCTGACCTCCAAAAGTTCTCAAAAGTAGATAGTTAATGGCTCTGAAATTACCTCAGCCAATTCCTTCAATAGTCTAGGCTAGCATTTCTCAACCAGGGGTTGCAAGAATGTATGAAGGAATCACAAAATTTTAAAATGTATCAACAAACTTTAAAAATGGATTCTCCTTCAAAGAAAAAACACATAGGAAACCATGGCTTTACCCTTACAAGCTGGTAGAGTTCCAACCTGCAAGAGATTGCTTGGGCCTGTCTCTGGCCTTCCTAATTTTCTCCCTGCATGCCTGTGCAATAGTCTTATATTTTGTCCCTAGTACTTGACCACATTTCCACTTTTTGTAAGTTACAACTCACTGAAGAGACTTCTGTCTAGTCTATATCTGCTACTAGCCAGACCTTTACCCTTGACTGGAGAATTAATGAAAACACCATCTAGGTCCCTATCCTCTTCACTCTTGTACCCACAGCCATGTAGTTACTTTTGATATACTTAGGGTCACCCCTGGCAGCATCATGAGTGCCCACATAGATGAACAGCATGGGATAGTAATCAGAGGATTGGATGAGTCCTGAGAAACTTTCTACGATGTCTCAGATGTAGGCTCCTGGCTGGCAGCAGACCTCCAAAACTTCAGCAGACCTCTAAAGCCGAAAGGTCAGGCTGGCAGATGAATGCCTCCACACCCTGTAGGAGGGAGTCACCAACCACCATGACTCATTGTTTCCTCTTGCCAGTTGTGCAACTCTGAGAGAAGTCAGCAGTATTTAACCTCTGACAGCAGCTCTTTCTGTTACCAATCAAATAAATATCACCATTTATTTGATTCTATTAGTGAGAAACTTCTGTTTTATTTCAAGCATCTAAATTGTGTTGAAAAATAGTACTAAATCACCATATCTGGAGATGATAAAAAACAGATGCAGCTGTTGTTAAACAAGTCACAAAAGGAAACATCTCAGCTGAAAGTACAATATAAGCATTACTGTGTGATTAACCCATTAATCACATGAAAGTACATGAAAGTACTTAAGAACTTAAGAGTACATTCAGTGAACTGGACTTCCAGTCAGCTAAGATACGCTGTGTATAAGATACAAAACTAATGACAATCTCTGAGAAGTTCCAGCAGATATCTTCACATAAAGTGAACTGCAATAAATCTGGGGATTGGTCCCAGAACTCCTCCATAGTTCAGTACAGCTACAAAGTTATCTATTATGTACAAGAGAAACTTAGATTTCTGCTCCCACCAATTGAGCAGACAAAGGAATAAGGAATGATGAAAGATACCCTGCCACTGTCTGTGTCCACCCCCTCTATCCCATGTTTCCCAACAGGCAGAGGTGAAGCAGCATGGTCAATTTAATGCCTTTTGCTCCAAAGTACAATCCCATGTAGACTACTGTTTTAAGTGAAGCACATGATAGTTCCTACAAAAGCAATAATTTGACAGCAGCCATAAGGTGGTCAGCAAACCTGCATCCATATATGCAGTTCTCTTAAGAACCCCTGCCCCCCCAGGAAACATACCCATTCTTTATGACAGAAGCTTGTACTGAAATGATTTTATGTAAAAAAAAAAATCCAAAGACAAAACATATCATTATATTTAAATGTGTGTAACTGGCACCTAAGCTGTATAACAGGAGAGAAAAAACTTGAAATTGCTGGCACTACAAAAAGGAACTTGTAACAAAGTACTTACAATCAACAAGCTACTTTAACATCAGTTCTAGGCTCTTACTGATAATCATTCTGAAAACACAAATCTGGACAAAAGTATGTCAGCTCTGCACACAAGAGATACACATTCAAATATAAGCCATATTCTTCAAGTACTTTAATGTGAGACAAGGATTTTTGTGGGTGATACTCTTATTGCACTGTGCTGCATTCAAAAGCTTATCTAAGCCTACCCTAAACATGCAGTTGGTCTAATAAAAGATATCACCCACAAAAATCCGCACATCTTGAATATTTCCTGGGCCACGTTTCCTACAACATGACTCCAACACTACTATAAGTACTTCAGGATAAATTATGGCATATCACTATAGCTATTGAGAGAGAACTGGTGCTAAGCCTGAAACTCATAATGAAACAACTTTCAGGGAGATATGAATTAGGATGTGTATTAGGAAAAGAATGCACATTTTTAATACTAAGATTTCCAATTTGTTGATCTTAATTATGGAACCCACTTGCAAGATAATGCATGAATTTATCATCATACATGAGTGACATAACTGCACTACAAACTTTACAAACATCAAGAGTGCATGATGGATGCCTAATTCCTCTATCAACTGACTCTTTAAAGGTTCCCCTCTAAAAATCAAAAGAATTAGTAGGTGGATGTGTAAACTACTTTAATTGATTTTAAAGAGCATTTCCTCCATTGTAATTAATCTACTCTGAAACAAGCCAAGGGCTATCTGCTTAAAAAAAGGAAAGAAAAGAAAATCAGTAGACTTTATCCGTCTACTCTAGCATAGTTGACCGTCCTGTACCCAACAGCCTGACTTCATTGAACTAATTTTTTACAGAATGAATTTCACTGAAGCAAATACTGGGAGAAAAAAACCCCTAAACATTTTACATGTTGTTATTTATCCCTGCCCTTGCCACCCAACTGATAGCATACCTCTCATTTTCAACTTAAAAGGAAAAAAAAAAATCTGAAAAAATGTCAGATCTTGAACCTGAATTTCCCCACTATAATAGCAAAAGTAATTCTAAGATATTTTGATTTTGAAATATACTTGCATTTGTAAATCTTGCAAGACCAAGACTCTAAAATATGGGATTATTTTTAAGAATAATGACACTTTAACTTAGGTCCAGGTAAACTTTGGCCATTAAGACCAACATTCTGGAAGATACTCATATTTTAATATACTTTAGTGTACTTACAAAACAGTAATCAGTGCAAGAGTGAGTTAAAGCCAGGAAAGGGTAGCTCACCACGAAATAGACTGTATTAAAGGACTTAAAAAAAAAAAAAGAAGAAAATGGGTAACTCAGGAATGATGACTGCTACCTTGAGACAACAACGATCTTGAGTTTTAAAATCATGAGTTGTTACCACTCGAGTTAAAGAAATAAAACACAGAAACTTCCAGAACACTTAAGAAACTAGTCAAATATTCTTTTCTGCAACAGCAACTAGGTGCTTCAGAGAATGGTATGAGCAGCCTCACAAGTGAACCAACGTGATACTATAATACACAATTTTTCTCTCTTCCTATTTTTTTATAGCAGGAATAGTGTTAAGACCTGATACAATGTCTTCTTCAAACTCTGTAAACAAACCTGGATACTCTTGTTATGTAGTACCTGCAGGATAAAGATGGGGCAGGAATCCACTTTGCAAAACACAGGGCAGTGTGAGACCCAGTGCAGAAGCACTGAGCACCATGGAGCAGCCCCAGGCCCAGCACAGGGGCAGGTGGGTTGGCAAGCACCACAGGGGAGACAAGTGGCTGTGTGGGGCAAGAATAGGGGGCAGCAAGCAGCAGCAATAGTGGGGCAGGCACTGGAAGGGGCAAGTTGCAAAGGGGAGTAAGTGCCAGGTGGGTGGGCCAGACCTGACCACTCCCCCATCCCCACTACCACTTGCCGCCATTTGCCTTCCTGTCATTGCTTTCCCCATTGTTGGGGGGTGGAGGAGGCAGAGGGGAGGAGTGCAAATTTAAGATGACCCCCAAGGTAATTCTTCAATGTCCTGGTTTGGGCCGGGGTGACTGTACTAAACCCATAAATCTAGATGAAGCCACATCACTGATTCATATAACAGCATTATAACAAGTCTCCATTTCAGACAGTATGTTCCCTAAAACCTTGTTTCCATCTAGGAAAGAGACAGTTTACAAGGAGAAGTCAAGTTGAATCCTGTATTTCCTGCAATGCGAAAGTATCCAAGTGTGGACGTATAGAAGAATGCAATGTGGAAGTACAGAATGTGGACTGCAACGTGGAAGTGGAACGCAATGTGGAAGAATGCAATGTGGAAGTATAGAAGAAATCCAGAAGTGTGACATGTTTTTAGAGCAATAGAGTAGCAGTCTTTGAGTAATATAAAAAATCAAAGTAAGTTAACAACAGCTCATATTGGTGCCTGAAGAGGTAACAATCATAAAAAAAAAAAAAAAAAATACATCAACCTAAAGCTGTTACATTCATAGCTCTCATTAAGTGAGATACTACAATATTGTATTAGCCAGAGCATAAGAATGTAGTTATGGTGAAGATTCTGGCTGTGATCTGTTGCCATTACTGAAAATTGTAGCTATGACTTCTTGTCTTTACTAGAAAGACCATTTTGAATTAAGGTCACTTTTCCTCAGTAACTGAAATTTCTAAATTGCAATTCTGCCATATATATATATATAGCCACACCAGGCTGTGACTGGACTATTTCTTGATTGCTGTTGAACTCGGCTTGTGTTCAAGGTGATTAACACATAACCAAATTGTCAGAGTTGAAGGATCCTTATTGAGGAAACACAATTCCCATAAGTCTTCTTGAGGAAAATAGATTGAGAATAACGTTTCCATTATACAGCTAATTTACATTACAGATAAAGATAAAAGCTACTAACTAAATTATAATATTAATTGTGATAAATTCACACAATAATCTTAGGATAAGATCACAGCTTACCACAAAGTGATCTTACTTTCTGATAACAATTTGCTAGTGTTAATTTAAATTTTTTAAACTCTATATTGTGACAAAGATTTGTCAGATTGTCTTTAAAAATATTTCTAATAAATCAAGAACATATTTAGGTCAGCATCATATCTCATTACCTTCAAAGAAAGCTGAAAGGGCCCTTACAGACACACAATACTAGATAGATACAGGTTACTATTTGCTATATTTACTATAGTATGGAAGTCCCAAAAGTAAGCTTTGGTCTGACCTGACTGGAGACAGAAACAAGTACCAGAATAACTGTTTCTTTTCAAACAAATTACGCAAAGACTCTTAAGACATATTTAAAAATTCAAGCAGAAAACATCAACAGCAAAAATACTGAAAAATAACTCACCTCCTCTAACAAGACAGGAAAACCAGAATGTACAAAAAGTGGGTTTGACTTAGGGTCTTTTCCGAGTTCAGCAAAAGGTAAAAAAAGGAAACGTATTTTAAAACTCCCCCAAAAAACATTAAGACATCCCCAAGCTACAGTATGAATTATAGAAAACCAGGAACATGACTGAAATTGTTCACGGTTTTGTATAAAATAAACAGCTCTAATCATGCCGTAAAACAGTTAAATGTTCCAAGAGCAATTTAAACTCCACCATTTCACACACGCTGTATCTTCTGTATCTGCTTCTGAGGTTATATGTTTCAGTTTACAAACATCATAAAGCCATATAAAGCATAAAGGAAGAGCAATGTGACCAAGCAGAAGTTCCAAAAGCAATAACTTGAATATTTAAGGAACAAAACCCCTACAGGCAGAACAAGCAAGTCAACTGTAATCTTAATGATGTATTATATGCAAAACAAAATATTCCCCTAAAACAAAAAGTTTAGTTGGGATAGTATTCTTTACTCCAGAGCAGCATCTAACAATGGAACAGACCCTTACATGAAGGGTAAGCAGCACCACCAGCAGCGGCAGCATATATACTTATTTAAAAAATGCTACTTCTATGCATGTCAAAACCTGAATGGACCATAGAAATTAAATGGTCTCCAATTTTTAAAAAAATATTTAAAGCATTATCTTGAGTGTTATTAAGAAAAGTTATTTCTTTTGACTTGTAGAAGTTAAAATAACAATGTTGGTTGAGTCACTTTATCATTTATTTTGAATCCAAAGCATATTGTGTGCTTTATAGTAAGACACGCACAGAGAAGATGCCTTTTGTGAAACGTTTAAGATCTAAACAGCCTAATGGAAACTGTATATTGGAATATGTTTAGTCCAAATTTTCTAAACAAGTCGATAAGAATGTTTCCCCCTCTTCACATGAGATGAATAAACAGGCTTTTTTTGTTTAGTTTAGTTTTGTTTTTTTAAGGGGGGGGGCGCAGAGAAACAGTCAACCTAATCAATATAAGTCTCCTCCACAACATTTTTTTCTGTACTAGTTTAGTTTTTATTTGGCTAAAAAAGTTGGTGAAGAAGCTTCTCTCATTCCAGATTTTTAAAGATATAAATCACGATACACACCAGACCATACTAAAAAAAAAAAAAAATCTAAAAA
>NW_017729024.1:68270066-68275082 GCF_001723915.1 Gavialis gangeticus | reverse complement strand
AAAAAAAAATCTCAAAAAAAAAAAATAAAGCTACAATACATAGGAACAGACTTCAGCAGGAAAAAGGGAGGGGATATCAAGGAATTCATTTCGGTAAAACCTGGCTGCTGGAAGTCTTCTCTCAGAGGTAATTTTTTCTTAAAAATGTAAATACAGAAATAAGTTAACATCTCATAAATATCATCTGCTGCTATACCAGACATTTAAATCACTGTAAAGGCAATGAAGGAATGTTGAAAACAGTGGTGAAATAAAAGGTTTGTATCTGGCTCTCAAACAATTTAAAAACTAGTTTTCTAGAACCAAGTGTTGTCACACAAGATTTTCATACAAACTGGACTTTTATAATATTTTGCACATATTTCCAGAGCCAACATACACAATAAAACCATGCCTCTACTACTGAGGCTGGATATAACCACTGTCAATAGAAATTTATGATGTCTAAGTCAATATATTAAAAAGGGTAACCACAAACAAAAGGTGTGCAGAAAAATCCCCACATGTAAAAATTAATTGGGTAATGTAACATATTCAATTAAACTTTACCACCATCATCAAAAAGGTAAAGCAAAGGAAAAGGGGAGAGGATTAAGGAAGGCATCCCCTAAGCATGCCTTTTTGGGTTTTAAGAATAAAAATCTAACATATGTATATCTTTCTAAGTTCACCAGAAAATTACCACATAGTGCTAGATAGGATACATTTCAGAAGAGCATCCCCATATACTTTCCTGAAATTTAAATCTGTAAAAACAGCTTTGACTTTATTCAGGATACACACACAAATACTGTCTTTACATCCAACCTATGCTAAAAATGTGCTTTTGTTCTTTCTGAAGACACCTACTGTCCTAAAAGCAGGAATTATTCTGACTAGGTTTTTGCTTGCATTGTAATCATTACTATAACAAAATCTTTGCTGACTTTATCAATGCTGCTTATTAGAAATTTGACAATACACGAGTTAGCTGCATGTTTTTTTTTAGTTTAGCTTCTTTTATATTTTATTCAACATTAAAAGTGTTTTGACAAGTTTAAACTGTATGAGCTAGAAAACTCGTTCAACCACCACATACACAGACCCTCTCTGAATTTAGCTAGTAATGCAATGGAGGACAAAAAAAAAAATAATCCACCTCGCACAGCATAAGGACATTAGTAAATATGGAGCAAGAATCACTTACCTTCCAAGCTTATGAATTTCTAAAATGATACTAGACAATACAGCATATGGAGAGTGGCTTATGATCTTTAGCAAAGGGTGAATCATCTTCATGTAGATGCTCTGAATAACCCCTCTATGCATACTGACATCATCAGTGAAGACTTGGAGGCAGAGGATACTATGGTAACCATGCAATGTGCTGAGAGACAGAAGCCTTTAATTGCCTTAACAACTTCCTGGGGCTCTAGCTACCGGGCTTCGATTTGCTAAGTAGGAAATGAAGGTTGTCACAGAGGCAATGAGTGTGACACCAAACAGAGAGAACTCAATGAATCCTGAATCTATTAATTGTGACGCGACTTTTTAATGACAAGTGTCATAGCCTGAATCCATTACTGATATTCTTCTGACATCTGCAGGCTCTGCAGAAGTCATAGGTCAAGTAATAATACTGTCAGGTAGCAATTTTGTAAGTATTCCTCTGTTGTTTTCTCAATTGGCACATACTAGTATTATTATATTAAGGCAGAAGTCCTTTTAAAAAAAATGAAAACTATGTTTTAACAGGGTTTGATTTTAAGGGTTAGGGGAGCTGGTAACAGTAGATACTGAAGTCCTCATTTACTAATAAGTCTGATATCATACAAACAGGCAGGCAGTAAAGCTTCTCTATACAGCCACTTCATATTTATCCTGTAGTCACGTGTCTTAGCTTTGATGACTATCTGTCAATACATTACTTGTGAAGGACAAAGCTCAGGCTAAAGAATAGCCTGATATAATAAAAAGCCTGTGTGTAGAAGTTTCTATGGAATTCATGAGCATCATTTCACATCTTGCCACAAAGGATTTGTCCTGGTTTTCAGGGGCTTTTATCAGCTTGCTTTAAAAATAAATAAATAAACCGTATTGATTTGGCTAAGAACTAAAAAGGCAAGCTGCTTAAAACTAAATGTTTAAAAACATTTTCTGTAGATTTCTATAAATTGTAAACACATATTTTCCAAACCCCGTTTCATTAGCTTACAGCAGTTACAACACTGACCACAGAGCAATGTGGCAGGCATTCATCTTGGAGTTATTTAGTATCTTTTGGGCATGCATATGTGCCCCTTGCGAGCCATTTCCCAGGCTGCTGCTCTGCCTGAGTAGAACTGAGCAATTAAAACTCCCTTCAAATATGACATTCCCATTTTCATTATTACCATGAAAAAAAAGATCAACTTTTTTTTATCTGTATCCAGTTCAATCTGCAACTTGCCATCCCAGCTTGTGTATGTATATAGAACATGCATGTATATATGGATGTGTATGTATTAGGTCTTTAAACTGTGAGAAGTCTTGTCTTTAGGCAATTTGTGATGCAATGTTAGTTTCTCCTCTCTTTAAACACGAATCCTCCATCTTTTATTCGCTATGGGTCATCCCGTGAGAACACTGAGAGCTTCTAAAAATGTATATCTAGTCCCTTTCTTATCAGATTGGCTCCATCCCCCCTGCAGGGATACTGTAGGTTGGGGAAGGTCATATATACATCCTATAGTTCAGCAATTATTTGAATAATTTTACTAAAAATTGTTTGGGACAAAATTTCTTGTGCCAAATGTCTACCTCATGCTCTCCCCACCTTTTCTTTTTTGGAAGAGGGTGGGCGAGGAGAAGGAATTTCAACCAAAATGTTTAAGCCATTTCTGAAAGGAAAGGAAAGGAAAGGTCTTGTTCATAATCAAAGTGTCATCATTTTGTTTGGGCTTTTTTTGTTAACTTCAGTGTCCTCAAACTTTGGGACAGAAGTTAAGCATTTTTCAGTGTGGCCCATCCTTCAAGTATGTAGCCTTTTGCCACTCCTGTGATAATCCATCTGAATTTGACAGTTTAAAAGCCTGTGTGCATGCATATGAAGAAAGGCTGGCAGAGCTAGGAATATTTAAAATTGGAGGAAAGAAGATAGAAGAGTGACACAGCAGTGTAAGTATGTGAAAGTTTGTCATAGGGAGAATAGCAAACATTTTTCCCTGCTGAGCGAAGGATAAAAAGCAGTGGCTCTAAACTACAGGGAAGCAGATTCAGGTTAAACCTCAGGAAACTTCCTACAATATCAGGGCAGTCAGATATTGAACAAACTGCCTAAGGAAATTGTAGAAGTAACATCATTTAAGTTTAAGAGCCACCTATCTAGGCTTCTGACAGGAATGGCATGGTGGAAAAAAAAAAAAAATCAGCATCTGTGCAGCAGGTTACACAAGATGATCTTTGAGGCCCCTTCTAGCCTTATGTAGTGGCACAGGGAGGTGGTATGAAATAAGAATGAAAGGTACCTAAAAACTGTGGCATTCCTTAACTTGACTTTTCATCTTTATAATGTTCTTTTTATGTTGCTTGTACATGCAACACTACAATGTTGCCTTCAGTTCACCTTTTTTTGAAATCTTTTTTTAAAATCCACCTCGTTTTAAAACGATTCTCCATGCCTTAATAGTTCTTACAAGCTCTACATTTCAGCAATATGTGCAAACAATTGTTGTCATCTTCTAACATATATGACATTAGCCTTAATTTTCTGCTGGCTCACCCACCATTTATTTTAAGACATTCCAAATTGTTTTCTTCCACCAACTTTACAGATCTACGCCTCCATTTTCTTGCCTAGCCTTGACCTCCTTACCATTCTAATATAATAAAGCTTTAGTCTATCTGTCTGTCTGTTCATAACGTTCTGGGTCAACTGTACATGCGCCGCCAAGAGGGCACACGCCGACTGGATGAGAGAGCGTTACAGACAGACAGGGTGATGGAGCCGCTGCACTGCCCCCCCCAACAACAGCTGGCAGGAGGGGCAGGTGCTGGCGAATAGGGAAGGAAGGGAGGGAGGGAGGGAGGAGAGAGGCAAGGGGAAGGGGGAGTTCCCATTCTGCTGCTGCCACCACCCAGCCCTGACAACAGCCGGCAGAGAAGGGGAGGCAGCGGGGAGGAAGGGAGGAGAGGCGGAGGGGAGGCAGTGTCTGTGGTTGTGCAAGCTCCCCTCACCACCATTCCTGGGAGCTGTCGGTGGTGCAGGGTGGAGCGGCAGGGATGGGGCGCACGGGGTCACACCGGGAGTGGCGGGAGAGGCCCCATGGCACCAGACAAGGAAAGTGGGGGTGGACACAGGGGTGGAGGGGTGCATTGGGCTGGAGGCAGAGGGTAGCAGGGAGCACGGGGCTGGAGGCAGAGCGGCAGCACTGCGGGGCACTCCACCCCATTGCCCCCCCACCCCGCATCATTCATGATGGGCAATTTGCCCCAGTCTGTGCAAAATAATTTTTCTGTAGGTTTTTTGGTTTAAAACACCTTGATTCTATCTAGGCTGAAATTAAAATGTAAATTTGCCTCTACTTAATTTGTCTATATTATTTTAAACTTTAAAGCTACAGCTTGAACTATAGCTGACATAAAAAAGACATTACATATAATATAGCTGTTGCATAGTCAAAGATTTCAAGGAGGTTAAAACCATCATGCAGCTGCACTGAAGAGAAAGCCTATAATGACAAGCCAGAGAGGGCATGTTTCATTAAAAGGTGAAAGAGGGGTCAAGGGGGGGGGGGGAATAGTCCCAACATTCCCAAGAGTTATTACAGAGAGGAGGGAAATATCTCACTACTGTCCCACCACTAAAAATAAGAAGCTTAATAAATGAACGTACATTTTATAAAATCAAGACAACAATTTTATTTTAACTCTGTTCCAAGCTGCATAGAGTGCATACCTATACATCATTAGATTTATATATCTTGTTTATTTAAGGTAACTATACAACATGACTTTGGGGTTCTTTAATTTCAGTCTTATTTGGATGAAAAATGCTTT
>NW_017729024.1:68255813-68265066 GCF_001723915.1 Gavialis gangeticus | reverse complement strand
TTGGGGTTCTTCCTTTCTCCCTTCATTTTGAAACAATATTATAGGTGTTGTTATACATTTTTACAACAAACTAAAATTAATCATGCGAAATTTCCTCACATATAAATATTTTTTGAACATGGACAAGAAAAATTTATACCTTTCTTCTACCTAATGTATGTTTAAAATAAATCATAAAAACCCACAAGATTTTAAGTTTGAATATAATTTTTTTGTTCAGCTATGTAATTGATTGGGGAACAGACTTAAAAAAAAGCATCCAATAAAAACATTTTAGTTATAAAGTCCCAAAATGCCTGCAAGTAGACCTGACTGTACTCCCACTACTGTTGTAGTTCTGCAAATGATGCTTAAGCACTTGGCATAGGACTGAAAGTGAAGACAAGAACTATGAAGACCTTTCACAACTCAGTTCTTGCTACTTGTCCTCTCTAACTCTTATGCTGGCCTTCACCATATATTCTTCCATATAATCCATGGACAATCTAAGCAACACATTTTTAACTTCTCCACCTCCATATGGTCTCTGAACTATCCCCTCTGTAGAAATGTCTTCCCTAAAATTATCCTTACCTCTACCTCCTTTCTCTTCTCAAGACCCACTTCTGTTGTGAAATGAAATTATTGATGGCAACTAGGTTGAACGAGAATTGAGGGTACCTACAAGTGATTAAAAAAGAAAGGATTGTTTCCTTCTGTTCCCTCTCTCAAATGATGCTCATCCTAGACAATAAGTTCTTTGAGACAAAGACCACGTATCTGTGCAGTCTTGTGGTACATCTAACACATCAGAGTGATAAGCTTTGGAGTAAGAGTGCACACGGACACCCATTATGTGCATTGAAGCCAAAAATTGAACTATGTTCTGTACATCTGCACTTGTGTATCCAGCACAGATTAGCCAGTCATCTCTTATAAAATGACTTCCCCAAGTTTGTCACTAGCTATTTATCTGGTCTTGCTTATGCCATATCTGAACACATCTCAATCATCTACAGATTTCCTTCACAACAACATTTTAGGGCAGCATTTACAGATATGGGACCAGGGCAAATAAGAATTTAATGACTTTCTGAAAGTCTGTGTTAGACTTAGGAACTAAACACATTTTCCTAAATCCCAGGGCTGCAATTACATGATTAACTGTCCTGTCTTAATGAGAACAATTAATGAACTTTCACCTAAATTTTTAGGTTGAGAGTATAATATATAGGTAAGCACTTTCATAGTGCTACAAAAAACATCTGCACTTACTACTGGGAGAAGAGGTTGAATGAATCTGCAAGAGGAAAGGTAAAAATCCGTTGCCATTGGGTAATAAGGAGGTATGAAAGGACAAGTTTGAAGATTAACACAATAAAAACAAAGTTTTTTGCATTAGTGTTACACTAATTAGTGTTCAACAGAAAAAGTGAAATCTACAGGCAGTTAAAAGTGAATGTTACAATTTGCTGGGGGGAAAAAAAATCTCGATTCTTTTCATGTTTGATTACCTGAGACTTTCTCTTTTAGTATCCTTCATACAACACATTAGCAGAGATGCGATGGAATTCATATTTAAAACCATTAGACATAAACAGTGATCTTTCCCCAGATTTATGCATTTTAATTTATAAGAATGAAGTTCCAAGTTTAATATCTAAATAAAATCTTAAACCCAAGTCTATGCATTTATATAAAAATGTCACCAAACCCATTTTTGAAGCACCACTGCATATACCGCTTAACCATGATGTACAAGGGACTGTAAACACACTGTCATGCAGGTCAGATATGTAATAATAGTCTGCCTCTGAGAGTTGTACATATCCTGGCAAGGAATAAGAGCGGTTAAGGAAGGTCCAACCAGGCCAAGAAAGCCAAAAGAGCTGAACTGACAACAGTCACTTTGGTAATGGTGTTACTGGCTAAATGTTTAGGAACTTGTCTTTTCACATTGCTGTTTATATGTATATGCCTTCATAGCAAGTTAGAAAAGCTTTAAGCCTGAAGCAAAAGTTAGATCTTAATCCTTTCCTTTATGTGGGAAATGACACAGGTTAGAGATATAGTCTTTTCTTCCCCCAGGTGCCTGAGGGCCAGTGGCTTGCATGTAAGCTCCATCAACTCGGATGAGACCTTCTAACCTACTCCTAACTCCTGAGACAGGGACTCTTAAGGAAGCCACCACCCATTTTTTGCAGCAGTTCAAAGTACCTGTACTTTAAAGTTGAGAGGGCTGGATTTACTTTTGTCACCCACATGGAAGGCCCCCTCTTTACCTCGGAGAATTATGGGAGGCTCTACATAGATGTACCACCATGCGTACAAAAATTATATGAAGTTATTCAACATCAACGCAGCAAGCTGGGAGGAGAGTGCAGAAACCCGTTCGATTTGGAAGGAATGCATGGCACTGGATGCAGCTCATCAGGAAGCGGCTTTGATCCAGAGGATGGAAGCAAAGAGAGAAAGAAAAAGCAGAGTACCGGAAACTTGGACTCCAACTTATACAACATATGGATATGTGTCACTCAAATCAGGCTCATTAGCCACAAACAGACTCATCAGGCATCTGACTAGACCTCTTACATGTACAAAATGATCCAGAGAATTGACAGTTGCCTACTATATAGACAAAGTTAAAAAGTAAAGTACAATTTTAGAGTAATGACCAAGATAATTAAAAATTAACATTACAGTCGCACATTAAACTAAATACAGTTATTACAGTTAATAGCATCAGCTAGTTGTTACAGGCCTATGGAACCCATCTTAAAAACAAAACAAAACCCAGACAAGTTTGAAGATGAACAGCAGTCACATTTACCATTTAGTCTTACAAAGGGAAGAAAATCCCAAGAGGATGAGAAAAGAAAAAACTTACTACCTCAGTCATGGTAGCAACAAACTACTTTAGACCAGTGTCTCTCAACACACAGGTCATGACCCAAAAGTGGGTGGCAAGAATATATGAAAGGAGCGTGAAAAAAAATTAAAAATGGATCAACAAACTTTTAAAATGGATTCTCCTTTAAAGGAGAAAATAGTGGGAAACCATGACTTCTCACTTGCAGGTGGCAGAGGTCCAGCCTGTGAGGGGCTGGTTTCCCTTACCCTGAGTCCCACACACCTACCCCCTGCCCCTCACACTGGGGCCTGGGGGCAGGAGGCAGGAGTGAGGGGCACTGGATCCAGACTGGCCACTGATGTTTACTAATGGGTCTTGGGACGAAGAAGTTTGAAAGCCACTGCTTTAGACAACCAAGGAAATCACAGGAGCTGCCCAAGTGCTAAACAAATCAAGACGCCTTGAACAAAGCAAGAGGAATTACTTCTTAGCATTGGTATCAACCACGTGGGTCTGAAACATCAGTATTGCTAACAGAGATACAAAACACACCAGAGAGGACTGGTGGCAAGAACACAAGTTTCACCTTTTCTCTAATACTCAAAATGCCAGTGTCACAGAAATATGCAGTTTTTGACAGGCCCTCTCTTCTCTGCTCTACATTTGCTATAAGCAAGGCAGAAAGAATGCCAACTCTTTCCAGTATCCTTAGCTTTTTCAGGAGAAACCTAAAGGAGAAAACGTGCCTCCACAAACAGATCTAATTTTAAAACATACATATTTATGGTAGTCAGGTTTGCAAGTTTTTCTTGTTCCATGGACATAAACAAGTTCAGCTCTAAAGATCACACACTGAGTAGTACCAATAAGGTGCCTCACACTGCACAAACAAATGGACATATTTTCCTAACAGTAACTAATGTCAAAATTAATAAGGCAAGATTTTGTGGGTGAAATATTTACTGGAGGAACTTCATGGTTGGGATAAAGCTAGACAAGCTTTTGAATGCAAAGTGAATGAAGAATGCCTTGCATTTGAAAGCTTGTTTGACTTAATCTGCAGTTGGTTGAATAAGCTATCACCCCAAAAGATCCTTGCCTCTTGCATAATCCCTGGACATCACAGCTACAACATCACTCCAACACTACCAAAATTAAGAAGCATTCTCATGAGATAGCCACAAACTCAGTAAATAAATGTTGCCACAAATTGATTTAAACCAATGAGGTTCAACTTTGAATCCATTCTTAAATACCTGGAGGAGGATGAGCACACCTGCATTAGTTATACAATTAACTACTGAGCTTGCACAGTACTGTGGCTGTTAGTTATGTGGTAGCTCATAATGGGAAAGTGTACTTGTATCTCTACTAAAGCCAAAGACTGCAGTTCATAGAAAGGGTACAAAGACTCCAAAAATGGCAGGTGGGAGGAGAGAAAGACATCGCCAAATATTTTGTCAAAGAAAAACCTCATACTTGTTACTGTAAAAAACCCCCCACTAATATGATGTTTGTCATTTTTCAGCTGTAACTTCTGATCATTCCCAGTACTTATGGGAATAGCTTTGGTGCTCGGTTAAGAAGCTTACATACAATTGGGATATAAAGGCCTAAAGTACCTTAAAGCACACTTTCAGTGCCCCTACTCACCCAGAACTTGGGCCTTATATGTGGATAAAATACAGCTTACTATGCAGCTGTGTAACCATAAATGATATTTTGTTATGGGATAAAAAAAATTTACTAGAGAAAATACAACATCACAAAATCAAGTTTTCACTTTCAGCTCAACTAGGATCTGGACTCAAGTTGAACAATGTGAAAGACCTATCATGATAACATACTAAATTCAACCAGCTGGCTAGAAAGGCATTCATAAAGCCATTGTGTGTAAACACACACATCAGGCTGGGAGGGTTTCTGGAATAAATTACATAGTAATGTACACCCTCTCCCCCAAACAGTGCTAAGCAGAACCCTTCAAGATGTGTATCCACTATTCAAATACAATGTGAGGAGTGGAAATCCCATTATTTGAGAGATTTAAAATTACAACCAACACTCCAATGTAATTAGGGAAGTACCAAAATTGTGATTTCTGCAGAAAAATGTGAAATCAGGTATTTCCTGTGAAAAATCAGAGAAATCTACAAAAAAATAAAAAGGAGCCTTACAAAAAAAGTGGGGAAAAGCAGGACTTCATGTGAAAATAAAAGGTTTTTCTTCTCTCCACCCCCCCAGCTACTGACTCGGCAACAGGGCTGCCCTCAAGTAGCCTCTCAGTCCTGCAGCCTGGGCAAACTGGGACAAGCCAGCCCTGCTTTTTTCCTCCGCTACACAGCCACCCAGCCTAGCTGGCAGGGTGGATTTTATTTAAATCAAATCCATTTAAATCGTGGTTTAAATCACTGATCAGGAAGCCTTGACTTAATCAGTTTTCTACAAAAGGTGCATTTGTGTTTGATATAACTGTAATACATATTATCCACAACTTGGAGGTAGATGTAGATTTCACTTTTAGAAGGTACATCCTATACATTTGTAAAGGAATTATATATTTTGATATTTTTTCAGATTAATTTTGAGGCTACATAAAACTGTATTATGACATTTACATAGTTTTATTTAACTAAACCAACAAGCTTATATATTTTGGATATTTTTCTTCAAAAACAAACGTATATAATTATTTTAACAAAACAGGCATATGTATTTTTGAATTTCTAACTATTTTAGTTATGCAAAATGTGTTTTTAACAAAAAATAAATAGATTATCTCAGCCAGGTCAACATAAGAAACTTAAAAAATACTGGGTTATGCAGCAAACTAAGTCTTTACCTTCCTCTTCCTGTTTATTCATAAACTGGAAGAGACAGACAAGCTTTCCTGCTTTTTCAGTTCCCAAATGATTTCTCAATTTAGAATGAAGTAGTCCAAAGGAAGAAAATATTCTCTTTCTACACCTGCAGAAGCTACAGCTGTTAAAAGCTGAATTATCACTTCAATAGTCTCTGATGGCTTAAGTGACTTCCACCAGTTCACTGGTGTGATTTTCTTTAAACCCTCATCAGCAAACACATATTTCTCGAATGGTTCACCCTTAGCCCTGAAATATATTGTAGTTGGTATTATGGAGGGATGACTGCTGGATGCCCATGTCATAGCCAACTGCTCTTCTTCAGCAGTTAAGGACTGACCCTGGTACCGAGTATTGAGAATACTGGCATGAAATTGAGCTGGAGATAGTGCTTGATTCATTTTTTTTAATGCCTGTAATTTAACTCTGTCATTGCGTATTTATCTTTTCAAAGTCACCCTCAGTTACTTCTAAATTTCAACAGCATCAGCAATAAAACAGCAATTTCAAAACAGTCCACTACTGATTTGCATCGCACATCTTGTTGGGAGAGTTAGTTTGGTTCCTCCTGCTTTCTCCAGAGCAGCTGCTGCAAAGTGCTTGTTATGGAAGTTTTTGGAATTTCAACATTAGCCTTTTGTATTTCTGAAGCACTGGAGTCTTTGGGTGAGAAGTACATCCATTAAGTGCTGCAGCCATATTATTAGCTTGGGGCTTTCTTCACTTCTAGATTTCTTTTCATCTTTGATACATTTGCAGCACTGTCTGTGACCAAACTGTACTAGACATTTGACGTTTTTTTCACAGTTTGTTATAGCTTTTACTTGCAAGTATTCTGCTGTGTGTGCATTACCCAATGTATCAAGTCCCTTCTTCTGTTGTCACACAAGCACATATTACTGGATCATCGTGGACATTGCTCCACCCAAGACGCAGGTTAACAATTTTCCCCTCTAGATGTTTTGCACACTGTTCAATATTTATCATACATTTTACCCAGCAATATTGTCTCAAATAGTATATAATTAAAGGGTATAATCCCTATTCCATGAAGATATCTTTGAGCTTTAACACACTGTAAATTAAAACCATCCTTATATAGGTTTCTTTTTAAAAAAGAAAGCATCTTAACAAAAAACCAAAGTGATTAAATAAAAAAACATGATATAATTAAAAATATCTAAATTTTTTTTTAATCATTGACTTTTATCCACCCTGCTACCCAGACCCACCCTGCAGTAAGTTGGTGCTGCAGAGGGTGGGGGATAGGGCTGGAAGGAGCAGAGCTGAGCCATGCAGGGGAGCATATCTGGGCCAAGGCAGGGAGAGCTGTGTGTATGAACGACACGTGCCCCCGGTGGCTGGGAGGCATGGCTGCACTGGTGGTGGCAGGAGCATGGTGGTGGTAAGCTGGGGAGATTTCCGCAGACACCGCTGGCACTGCCGGCGGGGGGGGGGGGGGGGGGGGGAGGGAATGTTGGCAAGCCCTGACCAGGGGTGCACTGCTACACCTTTTCATAGGAGGTGCACTGCCACACTCAGGGGGTGCATATGCATCTGCATGTGGCCTAGCCTGAGGGCAGTAGGGTGGCAGGAGCCCAACCCTGCACCTGCATGAGGATAAAAGAGGGACCCGGGGAAGTCTTATTTTCCCCCCTGTGCAGGGCCAGCCAAATGGGGAGGGGGGTCATGCCAGGCCAGGGGGCCCATGTGTCTGCCAGCTGCTCAGGCCAATAAAAGGCATGGGCAGTGGGGGGGAGGACACCGGGGGGGGGGAGCAGGGTCAGATGAGATCGGCCCGCGAAATTGGAACCCAGGGCCGCAGCAAGTCTGGGAAATTTGGCCCTGGGCTCTACAATTTAAATTTGAATACATCCCTAAATATAATATCTAATCTGGAAAAAATTTTGTATGCCGGTAATAACATGCATTAATGACCTAGCAGTAAAATCCTCCTCCTCTCATCCCTGAGCCAGTTCTAATTTCACTATTGCAAAGCTGACATTACCCAGTTATGCAAACAGTACATATCATGGTACCAGCCCCCTGTGTGTATAATAAATAGATGCTACTTCTTTTTGGTCAAAAATTTTAAAGCTGTTCTCCCATCCTACCATCACTTTATCTTAATTAAACCAGTTGTCCACAAAGCAATAATGTTTGGCTTTAATCAAGCAAGAATTCTCCAAGCCAAAGCTCAATAAACATTAAAAGATTAATGTTAATAACATGTGTTATACTTGCCATCATCTTGAATTTTTGGGCATTGTAAAAGCTATTACTTTATAAAATGCACGTCACCAATTCACTCAATGCTAACTATTGTGCCAACAGTCACTTATTAAACCTATCGTGTCACTGTTTCCTACTGTACCGACTGCTTTAATTATACCAGTCACAAAAATGGAAAAGAATGATAAGGTACACAGTACCAGTTTTTCTAATATAGTTAATATCCCAAAGGCTCATGCTTAAAAGGCGTTCCCTCTCTGCCAACAGTTCATAGTGCTTTTCTGGTTTAACTAATAAACTAAATTACTCTGTTCTTTTCATTTTATCCGAATGAATTTCATAACATCACAGGTGAAGATGCTAACAAATATCTAACAGGCTGTACAGGAGGGATAGGACAGGGAGGAAAGGTGGGGGCATGGTGTGTATTCTACATTAAGGAGGAATACACATCCTCATTGTAAGGGAGGAGAGCCAGAGCCGGGGCCGGGCTGGGAGGCAACCCAGCCAGGCACGAGCCAAGGCCACCTACACGTAGTGGCCAGTGACGAGCCGCGGGAATTTGAACCCTGTAGGAACCCGGAAGTGGAAGGCGCCAGGGCCACCCGGGCCCATTCAAAAGGAGCGCCAGCGCGGGCAGAGAGGGCCAGTGTTGGCAGAGCCAGGAGTGACGGGTCCGACAGCGGCGGCAGCGGCGGCGGAGCCGAGACAGACGGGTCCCGAGACGTAGGAGCCGAGCAAGCCAGGCCCGAAGGCAGCGGAGCTGCCAGAAACAGGCCAGAGGCAGGGCGATTGGGAGCAGTGGATCCTGGGACGGCGGCACCGGAGGCGACGGAAGCTGACACTGCCGAGGCCAAGAGAGCTGTGGAAGCAACAGCGCCCCAGCGGACCAGGGCCAGCGGACGGAGCGGCTGGACCTTTTGGGGTAAGCGGGACCCCGAGGCAGGGGTCCGCACACCAAGCGGGAGGCCTAAGAAGGGCAAAGAAGCCAAGGCGCCACAGGGTGCGGCACAAGGCCCGTAGGGGAGCAGGGCCGGGAATTTCGTTCCCTTTTTCATACGTTTTTGGACTTATCGTACTTTATCCTGGGGGAGAGGCCTGCGGCCCACCCAAGACACAGGAGGCCAGGGCGAGGGTGTAGGGGTGGAGGAGCCCTCAGGACACCGGTATCCGGGGGCCAAGCGGGACAGCGACGAAAGTCTCATCATCGGACGGTACGCACCGCACCAACTGAACAGCATATTGGATAACATCAAGTCGTGGCAGGCGCATACGTACGTCCGGGTTGGGTGAGCCTTCATTGTGAGTGAGGAGGCCTTGGTCCCTCCCC
>NW_017729024.1:68251774-68255802 GCF_001723915.1 Gavialis gangeticus | reverse complement strand
GCCTTCGACACTGTCTCTCACCCTATTCTCATTAAAAAACTGGGAGACTGTGGTGTTGACATCTACAAAGTCAAATGGGTCACCAACTGGCTGGAGGGTCGCACCCCGAGAGTGGTAGTGGACGGGTCATTTCTGACCTGGAGGGATGTGGGCAGTGTGGTTCCACAGGGCTTGGTCCTCAGGCCCGCACTGTTCAACATCTTCATCAGTGACTTGGACGAGGGGGTAAAAAGCACCCTGTTCAAATTTGCTGATGACACTAAGATGTGGGGGGATGTGGGCATGCTAGAAGGGAGGAATAGGCTGCAATGTGACCTAGACAGGTTACAGGAGTGGACGGACGAGAATAGGATGGGATTCAACACTGGCAAGTGCAGGGTGCTGCACCTGGGGAGGAAGAACCAGCACCATACCTACAGGCTGGGGAACTCCCTTCTCATCAGTGCAGAGCCAGAAAAGGATCTTGGAGTCATCATTGATGCCAAGATGAACATGGGCCGGCAGTGTGGGAGTGCATTCAGGAAGGCCAACCACACCTTGTCATGCATCCACAGATGCATCTCGAGCAGGTCCAAGGAGGTGATCCTCCTCCTCTACGCAGCACTTGTCAGGCCACAATTGGAGTACTTTGTCCAGTTCTGGGTGCCGCACTTCAAGAGGGATGTGGACAGCATGGAGAGGGTCCAGAGGAGGGCTACTCACATGATCAGGGGGCAGCAGGGCAGGCCCTACAAGGAGAGGCTACGGGACCTGAACCTGTTCAGCCTCCACAAGAGAAGGCTGAGGGGAGATCTAGTGGCCTGTTACAAACTAGTCAGAGGGGACCAGCAGGCATTAGGGGTGTTCCTGTTCCCCCAAGCACTACCAGGAGTGACTAGGAATAACGGTCACAAGCTGGCAGAGGGTAGATTCAGGCTAGATATCAGGAGGCACTACTTCACGGTCAGGGTGGCTAGGATCTGGATTCTACTTCCAAGAGAAGTGGTGCTGGCTCCTACCCTGGGGGTCTTTAAGAGGAGGCTAGATGAACACCTTGCTGGGGTCGTTTGATCCCAGTACTCTTTCCTGCCATGGCAGGGGGTCAGACTCGATCTGCTCACGTCCCTTCCAACCCTACAAACTATGAAACTATAACAGTTTAGGATACCTTGAAGAGTTAAAAATTCGGATGACTTCAGAAGAACTCTGCAGCTGGCAGATAAAAGTGAATATTTTACACTCTGGAGTTCTGCAGCTTTTTTTGCAGTGTGCCATAATGCTTTTGTAGTTCTTTGCTTGGAAAGTTCCCCATTACTGCAGGTGATAAAACCCAATATCTTGCCATACACAAAGCAGGTTTTTCACTAGGCCCTACTTGCAGTTTAAGTACCTGAAATTAAGCAGATGCACAGTGATGTACTTAATCACACTTAATACTCAGTAATAAAGAAAAAAAGGAGTAACTACCACATGCATTAATCTTTTAGGAAGAGTATGTATACATACAGTAAAAGCTCTGTTATCCAGCATCCCCTGGGAATGGGGTATGCAGGATAACAAAATATGCCGGTTAATTGAGCGACCTGAACAGATGTCCTTGCCTGTTCAGGCCGCCACTTCTCCCGTCCCTCCCCCAGTGTCATCGCCCGTCCCGTGGGCCCTGTGAGCCCCATAGGACAGGGAGGCGGACCCTGCACAGCCTGCTATGCCCCGGGCCATAGGGACTTGGCAACGCAGGTTGCTTTGCCCTGGGCTATGGGGGCTCGGAGAAATCGGAAGTGCCATGGCAGGCACTTCCGGTTTCACTTTTCCTTACAAGTGGGCATGTCAGTTAACAGAGCATGCCAGCTTGTAAGGTGCTGGTTACCAGAGAGTTTACTGTATTACAGTATGTAAAAAGCACTGAAAGTTATTTACGTTGAGAAATGTATCTATTGCTCTTTCTCAACCCCCAAGTGAGTCTAGCAACCATGCACTACAAACAATAATTCTCAACCAGGATGCTGTGGAACTCTGGGCTGCCTTGAGATCTTTTCAAGTAGAAGTGCACTGATACATCAGTCTATATCATATCAGCACCAATAAAAGGAAAAGCGACATAATCGGCAATCAGCTCTTTTTGGCTGTTGTGGCCAATAATGTGGCTGATAAATGCCTCATGCATGCACGGAGCCAGCCCGGCAGCTTGGAGAGCAGCAGCCGGCTCATAAGACTGTTGGGATGAAGGGGTAGAGGAGAGGGGTGTGGGAAGAATAGATCGAGGCCCCTGCAGAGCGGGAGAGTGGGGTGGGGTAGGCGCTGCCCAGCCAGGGCAGGACATGGGACAAAGCCACAAGTGGCTCACCGGGGGGTGGAGGTGGCAGAGGGCTCTTACTGCAGGCATAGGGGGCGTGTGCCTCCTGGACCTGTGCACAGGGCAAGGGTGAGCTGCCATTGCAGGCTGGGGCCAGGGGTAGCACCAGGCTCTTCCCAGCAGGAGTGGGGCTTGGCTGGGGCTGCACGCAGAGTGGGCAGCAGCGGCACTGGGAGGGGGTAGCCCCCATCCCAGGCCCAAGTACAGCTCTAACCCAGCCCCACCCCTGCTGGGAAGAGCCCAGCACCACCCCAAGCCCTCACCCCATGCACAGGTCCGGGGCACATCTCCACTATGTCTGTCCCAGGGGTGTATGCAGTGCCAGGAGCGCCCCCCCATACCCCCCAGATGAGCCACTCCCAGTTCTGTCCCACATCCTACCTTGGCTGGGCAGCACCTGCACCTGCCCCAGCCTCACTCCCTCCCTCACCACAGAGGCTTCAATCTGTGCCCCCTCCCAACAAACTTACCAGCCGAACACTGCTCTCCAAGCTGCTGGGCTATATATCAGCAATGGAATTGGGATCGGCTGGTATGGCTCATTAATAGTCAGCTGTCTGTATCGGCCCAAAAAATCTTTATCGGTGCACCCCTATTTTCAAGTGTGACATGGTATGGTTCACAATGTTAGCATGTTTAGTGTGCAAACATGATCCACAAGATAAACCCAGAGATTTCAAATGGGAGTCCATAGCATTAAAAACATTCTAACCTGTTGTGAGCTTTCTGAGTTCTTTGTAACATAAGAATTGTTCTATTCTTTTTTGTGTCATCAAAAATTGAGTGAAAACCAAGAGCTGGTATTTTTCTCGAGGGTATCTTAAGTCTAAAAAAGTTGACAACCACTGCACTACAAGCTATACAGCATGCCATTAAGTAATGCATTTCTGGCTCTTCCTCTAGCCCATACTGAGCTACATAGCACATATTTGTGTCTCATCCTTACCTGAACAGAACAAATAATCTGCTGTTTACAGCAAATGCTTTAGAAAAGGGCACCAAAACACCACATTCCAAAACTATGGTATAACGCTCACTTCATCTTTTTATTAAACACTTCAAGTTAAAAAGCAAGCAGAGTGAGAAGAGAGTAATGTTAAGAATCAGTTTTCACAAATTTTAAGCAACACAAGAAAACAACCACAGATTTGATCTACATGAAAAACCCCAGACCTTTAACTACAGAAGGGCATACAATTAGAAGTCAGAATTTGAACCCTGTAGAGATATTTACAATGAAATCAGCAGCACTGTTTCTTCAAAAGAAAACTGTCTTGTTGACTGCTCATCTGGAGAATATACAAGTGATTTTTTAAACTCAGAATGTTATGTTTTGCCATCTAAAATGATAATGCTACTCTAATATGCCTGACATTGAACATTCAACATTGGTGCAGTAGGACAAAATAAAAACCACCTGCTGAAAGTAAAAAAAATATAGAAAAAAATTCACCACACTTATCTCGTACATAATATTCTATAAATTCTGATGAATCAAGCAGTGATTGGTCTAAACATATAAAAATAAGAAATTTGGATTAAAAGGGAACAGTATTTTCATAATGACATTCTAGAAAGCATTAGTAACTATGGAATCATTCAATAAACTCAAACTGGATGATGTAATTGCTATGTATGTATGAAAAGGAAGGGTTTAATGAATTGCAATGATGGGAGAAGACTGGAACAAAGAATG
>NW_017729024.1:68231915-68246774 GCF_001723915.1 Gavialis gangeticus | reverse complement strand
TGACATTCTAGAAAGCATTAGTAACTATGGAATCATTCAATAAACTCAAACTGGATGATGTAATTGCTATGTATGTATGAAAAGGAAGGGTTTAATGAATTGCAATGATGGGAGAAGACTGGAACAGGCATACTGTTTCCCACCACCACCCTGCGACATCAACTGTTCTAGACAAGTTAAAAAAGTAACCCCTACATTCCTCTTAGGTAAATTTCCTGATCATATTTGTGTCATGGAACATATATGCATGTGGACAACGTACAACGACCGATAAGCGCATAGATGTATATTTAAACAGTTATGAATAAGTCTGTTTTTTCTGAGAAGCTTTCACCAATGCCGCATGACCTCAATGCTTCCAAGGGTTTTTAGGACAACATCCAGACGGACACACTGCTTATCCACTTCTTGCACATACCACTATGCGCTGATGTTCACTTGGAGTTGGGGTGGGGGCTGCAAAGGGAAAGCAGGAACAAATACACACACACACTTCTGAGAAAGTTCTCTTTTCTCACTATGCTCAGATTTTCACAAATTTACCTTACCTGGTAAAAAATGATCTGATAATTCAGCCATAAAGTTAAAGTTAACACCAAACAATGAGAATCAAACCTTAGTCATAACATACATGATAAATCCCAGACCATAACCATATGTAATGTGCACTTAGTTATTCCAATCCTTACTGCACAATTTTAAAATTCCTAAAATATATCTACTTTCCTTAAGTATGCAGCAATTTCATTAGGATTCTGCTTAGAGACTTCTGTCTTAACAGGTTTGCTTTGCACAATACGGAGGGATTTACTGAGCAAATGAAAGTCAGCAAGAGAGTCAAACTACACTGCTGCTTTGAAAATACTTATTGTATCAAGTATTTACAACATAACAGGCACCTACATTAATATATCAATATTCAAAAGTACACAGAAAGAAAGACGTTCAGTAGATGTTTCCTGTAGTTCAACATGGCTTGGAAGATTAAAGCGTGCACCTGAATACAGCTCTACAATACCCATATGCATTTTACCGCTTGTAAACATTG
Organism: Gavialis gangeticus; assembly: GCF_001723915.1. Taxonomy (NCBI): domain Eukaryota; kingdom Metazoa; phylum Chordata; order Crocodylia; family Gavialidae; genus Gavialis; species Gavialis gangeticus. Next base: position 68,245,726 of record NW_017729024.1, on the reverse strand, counting down.
ATCCTTGAAATGTACAAGCAATTTTTCTTGTCAAAGACGACCAGACTTTCCTTTCAGGAACGCACCAGGAAGATAGTAACATCCGTGCACACTAAGCCACCTTCCTACATTTACAAAGGTGAGACAGTTCACATTTATAATGAATGTGAAGCAGCCAGGCATTTAGCAAGAGTTAAAAAAGACTTATTAATTATACTTCACGTTTCAAATGTTAGACAGCCAAAAGTCCAATCTGAACCCCAGTATTTTGTTGTTCCATTCAAGCAAAGAGATCCCAGAGAACTATTCTGCACTGCTAATATACAGAACTAGATGTGTAGAGAACTATAGGATACTCTTCTGTCACCACTCCCATTCAATGCACATGCCAGATTGTAGTAGGACAAAACTTCGTTCACAATATTCCAGGACAGAGATACAGCTTCATCACTTTTTCATTAGTGACAACCAGCAAGGATTTTTTGCCCCCTAGTCCCACTGTCTAGCTGACTAACAGTTAACTGAAGCATAAACCAGAGACGAAAGATGCTGGGTGGTCAGGCAGCAGCCAGAGTGGATGGTGTACTCTTTGATAATCCTCACTGTGTCCATAAAAGAACTCTAAGGGATTCTGTTGGATTCTCCAATAATCTGCTCTCGCCTACAGGCATGTTTTGAATATCCAGATTTTATATCTCCATATACAAGACAGGCTGAAGTATTTCCCCTTGGGTGTAGACCATGCCATAACTATCCATGCCTCGGGACATGTTCAGATTTGATTACCACAATAAAAATTACAGTGCATTTGTGATGATATGCAGAGACTCTAATATGCTCTTGGCAAAAAAAATATTGAGTTCACATAGAGTTTCCAAGCACCAACCAGAAATATTGCTCTAGGAGCAAACACAAAGAAAACTGCAAAGCTAAGGAGTGTTATTACTGTTTGATTCTGATGTCTGTCGCCTGTTTTTTAATGGCCAAGAAATAAAATTCTCAGAAATAAATGTAAAAAGGGGATTGGCCATATGACGCTGTTTTTATCTCTAAATGTTTTCTTGATTTCCAGTCAGATGACTGTAGCAGGGTGCAGAACCCAGGATAAATTAGCCTGTGTGGGGCCCAGATGCAGTGGCAGTTGGGGGGCGAGTGGCTGGATGCAAAGCCAGCCCAGCTCCATGGGGCCCAAGGTAGTCGCCCAGACTCACTCCCTGCAGGAACGGCCTTGTTTACAGTGTTTTACAATTACTACGTTTGACAACGTTTCACACATGAAGTACGTTATATTCCTTATATTGGCTCTTGATTACCATATTTTCTCGCCTATAACCCACACATTTCCCCCCAAAACCAGCTAGGGAAAAGTGGAGTGTGCTTTATATGAAGGGAAAAGAGATCCTATAGGTCTGAAAAGCTGGCAGAAGGGAGAGAGGGGGAGTAGTGGGAGTGTTAATTGCTGCAGCTCTGGGAGTCATAGCAATTCATGCCGTCATCAGTTCCAGCCCCACTGCACCAAATTTCAGAACCAGTGGGAAACCCCCTTCACCAGACATGTAATAGGATAGGGCCAGCATGCATGCCTGGTTCACAGGCAGACCTAGCACACCAGGTCGAACCCAGCATATGGCCCCAGACCTGACCAGGCCAGGTCCAACCCTAAACAATGGATCTACAGCTACACACTGGGACAGACATAGCATGCTGTATTCGGGACTGCACACTGGCTCCAGGACCATGTGCTGGGTTAGTCTGGCACACTGCTCCACAGCCAGCACGTAGCCCCAGAGCCAGTATGTGGGGTCAGATCCAGTATGCAGTTCCCAGCTTGGCACATGGAGTTGGACTAGTCACACAGCCCTGGACCTGGTGCACTGTGTCAGTCCCAGATGTGGTCCACAGGACTGGCAGCAGGCTTGGGAGCAGGCTCAGCTCCCAAATTGCTGCCATTAACTTACCCCAATAGTAGACTCTGCACCCCGCCCCCCGCTTCCCCTTTCAGGCTCCCTCTAAAAATAAAATAAAAAAAAAAAAATCAAGGTGTGTACAAGGGACATGATATATGCTAGAAAATATAGTAATTTCCAAATGTAAATGTGAGTATTAATTTTTATCAATAAAACCCTTTATTATTTGGATGACCTTCTGTTGTAGAAGGTATGTTGTCTCAAGTTCTAACTGCCTGGCCATCAAGATTAACACACTGGCTACCAGTTCCTCATTCTTTTCAATTTTGACAAGAAATTCTCTAATGGACAGCATTAAAATGCTGGCATTTGCTTCTTTGCTTTCATCTATGAAAGATTTTTTTGGTTATTTACTTAATAAAAGGGGCAATTCAAGGAGAATAAATAATAAAAGGGATAATTTACTTTGTGTGCCTAAATATACTTTGCACAGCACAATAATGAAGGAACAAACTGCTGACCTTACATTAGAACAGAAACTCTTTTTTTAAATGGTTCCAGGGTAGGAAGGGATGGGGATTCACCATTTATCTAGTACTGAAGATTTCAGTGGCATGGGTGAAATGAAAGCAAATGTTATAAAAGAAGTAGTAAGAATAACATCTGGGGAATAAATTTAAGGCAAGTCTTAATGAGCATTCCAGCAATATTCCCTTTTGCTTGTGTGTGGGAGATTCTTCCTGAAAGCTCAGATACCATTTAAAGCAAGTTATTACCTTAAATGCATACACTGGTATTTTATACAAACCTTAAAAGCATGTAAAATTAAAAAACACTAGAGCTGTGCAAAATTTTGGCAGCCGTTCTGTTTTGGAGGTGTTTCGGCCCATTTCAGCACCTGAAACACCGAATCCAAAATGAAACGGAAGGTTCCAAAACATCTCCAAAATGAAACGAAACCGTCTGAAATGTTTCGGAGGCAGGCTTGTGGAGAAACAAACTCAGAAGAGGGAGGGGGAAGAGAGAAGAGGAAGGACTGCTCTGATTGACACCTGTAGCTAGCCAGTGTCTGCGATCTGTCCCCGAGGTCCCTTCCAATCCCAGTGTTCTGGGGGAAGGACAGCAGCCTGCTATCATCCCGCATGCAGATCCAGGGGCCCACGCCTCCCAAGAACAGTCTGGCACAGCCCCGCAGCCCTCCCAGGGAGCACAGGCCCCTAGATCTGCACACAGGATGAAAGCACACTGCCACTGCCGCCTGGGGCGAGCAGCAGCACCAGTCTTCCTGTCACTCAGTGCAGGGTGCGCAGAGCAGACTCAGGAGCTGCCACTGGCCCCAGCCAGCAGTGGCAGCATGCTGTCATCCTGTGTGCAGATCCGGGGGCCCCCAAGTCTGGTATAACCCCACAGCCCTCCCGGGGAGCATGGGCCCCTGGATCTGTGGGCGGGATAACAGCATGCTGCTGCTGCCGAAAAGTGATACGAGTATTGCTTTGAACAGTTTGAGGTGCAGTTTCACAAAAACCTCTGCACCTATCTCCCTGAAAATTGGTGGGCTTCATGCCCTCAGAAGGGGCTATCATCCCTGCAATTTTTATCCAATTCAGGCACGAAATTACAACGTTACAGGAATGTTAGTGATTCCCCATAATAGCCTATGGCCAATACACTGAAAGAGGATCAAAACTCCAAAACAGACTGGGCCAAATCGAAACGGAACAGTGATCCAAAACACCAAAATGAATCACTGTCCCTCCAAAATGCCAAATCCAAAAACGGAAAAAAAACAAGCCCTTTTGCACACCCCTAAACACCACCACCACCACACACGCATCAAGTTGTCAAGAAGTAACCACAAGTCAAAGGCTAACCAACAAATGAAACACAATGGTTAATGAAAAATACTGCAATTCAGAAAAATCTATGACCTAAAAAATAAACTTTAGAAACTCATACTATCAAATGTCCCTTCAGTTGCAGACTAATGAAAAATGAAAGGATTTTTTTTTAAATAAGTTATCAAGGAAAACCAAGCTATGCTTTGCCTCTCGTAACTGTGGAACAAGGAGTTCAAGTAAAGCAGACAGTCTGCTTTCTTCCCCTCCCCTTTATATTTCTGTGTCAAAATGCATTTCACTTTCAGAGCTAGATTAAGAATTTCATTCAGTGGAAATATGTATAGTATACATTTTGTAACTACTATGAATACCTCAGAAGTTTGAGAACAAGAAAGAAACCGGCAGCTCATGTATGACAGAAGAAATAGCCTTGGAGGATTCAGATACACAAGATACCAGATCCGTTTTAAGATAAGATCCAGTTAGCTCCTTTTCAAGGTCTGTGTTGGTGCCTCTTTTCTGTCAGGTACATTAAGTTGCAGATAAAATCTAGGAGTGCATTTGTATTTTTATGTACTTTCAGTACACTGTATTTAAAACAATGTATATTTTAAGCTACACAACAGGCAGTGAACAACTCCTATCCATGTAAAAATGGAAGGTGACAAGAGCTTCAGGGGTTGAAATAACTGCCTATTCACCTGCCTGGGACGTGATATTTAGGCCAAGGCACTTTTTTAAAAAAAAACAATTTCCCCTGTCCTCAGATCAACATTGGATTGACAGAAGCAGCAGACTCTCCAAGGCTGACAGATGACTGCAGCTGTACACCCTCATACATCAGAAGCAAGAACACTACCTCAGGGCAAAGCATGTATTGGTAACAGCAGCCATTGAAATGTATGAATGCTAAATTATGGGTGTGTAATGCTCGATACCCATGCAAACTGGTACACAATTAACTCAGCACAGCTCAGAAAAGGACCAATAGATTGGATTTCTTTAATCTACTCAGCAATTATTCCCAGCTTCTAAAACAGATAAATCACACAGCCATTTTGTCTTTTACTAGCTGTCTTGTCTTTTTTTCAATTGTGAAATGCATTTGGAAACTAACAGAACACTAACACATAGCAAAGTATTTAACCCCCTTCCCAAGAAAGCACTTACTGAACGAAGATCTGAATGACCCATAACCCATACAGTTAGCGGAAACACGGATGTGTCGATTCCATCCTTGCAGCAAGGATTTAAAAGAAGCATTCACTGATCAATGACAGAGTCCAAATTTACTTGATTTCCCATTAGCAGTCATGCAATGAATGTACCAAAACAATCTAGATTTGGAAGTATTCAGAATTCAACGTCCCTTTTAGTGAAATTTAAACTTGTCATACTTTTCAAAGTTAATGGGCAATAACTACAGCCACCAATTCCTAAAATAACATCTAATGAAACCTATTTAATAAACCAAATACACTGTCTGAAACCGCAACATTTCAAGCTTGGAACTATTAATTTTCAAATGTATAATCACAGCAGTGAATCAGTATTTTCAAAGATTTTATACAGGATTGGAGCTGCTAATATGGATAAAAACTTAACCTATAGATCAAGTTCAGCTTGGATCAATTAAAAATGAGGCATAAGTTTCAGTACTGAACACTTATTTTTACTGTGCGGTTAGAACCTGGAGACACTGTGGTTGAAAAGGCTTATCTGAAGACCTTTGTCCTACACGAAAAGTTATGCTTCCTCTTCCACTGGAAGTCCAGAACAATTATAGGAAGAGAGTCTGCTCCTGTAAAAATTCCCATCGATGACTAAAGCGAGACAAATTACAGAGTTAATGGTTCTGTTAGACCCGTTTTGCTGATAGCTAAGCTACCCCGATTTAATTTTCACTTACCAAAATAGCTGTAGAGGGGGCACAAGGATAGTTATTGCAAGTCCCCCATTCCCCCCACATTTAATTTGCTGTAAATTGCTTGCTTGTGCTCATATCCTGAGGTAGGTATTTTACATCATCAGAAAAAGATGTTCTATTCTATACTAAATTTTTCTAGCGCTTCACTCAGTTAACTCAAGGGAAAAAAGATACAATGATGAAGATAGTTTTTATACTGAAAGCACTTGCATTCTGTGACTGAGGACTTCTAAATACCTCTACTAAAAAAACAGAACAAAAACACCACTTCAAGTTTGGCTTCTGTAATGTGCTCAAATAATTGAAAGTTACTTAACAGTTAATTAGGCATTTAAAAAGCCAGAAGTAAAGCATGTGCAAGAAAGGGTGCAGAACTTTTGGAAACTTAAATAGAAGACTTCCTACATGTATCGGAAAGTGGTCCAATTTTTAAAAGGCCAACTCCAGACAAGCACTTTATGTAATACACATTTTGATGATATAGCTATAAAGATGAGTTATTTTTCAATCTTCCTGTAAGTAAGATGAAGAGACATAAAATGATCAAGGCACAAACAAACAAGTGGAGCTCTCATGTGGAATATTTTCAGTTAATGGGTAATGCTTCCCATTATGAGGCCCAGTTTCCTGTTGTTTATAACTTTACCTGATTTTAACTATTTGTGCTGAAGTTTTCTGTGCTGGATTTTTAACTTGAATTCACTTTGAATAAAAAAAGAATCTCAAGCAGAATCCTGAGATAAGGCTAGAGGGAGGGGGGTGGAAACATTTTACACAAATTTTAGCACAAGGACTGGAACTATGGCAGATGAAAGTACTCTTTTCACACAAAGGTCTTTTGCAGTCCCAGGGAAAACACACTCATATTTGGCCAAGCTATCTACATCTGGAAACCCCACATCTTGTTCCAAGTCCATACACCTGCTCCAAAGGCAGAAAGAATCTCTTAGTAATCCCTTACTAGGCCAAGGAATATTTTGGAGGAAAAACTGCCCAACTGCAATGCAGATAGGACAAGAGCTGGATTGAGGATGGGGCATGTAAATGGAAATGGAGACATATTGTCTCCTTGTCTCTGCAAGGAAAGGCAAGAGACTGCAACTGGGAGCATAACAAAGGAAGAGTGAAAAAGGGAACCAAAGCAAAGGAGAAAAAAGGATAAGACTAAGATTGTCCAAGAAGACATGAAAGAAGAGAACCTGGCATGGAAATTCAGAGAACAGGGCAAAAGAGATGATGAGGGGAATAATAACAGTGGGAAAGGATCACAACTGACTGGAAAAAGAAAATAAGGTGAGGTGTCAGGGAAAAGGGAAATGCCACTGAAAATGGACAAGCAGCTCTGGAAGTGAGACTGGACATGAAAGAAAAAATAGCCAACATGGACAAGTGGTTGCATTGTGGCTGTAAACAACAGCTCTAACTTGGGTAGGAAAAGACCAGGTACAAATCCAGGGGTGGGGCACAGTGGTCCAGTCACAGGATCACAAGTAGGGCTGAAAGGACCTCACAAGGTTATCTAGTTCCACCCCTTACTCAAGGCATGGTTTCCTTCTGTGGGTTTAATCTCCAAATCCACAGTGTATTACCTTAGCGTTTTAGCACACAGACCACGTCCACAGAGGTCAAAGTCTTGCACTTGCTGTGTTCCATGCAGGGGACAGCATCCCAGATCATGTTCTCGAAGAACACCTTCAGTACCATACAAGTCTCCTCACAGATCAGGCCAAGGATACATTTCACACTTCCACAGCAGACTAGATGGTAGGTGACCGCTGTGATGATGCCTTGGATGTTGTCTCTCAGAACCCTCTTGTGGCACTTCCTGAGCTCTTTGCCTCCTGTGACCTGACATCCTAGCTGAACTTTCACTTTCATGACCATCCCTAAGAAAACCATCCTAGCCAAGCATCATCTTAACTTGTGGAATATCCATTCATGGAAATTTCCAACTTTTCTGTAGCCTGTTCATATTTTTGCCACCTTCATCATCAAGAAGTTCCTCCTAATCTTCAGCCTAATTTTCCTCTTCTGCAACTTGAGGCCATTGCTCATAGTTCTGTCCCCTACAGCCACATAGAAAGGCCCATCTCAATTCTATCTATACTTGCCCTTCAAGTATTTCAAGACCCCCATTAGTCTTCTCTTTCAGACTAAATAACCCTATTTATTTCAGCCTTTCTTCATAAGTCTTGCTTCCCAGGTCCTTAATCATTTTTATCACTCTGTACTGAATGCTTCCCAATCTGCCCACAACATTCTTTAAGTATGGGGCTCAACACTGGATCCAGAGCTCCAGATGAGGCCTCACTAGGGCTGAGCAGAGAAGAAGAATCATTTTCCTTCATTTGCATTGCAAGTGGCACTCCTATTAATACAACCCAGTATACTCTTGGCCTCTTTTGCAACAAGAGCATACTGTTGGTTCATATTCAGTCGCACCCCTGTTCAATTCCTCCTCCATTCCTGCCATCCACAGAAACCAAAGACCTAATCTTATTACAACGGGGTTGCCTGGGTCCTCTTCCACAGCGGAAAGGGCAGCCAGCAGCCCCTGTCAAGTCAGCTGGAAGCCCAGCACCAGTCAGGCTGCCTGACCCCCTCTTCCCATGCTGACATGGCATGTGCCACTGGCTGATTACCCAACCAGGAGCCCAATCCTGAAACATGACTAAAAGTGGCTGCAAACAGAAACTAAATATTTCAAGAACACTACGTATAGCTGAGAAAATCTTGCAAATTACTACAAGATGGCAGTAAACAACTTTTATGTAAATCAAGAGTGAGGCTTGAGGTTAATTATGCCATTAAGCACTTTTGTATGCAAGTCATTTTTGGACAACAAACATGCCAACTTGACGTTAGGAAACAATGCTGTGTTTACTACTTCATACAGGTCATCCTGAGCACTAAGAGAATTCCAGTTTACTCACTACTGCTTTGTATTAATAAAATAAGATTTTGTCCTTTACATTTTTCTTAACCTTTTTATCACTAAAGGTCATTTTCTAACGTTAGTTTGAAATTCTTCAAGCCACTATCCAGATCATCTTCCCAGCTTTTCTCCTTGCCACTGTGCAGGGTTCCAACAAAGCCAGGGCACGCCATAATGGACCAGGAGTCTTGAGGAACTGAATAGCTCTATAGTGCACTGGAAGTTAATAGCCACTTACTTCCATGAATTTTGTACTGAATTATAGATCCAGAAGACAAAGTGCTCCTACTATGACTGATTAACACATAGAAGTTTAATGCACCACAGACCTTTGCCATTTTAATTAGCCGCTTGCAACACTTTTTGGAGGACTTCTGGCACTAAGTAACCAGAGACTCTACTACATTTTTCCAGGCTTCTGGCTATTATGTTCTCTATATCTACAAAGCCGCCCATGTTCAGGAAAGTATCCAGCAGAGCTCCTATTCTAGATTAGGCTCATTTCTAATGGCTTGAACATCACCAAACGGGGCTGCTGCACACAGTTTTATGTATGATGTTCTCCATCAGAATTCTAGATTATTATTTGTTTGATCCATTTGTTAGTTCCTGTAATTTCTAGATAGTCACACACAAACATATCTCACTTGAACTCAAGCTACTATAATATTTGTCTTGACTTTTATTTTAGGAAGAAAGAGAGAGAAATCTAGGTTGCAGTGTTCACAGTAGATACTTATTTAACTGGACAGTAAAATTTACAGTAAAATAGTTTTAAAAAACCCTAATTAAGTTTGCATTAAGATACAGTAACAACTTTTTATTTTATAGATTTTCTCCAGCCTGAGATGCATCATGAATTCATCGCAGCAGGTGCTGCACAGTTAAATAATTTTAAATCAAAAAACCTATAAATAAATCATATTAGAAAAAAGAAAAGTCCAAGAACAGATCTGACAAAACACCAACAATTGACTTAAAAATATCAAAAGCTCCTTTCCAAAGTAAGTTACACAAAAAAGGGAAATAAACCAAAATATTCACAGACAGAAAAAAAATTGATTCCCTCCTTGAGCACTGTGTATGCTTAAATCACACATCTAGTTTATGAGCTAAATCAAGCTCTCACACCAGCTATGAAGGGCACACTCACCCACACAACTAAGGGCCAAATTCCATGAGCAGGTGGGCCTGAGGATGGACCAAGTCTGGAAACAGCAGAAAGCCTCTTCAAGGCTAGTTTTTCAAATTGGCTGGATTAAGTTCTTCTTAGGCTTTGCATGTCATAAAACCTACTTACAATTCATTTCTCCACTGGAAGCCAGTGCAAAGAACAATCCTTAATGGTCACAGTCATTGAATACATTAATTGCTATGCTGCCAGCTATGAAGATGCTTTGTTGGTAGCTCACAACAAGAAAAATTCCAAAGGCAAAACTCTACATTACAGTAACAAAGTCATTGTTGAAACAAACAGACAAGTTCTGTTAAGTTATAAGCATCATCACCTTTTGCATCAGATAACTGATTCCTGAAGACTACAAAAGGCAAAGAACTGCTCATGTGACAAATTCTCAACACGGTACGACACCAGGACAAATAGAGAACAAGTCATTTCACTTCCATTAAAGTTAGGTTCAACAGCCAGCTATTACAGGTTTGGTACAAATTTTCATTCCCAAACTCTAAAACACAGTGCACCACAAGCATGACAAGTGTTAAGTTTGATATAACAAATGTTACTCAGGAAAGATGACAGAAAGCCAGGGAGTTAAGGGCCTCAGATACGAGTGGTGCAAGCTTGAAAAAAAAAAAAAATCTACTTTCACAGTAAGACTAAAGTGAGTTTGATCCACTCTTCAAATTTTTAACTGGATCACAGAAATGCAGCTGTGGATACATGTGTCACTGTGGTGGAGTAAGTGCTTAAATTCTGGGGTCCAAAGCATTAACAGCCACTAGAAAGTCATTAGCAAAAGATAACCAGGATAAACTGAATGGGACCTCATCTCTGATGATGCTGGAAGAAAAAGGGAGTAGATCTTGTCTGTCCTAAACATGAAAGATGTTATCACACACAAGGACCAATACTTCACAGGCCAGGAACAGAATATTGACCAGATCTCAGTCAGACCAGCATGTTATTCAGCTACTAATCAATCTCCTCCACAGAGTGCTTAGAAGTTCAGTGACTTACTTTTGATCTAGATCTTTTTACACCATGCATGCCCACTGCAGTCTAGGATCACCTCAAATGTTTGTTTTAAAACTGGAGATAGTCCAGCTTCTTCAAATTTTCACAGCCAGCATCTGCAAGTAAATACTCATTGTGTACGTCTCTGATCTCAAAAACAGCATTACTATCAGCCTGCATAAACTCTCTATATAAAAGAAGTCAGTCTTATTTGCAAAGGTTCACACACTATTTCCTCTGAACCCCCTTGCCCAATTATTTTAAACTGAGGTCATCATTAAACCATGAGGTCTCTTGTACTGATAAAGACAGGTTTTGTACAGAAGCCAAAAAAGTCGAGCATTTCAGACAGCTAGATAGAATAAACCTTAAGTAGCTTATTGACAATATGGTCCACAGACAGCTGAGATCTGCCAAGAGAGCTACATTTGTTTACACAACAATTTAAGGATGTTCAAAATACAAATTCTACACACATGTGCAGTTGCCATCAATCAAGTTACTATTTGTGCACACCACACCAACAATGATGATGTTCATGAAAGCATGTGAATATTTCCTTTTATGATTGAAGGGTGATACAATCCTAGAGGGATGAGATACTAAAGAATCAAAAAGGTGGCAAAACATATCTGGAAAAATGCCATTTAAGGGGATATTTTTATTTGTCCTTGGAAGAAAGTTACATTTTGTATTATTGCATAAATACATTGATTAAAAGTTGAAATGCTGAGATAAACATTAACTGAGAACAGAAAACATGTTTTACATTAAAACATTACGGGATTACTTAACAAAAGATTCTGTGAAACGTGCCCTAAGCTATCACCCAAGGGAACACAGACAAAACATACCACACTGTTAAACAAAGAGGTATTCACATCCAAAAGATAGAATATAAAAATATCTGGTACATCGAGGAATATCCAGTATTCTTAAAGGTTGAATATCACAGATACAGGGCTACCTGTACATCGGACCCCTCCAAATCTCTGAATGTACAAGCCAGGAGTCAGGCTCTGTATCTTTACTCATTATGGGATGGAATTCTGCACTTCATCCATGCTTAGGCTGACCTGGGTCTGTATCAACCGTTCTGGCCCAGTGGGTTTAAGCTTTAGTTCTTTTCTTTGGGAGCATATGGCCAATAGTACACAACATCAGATATCTTTCTTAAAACTAAAAGTATTGTTTATTTTATAGTAGGAACAGAATTTAGAAAGACAGAATTTGAAGCAAGCTGTCTATATGCCCATATGCATTGTTTAACCAAAGATTTTGGAAGTCCCAGAGGTAACCCAGCTAGGTCAATATTTTTCATACACCCCCAACAGGAGTCTTGTATCTCAGTCTTGTTCCTCTGAACCACCACACCCTTTTCTGAGTGGGTATTCCCTTGAAAAGGTTCTGTGGATCATCAGTGTTGAGGGTCTTTTCCTAGCAGATTTAAACTAGTTTGTACATTAGCTGTATAGAAGGTGCAAATCTTTAAACTAGTAAGCCTTAGCATTGCCTCTAACAACTCTCAAGTGTATATAGAGATGTTATTTATCTTGTCCCAGGCTTTTCCTTACTGTTCTTTCTTCAGACACAGTTAAGGGTATTACAAGATCATAACATACAGTATTCAGAAGGTACAGAAGAGCTCTAAAGCAGATCTTGGGGATACCAACAGCAGTCTTTTGTGGAAAAGGTGTTATTGTACCATAACTGAAGGAAACAATAAAACATTTACAACAAAAATATTTTTCAGTGTCTTAAAAAAAATGCAAGCAGCATTCCCCAGGAAAAATTAACATAGTTCTATATTTGGAAGAAACCTGATGTAGCACAGAACTTTCTCCCCTTGTCCTAAAAGCAGAAAGTGACCATTTTGTATCTACTGCTGTGAATTACTGACCACTTACAATGAGAGATATAGATTCTCCTCATCAAGAAGAGTTATCATCTTTCTTCCATACGATCCATAACTTTAAAAGACCTTTGACACAATAAAATTATTAGGGCCTGTACCGCAAAGGAAAGACCATAATAACTCACTGCCAGCATCACAGCTTGTGAATTATGGATCATATGAAAGATAACTGCCCTTCCCAAGTAAATTATATGGGCAATTTCTGATGGAATTAGAGGATATTTTTATATAAATCACTGCGCCTTATTAACAAACAATTTAAACCCACTTGAGGTTCTGTGCTTGAGTCATAAAGGATAATATTTCATGCCTGTGCAACCTTTTTATCAGAAACAGCACCTTCATCAATCTGTCCCTAGAAACTGGCCGTTTCCTGAACAGCACTGGATTTGTTCAAAGCTGTCAATCATTAGCAGACCTCTTGAAAGAGGACTCACCGTTTCTATATGTTTCTAGAACTACAAATAGGATGCCACAGAGTGTTATTATTTAAAACAAATTTACAGTAAAATGACTGAACTATTAACTATTGTCTTCAAGACTGCTTTCAGAGATAAGGACCTTAAAGTAAGATGACTGGCAGACACGGGGTGGGGATCAGGTGGGGAGTTAAACACACATTTCCTGCTCATTCTATTAGCAGGCAGGAGCACTGCTGTTTATTTTATACCTTGGAAAGACCGTCCCTCTTAAGTGTCAAGCAAATACCATATTTACCTAAATACAAAGCAAGTCGTCCCCGTCCCCCCCACCATCAGCATGAGGGAAAAAGCCCCTCCTCTTAAATTAATGAGATTTCCTTGCATGTGGAATACACTATTTATCATTAAACTGCTGCCAAAAGTAGCACATAGTCATGGAAACCAACACTTTGTTGATTACACAAGTTGATTAAATGCAGCCAACACTGAACACAATTATAAAATACATAGCCCATACTGGGCTGGGTTGGGGTGTGGTGTTATTAACTGTTTAACCAGTAAGTGCTGGAATAACTGGTTAGCTTACCAGTTATCCTTTAGCTCCAGCCAAGCGCAGGCTGGCAAGAAAGGGTGGAGAGGGAAGCCCCATGGTGCCCCAGCAGGGACTCAGAAGGCAGCACGGCAAGCAGGAAGG
>NW_017729024.1:68221168-68231768 GCF_001723915.1 Gavialis gangeticus | reverse complement strand
AAACTGAAGGGAAAAAAAGGCCTTTTGGTTTGCAAATGTTGAAGCTTCAATTTTTTAGTCATTTCAAATTTATTTTCCAACTCTTTCTGTGCATAGCTTTTTTTGGGGGAGGGGGAGGTAGAACGGAGAAGGGGACTAGTACCCATAGCTTAAGAGGAAAACGGGGAACAGACTTATCAATTAAGCAATGTGCTGCTTCTTTACAAGTGCTCCCTCCCTGCCAGTGCAGGGCTTCACAAGCCTGTGTTGTCCGGCTGGGCTTGCCTCCTCAAAAAGCTCCAGGAGCAGCTCCCAGCAGCAGCTGTGTCCAAGCTGCTGTGTTATGGTTAATTGTTTAACCTATATAATTAGAGGAGGTTAAATTAATATTTTTTTTTAATGATATTTACATCTCTAGTGTGTATGGCCCTAAAAAAGGGGGGCAGTTGCTCCCTCAGAAGGGAATGGGCACCGGGCCTGAAGGTACTGCAATAACAGGCTGGCACTCACTTGGAGAGGTTGGAGCAAGCTCTGACACCCTCCCCTGGTGCCAAAATCCTCTTCACTACCACAGCTGAGTTGTGCCTTGCTTTCCTATTTCCAGCTCTTCCTGTTTCTTCACCAGCCTTAAATGTCTGGCAAACATCACCAAACAAGGCCCCAAACAGTTCACCCAGTATCCCTCTGTTGGTCCCTCTCTCAGCCTGTCACATGTTATTAGGGTGGGCTTCCCCTAAATGAGATGGTGCCAGACCAGGTGGCCCTGTGCCTCATCTGCATATACATTTTTGGAGGATCCCAGGACTCATGACAAGTACACTCGGCTCTAGTCTCGAGTGGTGGGCTAACAAGCACATAGATCCTTTGTGGGGGGGCAGGGGGTAATCTGGAGGGTACACACATACTGAGCAGTGCTGAGCTGCGGGGTTGCTATGGCTTGAAACACTGTAGACTCTGCTGAGGTCCAATCCAATGAGCTACATGGTAAATTATGAGCCTTTTGGCTCTGGACTAATATCTTGCAGTATGCACTACATATAAAGTAGGTACAGAAATGCCACTTAAAAGTGTATTTATGGAGTACCTGTGCTAAAATTTGCAGCAGTTTCAAAAAAAATGTGAAATGCATCAAATCTTGATGAACTAAGTCTAGGTAGCTCCAGTATATGTAAATTACTACAGGTATGTTCAAGTTTAGTATTTTCAAGTTTGCCCCTCACTTACACATGCTCAGGGAGAGCAAGGCCTGACAGTAAGGAGAGGGAGGTGTTGCAGAGGGAATACGCTTGGGGATTGGGGAGAGGGAGTGGCAGAGGGTACCTGTGCACCCAGGTTTAATTTTCCCTACTGTAGCAGTCAACGGGGGACAAATTCAAAGTAAACCTCCAAAAAAATAGATTCTATACCTGGAAAATTATAAGAAAATGATAATTTTTCCATATATAGAATCTAATTATTGGGGGTAAGGGGCATCTTGCATTCAGGGTCAGCTTATGTTAGACTACTTATGATAATAATCATCCTTTCCCCCCTCCCCTGCAAACATGAACATTAGAAGGAAAAGATATATATCTTGGATATCAAGATCCTGAACTTTATGTATCTGGATTTCTAATCTCCACTATGCTAAAAATGGTGTTTCTAGCCCAATACAATGTAATCATGTACTGGCCTGTAATTCCAACAAGGAATTCAGACATTTGACTGACAATCTGGTTCTTAATGGCAAAACCAATGTCATGCACTCACCTGTCGTTTGCAGGTTTCCCTTTCCAAAAGCACGTATAGCCATCCCCCTCCTCCCTCAGTTGACCTTCATCTGAATGTCTGTTCTCACTGAGAGCAGCAATATCTATGTATATGCCTTTACTGATTTGACCAAAGCCTTTGACTCTGTTAACCGTGAGGCTCTATGGAAGATCTTATTGAAGTTTGGCTGCCCAGGGAAATTTATCAAACTCCTTCATGGCCAGATGACTGCCAACTTCCTATGCAGTGGCTCCGCTATGGAGCCCTTTTCCACCTGAACTGATGTCAAGCAGGGCTGTGTGATCACACCAATTTTCCATCTTTCTTGTGGTCATTAAGATATTCATGCATGATTGTCTGCCACATGGCATCAGCATCAAGTACTGGATAGATGGGAACCTTTCCAATCTTTCCCACTTCCATGCCAAAACCAAAGTAACTTCAGCCTTGATTGTGGAACTTCAGTATGCCGATGACTGTGCTGTCGCTGCACATACTGAAGAGGACATGTGGGGGCCAGAGAAAACGCTTCAAGGTCAGCCTCAAGACAAACATCAGGAAGTGTGGCACTGACAACCACAAATCAGGAAAAACTAGCCCAGGACGGGACTACGTAGCAACACCTTGTGAGACGAGGCACATCTTACTCTGAGGAAAATGGTCTCTCTCTGGAGGCAGAAAAATGACAGGAATGGAAGGAAAGGAAACAAGATAAGTGAAATCTGTGGTCCGTCCCTCCCTTTAACCATCACCTGCAGAATTTCACTGAGAGTCTGCCACTCTAGGATCAGCCTTCTTAGCCAATGGACTCATCTACAACCCTTTACTTGACCCATGGAAGTGATCATCGTGGACCATGAGGAATCACCACCAACAGCGACAATGCAATACTACAGATTTCAATTACTCAGGCTCAGAACAGTATGCATATATGTGAAAGGTTAAAAATAAGTGGTAAGAGTGGCTTCACAGTCAGATATGTCCTCCTCTCACTACCTTCCTTGTACTCTAACCTTACAAAGTCCTATGTGCCCTGCTGTTCCCAGGGTACAGACAGACATAACACTTAGACCAGCAGTACTCAACCTCCGGTCTGTGGGGCTCCACACAAGTCTAAATGTTTGGTGGCAAGGGAGCAGTGACAATGTTAATTGCTAGTAATCCTTGCTACAAGGCACAGGTGTTTTCAAAGAGAAGTTGGCAGGATATATTTTCTACTTATGGGCAAAACAACACATTTTCCCCAGCCTCGTTGTTGGAAACAAGGCGAAACCATTTGGGTCAAATTTTTTCAGGGCCAAAAAGAAAAGAAGGAAAGCCTGAGACCAGCCTGCCAGCATGGTTAGTATTTGGCAAAATTATGACCAACAGAAGATAATATGTTACAAGGGAAACCACTGGGCAACCATAATACCAGAGCCTACACCCTTCATAAATGTAAAAAAGTATATTATTTAATATCAATGTAGTTTTACGTGGCTTCATTTTAATTGCAATTTCAAAGAGACTTAAAAAGAGAGAAAGAGCTGAAGGGAAAAAATTTTGAAAGAAAAATTAAAAGACTTGCAAGACATGCAAGTAATTGGAAAATAGGGGGGAAATGCAACATGGGTTTAACAAAGGTATCATGACATAATAAATCTGCTCTATTTGATTTAAAAAAAAAAACAAAAGAAAAAGATTATACTTAAATCTAGTCTGTCCAGACTTTAATAAATCATTTCTTTTGTCCTATGTTTTACTAAAGCGAAGATGGAAATTAGTAGAAAAACTGCAAAATGGCTAATGGACTTAGCCATATTAAACAGAAAGTACTGGGCTCAAGTTAAGTTACTAACAATTCTTCAAGGATCCATCTTGGAACCAGACTCATTTTCATTTATAATTTTGGCACTAATATAGAAGTCTACTAATAAAGTCTGCTAATGATACATAGTTGGGAGGCATTATCAATACAGGGGAGGATCAAAATAGCATGCAATTAAAAAAAAATGATGATTGTGGACTGAAGTAAGAGAAACTGGATAAAATTCTATAGTACAGAGTGCAAGACATAGGTACTTTGGTACTAAAATTAAAGTATTTCTGGTATACGCTGGTACAGTATCAGAGGAACAACTGAGAAGACAACATACCTGGACACACTAGATACTCACAGGCAGACTATGAACTTCCAATGTAATGAACGCTATTGTGAAAAACACAAGTGTGACCCTAGAATGTATCAGGAAAGGTACTTTAAATTACAGTTAAAGAAGTATTAATGCCATTCTACAAGGCTCACCTATGACCTCATCTGAAATACTGCATGCAATTGTAGTCCTTCACATTCAAGAAAGGGGACTTCAGACTGGAACAGATGCAGAGAAAGACTACTAGGATGAGGAAAATTATTCAGCTCTTCTAGCTTATCAGAATGAATAGTCAGCGGAAATATGATTGATGCTGACAAATACATCAAAGGAGCATACATCACAGATGAAGAAGAATCATTTAGAATACAAGACAAGGTACAAAAGCCATTTTTCTTTCATGGCCATTAATATAATCCACACAAGAAATTATGCTACTATCAGAACAGCAAGGATCTGGAATAACCTCCCAAAACTGTAAGGGGGAGGAGAATGCAAGCTTCCCTACCCCCAAAAAAACCTCTACCCAGTCCTATTTCTATGGCAGAAAAAAAAATAAAAGCTCTATCTTTGGTATGTTTAGGAAAATGGAAGGTTGGTTTAGATACAGTGTTGTAAAAAGGAACGTTATGCGTGTAATCTAGACCAGTGGTTCTGAACTTTTTTTGTACCAGGACCCATTTGTAAACATTGATGGCCAATCCTAACCCAGTGCCCCTCACTCCCAACCTGCTGCCCCCTGCTCCCAGGCCTCAGCTCCCCAAGATGTGGGGCAGGGGGGAGGCAGGAGAGCCACAAGCAGCTCCTCACAGCCTGGAACGCCACGGTTTCCACGTTTTTCTCTTTTAAAGTAGAATCCATTTTTAAAGTTTGCTCACAGCCTTTTCATATATTATTTTGGGTCGCGACCCACAGGTTGAAAAATACTTATCTAGATCAGTGCAGACCAATCTTTTTGGAAAGACTACAACAAACTAAGCTCCGTGTCCTCCCCAAATACCACTCAGTCTCCTTCTCTTGCCTCATCCGCTGCTCTGCTTTGTGCTTCCTGCCCTATCTATCACTATGAGATCCCCAGCTGCCCCATCCCCAATTTGTTGCGTCACACAGGGGCTACTTGGGCCACTTGCAGCACCCAGGTTAGCTGCCTGCTTATAACTGCTCAATTCAGGAGCATACTATCTACAGCTCTGTGTTATTGCAGAAGACAGTAAAGTTGACCAAGCCATTTTCATAGTGCAGAAGTTGTGGTGTAAACAAATAATGATGGTAAACTAATAACTAACAACAAAGTAAATGATTAAAACTACACTGACTGTAAAAACATATCAGCAGCCACACAGATACTTTAAGAAATCCTTATCAACTTGACAGCATTTTTTACCCCCCCATCTACATATTCCTTTGCAACTTGGGAGTTACAGTTCCTCTCCTCTTACCCAATTCCTTAACTCCCAATTATGGCAGACATACTAGTTTATCTTCAGCTCACTCGTTGCAAGTACTGAACTGCTGGTACTGACTTGATGAGATGAAAAACAAGCAAGCATTATTTACGTGAATTTAAGAAATCAAGATTTATCACATTTTAAACCTTTTATCCTCATGCTTCATTTTCCTGGATATTTGCAGTATTTTCTCACTTGCACAAGCAGAGCATCTTACGATGCACATTTTTCTGGTAGCATCTGCTTTGTAAAACAGAAAAAGTGTTTAACATCAAAACAGAAATGATTCAAGTAACCACCATGTGCCTATACTTGTTCTCTAACACACTAAAAAGCTATAGATTTTTTGTTACCTAAACCTATGGATTCATTTCATTTAATATTTTGATGCAACAATAATGAAGCATGTTAATGGAACTGTGACTGGAAGAGAAAGCGGAGAGAGGAGCAACCCACAGCTATTAGAAACTATTATAAGTTCAAGAGTCTAGCTTGATGCCTGCTGTGAGAAGCAAGCTCTTCCAGCTAAGGACAACAAAGTCCTTACCTTACACAGAGGTCAATGACTCATTTTTATTCATTGTCAGAAAAAACTTTCTTCCTAAAGGAGGCTTTTTTGCACATGATCTACTGTGCATCTTTCTAGAAATTACTTATAAGCAGATATCCGGGGTTTCCATTCACTGTGAAAAAACAACCTGCAAGGGGCTGTGGGGAGCAGTAGGGGGTGATCAAGCATGGAGCGCCACAAGCATGTACGCATGCACATGGAATCCAGGCAGCATGGAGAACAGCTCCTGCAGCTCCCCAAAGGTAAGTTGAGGGAGATGAGGATTGAGGTCCCCATAGTGACGGAGAGATGGAGCGAAGGAGTCGGGCAGGGCTGGGGCTGGAGGCACTGCCGAGCCAGGGAGGTCCATAGGGCCTGGAGCTTGAGGTCCGGGGCCGGGAATGTGCTGCCACAGGGCCCAGGCAGGGAGCAAGACGGAGCCACAGGAGGTTCATTTGGTGGGTGGCGGGGGTCCTGGCTCCCTATCACTGTGTGCACTCCTTGGGGTGGTACGGGGCACATGCCCCCCAGATGTGTGTGAGGAGGGTAGATGTGGGTTGCCCATTGTGGGCTTGGGGCTCCCCGCTCTGCTGCCCTCCCCCAAGGGGCCTCTATGGCCCAGCTGGCCAAACTCAGTACAGCAAGGCAAAGCGGGGCAGGGAGACTTGGTGCTACAGCCAGGAGCCCCACACTGCCATGGTGAGGCACCCCTTGCCCACCCAGCAGCAGAAAGGATGGCAGCACAGCGGTTTGCTCCCCACTGCTGCTAGGCAGCCAGGGTGTGCCTCACCATGGCAGCGCAGGGCTCCCAGCAGGAGCACTGAGACACCCCGCCCCGCTCTGCCCTCCCATGCTGGGTCTCACCTCCTGAGCCATATTTAGAATTTATTTCATTACAGTGATTGATGCACTGGTAGGCTTCCAAATTGTTTTAGAAATGTAAATATGTCCATAAAACACAGTGTTTACCTGATACCTATGTATATAGTGGCACTGCATTTTAAATCACAGAAGAACATGAATTTCAGGGAGGTTTGAACCAGAGAATTTACTATTTTTAAACAGAGAAAACCAGGATCCCCATGCATAAGTTATTTATCTGCGGTTCGGGTAGCTCATCAGATTACATACTAAAGCTTAAACAAGCACAGACCAGACGTATTTGAAAAGACAAAGCACAGAAATACTTGACACCAAATTAACAAAAAAGGAAACAAGATAACCTTACATACAACAAAATGTTAAATGAGATGCTGCTGTCCATACACTGCAGGGAAAAGTAGGCCCATGGATAGACACGTTAAGCATTTGACTGGAAAGCACTGTCTTTGGAGAACACTGAGATTGAAAAGGTACACCTAACCATGTCAACTTAACCCTGCCCTTTCCTATATGTACATTATATCACCTTGATTAGACAGATAGGTGATGCATAGGTGGGCACAGGAGGGCATGTGCAACCCATGAGATTGGCCTGTGCCAACCAGGGAGCAGGGGTGCTGAAAGAAGCGCTGGCCAGGACCCCCCCTGAGATTGGTGCTGGCCAGGGAGTGGGGGCACTGAGAGAAACACTGGTTGCACTTCCAGTTTTACAGCAGGCACTGCTTTGCTTTCGGGCAATTGGCTGCTGAGGGACCTCCCCCCTGGTCAGCTATCGGCCTCTGGGGGACCCCCAGACTCAGGAGGCACCAGTCGCCCATCATTAAACAGTACCATACTTTTTATCACAGTAGTTGCGTCAAACCTTTAGTAAAAGACTAGCCCTCAGTAATGTATTTCTTTTTATAAAGAATATAAAGCAGGTCAAAAATAACAATTAGTATCCAATGGAAAAAGTGATATCCCAACATTTGTTTTAAACCCAAAAGAAAAAGGTCGAACAGAAAGTTTGAGGCCAGTATTCATTCCTGCCCAGGGCAGGGGGTTGGACTTGATGATCTGCTCAGGTCCCCTCCGACCCTACCAACTATGAACCTATGAAAGTTCTTTTAATAATTTAGAAAAAAAAATATTAGGAGACATCCTGATTTTCTCTATGTAGAAATGTATCGCTTTGGTTCATCAAACTGAAAAATAAAACTTTCAGCTTCATTTAAGATTGATTTGGGTCCCTCTGATTGCCTGGTATAAAACTATCGCGTAGGTACGTTGGGGAAAAAACAGACTGAAATTAGTACTTCTTGAAGCATAACGCACCAACAAGACTCAGAGAAAAAAACTTTCCATATGCTACAGGGAGAGATGAGACTGGGAGCGGGGTAAGCACTGGGACTATTCATCTAGAAGTAAGACCCAAAATAGATCCCACAGAAAACGCAGGCCTTTCCTCCTGACATCAGCCCAGAGGTTCTGTTTGTGTGCCTGCCTGGAGGGAAATGGAGAGAAAGACAGATCTGCATGGCAGAGGCCTCACCTACTTGGGTTAAATAGTTTCAGTGGCGCATTTCCTCTCAAATTGTAATTTTATGTAGTCAACTCTATACTTAATTCTGCCCCGAGGAGACTATATTTGTTTGACGTAAGTACTGTAGGATATGCAATGCCAATGACAGCAAGAGCCTTCGCTAGGCCTGGTATAGAAAGAATAAGGCAGAAGTATCTCTAGATTCCCCGCACTGTATGTAAAGTCAAATGTCTTTAATATTCCTTGTGACAGTTTAAACACTCTATAGGATATTCACACTTCTTTAGAAAACAACCCAGTTTCAATTCTGTCGTACTTGAGAATACTTTTTGAGAGCATGGAAGCTCTGTATATTAGACTAAAATACACTCACTCACAACTGAGTTACAGAAGAGGATGAGATAAAAATCTATTACACACATAAGTAAATAAATACTTTTTAAAGCAAACTTTAACATCTTCCCACAAAGCAAACTTTGTGAGAAGATGTACAATGCTTTCCTCCATGAAGGTGTTATCCTGAATTCTAACAGTCAAAAGTTGGCTTCAGTTCTGATGCATCATGCATTTTTTTTAAATCCCCTCCAAATCTTGTTTAACTATTATAACTCTGCCTCTTCTTCTTATCTGCCTCCTGTTGCTGTGATTCTTACCAAGTTCTTGTACTTCCGAAGCAACGAGTTACAATTGTGTGTTAAATGAAAAAAAAAATTATCAGTTTTGAATGTGCTATCTTTCAATTTCATTCAATGTCCCATTATCCTTGCACTTCAAGATAACATGTACAGCTCTGTCAAAATGACAGATTATGACCTCAAGAAGGCATATTAAATTGCTGGCTCCCTTTAAGCCATGACTTTATAATCAGGGACAATACATTAAACCTAAGTAACAAAACTCTGCTTTTAAATATGCCTGTTGATCTCCCTGAAGTCCACTGGACTTGCACACAGATTGAAGAGCAGAAATGGTCTCAATCTAAACATTCTGCAAAATAAACTGCATATAGTGAAATCCCTGCCAAAACAGTAAATGCTGAAGAGCAAATACAATCGCACACAGACCTCCGAAGAGGCAGCAGATCTGGAGTTTTGCCTTTGTTTATGTAGTAAGGAAGTGAAGACTCACAAATGCAATGAAGGCCTTGCTATTTACAATCAGATCTGAGCTGCCGGAACCCTGCCTAGAACGCTACCGAGTTCAGCGACACATGTGCAGACTCCACCCATGCCATTCTAGTTTCAGGAGCAAGGTCTAAATGTTACATATACATTTTGATTTAAACAACGAATGAACATGTTCTCTCGAACTGAGGCAGCCTCCGTGGTGGGAATGCGAATCAGAAAAGGCGGGCATCACACTTGAAGCATCCCATGACCTAACCCTGTTTTTAGTTCATCATGCCAGTACCAGCTAAAGCTGTTGGCCAGGAGGAATGGCCAGTTCTTCATTTTATATTATACATTCACAGTGAAAAGTACAACTTTGGGATAGGTTAAAAAGAAAAGAAGAAGAAATAAAAACGCAAAATTATCTTGGCCTTTGTACTCCAGAAGCCTGGATTACCAAACATAACAATCAACGCCCACAGACCACGCAACCCACGTAGACAGGCCACCCGGGGGTGGCAGAGCCTTTTTCGTACCCCGAGCAATACGGGACAAAGTATCCGAGCAACACGGGGCGAAGTATTCCCGGCTCCAAGCTGGGCTTGCAGAAGCACCGACATTTATCAGGGCAGTTAAGGCTTGGGATTTAAACTGCAAGCAAACATTTCTACGCTGCGCTTCTCCCCAGAGCTCGGCGCGGTTCAGGGCCACTCGCACGTTAAGAGTTCAGGAGCAGGCAAGGATTTGTACGCAGTGCTTCCTCCGCAGCTGGGGGGGGAGAATCGGGGAGAAGGGGGGGGCAGCGGCTACTTCCTCCGCTCCTTCGGGTCCAGACTTTGAAGACACTTGACCCCGAGACTGCATTTTGCCTCGAACATGGCTAATGAAACTCACATAAAGAGACTCCAACCTCCCCCACGACCCCCCCAGTAAGTCAAGGCTGGAACTGAGCCAGCCACGGGCACCCGCGCGCACACAGGCGGGAGGCGGCCAGGGGCAAGGGCAGAGCCCGCCGCCGCCGCCCGGGAAACTTTCGCGGAGCCACCACGGGGACGTGAGCAGGGCCGGGAGCAACAGCGCCAGCCCCCCCGCCCCGCTCCCGCCTCGCAACTTGGGGCCCCGGGGCTGAGCCCCAACACTCACGGGAAGCGCCGGGGACCTCCCGGCGGCGCCGCTGCCGCTTCTCCCACCGCGACCCCCTTCCTGCCGCCGCCCCGCCCTCCCCCCTG
>NW_017729024.1:68217157-68220347 GCF_001723915.1 Gavialis gangeticus | reverse complement strand
GCGCCGCTTCTCGCCTCCTTCTGGGAGAAGTCCTGGCGGGTAGGAGGACCCGGCCCGCAGGGGTGGCACGGCCGCGCGGGGACGCGGGCTGCCGCCCTTGGGAGCAATCCGTGCCGCCGCGGGCTCCTGTGGCAGCTGCGGGCGGGGGCAGCTCCGCTAGAGGCCGGGCGGGCTTTGGTAGGGATTAAAAAGTCAGCAGTCCCTACGAAGCAGACCCTCTCGGCAGGAGGGCAGGGAAAGCACGGGAGCGCGTGGTGGCACCTCCATCCTCGGAGGTTTTCTAAGCCCCAGGGAGATAAACATCATTGTCTGCCTGGCTGGGGTGATCTAGGGGGGGCTGGGCCTGCTTTCAGCAGGCGGTTGGACTCGATGACCTCCTGAGGTGCCTTCCAACCACAGGCGAGGCGTAGGGATGGGGCACATGCCCCCCCTGAGAGTGCTGGTGCGCCCCCTGACAGCGAGCGCTCTGGCTGGCGGCAGCGCTTGCGTCCCGACTAAAATTGGTTCCACCAGTGGCCAGCACTTCTGTCGCTGCCATGCCACATGCAGAACTGGTGGCTGGCACTTCTGCCGCCACTGCTGCTGTGCTGCCAGTGCGCTCAGTGACAAGCTGCTGCCCTCCCCGATCATGCCCTGCTGGTGCCCCCCCAGACTCAGGAGGCACCAGTCCCAGTCCTTCCAGCCCTCACTTTCTGTGATTGAGTGACTGGTTATGCCCATGCGTACAGGCAAGGAGCATGGGGTGCCCAAGCTGCAGGCACCATTGTCACGCAGGGGCTGAATACAATGAAGTATGTGGTAGCCATGTTGATCCAACACAAAAAGAAATGCAAAAATCTTTATCTCTAGGTTCCAAAATGATACCTTGTACTAGACCAACTGAGAGAGTGCAAAAAAAAAGGAAGGGCATTTCTGTTTTCTTTCCTGGGGGAAAGTGGCTCTGCCTGTTGCTGCCAAGGGAGAATCATAGAAAATGAGGGTTGGAAGGGACCTCAGGAGGACATCTAGTCCAACCCCTGCTCAAAGCAGTACCATCCCCAACTAGATCATCCCAGCCAAGGCTTTGTCTAGCTGGATCTTAACAGCTTCCAAGGATGGAGCTTCCACCACCTCTCTGGGTATCCTGTTCCAGTGTTTTACCACCCTCCTAGTGAGAAAATTCTTCCTAATATCTAACTTAAACTTGAGACAGTTGCTCCTTGTTCTGGCATCTGCCACCACTGAGAACTGTCTAGCTCCATCCTCTTTCAAACTCCCCATCAGGTAGTTGAAGGCTGATATTAAGTCTGCTCTCAGTCTCCTCTTCTCTAGACTAAATAAGCCCAGTTCCCTCAGCCTTTCCTTGTAAATCATGCCCCCCAGCCCCCTCAGCATTTTTGTTGCCCTCTGCAGGACTCTTTCCAATTTGTCCACATCCTGTCAGTAGTGGGGGCCCCAAAACTGGACACAGTGCTCCAGATGTGGCCTCCCCAGTGCGGAATAGAGGGGAAGAATCACTTCCCTGAACCTACTGGCAACACTCTTCCCAATGCAAGACTGGAGACTGCAGCCTTGCCTCTGTAGAAGGAGGCCCAGAGCCCTGACCAACAGAACGCAGGTGGCTTTCGCTGGCCTTTCAGGGAAACGCTCTCCACAGAGCTTTAGGAAGAAGAGAGGGGTTCTTCAGGCAGGTCTTGTTAAGTACTGCCTTCTGCAAGCCTTGCATTGCTGAGCATTTTGAAATGTAGTGCAAGGGATTAGCACTACCCACCAGATAAGAAATGCTTGGGAAATGTTGGCCCTGACGAGTAGAGGTCTGTTCAAGTGAAAGAGTTTTGTAAGGTCGCAGGTCTCTTTTGGGGGTTCTTTGGAGTGTACGCCAGCCCATGCTAAAGCCAACAATAGCTAGAACATAACCCTACTGGCCAGTAAAAAATCTGGACTCAAAACACATAGTGCCTTTAAGGCTCATTACAACCTAACAAATACTGCTACTAATCTCTCTGCACTTCACTAGTCAGAACTGACCTGCTTGAATGATCTCACTCTGCCACTAGCCAGACGGCCTAGTCTCCTGCACTTATTTTGTCTTACAAGGACTCTTTGTTCCTAATTCACAGCTCTCCTCCTTCCCCCCCAAGCAGACCATTTGCAGTTCTGCAGTTTTTTCTCTGCTATTTAGATCAGCCTGTGTCTGCCTCTTTCTTAGACCTGAGGAAGGGCACTTGATCCCAGAAAGCCTTCCCAACAACTCTCTCCACTGTACAGTTGATACAATAAAATGCATCACAAAATATCCTTGCTTCTCATTCCTGGACCATAACAGCAACAAAAAGATTTCAATCCTACTTGCTGAAACAGAGAAGGAAGGGAGAGAAAAACCTGAAGTGGAAAAGGTCTTTTTAATTTATTTAGGTAATACAAAATAAGAATGTGTGTGAGTAGAAATGTTAATTTCAGTGATGCTCTATACAGTAATAAAATTAAGATTTCATAAATTTCATAGACATTAGGGCTGGAAGGGACCTTGGAAGATCATCAAGCCCAGCCCCCTGCCAAAGGCAGGAAGTCAGCTGGGGTCATAGGATCCCAGCAAGATAAGCATCCAATTTACTCTTGAAGGTGTTCAGTGTAGGTGCTTGAACCACCTCTGGTGGCAGACTGTTCCACACCTTGGGAGCTCAGACAGTAAAGAAATTCTTCCTTATAACCATTCTACCTCATCATCCTTGGGGCACTCTGGTGAACAAATGTTCCCCCAGATACTGGTGGTCACCCCTGATAAACTTATGGGTGGCCATCAGATCACCCATGAGCCTGCGCTTTTCCAGGCTAAAGAGCCCCATGGCTCTCAGCCTGTTGTCATAAGGTCTATTTTCCTGACCTCTGATCATGCACGTGGCTCTTCTCTGGACTCCCTCAAGCTTCTCCACGTCCTTTTTAAATTGTGGGGTCCAAAACTGGATGCAGTACTCCAGCTGCGGCCTCACCAAGGCTGAGTACAAGGGGAGAATGATTTGCTTGAGAAGCATCTATGGATGCAAGCCAGCATTTTGCTCGCTTTACTAGCTGCAGCTTCGCATTGCAGGCTCATGTTCATCTTGTGGTCAATGATGACCCCCACGTCTCTTTCTTCCGTAGTGCTAGCCACTGTAGCACTGCCAAGTTTTGCCTCCCAAGGTGAAGAATCTTGCATTTTTCAGCGTTAAAC
>NW_017729024.1:68214395-68216879 GCF_001723915.1 Gavialis gangeticus | reverse complement strand
GATCCCTGGAGAGCCAGGGGGGCTGCTGTGCCCTCTTGCTGCCTTTCCTCTGAGATGGAATAGACTTAGCTTGTGCATTGAGGATTGCTCCCTTGAGGAGCAACCACTCATCCTGAACTCCCCTCCCCCTGGGGTCATGGTCCCTTAGGACCTCACTGACAAGCCTCCTGAGCTTGTCAAAGTCGGCTTTCCTGAAGTCAAGGACTTCTGTGTTGCTGACTGACTTGCCAGCTTTACGGCGGATTGTGAAGGTGATCAGCTCATGGTTGCTGTCCCCCATCAATCACTAGGTCACCAATTAGGTCATCCTCAGTAGCCAGTACCAGGTCGAGCAGCGCTTTACCTATCGTTGGCCTGTAGATTTCCTGAATCAGGTAGAGGTCATCCACGCATGAGAGGAAGCTTTGCAAACGCTTGGATTTTGCTGAGAGATCCTCCCACGATATGTCCGGGTAATTGAAGTCACCCATGACAACCATGGTCCTGGAGCATGCGGCCTCAGCTAGTTCCTGGGCAAACTCCTGGTCAAGCTCAGGACTTTGGGTGGGAGGTCTGTAGTAGACTCCCACCATTGTCTCCCCTATGCCGTGTTCCCCACGGATCTTAACTTAGAGGGTCTCCAGTCATCCACCCTGATCGCCAACATCAGCTTGCAGAGACGCGTAGCTTTCCTTAACATACAGAGCTACACCCCCTCCCCTTTTATCTATTCGATTAAGGGCTGATTTGAAGAATCACCACCTTACTATCTTGAAATATACCAGTATACATAAAATAGCAATTATAAGAATAATTAGGGCTCTGATCCAGCGAGCTGGTTCCTGTTGGCAGATCCTAAAAGCTATGTGCAGCCTCATTACAGCCATTGGAGTTCATGGGGTCTACCTTTATCAGCCACTTTAAGGATTGGGGCTCATGTCTGTACTATATCTCAGGCACATTCTAGTACAATATACTATTGCTGCATGTCTTATACCATCTCAAAATGGTAACAACTTTGTGCTTATAGGACATACCTGCCTCCCTTTTTTAGGCTGAATATCCTTAAATAGTCCTTTTGAATTCAGTCTGATAAAGGCTGCAGAATTAAGACCACAGTGAATATTTCAACAGTTAGGGAAAGAGTAGATATTACCCTTGTTATTCATCTAAAATTTGTGTCTATGTGCTAGCTGCACAGACTGTAGGAACTGACACTTTCAGAGCCTTATCAGGTTCCATGTTTCCTGGATTAAAGTATATAAATAGACATTTTTGTTTGATTTGATTTAAAATACATGGTTTCCTATCTCTGGAAGGTGAAAGCACTTCATTTCTGGTGGGTATAACAAGATGTCACAAATCAAAAGTTGTACTCCCTTTTTAATGGTAAGAAACATTTGATATGGGGGTTGATACTGTAATATTCACAATGGGCTGGTTGTTGGAGTTGTGTGGGCAGTCTCACAGACTTACATATAAAATGGCTTTTGGCTGCTGAAGTGAACCAACGCCTAGCTATGTTTTTTGGTTTTTTGTAAATTAGCTTATCAGGTGCAGAACCAAAATCCACAACCTACCACAGCTTTGGTGAATTTACACAGAATGGAAGGCCACGGAGCATTACAGATTAATAGAATTTGAAATAATTGAATATGAGAGTCCCTGTTATAAGGTTTAAATTCCTGCAAGTAATACTCTTGAGCTAGTAAACCATTACCCAGCACAGCAGTAAAAAAAAACTGTCTGTCAAGTCTGAGATTTAAAAATAAAACAATTATAAGGCTAAGTAGGGCCATTCTTTTTCTAAATATGCTATAAATGAAAGAGTTAATATTCTTTCCTGAAACAGAAAGTTGTGTTGATAGCAGTTAGTTGATTTTCAAATTTCCCAAACCTAGAAATAGCAAAAACTATAAAGCACTACAGCTTTGTTCCTTTGAAAACTATATAAATGAAATGTCCATTTTTCAAATAAAAAGACTTAAACATAGTATAGATCTATTTAGGCTTACACCTAGGTACGTTAAGTTAATTACATAGGGAGTATGGTTTTCAGAATTGCTGAGTACCCAGTAACTCCTATTGCTTGTAATTAAGCAACCTAGTTTTTCTTCATTGCAAACATATTCCTGTAAACGTTTTCCCAGGTTCACCAGATACATTTGATCCTAGCTGACTTCACAATAAAAAGGAAGGGTAAGGATTTAGGGGCTGTGTGAAGTAGTTAGTAATAGGTAGTCTTTCTCTGATAGCTACCCTGCTTCAACATTCATAAGCCATTTTGCACTTTCAATATATTTTTTGCAAGGAGAGGTCAAGACTTTTTTGGGGGGGGGATGCTGGGGGACTAGCTCAGATAGGCCTTTACAATTGCACGTTTCCAAAAATCCAGGAATCTCTTCTTTTGGGTTTTATGGCATTCAAAGCCGACTTCTGCTTGCTTGAGTGCTGGGTTTCTGTGTCTGTCTATATAACCACACACACACACACACACACACACAC
>NW_017729024.1:68211376-68214279 GCF_001723915.1 Gavialis gangeticus | reverse complement strand
CCCCCCCCCCCCCAAAGTATTCCTTTAGCCAAAAATCCCTATGGAATTATGTGGGCTTTGAACAATCATCTAGCAAAGGAAGATAAGATAAAGCAAAATTTAGCCTACTAAGACAGCTAGCTTTCTTTTAAATTTCTTTTCCTAGGTCATTTTTTTTACTTCATGGCCATAGAAAAGAAAAAAAATCCAATTTTGTCATTATTGTTAATTAGTAATGATGTCATACACTTTAGTAGACATTGTCAATTGTTCTGTTATTACAGTAAACACAAGGGAATTTATTTTAGCTTTTATATTTGATGACTCCCCCTAGTTATTTTGCTATATTTATTTCCATCCATTCATAAAGTGTTCAGATTATCCATTTCTGTAAGTCAAGTGATTCAGTGTTATCTCAACCTGAAGAAACATGGACGTGAAGTTTAAGTTATGCCTGCATTGTGGTCCCTTTTTTTGCCAGGATTATGTTATGCTGGCCTTTTCTCATAACATAATTCACTCAATGAAGAATAGGCTTACAGTAGTATTATCTCACAGGCTTTTGGTTTAGAGTAGAAAAATAAATATACATTTATTTATGTATTATGTAATAAACATACATTTATTTATGTATTTTATTTATGGTGCCGCCACCACCATCCAGCACCCCGCGCCGCTGCTGTGTGTGAGCCCTGCTGCCCCGGTCTGTATTCGGCCACTGCCAACCTCCCGCCCCTCCGCCAGAAGTGTACCCAAAAGGGGTACACTTCTTTAAAAAGGTTGAAAACCCCTACTATAACATACTAAATGCCATCTGCGTAAGTGGTTGTCACTGAAATACGAAGGGATTTGGCATTTTGCATGACCACTTCCTATTTGTATGACTCTGAATAAGAATTAAGGAATTCTGGTGTCCTTTTCATACATAAATCATTAACCTGATGCCTTTATATGAAAAACAGCATGCAGTGGTTTTGTTTGTGAACCTTTACTTTAACTCTGCAAATTGCTGTACTAGGTGCCAATTGAAAAAGGTACTCAAATTCTGGGACTATGAACATACTTGAAATTAGCCATATGCTTCAGTAGCCTTGTTAAACCAGAGCCTTCAAGGTGAAATAGTCAAACCACAAGTAATGAATTAAAAGATATGTTAAGAGCAAATTTCTGGTCTTATGATAATATAATACTGTTTAGCAGGCAGACTTAAGTTCCAGTCCAACGCTTTAGCCCTTAATTAAGTTTGTGGTACCTGCTTGTGCTTTGAAGATTTCCTTAACTTTGCCTTATCCATCTATGCAGTTGCCACTAGATATTTACAATAGAAAAGAAACCACTTTATGTTTTTCATTAAAAGATTCAGGAGCCCCATCCACCTGTTGCTTAAAAATGTGTACAATAACACAGCACTCTTACTAGTGAGTCAATTGTAGTAAATATTAAATGACCTAAGGTAGAGCTGCATCTACCTCGATTAACTAAATATTTGAAAATATACAGGCTTTGTGGCTGCTTGCTTATTTGAACTGTTCACCATTTACTTTATATTTGATGGCATTTTTTCTTTTTTTTGGTCTGTGCAGACAGCTAACCTCCCCCTTTCCTCTAGCATGTGTGAAGCACTGTCTGCATCAGACACTAGAGAGATGCGTGAATACTTTGCAAATGGAACAGCATGCTGGCAGCATAAAAGATGAAAGTCTTTGAAGAGCTCTTTTGAGGATGGGAATCAGCCCATGAATTCCTTCAGGATGCAATCTTATTCATCATTATTTCCAGGATTTTTTTACTTGCCAAGATAAATTCCAATTTAAAGAAAAAAGAGTTTCAGTGAGCTGTATATGTAACATGCAGATATATAACACATATCTAGTTGATACTGAAGTACTTCTATATATCATCATAATATAAAAACACCATTCAACAATTGTCTTAAAGTTAGTGATCTTAATTCAGCCCCTAGCAAGCAAGGAACAGGCATCTCTGCTACCCTCTCAGCTAGATATTGCTTTTAAATCCTCATGCCTTCTAATGTTTTCTGAAGACCATGGATGTGTTAAACTCTTGACAAAGTGATTCTTCTAACTTGCTTTTTCTGTACACAAGAGATTTCCATCTTCAGTTCTGCCAAGCCGACAACATATTGTCTAGGTCAGTGTGGGAAAAATATGGCCCGTGGGCTGGATCTGGCCTGCCAGACACTTTCATCTGGCCCATGGCACCCCCCAACGAATTGTGCCTTGCCCAGCCCTGCCCACGAGGGTGGGACTAAGGTGCCTACACGCACCCCCAACATACCCTTGCGGGTGGAAGGGCCAGCCCGCTAGCACCAGGCTTCCCTGGCATCCTGCTCCCTTTGGGCAGCAGGTAGGGAAGCAGGGGACAGGGCTGGGGCTGCAACTGGGCAGGAGTACAGAGCATGGGGCTGGGGCTGGCTGCAGTGCAGAGCCTGCACCCGGGGGGGAGCAGCAGCAGCAGCGTGGAGTTTGGCTGGGCAGCAGCAGCGTGGAGTTCGGCTAGGCAGGGTGTGAGGGGGGGTATGATGGATCCCTCCCACACTCCCCCCATGGCACACAGCCCTGGCAGGCAGCAGGGGCAGCAGCAGGGGGCATGCTCTGCTTAGCGCTGTTGCCTGGCTCTGGCCAGTGCTGCAAGGAGCTCAGCCCCCGCCCAGCTGTTTGTCCGCCTCCCTGCACTCACGGGGCACAGGAGGGAAGCCCCAGGCACTGTAGCAGGCTGGGGTGGGGAAAGTAGCCAGGTCCAACATCTGGGGCTTCCCTCCTATGCCCCGCAAGTGCAGGGAGTGCTAGGGAAGCAAACGACCCAGCAGGAGCTGCACTCCCTGCTGCGATGTGCAGCGGTGGCCAGAGCCAGCCAACAGCACCCCCACCTGCTGCTGCGCCATGGTGGGGGGGGTTCCCCAC
>NW_017729024.1:68189316-68206376 GCF_001723915.1 Gavialis gangeticus | reverse complement strand
CCCCGCAAGTGCAGGGAGTGCTAGGGAAGCAAACGACCCAGCAGGAGCTGCACTCCCTGCTGCGATGTGCAGCGGTGGCCAGAGCCAGCCAACAGCACCCCCACCTGCTGCTGCGCCATGGTGGGGGGGGGTCCCCACACCCCTCCCTCACACCCCACAAACCACACACACAGGCACACACACACACACACACACACACACAGAGCCACCCCCCCCCACCAAGTGTTGCCTGTGTTGACTACAGGAGAGAACAGTGTGTTCCACAGCCACACACTCATACCCCACAAATGCCACACAACCCCCCAGCATACCCTATGCTCCCACACACACAGTCACCCCTCCTCACAAACTCCTTCCACACCCCACCACACACATACACACACACACACCACCAAAAACACCCCATGCCTCCCACACAAATGCACCCACCTACACCCCACCATACACTTACACACACAAACACTGTACACCCCCGCTGTACACCCCTCACATCCCCCCACAATATAAAAGACTAAGAATTTATTTTTGAGTTCTTCTGCAATCACCTGTATGTACAGTACACAAAAATAAATCATGACAAAAATTTTTTTTGTAATAAAATTAAAATGTTATGGTAGGTGTTTGGCTTTTAGTGCATGACTTGTTTTTTTCTGGTTCTAAGATGTCAACCTCCCCCCCCCCAGGGGCAGGACTTCTGGTGGCAAAGGTCAGGAATTAGGGGTGGGACTTCTGTCCCAAGGTGGTGGCCAGGGGGAGGGACACCTATCAAGGGGCAGGGCTACCCATGCAGCCCTCAACAGCTCACCAAACCTTGTTAAATAGCCCTCTGCCCGAAATATTTGCCCACCTCTATGGTCTGGGTCATATTTTAAATGTGTCTGGTAGTGGATTCCAATGTGTGTAACATCAAAACAGGAAATGCATGTTTTCTCATGTTTCTGGATGTTGATGTCTTATATATATACTGACCTGTTGTTCTTACAATATAAAAGAAATCTGACATAGATGAATATGACATGTCAACCTTATGTCACTTAAGTAACAAATGGAAAGTGCATTTTGTGCCCAAGTGCAGATAATTTAGTCAGCTGTTGTTATATTGTATTTGCCAATTCAAAAGCTCTTTCTTGGAAATTGTCCAAATTCCTATTTATGCCCTTCCCCATGACTTAAGTACACCTCAGGACTCACCCTCAGCCTGCAGGCCTAAAGCTTGATCAGAGCTTTTCTATGCACTTCTTAGTTCCTTTTTCCTTATTTTGAAACCCTAAGGAACCCTAGTGTATATCAGTGTTTTACTGATGTTTACCTAGCAGAGTTACTTTAAGGAGTGACTAATATAAGAGCTCAACTCACCACCCAGTCCTGCAGCCCTTACATGAAAGGCCTGGATGAGTAATGACTTCAGGGTAATACTTTCAGTTTGAAGTGAGATGATGTATCACTAAGGAAGGTTCACTTTTTCTGGTGGTATTCTTATTTATAAAAGGGGCTGGGGAGGGGAGAACTTTTCTGACAGTAAATGAATCCCATAGTGACTTTTTTATTCCTTGATAGATCTGGGCTGCTGCTATATTCTTAATGCTCCTGAGGTTTTTTCTCTTACTGGGTTTTATGGAGAAAATAAAATATTAGATTTCAAGGGAATGGTCATCTTCCCCCTGTAAAAAGGGGAACTCAACAGCTTCCATTACAGGGATCTTGTAGGCAGGGTAGCTATGAAAAGAGGAGAAGGGCTGAGGTTAAGGGAAGAGACTTGATCAGGCACCAAACCTTATTCTGTATACCCATCTCTAATTGACTGTTCATTTAAATGAAGTGTTTACATAAGACAATAAAAATGTGCTAGCAAAGTCCACTGAACAAACATGTTTAGTTAATTTTCAAGTTAATTTATTCCATGCTAACAGCAGGTTTTAAGAGATAACAAATATAATGAAACCCTGAGAGAGAAAGAGATATGCATAGTTTCAAAAGCAATAAAAAGTAACATGGTTGGGAAATGGAGAAACTAACATTTACACTTAAAGTTTTGCATCTTCTGAGCAGTGTTTTAAACAGGGTTACTCTAGCAGCAACACTGCAAAGTAGATAAAATATGATTCCTATTTTTGTCAGGTGTCATAGAATTTGAAGTACTAAGGTAGACAGCGAACATACATGGATGGAGACATGGTAACAATCAGATAAAGGCAGCAGAGTGTAGTTAAATGCAGACACTACAACTTTATTGAACTATTAGCCAGTAAGGAATCCTTGGCAGGGCTATTGTAGACTTTAATTGTACCAATCACTCCAAATCCTATAAACATGAAGGTTGGTAGGAAGAAAAATTCTGCCCAGAGTTCCTGGCAGAAAGCGAGTGTCTCAACCCATTTCTCACATTTATTCCAGAATGTGGGAAGCTAGGAGGGAAATGAGGAGAACAGCAATTTGTGTGAGAAACATAACATCCAATGTAATGTTATATTTGATATGCCTATTCACCCACTGGTTTACAGGAAATTCACAGATCTTTTCTTAACTCATCCACCAGACTGGAGCCCATCACAGGGACTAAAAACAATCATCTTAAATATGTATGCCTTAGTCTGGCATCTAGAAAGAAATCCACTCATTGCCAGAGATTCCCCAGTAAAATGTCTAATTCCATGTCAGATAGATGTCCTTCATCCTCTAAAATAATCTAAAATGAGGTATGCTTCATTATTGAAAGGGAAATCACTAAACTCTCTACATTTATCAGTTTCCTTCCTTTGATATCTGACCAATTTTTGCCAGCCTGATGATCCCTCAGTAAATTTATCTTGGGAGCGTCTCCAAGCAGATCAAGGTAACAATAGTTAAAGATGATTATATAGGATAGATATTCCTCTCTATCCTAATGATCAGATTTCAGAGTCTCAGGTTAATAAACACTTTCATTCCATGGAGATGAAAACAGCCTTCTATAGATGAGTTCAACCAGTCCTATAGCAGATCCCTTTTTTCCTGCCATCTCAGTCAAACTGTTGAATTAGGAAAGCCCAGGTTTTCCAGATGTGTTTGTGTTTTATTTATGCCCAATGAACAATATATTCTACATTTTTCACATACCCCCAAATAAAGTGCACACCTTGTTTTTGGTAAAGCAGAATGAAAAAAAGATTTTTCCAGAGTTACGGCTGCATATAGCAGGGACAGAGCATAATCTTCAGCTCACTTACCCTCCTTTCCTACTCCAGCAAATGCCACAGTTTTAACTGTTTTTCAGATGAATTCTCAGTAAATCTTAGCTGCTCAGCCAAAAGCTGAAACTAGCTGCTGCTGAAGACTGGATTCCATTGGCAAACAGTCTGCAGATCTGTGAAATAGGTGAAGAGAGACCAGAGGTAGCTAAAAGAAAGCAAAATTGCAGAAGAAAGTATAACTTGGGTAGTGGAGCATGAAGACCTAAAAGAAATGAGAGGGTTGTTAACAACTGTTAAATGAAGAACAGTTAGCAGGAGTCAAGTAGATTATAATGAGTCATGAAGTCAATTGAATCCCTCAGCTGCAGCCTGAACAGAAATATTGCTGCCGCTATTCTGGGCAGAAGAATCAGAAGACATGCACTCTAATTTTGGAAGACAAATATTTGGAGGAAAGGTGCTTCTAGTCCACTTCTGGCTCTGCTGCCAAGTGCGCTGGGGAGCCCCCCGTGCTCCCGTGGGATGCCCCATCTGACCCAGCATCTCAGCATTCACAAGCCACCCGCTACTTGTGGTATGTAGAAAAAACATTTCAAGCGGTGTCTATGTCTGAATCGCCAAATCTTTCCGAATCTCTCCGAGTTGATTTGGAGGGTTCTGATTCAATTTGGAGAGATTAAAGGGTCTCCTGATTCGATTTGGATTCAGAGATTTGGCCACCGGATCGGGCTGAATCACCACTGAATCAAATCAACGACTGAAGCTTCACGCAGCCCTAATAGGTACACCTAGATCATCCTCGACCAGCAACTGTCCAAACTCTCCTCGAACTATTCTAACAGTGAAATTTATTTTTCCAGATATCCAATCTAAACTTACCTTGCTGCAACTTCAAGCCATTGGTCTGCATCCTTTTCTCTTTAGCAAGAAAGAAAAGGTGCTTTCCTTCTTCTTTATGGCAGCCCTTCAAGTATTGGAAGACTGCTTTCATGTCGCCTCTTAAGTGCCTTTTCCACAAGCTGAACAGGCCTAGCTCCTTCAGCTTCTCCTCATATAACTTGCCTTCCAAGCCCTTTTCAATCTTTGTTGTTTGCCTCTGGATCCTCTCTAACTTCTCCTGCTCCTTTTTAAAATGTGGTGCCCACACAATAGTCCAGATGAGGCCTAACCAGTGCTGAGTAGAGAGACATTACGTGCATCTTGGACCTAATGCTTCTATTGATGTATCCCAAAACCGCTTTTACCTTTTCTGTGGCTACACTGCAGTACAGACTCATATTGAGTCTGTGATCTACTAAGTTTCCCAAATCCTTTTCCACAGTGCTGCCATCCAGCTAGGTATCACCCATTTCATAGTTGTATTTTTGATTATTCCTCCTGAGGTGTAGCACCTTGCATTTGTCTACACTGAACTTCATCCTGTTAGCTCCAGCCCAGCTTTCCAATCTGTCGAGATCCTTCTGAATCGTGCTCCCATCCTCCAACATGTTCACAATCCTTCCCAGTTTCATGTCGTCTGCAAACTTGCTCAATAAGCTTTCAATACCAGCACCCAGATCATGAATCATGATGCTGAACAGCACTGTGCCCAGGACAGACCCCTCTGGGACTCCACTCAAAACCCTCCATTCTGGCCTGGACCTGTTAATAATTACCCTTTGCTTACAGGTAATCAGACAATCAGATGTGGACAAATTAGAGAGAGTCCAGTGGAGGGCAGTGAAAATGGTGAAAGGGCTGGGGCACGTGACTTATCAGGTGAGACTGAGGGAACTGGGCTTACTTAGTCTAGAGAAGAGAAGACTGAGAGGGGACTTAATAGCAACTTTCAACTGCCTGAAGTGAGGGGTTCAAAGGAGGATAGAGTTAGGTGATTCTCAGTGGTGGCAGATGACAAAACAAGAAGCAACCATCTCAACTTGCAGCAAGGGAAGCTTAGGTTAGATATTAGGAAGAATTTTCTCACTAAGAGTGTAGTAAAAGACTGGGACGAGCTACCCAAAGAGGTTGTGAACTCTGCATCCTTGGAGGTTTTTAAGACCCAGCTAAACAAAGCCTTGGCTGGAATGATCTACTTAGAGATGGTCCTGCTTTGAGCAGGGGTTGGACTAGATGACCTCCTGAGATCCCTTCCAACCCTCATCTTCTATGATTCTATAAATATAGTAATTAGATATCCATAGATAATGTGGTTTTCATCCCATTGAGAAACAGAGCATTCAACATAATTTAATTAGAAAAATTTAACTTGACCCACTCTCCTTTTGGAACGGCCAGATATAGAAATGAGAAAACCCTGATTGCCAGAACTCAGTAGAGTGCATCTCATCAGTCCCCCCCATTCATGACATGGCAGCAGATTACATTTTCCCAAATGCAACCATGGAGGTGGTTGAGAACGGAGGTGGTTGAGAACAAAGGCAAAACCAAGACTCCTGAAAGGTCTGTTTCAGTATTAGAGTCCCTGGCTTACTATTGAGATTTGTCAGCAAAATTAATCTTGGGAGATGTCCTTTAAGTAAGCTCTTTATTTTGTGCAAAATTTACTAAAACACACATGCACACACAGGCAAAACACAGTCATACAAACCCAATGAGTTTTTCTAATATTTTCTTCTTAAATTTGGTTTTGAATTTCATAGTTTGGATTCCACTCTGAGGACCAGGAACCTAAAATTTAGGTGCTGTAGCATCAAATTTCTAGGTACAAAAGTTTTTTCTTTCAACCTACCTGTTAAGTCTAAAGAAAGACAGAATTTAAAAGCCCACCTCTGTGCTCAGCATTTCCTATTAGCTACCTCTAAGCAATTCCCCGCTCAGTGTGGAGGCTTTTTAAATTGCTCTTCTGAGGCACCTAACTCTCCTCATTCTCTATCTAGGGAGGGAGCAGAGGGCAGAGACATACATAACATTTGAAATGTTTCCAAGTGTAATGGACTTGGAAATGTTTCAGAAAGTAATATTACGAGCCCCCAAACACACATATAGCTCCTGTTAGGACCTCTCTCTGGAGCACTTCAAAATAATTTTGGCTATGTGCAGTGGTGTGCTGTCCAGCCATGGGTTGCTACCGGGGCGGTGGTGACCTGTGGTTCCATTCCCTCTAACCTCCCCTAACATGTCCCACCACTGGGTGGAGGAAGCCAAGCAGACTTTTAGTGCTGTTTTGCAGTTTGAGTTTCCTGGCCTGCGGCTCTGCCTGCCATTTGGGGAGAAGGTGTATGGAGCCAATGTCAGTGGCTGCTTTCCTACCTATCATCTGTGCTTTCTCTGAGCACACCTCCCACACCCCACCAGAGTCAGGAGAATGGAGACCCAGTGCCTCCTGCTGCAATTAGAGAGGTACAGGGACTGGGGGGCTGGAGAGCCGAGTTGGAGGGGTACAGACTTGTTAGCCTTGGCAGGGACAGCAGCATGGGTGTCTCCAGTGCCCTAGCTCCAATGGTGGGGTGCTCAAGGAGAGCTGAGACAAGGTAACAGGTGACTGCCACTGACAGTCTGCTCTGAGGTCAGGGAGAACAGAGTACTGGGATTTTGGAGAGCCCAGAGGTCCCACATCATCATCTGTACATCCAAAACAGAAAGGCATTTCTAAACACCTCACTCAAACAGGTACTATCTTGGAGCATGTAGCAGGACACTGGAGTGCCTGCTACTAGTAATAGTGGTGTGGGCTTAGCTGCCAAGCTTCAGGGCCGCCCAGGTGAGGGTTGCTAAAGCAACTGATTGAGTCAGCTGACTGCCAGGGGGCAGGGCCGGGCCTTTATAAACAGCCCAGGCTGGAGCCTAGCTAGCAGTTACCTTCTGGCTGTTGGGGGAGCAAGAGCTCTGCAGTGGAGTTGTGCAGACTGATAGACCCAGTAGCTGCATCAGGTTACAGGGTACAGAGAACCCTGCCTGGGAGGCTGGGCAGGAGGAGCCTGTGGGACCGGAGTGTGTGTTATAGCTGGTAAGCTTATTGTTCTGTTACAGCTGGTGTGCTTGTGGTTCTGTTTAGTTCATTGTATAAATCACTGGAGGACTGGGTGAGGCTGTAGGGGTGTGAGGAGGCCTCATGGGAGCTCCCCAGTAGTCTGGGGGTTCCTGGGTGCCCTGTTTGGGCACAGAGCAGTGCCTGGGAGGCACGGCTGTTTGGCACCAGTGTGGGGGGGGGGTTGAGACCCCAGCCTGAGGGCAGTATTCTGCCCAGTTGGGTGAAGGACCCCAAGAAAGGTCAGGGGGCCAGGCATGGCTATGGGCCACCTGAGCCCTGAGCGCGGTGTAGCGTGGGACAGAGCCCAGAGAGGGCGATAGCATGGGTATAGGCCCCAGCGAGGGTGATGAGCGCAGGAAGTGCGAGATAGGCCCGAGTGCGGGTGAGAAGTAGCCCGAGTAGGGCAGAAGACCCAGAGAAGGGTCAAAGGGGCCAGGCATGGCTATGGGCCACCTGAGGCCTGGCGCGAAGAGTGCGGGACAAGCCACCGAGGAGGGCGCAGGTGGAGGCCCAAGGCTGGGCCGGTGCGTACGATTAGAGCCTGAAGAAGGGCGAACACACGAGTAGGCCCCAGAAAGGGGCAAGGGCTAGCGAACACAGCGGCGCTAGAGCAAGGGGCGTCAGTTGCGTGACAAGCTCAGCGGCGCCCGAGGAAGGGTGTGGGTTGCATGACAAGCCCAAGGTGCCAGGCAAGGCACAAGTGACCAGACAATGTCTGGAACAGCTGCGAGGCTTGGGGCATGCTAAAGGGGAGGTAGGAGGCACGCATAGCCCATAAGGCTGGGGTGCACCAGGTCACCCGTAGAGAGTAGGAGCCCGGACAAGTATAACACCCAGGACTAGGAGATCAAGGGCAGCCTCCCATATTAAATTATGTCATCAAAGATGTGGCAGGCGAGAATCAGAGGGTGCTGGATCTCCTAATTTGGCACGGCAGGGGGTGCTAGCGGGATCACGGCCGCTCCTAGGGCCCACTCCGTGACATAGCACTTCAAGCACTATTTTGGAGTTGGTTTTGCAGTATGTGGAAGGGCATGCTTATCTATACAGAGGACCTCTGAAGAGCTTCAAAGGTGTTTTGAAATGCTTCAAATGGGGTGTTGGTCACCGAATCCTGGGTTTTGGATTGTACTCTGGGGGAAAAAGCACTTGAAATACTGAACTGCAGCACCTAACCTTTAGGTATCTTAATTTAATCTATCCATCAACCCTAAGCATTATTCATTTCACATGAGCATGATGTTCCTAGAGCTGGCCTTCCTTCATCAGAATCTTTTTTTCACACCACAGACATAATAAGGATTCAGGGAATAAAAATACTGATTCTATGAAAGCTGTATTTGCAAAGGTTAGGTCCATTGTTTGCTATGGCACAGTGACAAAATATGAGCACAGTCAATCCCTTTGTGAGCTATATACTGTAGAACATAAAGTAAAGAGGCTAATTTTCCATTACACTCTATTAACAGCAGGGGTGGGGTAACATAATTAAAACAAGCTACCATTAAACCCTTCATTTAACAGCAGGGGAGGGGGGCAGTGGGAAATACCTTGTAGAGGTATAGATATTATTATTCATAGCCACCAATTAAGGTAGTTCATAATAAGAAATAAAGCCGAAGAAACTGGAGTGGTCTATAGCATATTTCTGCTGTCTTCATTAAATAAGAACACAATTTTTCAATCCAGGAATTGTTTCCATCTAGAAAACTAGCTGAGTTTTCAAAAAGCAAAAGAGAAAGCAGAAGGGATGAAACTCTGTAAAGCAAAATAATTGATTTAAGATTCTTACATGGATCCTAGTAGCATCTTTGAAAATGATGGTGAAACCTTAACAGGTGCCTGCTATCTTCCCCTGGAGTTTTGGACATAAAAACTTTTTTGTAGTGTTCCAAGGTTTCTTCCAGTCGTGGAGCAGGTCCTTTCGTTCATGAGAGAAAGGGCAGCAGTTGTATTCTGAGACATCACTAATATAAAGAGCATACAAAGTTAACAGCCAGTCCTTTCTTAGGTAACAGAAAAAAGTTTCCTCCTCAATAATTCCTAGAAATTGTAGGAAAAAAGACTGGAATATGAGGTATATGGACATTTTGTAAGATGTATATAGTTAGGGCTCTTATTCAACAGTTGTTCTCATGAGATGTTTCACTGAAGACAAAGAAACTGTTTCTAACAAACTCACCATTGGGCCTGAAGGACTATCTGGCTAGCAATGACTTCAGATCAGATTTGTGAGGTGAACAACATACCTTATACAGCTACATCACACTTAACATGTAATCTCTCATGCTAGGTAAACACATCTTGTTCACAAAAATGATAGATGAACTCAGTTTCAGAAGCATATGTCATCAATCTGCAATGAACATATTTAACATTGTGATTAATAAATATAAATTTTAAATAAGGAAGTACTTTAAAATGTTACTTTAACACTGGGGAGGATCTAAAATAATATCCAAGGATAATCTATCACTGAAGTATTGAGCAGACTTTTCTGTTAATGTGACTCAATTCTGAACATAATTGCCAATGTAGGTTATTTGGAATAAAGAAGTGCAGCTAATGGCATGATTAGCAGGAATGGTATTTCAAGGCCAAAATTACAAGTCCATTTGTGACATCCTTACTTTTAGTAATGTCATTATTCATGCAGATCTTCCTGATGACTAATATGAGTATAACTGCATGAGAACATGTTCTCAAATTTGTGTTTCACAATTGTCCTAATACTCTTGCAAGCTTTTTCTGATGTTCAGAACACATTACAATTTAAGTGAATTGCAGACAGTGATTCAGAGTCAGATTTTCACCAGGTGCAAACAGTCAGAACTCTATGGATTTGTTAAGGTACATTGTTGTATACCAGTTTTAGTTTACTCTATAAGGTTTGTTACTACAAAGATGATAAAATAGAGATCCTCTAATATTAACAATATGTGGTTCAGCACATAAAAATAAACTATAGGAGGCAATTTTTGGAAGCAAATAAAGAAGAAATCAATCCCTACCATTGTTGCATAGATGTTACAATGATCAAGACAACCTTTAATTTATACTACTTCTCTTTCCTAAATCCATTTTTAAATAAACATTTTTTTTATTACTGTCATACTTAAGACATACATATGTTTGTAAATATGAAGGGGAAAAAAAACAAACCCTGAATACTCATAGACCATAGCTGGCAAAGGCCCAAACACTTGCTCAAAATGTAGTCTCCTAAACCAATAGAAATATCATTTTTCAGTTAACTACATTGACTTCTAGTCACCACAGAGACAATGAAAATAATAATAATAAAAAATATATATATTCCATATAGAGAAGACGATCATGCCCCAAATGATACATAAATAAACCTGCAGCACCAAGCAGAGATAACTGGTTGGGGAAAAATATACTACACTGTTTGTAGAACTCTAGTAATATCTGTCTGCTGTTAGCTACTCTCTTGTTCATAACATGCCACTTCATTATTTTTTCTTACATTTCATTTCTGTTTATTCAAAAATAACTCTTAGTTCATCCAGTATATCCTCCTCCTTGTCTTTTCAATTTCTCTATTTCTACATAGCCACATCAGAGGTTAATAAATGATAAACAACCCCCTCTAATCTCTTATGTCTGTCTGTGTTTGAACAGCTTTTCTGATTTTAATTAAGAAAATGCATGGGCTAGATACTGTAGTTATAGTCTAGAATGCACTGTTTTCCACTGAATGAGGAGTGTCCTGCTTTCAAATAGAAGGAATGCTTCTTAACCTTTGGCATTGAGGCTAGAACAGCAATTCTGAATATCATTATTTCGATGGCGCCAATCATAAAACATCAGAAAAGGTGATAAAGTCTTAAGTTGTGGTGATTTGCCATAGAAGAGAAAATTGTTTTGACATAACATTATTCTTTGTAAGCAGGAAGAAAAAAAAAGCAAAATAGAACAGGGGGAACCTTTTGGAGATATAAAGCATTCAGAAATATCTATCTCCCCTAATGGTAGTTCTAAATTTAATCTATACTAGCTATTCCTTCTGTTCCCTCGAGACAGACTAATGCTTCATGTAGGGTCAACTGTCAAAGATATTCTGAAATTCAGAAGCTCACAAATAAAAGATTTAGATTTTCATTTAATTTCTGAGCAAAGATACTACCAGCAGCATACGTTTTCCTTATCACAATGGCAGGTTAGAACACTGACAACATCCCTAATGTGCAAGCACAGGAAGCCAGAGGCTTTAATGGAGAACATTTAAAATGTTAATAGTAATGCACCCAGTAGCTGTTTTAAATTAATAAAGAAGTGAACAGGGACTTTTCATGAGAGACAAATAAGCCTATAGTGAACCTTCATGCTCCACCTTAAGAAGTTCATGTTCTGAGTGCCCTTTAAGTTGGCCCTACTAATCA
The DNA here is from genome assembly GCF_001723915.1 of Gavialis gangeticus. Taxonomy (NCBI): domain Eukaryota; kingdom Metazoa; phylum Chordata; order Crocodylia; family Gavialidae; genus Gavialis; species Gavialis gangeticus. The sequence goes on along the minus strand of NW_017729024.1, from coordinate 68,194,827 downwards.
ACTCAAGAAAACCACAGGGACCATCTCCTGCAAAGGGAGACCACTGCAAATGGACACCATGAGAGCTGTATTCTGGTTTGGTTAGAATTTTTTTTGTCTTGATAATACACATAAAATATCTGGGAGGATAAGGAGGCTTGGAAAAACATTGACGCTAGAGGGAAAGTCTCAAACATTTTGCTGAACAAGCCTGTAACAGGGAGCCAATTCTCTGCCCCTGTTATGTGTGGGATCACAGTGATAACTGGAAACGGTGCATCCTGGGACAGAGACTCACAGCGAGACCCCACCCCCCACCACCAGAAGGCTTACCATAATGTGGTGGAAAGCAGGTCCCTTCCAGGGGACAAGTGAAGGGTCCCACAGATCAGCCAGGCTTGTTCCCAACTCCATGGGGCCTTTGGCTACTCAGGCAGGCAAAATAGGTGACTGGGAGTAAAGCCAGAAGTCCCAGAACTGGGGATTCCCTGACTATGAAGAGTCACGAGGAGGGGTCTGAAGGGGATTAAATCTCCTGGGAGCAGACCAGCTCAAAAGTAAAAGGGCAAAGGCCCACTCTTCCCCAGAGAGGGGATTGAGAGCATTATCTCCTAACAAGGAGTGGTACGAACCCATGCAGAGGCATGGCTTGGAACCACTGAGCTTTGTGACTCGACAATTGAGGCCTGCCAGAGAAGTGTATTGGGCTGAAGAGACGTTGTACTTGAGATTCTGGACAGCTGGTGGAAGATGGCTGGCTTATAGGACATTTGTGCACTCCTGAATAATATTCAAGAGGAGACTGGACAGACACCTTGCTGGGATCATTTGATCTCAACGGTATTCCTGCCCAGAGCAAGGGGTGGGTTTTGATGATCTTTCAAGGTCCCTTCCAGCCCTTAATTTCTATGATTCTATTATCTTTAGAACTGGGTTTTGGCCCTGGACTCAGGGTAAGACTGGTTATGATATCCAGCTTAGAAAGTCCCTAAGAAGGAATTTCCTGGGACTGACTAAGAAAAAATAAGGTGCCAACTGGGAGTAATTAGCCAAATTAGTGACTGAGGAAAAAGTGTGAAGCCCAGGAGGGCATGTGGCCAGATGTCTAGAACCAGCCTGGAGTGTGTTACTCATGGGCTAGGATATGGAAGATCCTATTTTCACCATATGAAACCACCCTGTGCTGCTGCTGCCACGTGCAAGCTCCCCCAGCTCTGCGTTTGGCCACCCCCCTGCCCCACTCTGCATCCAGCTGGCACAACCCTCCCCATCAGAAATGTACCCAGAAGGGGTACACCCCTTAAAAAAGGTTGAAAACCCATGTATTAGAGGAACAATATATTCATTTTCCGTAATTTACATGCAAACATAGTTGAAGTGGCAAAAAGATGGAAACAGCTACTATCACCTTCCCTCTGTTCAATGGGAAGGAAAAAAGCGTGTGGATTTTTTTGGTGGCAAATGGACGATGGAGGGAAAAAGTACTAAGTAATTCAGTGAAACTTAGTCTTCTAACATTTTGGTAGACTGGTTTCTAGGAAGTGTGTTAAATCTGTTATATTTAATTTGTCACTGTATTGTGTGATGCACTAACACTCTACTTCTCAATGCTAAATCTTTTTATGAAATCCTTACTGTTTTTGACCAAATTTGGGGGCTGCAACATCAGAGCCTGAAGCATTATATGCAAGACAAGGCATTTCTTTTTATTTTTCTCCTTGATAGCAGACATTGCAAGAGGCAGGAAAGTAGCTTTCTGCACATTTTTGACCTCGGGTAGCAGAAATTAGAAATCACATACCAGGTTTTCAAAACCAGTCAGCAGACTGTCTGAATCTGCTTAACTGATTATCCTGAGGCTGGGACAATGTCTAGCTCTGTATTCGTATAGTATCTGCCACAGAAGGGCACTGATCTTGAGCTAGATCTCATAGCATATCCATAGTACACACTCTTACTCATCAACAAGATATTTGCAACTGAAGTTAAATTACCTAGTTTTGCCACCACTTCTTCACCTCAGGTCATTCTTTCTCTTTGGAAAGTGTTTGGAGGATTGGGAGGATCCTGGCTAAAAACAGCAGCTCTAAGTTCTGATGTGGTAGACTTGGTCACTTAGACAAAATGTAGAGCTCTGCTCTTTATTTCTTAAGCTGATATAAAAGTTTGTTCTCCTGACCATGTCACAATGTAAAGGAGAATTTCATGTCACAGGTTTTGATCCATTTCATTTTAAATGTACCACATATTTTCAAATACATTCACTCTAAATCACACTGAATATCATCCCGTATTCTATATCTACTGGTCACCAAAGAGAAAATATGTTAAGGAAACTTTTGGTTTCATACATGGAATTCACATTTTCTTTTACCCTGGAAAATGTTATTGTTGTGACAGAAAAATCCAAGACACCAATTAAATCTGTATATTTTAACATTAAGGAATATATAATTTTTTTATATTGTTCGTAGAGGTGAGCAAAGTATAAAGTTATTGAAAGAGCTGAAAAAACAGAAAAATGTGATAGAATTTAAAACAAATTAGACAGTATTTTTTTTACTGCTATGTAGATTAGGATTTTGTTTTATAACAATCGCAATTTACTTAGCTGATGGTTACAATGTAGAAACAACACTGGCATTTCTAATCTATATTGAAATGTCGATGTGATAGGGTATCCTATTGATGGAAAGCAGCTGAGGATATAAGAGCAGACATATGAAAGTTGATATTGGAATTTTAGCATGATGCTCTACGCTTAGGACATTTCAATTCAAATTTAACAAACATTCTATTAATATTGATTTAAAGGGCAATATATTCTCAGTTATAATGATATAGTCACAGAGTCATTTGCCTTAGAAGATATAAATACCCAACAGATTTCCTCATTTAGGAAGCTGGTTCATTTAACAGATTAGGCAGTAATTCAGTAATTATATTATACCATTTACTACATGGGGGTTTTAGTTATGTAAAAATTTAATTGCTTTTATTTAATATTTGTTTAAGAGGTTTTTTATAGGGGATGCAGCATTTGCATAATTTAGAAAAGTGGTTTGTATAATAAACATATGTACTTAACAAGTAATTATGTTGCTGTTATACTGCTGGTATGCTTAGAGTATATGGAAAGTGACTGTATGTCTTAAAATCTCTGACCCCCTACTAAATACCAGTAACTGAAGCTAAACTAAAATTCATCATTATTGAAACATACTGAAACTGAAGAACAAATTAATTTCTTACTTCTCAACATTCAAGTTTGTGTCCTCTTCAGTGGGGCAAAACCCATTATACTAACCAGATTAGAGTTTGTGACCAGAATGGAAAAGAGGGATACCATCAAAGGCACTGAAAATGTTATGGCTGCTACAGTATGTAGTAAAGTTATTGCTGTCCTGAGTAATTGGGAGTCACTCCTCCTTTTGAAGATTGACATTAAGAGTCATACTGGTAGATTACTTCCAGGGATCAGTCTGAACCACATGCTGCTAGAGAACAAAGCTCAGATTGTTCTAAAGGAAACGAAGGTAAGGAATAAAGATGTATAGAATTAAAAGAAAACTAAGACACAAGGGTGAAGCAAGGTTTTGATGAAAGGGGTTAGAACTGAGCAGGGGTCCTCACAGGCTAGAAAGTGAATAGAAAATGAAGTAGCAGCTGACAGTCAAGTAATCAGCTCAGCCTCAAGGTTATGAAAAAAACATCCATTTCATAATAACTTTATACACACTAGCCAAATAGTAGCAGTTATTCACTCTACTGGGAATGCTGCAGTGCAGAACTGCCATCCTCCCATGGAAAGGCTCAGAGAGGGACTGTATCTTGTGAAGTCCTACACACAGGGGCACTGGTAAGACTGTGACCCAGTGAATCTGAGCGAACATGTGGCCCAGCCTTTTCTTTGTCCCTTATAGACATCAGCTGCCTTGGGAGTACATTCAAGAAATAGTTACAATCATACAATCATAGAAAATTAGGGTTGGAAAGGACCTCAGGAAGTCATCTAGTGCAACCCCCTGCTCAAAGCAGGACTGTCCCCAGCAGGATCATCCCAGCCAGGGCTTTGTCAAGCCAGGCCTTAAAAATCTCCAAGGATGGAGATTCTACCCCCTCTCTAGGGAACCTGTTCCAGTGCTTCATCACCCTCCAAGAGTTGTACCTTAACTTTTGGGGTGCCCTAATTACCAGTGTAATGCGTTCTTGCATAGGTAGCACTGAGTAGCAAAGAAAGCTCCTTGCATATCCACACATACTAACAGACCTAATACAATAAGTTTCTATGCCCTAAAAACAACTGTATCACCATTTTGTCAGGGTGATCTGCCTGTTTAAATATCAAGGGGCCTGATATCAAATATCTTTAAATATCAAGGTGACCAGCCAGCGCTGTTTGTTTATCAGTCTCACATGGAAAGAACTGGGAAAACTCTGGGGTGGGGGCTGGTTTTTCTAGAGAGGTAAAGCAACAGATAGAATACAATGGCGTAGAACAGGTGAGCAAACAAGGCTTTTGGAGTCTTCTGGATTGTTTTGAGTTACTTGGAAAGTTTCTTGTATGTGTTTGGGGTTACTAGACTATGCAGAGGAAAAGGACTGAAAAGACTTTGGTACAGGTGGAATGTTGTAGTTGGAGAGGTCCAAGAAATATGCAAAAACCCCCCCAAGTGTTTTGGTGATATCTTCTATTGGACTAACTATATAGTTGGGAGAGATATTAGACACATTTTGGAGCAAAAAGTGCCCTTCATCAGGTCACCCATTTTGTGCCTGAAGGCTTGTTTAACATCTCTTCCAGTTGGTGATAAAAATATCACCAATAAAACCCTTGCTTTTGTACATAGTGTCAGTCCTTCATGGGTGTAGGGGCAGAAATTATTTGCAAACATTTCTACAGGCACCTAGGCTACACAACATTTAAACCTACAGACTGAATGTCTATGGGTGTGTCTTACTGGGCATGTCTACATGAGGCACTATGTCGCTGTAGTGATGACCTACTGTGATGTAGCTTGTCGCTACCATGACATCACATCAACAGGCATGAACCATGAAACCACCGCTACTGTGCAGTAGGGTTGACAATGACCTATGTGGTGCTGGGACTGCACAGTACTAGTGGTTACAGTTCCAGCTGAGCTGGGACATCTTCTTCCCACTCTCTGGAGCTCCGAGCTAAGCCCCTGTGCCTCCTGCCAGCCCAGGGCCGGCACCCGAGTGAGTCTGGAGCTCCCCCTTCCTGCTGCGGTGGGGGGCAGAGTAGGGCAGGAGCAGCCTTGGCCTCTATTTGATCCCAATAGGGGTATATATGTAAATGTGCACTGGGGAGAACTTGTATAAGCCTGTATTTTCTGTGCAGAGAATTCAGCAGCATTATTGCACATGTAGATGCACCCTCTGTGTAAGTAAGCACTAGACCCTAAATCAATGTGTGATTCACATTGAGTATATAATGTAAGAAGTGGGTGTAATTTAGCTGTCTCAAGGTAGGATTATTTCATTTTCTTTTTTTTTTTTTTTTTTTTT
>NW_017729024.1:68162163-68189203 GCF_001723915.1 Gavialis gangeticus | reverse complement strand
TTTTTTTTTTTTTTTTTTTTTTTTTTTTTTTTTTACATAGAGGTAGCTATGTTCCATGTAAGCTAAACTATGCCTGTATTATTTACTACATGACCACATTCACTTTTGCCCAAACAATGGAATCTAACTCATGCAGCCTCCACTGGTCTTCAAATTTAATGTTTGGGCAAAACCTACCCAGCCACTTTTATTCTGTCTCATAAACATATGGAGTTGGAAGTTATTGTTTTAGTCTCTTGTTTCATTTAGGGTTGTTTAAATCAAATACTTGTATGACAGCAGTATCTGGGATCTGTGGGTTAGACAAAGATAAACCATATATTAGCATAAAACTGGAAAATCAGAGGTTAAGTGATTTGCTCTGGGCCACAAAACGCTGTGGCAGTGTTGGGAATTGAACCTGTCTCCTAAGTCTTAGGTAAATGTCTAAGCTAGCTCCTCATTCTTCTATCTGCTGCTCTCATAATGTTTTGTTTCCTCTAGCATTGTGGGATTCTGTAACAGGCAATCCTAGCTTCTTTTTTCTTCAAACTTCATATTTGCCTAGAGCTTGGTTCTAATGGATTTTACCCATCCCTTGTAATTATAGCTCTGGGTCAAGCTGACAAGATTAACCTTATAATTATCTCCTCCTCTATTGTAACAACTAATGATAGAAAAACCTGACTGTTGAAATCAATGGAGAATTTCACAGCTTGGAATAAATTAGATCAATGATTATCCTTATGATAAAGAGTCAAGAAGAACATGATGATGCCTTATGCTAGTGACAGATGTGAAGAATAGGGTATTCCGTGAGAACTAGAGCACAGTAAGGTCAGACAGGTCAGGGGCCAGGCAACTTTTCCTTTTCATTCTTAACTGGTCATTTGCAACTGAGTGTTTGCCAGTCTTTGGCCATTCCCCATTTTCCTTCCTTCAAAGGCTGCTTCTTGCAACTGCTGCATGTATTTCCATTATTAATGTGTTTTGCTCTATCAGGATAAATGGAACCAAGCATAGAGAGCTGTGGAAAACCTAGGCATCACAACTGGATAAAGATATTTTAACGGGAGGCCAAATTTGAAAGAGAAAAAGAAAAATTTCCCCAGGGTTTCTTGCTTTATTCACAGCTTGAGTGACCTAAAAATAAAATGTAGTGCTGTGTAGAGTACAAGCTATATTATTCCCTATGCAATTTTACCAAAGTGCAAAACTAAATTAAAAAGATTGGTTTCCTAGAACTGGCTAAGCCTTCTGTCTCCTCCCTCTCCCTTTGTCAGACTTATAGTCTAGCCTAATTTTCCTGTTTAATTAAAGTGATATTGCTGTATGCCTTAACTGTCTAAATAATGACGTTCTCTTCTTCCCATCCAAAATAATTCCCATCTCTACTCTCCAGGAATTCTGGTTCTAGGGACCCAGAAAATCTGGCTAGCCTCCATATATGAATTTGTTACACATTTTCCCATTCCCCTAGCAATGACTGGTAGGGCAGCCTGAAAAATCTTTAAAGCATTTTCAGGAATGATTGGGGTCTGGAGTGCTACACAGGCTCAGGTGCTCCTGCTTCACAGAAGTCACAAGTACTTTTTCACCAGTTGCATTGGAAGAGACATTGAACTCTATTTTTCTCAAAGGGTTATTCATTTAATATTTTGCAATAAATAGATACTGTATATCAGTGCTGTCCAAATATTCACCAGCTGGAGGTCATATACTGCACCAAACATGGGCTGCACATCTCAGGGTTCACAACAGTGAATTATGGGCCCCCATGTGGACCTCCTGCTACATTGCCCAAAGCCCCTCCAAGTCCCATGGGCTGCACCACCATGCCTCCTGGGGTGTGGGCAGGCAGTGAAAGCTGGAGGGAGAGGGGGAAACCTGGAGGTCCATCTGCTGCTGCAGCAAGAACTATGGAGGGAGTGGTGTGCTGAGGCAGGAACTATAGAGGGTGAGGCCCATGCAGCTTATGCCCCACCAGTTGAACAGCCCTGCATATATGATTATTTTGCCTAGTTACTTCCCTCCAGTTTAACTGATACGATGATGTTAATTGCAAATGGAAGTGCAAGGAAATTAATGTTTCTAGGATTCTTTTTGACATTGTAACTTCTTATCTTCGATTTGCATTGTATTATGTTCATCATTCAATGTCAGGAACTATATGTACAGTGGCATCTTCTGGAACATTAGTTGTTATATTTACTTTCTGTACAGTATATGAGTTCTAGTCATCCTTTCTTATGAGTCTACAGGCTGTATCATTAAGTAATAACAACATCTGTGGTTGTCTTAAGATGCTGTGAATAAAAAAAAATGCAAAATAAGACTCCTTAGCAGCTATAGCTAAAGCACAATATATTTTTTGACAGAAACCCAGAATCTTAGCCAAGGAACAAAGCACTGTTTTCTCAAATTATTGACATTGCTTGCTTATTCAATCATTTGTTTGTGAACCTGTGCTTTGTCATTTTAAAAATAGTTCTGAATACATTCTAAAGGAGGCCTACAGAGGGGAAAATATTGCTTTTGTCTCCTTTTTCCCCAGGGCTCCCTTTTTCCTCAGTGTGGCTTGACAACACTTTGGTGTGGGGATGCCTAAGTCCGGACATAAGCTTAATGTCCAAAGGTGAGCCTAAAGAAAAATAATAGTAGTAGCTCTGCTTGTGAAATAAGCCCATGGAAGTATTCAAGAAGAAATGCCAGTAGATGTTCCAAATCTGACTATGTATGTTCTCTGAGCATCACTGTGTTTTTGAAGTTTGGCTGTATATTAGTGAGACCTCACTATTTCCATGAGCTTGGAGAGGTTTCCTGGCTATAGGTTCTCTACTGGGGTGGAGGCAAGGAGGTGAGATGAGTAATAGGTGGTATCTCCCAAACATCAGCCACTCACGTGGCACCAAAATGAGATATCAATCACAGTGAATTATGCAGTTCTTTGATCCTTCTACTTTCTTACATGAGGAGTGGGGTAGTTAACATTTAAATGAGCAGAGAGAGACATAGTTAGGCATATTAGGCAGAAGGCAGGGTAGATTTGCACCTTATGGACTAATTCAATCAGAGGTGTAGAGCATAAGCTTTTCTGAGCCCAAGTATCTGGTGAAGAGTGAGCTCAGGCTCACGAAAGCTCATGCTATACGTTTCTGAGTTAGTCTATACAGTGCCAAATCTACCCTGCATTCTGCTGGATATTTAAATGGCCATTACCAAAAGTGTTGGCATTAACATCTCCCTGAGAAGAATGAGGCAGTTTAAGCCTATTGTAGCTAATGTTCCAGATCCTATGTGCACTCATGGCAAAAAGAAACACTGTCCAGAAAAATAGCATGTCTGCTCCATGAGAACTTGTTTCCCAGATGGAAAGAATGCTGCTTGGAGAGCAGGTGTAACATGTCACATCATGGCAGTAGCATATCTCAGCGCAAGACAGCTTTGCTTCCTACTGACATCTCTGTATCCATGACTTCTGTTTGCTGGCTTGTATGTTTGTTTTATTTACAACCATAATAATAATAATTAAAAAAGCAGAGATGCTGGAGAGTAAGGTACTGGCTCCATTTAAGAGCCAGTGGAGCATATAGACACATCCTGGCTCCTTTCAAGGGCAGAAGCATAGCCATACAGAATCTGCATCCAAATTGCTATTAGGCTTGGCACTTGAAACACTACACAGAGTAGGCGTAAGTCTCTGCCTCCATATGAGTCTGCTTCTTCTCCATTTGCTTGTGTGGGTGAGGGAAGCAGAATTACTAGATCTAGGTAGGATGCAGAAGGGATATTACTGAATTGGGAGGCCCTTGGGGTCAGACATACATACACTTAGCTACCGGCTCCCAGTGCCACTATGCAGAAACCAGGTAGCCTTTTCTTCAGGAGTTCATCCAGCAGGATTTTACGAAAGCTAGGGTAACTTACTGATTTTTGTAAAGTTGACAGAGATATTTTCATGGATTTTTTTCACAGTCAATCTAGTTAAGTTCCTTTATCAAGCTCCTACCTACATTTTCTTACTATCATCCTGGATTACATTGCTATATTTTTAAGCTCTGAAAAAATCATGTAAGAATCACTGTCTTAGATCATTACTATTGTTTTATTTTTATTGTTAACTCTCCCATTACAAAAATCTTTGTGCATTTGGATGTTTTTTGTTGTATTTTTATACTTCTAAGTTCTGGCTCAGCAGTTTACAAAGGACATTTTTGGAAGCGGTTACACAATAGGATTAATCTTTTGGGACTACTTTCCCCAAATAATAGTCTGTCTCTTCCATATCCTGTCCCTTCTCTCAGCACCAGACTAGCTATTTATTCAACAAGTTTTTTTCTTTTTTAATGCATGCAGTTTGGATTCATTAAAAATTTTTTTTTAAAGACTTCAGATCAAGAGAAATAGCTTTGCTGAGATGCAACAGAAAGGCAGTTTCATGTTGGAAGGAGTCAAAGCCAGTGGTGTATTTGTACATAAAACATCCGCTCACTTCAGAGCAGAATTACTTTAGCCCCATTCTGTTAATAAAAAAAAAAAACCCTCAGTGCTTGACTAGTGAGAAGGATTCTGAGTCAAAGCCGAGTTTCAAAAGACATTTTGTGATGCTTCTTTTGAAAGAAGAAAAACTTGAAAGAAGTAGTTTAGGGACACAGGACAGAGAGGGGGAACTTTGGGTCATCAAATTTAGACTACTGCAGGCAACAATTTCATTCAATCCCTTTTAGAAATTGATCAAACTACATTTTTAAAATGGGTATTTTTTTGCCCTGCTACTCTTCTTAGAAGAGTCTTCCAGAACATTATTCCTCTGATGGCTTGAATTTATCTAACCTCTAGCCTGAATTTATTCATAGCTGGTTGGACCACCAGATCACACCCATTTACTCTTATGACAATATTGGCTTTTAGATGGACTAATTATTTTTCCTCTTGATTGTCCACCTCTCTTCCCTGACTTGTTTATTATAAATAAGAAGCATAACCCTCTCAACCTTTATTTTGCTAAGCTAAATAAGCCTTACTCTTTTACTTTTCTCTCAGATCACAAGCTCTCCATTTCCTTGATGTAGATAGTTCAAGTAATTCGTCTTGGTTGCACATAGGTGTTAAGAACTGTACACAGTGGGATTACCTACACAAGATGCTTAATTGCACAGCAGTGTAGTTTACTGCATAATAAGCATGTGTGTTGTGTACATGTTTACTATGCAGTAAACCTTGCTAATCACAAGTAAATTTGCTACCTGCAAAAGCAAGGTTAGTAATGGCACAGTAGCTCTTGTGTAGACACCTGACTGGGAGTAAAATCAGTTCTCAGTCAGCCGTCCACCAGGGGATGGGAGATTGCTCCCTGCCCCCGGGAGCTGCCTGTTGCCAGGGCAGGCTCTGCCACAAGAGTCCGGGCAGGGACTATGTCCTCCTGCCCCAGCAACAGGGAACTCCAACCCCTTGCTCTGAGACGGCAATCAGGGAACGGGGGCTGGGAGACCCTTATCTCCCAGTGCCAGCTCCAGTGCTAGGAGATAAGGATCTCTCAGCGCTGTCCCTCTGACTGTGGAGCTGGTGCTGGGAGATAAGTGTGTCCCAGTGCCAGCCCCATGGTGCAGAGCTGGCACTGGGAGCTCCCTGCAGTGGCACTGGGAGCCTGTTCCCCCCCCCAGCTCTGCGAGCTGAATGGGGATCAAGCTTCCCAGTTTGTTCTCCACCCAGCTCCGCACTTACATAGCTGAGCGGGGAACAGGACCCCAGCCTCCTCCCTGCATATGGGGTGGGGGCTGGGAACTGTCCTGGTCAAGGGCAGGTCCCAGCCCTGTGCCCCAATCAGGTATAATCGAGGCGCAGGGCTTGGAAAGAGCTACAGGGGTGGGGTAGGTCCCAGCCTCCTGCTCCGATCTGCTGATGGGGCAGCTAACAGTGAGCTAGCTGCTAGCTGCCCCACTGGTGGACTGGGGCAGGGGGCTGGCACCTGCTCCTCCTCTGCAGCTCCTTCCAAGTCCACTTCCCTTTATCAGGCAGCAGGGGCCAGGAGCTCCCTGCTGCTGGGCAGGGGGACACTGTCCCTGCCCTGGCTGCAAGGAGCTCCTGGGGGCAGGGTCTAATGTCTTAGCCACAGCCAGGAGACAGCTGTCTCCTGGTCTGGTGCTATCTGCCAGCCCCTGGACTAGAACCCAGAAGGAGCCTAGAGCTCTCCCTGGTGGCAGCAGAGTCCCATTGCAGGGCCCCAGGAAGTAGGACAAGATTGTTGCCATTAGCCGCAAATCTGATCCCACTTCCCTGCATGTTTAGACACCTATATTTACTTGCAAGTAGTTTACTCACAAGTAATCTGATCCCAGATCAAATGCACGTGTAGATGCAACCAGTATTCTAGATGAGGTCAACACTTACTGGCATTAATACTTCCCTGTCTTTACTGGAAATAGGCCACTTGATGGGATCCTAAGATCACCTTTGCATTTCCATCATATTAGCATAATTATTCAGCATTCATTATTCATCTAAGATAGACTAATACACCTGTGTCTTTGTCCTCCTCAGTTATTTTCAGTTGATATAATCCCAGTTTATAGTAAAATTTTCTTTAAAAAATTCTTATTAGTTCATTGTATGACCTTGCACTCTGTACTATTTTCTGGCACTCCACTATGCATGGTGGCCTGTATGCTAATTATCATCATCACCCTTATTGAAAACTAAAGGTAAAATATTGATTCCATTTTTTAACCTTGTTACATTTTACACTTTATGCCTGTTCCAGGTGCAATGCTGCCTGTCTTCCTTGCTCTTCTTTAGCCAATCGTCCTCTGGTGTCCTTGCTTTTCTCACTTGCCACATCTTGATCTTACTCAGAGGGAGAGTCCAGCTGATGCTGTGGGCAACCCAGCATGCCAGAGTCTTAGTTTGTACTTCCTCCTACTTGGTTGGTCCTATGTTTTTTTTTCAGAGGAATAACAGGGCATCTGAATGCCTAGGGCAGGAGCAGTATGCAGGGAAAGAAACAGCCAGCAGCCCTGGAGTGACCGAAGTAACAGTTTTTATTTCCCACTCCCCAACATCAAGTTGGTGCCTGGTGCTGCTGCCCTATTTTCCTTGCCTTAGTTATGCTACTAGATTATTCTTCCCTTACTCCTAAAGCTCTAGAGTCCTTCTGAACAGATCCAGTACCAAACTGGTCTTCCTTGTGACTTGGTACACATCCCCAGTCTTCCCCAGGTAGTTCCTCAAATTACTTCCCCTCCTCAACTGGACCTCTTGTCTTTCCCCCAGTCAGAATCCTTCTGACTTTATGACTGCTGGGGCTCTTCCTTTATACTGCTCTCAAGGGTATGGCCTCTAGCCCTACCCCTTTTAGGGCCTGTAATGTAAACCTATCTGGTCATCCTCACTACCTAATAGCCCTCTTCTTATCTCCGCATAACTAAAAGAACCTTCTGCTATCTGTTTTAATTTTCTTTTTCAAAGTCAAAATCAGCTTGATTTCCCATTCCTTATGGGCTCCCTGTTTATGGCCAATGTCCATTCAATTAAGGCTTCTTTCCTATACAGTCTCCACCCCACCCCACCCCGCTTGCTAGAATAAAACTTCTAGATAGTTTTTGCAACTTTGATTTAATGAAATTTCAAAGTCGTTGTTTCCATTCAAGCCTTGGAGCTCTGCAGTTCTATACCCTCACAACTAATTCCCTTAAATTCTCAACATTTCTCTTTTGAAATCAAGAACCTATGTATGTAGACAAATACTTAGTCCTGCACAGTCCTGCCTATCATTAGTCCTGCACACCAGATTGGAGAGGCCATTCCCCTTTAAGTAAAAGGTGTAGCAAACAGCTGGAGTACCCAGCAATCCTGCACAGCTGCTTGCTGCAGCTCTGTATACTCCCTATTATATTACAAACCTTCATCTCTGCAGAGGTAGCAATCTAACCCTGAGAATTATCCAGGTTCTACTGTATCATCTCTTTTTGGTTCCATGACTACTTGGTGAAGAATATTATCCAGGTCCTTTCCTTATTAGTAGCATTTGATTTCCAGTCTATGACTGAGAAGTGAACAATCTCCTATAATGATGCAATTCCTAGTAGCCTAATACTATTATTGCATGATTGTCAAGTGATTTTGATTGAAAGAGATTCTGATTGAACCATGCTATTATCTAATTGCGTCACAGCCTACTCATCATTAAAGTTCAGTGCATTCGTTTCAATGGTCACGTTCCAGTCATAATTGCTATTCTGTCATGTTCCTGTTCCTATACCAATATTTTTAATTCTTTCATGTTGTACCTTTTGCATTAATGTAGAAATATTTCAGTTGTTCCTTTCTGCTACCCCCTGGGCACGTCAACACGTGTCCCTACGGTGCCTTTATTGCACTGTAACATTACAGTGCAGTAACAGCCTGCACTATACTGTGTGCACTGCATACAGTTATTTTTAGCTGCTACATCGCTGTAGCGACACATTATAATGAGAGAATGTATTGCTACAGCAACGTAACTGCGGTGTCATGGTTTGTGACCAATGATGCTATGTCACCATAGTGCATTGCTATGGCTATGTAGCATCAGGTGTATGTGCACCTGCTATTTCCTAGCCAGATAAGGTAGAAGTACAGAGTCCTTTCTCTAATTTTATTGCTTACTTAACTATTGCTGTCATTAATATTAAATGACTGTTTCTCTGCAGATGTTCACAGAGGGAAAAAGACAGAACTATCTACTGTCTCAACATGTAAAAAAACCTATGTATGATCTTTTGAGTTGGCACTCATTTATTTCAGGCCCCATTCCAGCAAAGTGCTCCATAGAGGCTGTGTGTTGCTCTTTTATGATGCCCTTTTCACAAAAAGGGCATGACATTCAGGTGCAGGGTTCCATTCATGAGAAGCATTTTGCAGAATCTGGTTTCTCATTTGTAGATAGATTTTTTTTTTTTTAAATGAACAATTTGTGATTTTTTTTCTCTTGCTACTCAGAGATTTATATATCCTGAGTAGCTGCATTTAAGAAGGATTTTACAAGAATTTTTAAAGGATTCATTATAACCTTCTTTAAGAAATTCTTGCCCCAGAAAAGACAGAAAAAAGGCAGCATATTGCGCATGTAAAAGTTACACTGCTCTTTCAACATTCTTTCTATTTATCCAGGATAAGAACTGGCTTTATTTGGTTTGACACAAGATTTTACAGATGCTGTATGTGTGCTGACAACTTTCAAACCAGGTTCTGGCTTGACAATATATTTTTAAAAATATATCAAATAATTCCTTTCTCTGGTTCTGTCAGTGTATTTTGCCTTTCTGTGCCTGTCTTTTGGGTGGCAAACTCTCCAAAATAGACACTGTCTTGATAATGACTTGCAAGACACAGAGCACATTATTGGCCTTCAACTAATAACAAAGTTAAAAAGCCAGGTCCTCTGTTATGTTACTGTTATGTCCCCAAACTTACCTATTCTCTTATAAACTTGGGTTAAATTTTGGATGCTATCTTTTCTTTGGTTTTACTAAAGTCCCAGTCAGGACTACTGTGTCATTATCATTAAAAATGTCTTGAAGGTGAACAGGAGCAACAAAATGATCTGTTAGAGGTGCAGTTTTGTCCCCAGCTTCTCTACTTTCTCAACCACCGTATGACAAATGGTGACATAGACAAAAGCAGGTTCAGAACAAATGTGTAATGAGTGATGCCACTCCAACACTGAGTCTGATATTTAATTTCAGCAATTTTCCCATGCATCTCTCCCCTACATTTCAGGCAACACTTCAAGTAAAAACATGATTCCCTCTCTCTCTTACTCCAGATATATAGGTTACTATACATAATAGACATTAGCAGTCACATTAAAAAATGGATGTTTTAAGGCCCACACAAGCACAAAATCCACATGCAGAAGTGCAGCAGCAACTGTGCAAGTAGAGTAAGTATCTTGCATGAATCATTTGTATGTGAATTTGGCTGCTTTGTGTGTTCAATTGCAGTAAATGCAAATGGAATAGTAGGTGTTCATTTGCACATGCACATGGCCCTCTCCACCTTTTGAAATGTTATCCTGACAGGATTAAATTAACAAAGGATTAGGAAAAAAACCTCAGTGGACCACTTAAAGTTGACACTGGAGAGCTTGTAATCAGGGCATAATGTAATGGGAACATTGTTTAACAGTTACTTTGCATCTTTCTTTACAGAAAAACACGAGAGATCAACTCAAGTCAGAGATCAGTTTACTAGTAATGACAGAGAATGAACTAGACCTTGTACAGATTAAGGAATTGCTTTTTAAGAGTTTAGATACAGTTAATGCAGACAAAACACCCAGTCCTGATGGCATGAATCCATGAGTCTTAACGGACATAAACAAGGAAATAAGCAAAGCTTTAACTAACATGTTTTAAAAAGTTCACTTGGTTTGGGATTTCTTTCAGAGTATTGGAGAGTGTAAAATATGTCTCCAGTATTTTAAAAAGACTCAAGAGAAAAATCTGGGGAACCAAAATAAGTGGATTTTTTTTACCATTTGTTGTGGAGAATATCTTTGACACTATTTTAAGGATGATATGGGATATGGAGAAAATTCATGCATACAACTCATGCTTAATCATCTCCTACAGAACACTGAATGTTATATAATACTTGTAAAATATTTGGGGATTCAACGTGTATGACAGCCTACAGATAAGGAAAAATCCAGTGTATACTAATTAAAGAGGGTATGATTGCACACAGGAGGACTTGCACTCCAATGTAATTCTTCCTGTGTGGAAAAAGGCATCAGTTGCTTTCATGGCATCATTGTGAATCTATGCATCTGGATAAGTATGGAACTGAGGAAAGTATGGGCCTCAGTCCCTGTTGCAGATGGTCATGCAGTTTGGCAATTTAAGGACGTGATGGAAATGAAACTTGTACAAAGTCTGTTCCTCTAACAAAGTACTGGAGTGGACTTGGTTCTGAGACTGATTTTGTTCAATATCTTCATCAGTGACCTGAAAGATGGGATGAAGTGCACCCTCAGCAAGTTTGTGGATGACACCAAGCTGTGGGGAGTAGTAGATGAATTGGAGGGTAGGATTAGGATTCTGAGGGACCTAGAAAAATTGGAGGATCAGATCAAAATAAATCTCATGAAGTTCAAAAAGAACAAGTAGAGAGTCTTGCCCTTAGGCCATAACAATCTCATTCACCGGTGCAGGCTGGGGACCAACTGGCTAAGCAGTAGGGCTGTGTGAAGCTTTGGTTGCTGATTCAATCTGGAAGAGATTCAGCGGCCAAATCTCCAAATCCAAATCGAATCAGGTGACCAATTAATCTCTCTGAATTGAATTAGAAGCCTCCAATTCGATTCAGAGAGATTTGGTGATTCAGCTATAGACACAGCTCTATATGTTTTTTCTATGTACCTTGAGGTACTATGTGCAGTTCATGAATGCTGAGATGGTGGGGCAGATGGAGCGTCCCATGAGAGCATGGGGGAGTCCCCCACGCACTCGGCAGCGGATCCAGAAGTGGACCAGAAGTACTTCCAGTCCACTTCTGGGTCCACCATGGCTCAGCAACTGGTGCCTCCTGCATCTGGGGGGGGCACCTGGGGTCCCCCCGTGGCAATTGCTGAGTATTTCTGGTCTAATTCTGGTTCTGCCACTGAGCATGCAGGGGACCACCCCCACACTGCTGTGGGACTCAGCGTTCATGAGCCATGCCTGGTACCTTGAGGTATATAGAAAAAACATATAAAGCTGTATCTATGGCTGAATCGCTAATTTCCCAAATCAGAATTGAATCTTCAGATTCAGCTGAATCGAATTGGGAAAGTGATCCCAATCCAAATCAGTGAATCAAATCACTGTCCTCCAAATTGGGCTGAATCCAAATCTGAATTGAATACTGCCTGCTTCGCACACCCCTACTAAGCAGCAGCTCTTCAGAAAAGGACCTGGGGTTTACAGTGGACAGTTAGCTGAATATGAACCAATAGTGTATCCTTGTAGCGAAGAAGGCTAACAGCATACTCAGCTGCATTTGTAGGAGTGTTGCCAGCAAATTGAGGGAAGTGATTATCAATCACCGTTCCTTCTAAGCTGCGCGGCATGCGTGGCCATGCAGGCGCACCTGGCAGCGTGGCATGAATGTGCCTGCACAACCGTGCATGCCATGCAGCTTAGAGGGAACGCTTGTGATTATTCCCCTCTAATCAGCATTGGTGAGGCCACATTGGTGTGTCCAGTTTTGGGTTCCTCACTACAGAAAGGATGCAGACAAATTGGAGAGAGTCCAGCGGAGGGCAGTGAAAATTATGCAGGGGCTGGGGTACATGGCTTATGAGGCGAGGCCGAGAGAACTGGGCTTATTTAGTCTAGAGAAAAGAAGATTGAGAGGGGATTTAATAACAGTGTTCAACTACCTGAAGGGGGGGTCCCAAAGAGGATGGAGCTAGACTGTTCTCAGTGGTGGTAGATGACAGAACAAGGAGCAATGATCTCAAGCTGCAGCCAGAGAAGTTTAGGTTAGATATTAGGAAAACCTTTCTCATGAGGAGGGTAGAAAAGCACTGGAACCCACTACCCAGAGACACTAAGTCTCTATCATTGGAAGGTTTTAAGGTCTGGGTAGACAAAGCTTGGACTGGAATGACATAGTTGGGGCTGGTCCTGCTTGGAGCAGGGGTTTGAACTACATGACCTCCTGAGGTCCCTTCCAACCCTAACTTTCATAAAATCATAGAATCCTAGAAATATGAGGCAAGAATATATTTGCTTACTTAAAGAATAACTGCTGTTATGCTATTTTAATTTTATTATCATGGGTGTGTTCTAGAAGCTTTATTGTGGTATCTTAGTTTTGTTCTAATGTTTTGTTCTAATGTAGACTGAAGGGTACTACAGAAAAGAAAAAAAGAGAGGGGGTGGATATATTTTTATCTGCTCCTTGATTTTCTTCCAGGTAGTTCAGCTTAATGAGGAACTGCAGGAGAGAAACCAAAAATAGCCCATCAATTGCTAATTTTTCTATGCCTGTACTTTAGTAGAGGGAGGCTGTTCTTTGAGCTGTAACAATATCTGAAGAAATCACATGCTAAGCAAATGTATATAAATAAGGGGCAGATAGTTCATATGCAGAATAGATGGAAAAATATGAAACAATAAACAACGTAGGCAATGTTAGATAATTCAACATAAGCATAGGTCTTCATGCTTTTTTCCTGTTTCAGACAGTTCAGGTAATTCTTTAGACCATGCCAGTTTCTTGCTAGCTAAATTGACAATGCATTAGATTGGATCTTCAGGTCATCCTTTCAATGTAGTCACAAAAGCCAAATCCAAACGTCAGTCAAGACAGGTACAGAAAACTAACCTATTATATAGTTTCCATCACAGTCCTGGTTTTGTTCTCCATATAGCTAACTAGCCTATCTATGCTTTTATAAGTTTTAATGCAAATGTGCCAGAATTGTCAAGGTCATTTTTTGTGGCTGCCTTGCTCCAGCTCTCTCTCTCTCAACCCCTTATATCTTTATATTGCAATAGAAATGGACCTTATTACGCCCACACTTTTTCTTGTTGCTTCTTTTGACAATGACAGTTCTCCTTGCGTTAGGATGTAACTAGCATGGTGCCTATCAGAAGGCAACTGAATGCAATCACAGCACATACCACCAGAATTTCACGTGTTCCCACATCTAAACAAAAGAATATTAGAGCCATATAGGAAATAGGATTTTCCAGATTAGTTAAGGAGCTATAGGCTCTATTATCTGCAACAAGATTTGGTTTCTTCTCTTTTAGACAGTTACTTACTTAATATAGGAAAAAAACATATTTAACAAAATTAAAATCATACAACAATGATGAATTTTGGAAGTTTGTATAAGTAATGGGGGTACACTGAAACATTAAAAAATAAAATTTTGAAAAAAAATTCTGATTTGTCTTAAAGGTTATTATGTATAAGCAGAACAATAATTAGAGGCAAAAAGGCTATTTTGATGCATCATTAACATTACATAATGAAATCAAACAAAAAATGTAGGAGTCAAAGCAATATTATGTGCCATATATGACTGAGCAACCCAGTGGGTGTATAAACTATAGTCTCTGACTTAGACTTAGCAGCAGAGCAAACAAAGAAACAAGAATGCATTACCTTTCCACAAATCCTAAATTAAATACCACAGTTGATAAAAATGGAGAGATAGCGAAAAATTCTAAAACAACACACCCCCTTACCTTCTCTAATATAGGATAACAGATAAAAAAAAAAGCTAACTGAGCTACCAGCATCTGATGCAGAAGAGAAACTCACTTCATTTTAAGAGTCTGGTCCAGGACTAAATCCAAAACACAATCTGTTTGCCTCTGAAGAGTTCTGCCATGTTACCAGAAGGAAGTAAGGCAACAAAGTAAAAAGGATAAGTGGAGGAAAACAGGAGAGGACAGGAGTTCTTCAGCTGAATGCTGGGAGTTAGAAAGAGCACCTCACTACAAAAATTAAAATTAAATAATTCTTAACTGTTAAAATTCAAAGTATAGGAAAAGAAAAATGGTATAACTCCTACAGTGGTTTTCTATCTCAGGAAAGTTCCCTCACGAACATTAATGAATGTAACCGAAGATGTAAGATGTATCTAACCCAGGGGCGGGCAATTATTTTGGGTGGAGGGTTGCTTACTGTGTTTTGGCAAGCCATCGAGGGCTGCATGACAGGTAGCCAGAGGCAGATAAATATTAATTTTCTAAATTTTTTAGGGGCTCCACAAGCCGGATAGAATGGCCTGGTGGGCCACAACCGGGCTGCAGGCTGTATTTCGCCCACCCCAATAACCATTAGAGGAAGACATTCTTACTCTGGCAGCCCTGTTCACATATGGTAGGTAGAATTTTCTGACTACAGAAAAATGATAGAATAGTTCTTCTGTTGCAAAGGACACAACAAAATGGGCAAAAGTATTTAGCAGAATTTGCAGATTTGTTGCAGTGTGACAGGGCAATGAATGCTTCTGTTATGGCTTATGAACTTGCAACCTATGGGCTGTCAACTGCATGCTGTAGCACTTGCACCACCCCAACCCCCTCTGAAAAGGTTGAGAATATATAATAGCTTCTATTATTATTCTAACAATAGTTAGAAACCAGAGTATCAAACATTCTGACCTTCTATGGCTTTGTTGTTTGCAGGATCCCCTGCACTGATGAATTCCCAACAATTTTATGCTGACAGAACCCATGTTAATATAGGGTGTGTATACACACATATATATATATATACACACACACACACACACACACACATACTGTACATTTGTGTAAAATGTAGTCAGATTTTCATTACTGTAGGAATCTTAACACTTTTCCAATCTTAACACTTTTACAATTTCTGACTGCTTTTATTACAGTGACCAGTTTAATAAGCCCTATTGAAAGAAGAGCTTTATCAATGTGTTTCAGAGACAAAGGATGGGTTTGTGGTTAAAACACTGGATAAGTTTTCAGTTTCTAGCTCTGCTGTGGACTTCCTGTAAGACCTTGAGCAAGCGTTTTCATCACTCTGTGGCTTGGTTCCTCATCTATAAAATTAGAATCCTTTTTTTCCCTTCATTCAGTGTTTGTCTCAGCTCTTTAGATTATAAGCTCTTTGAGATGCAGGGTATTTGTAAAAAATCTAGCACCAAGATGATATGATCTTGGTCGAGGGCTGTAGTGTTAATATAGCATAGAGAATAGGAATGATGCTGTATTTCATCTTACAAAGCTATATATTTTGATATTTGTAACTCAAGCAGAGATTTAATTAAACATAGGCTAAATCCAATGGGCCCATAATAAATATAAACCCAGAATGCTGAATGGGTGCATTTTTATAAACTGAAATAAAATCAATCACTGAGCATGTCTACATGAGACGCTTAATGTGCAGAAGACTAATTCTATTGTGCATTATCGCTGCGGACAAAACCTAGGCTAATGTGCTAAAGTGCAGTAGTTTTAGTCTAATGCACATTAATGTCACTAAAAAAGTATTCATCTGTGCTAATGTGCAGTAGCACCAATTATGGTGCATTAAGTTTAGTTTACAGTGCATTAATAAACATGTCGATGCTCCCACTGTCTGCCTTGTTTGTGTTACAAAATGTTTGGGTGAGACTGCTTCACATTCCCATAGGATTTTCCTTAGCCTTACATATGTTTCTTAGCCTTATGGATGTGCTTTTTCCAATGGAATATTGAACCCAGTTTCACATGTGGCATGGACTCTGTGGGCAGGTCCAGATGAGCATGCATGTGCCCTCTGTGGAGCCTCAAAGCCTTTTGAGGCACCACAAAATGCATACGGCTCATGTAAAAGGGTTCTTTGCACTGCACGTTTGCACTATGGAAGCAAATTTACATACTGGGAACTCTCAGTATCTAAAAAAATGCAGCAAAAAAAAAGTGGGGTAGTATATGTGGATGCAGTGTTTCCCATCCAAAACCAGAGCCTGGCTGGCCAGAGCCACGTTCTGGTTGGCTGGGCTCCATGTGCCCAGACTGCTGTTGCTGTTGCTGCTGCTGCTGCTGCTGCAGCCTCAGGAGGCCCCCAAAACCCCAGGTAAAGCTGCTGGGGCCAGCCCAGGTACTGGGCCCAGCCTCCCCAACCCCACTCAGGGCAATCTGCCATGCACCAGAGTGTGTGTACAGGGGTGTGCCCAGGAACAAGTAGCAGCGGCACAAATATGTGCCACTGCTATTTGTCCCTGGGGAAACTGCCATTTGTGGGATCTTGCCCCATGAATCTGCTTAGTTTATAACCGGGAAGCCAGAGCTATTTTTCTTCTCAGCTCCATGCATAAAATATCAGCAATCACCATTATTATATGAAACCCACTATACTGTAACTGTTATCTGAGTTGCTTCCTTCCATTATAGAAGGTATCTGGATTCATTCAGCCATGTGAAGCAATTTTATTTTTAAAAATGCCAAATGTGTGCTTCGGAATAGTCCTTTGAAGCACAAGGACTGACATTTGTGCTGCTGTGCTAGTTTCATCATCTTGGGAAGGAGAATATATCTGGCATCACATTTAGTCTGATTAAGTATGATGATAATAAGAAAAAAATTCTTTAAGCTTTGGCAGCATGTATTTACCGCTGCAACCACATCCCGGCTGTCAGGTCACATAAAAGAGGCAGTAACAGAAGACAGTTGCAGGGAGTAGGTTATGTAACAAGATCAAGCCAATGAAAGTCTGGCACCCAACAGTAATTCCTCTAACAGTGCAGATGGTCTCCTTATCCACAGGATTCTATTCCCCTTATCCACAAGCTTATAATGTATTACCTACCACTGCTGTAAGAGCTGCATACACACAAGGATAAAAATTGGGTATCAGACTGAGCACTGGAAAATGCAGAGTCTTCCTTGAAGGTAAATTTTCTGAACAGAAGAGGGTCACCTTGTTACCTTAAATTCCTGATTCTACCTCCTGGAATTCACAAAAAAATGCAGTACAGCAACTCTCATCCTTACAAATGTGAGCCACTGATCTTTAAATCAGTTGGAAATATCACTCAAACACAGGAGGCATCAGAAGCTAATGAAGCAGGGGAAGTGCTACATTTAAATTAGAAGGTTTTCTATTGCCTTAGTTTCAAAATTGGACATCATTTAAGTTAATATATTGGCACCTGCCAGCTGCACTCCTTTTAAGGATCTATCAGTATTTCCTTTATCAGCCATATTTTTAGGAGTTAATAACTTGGATGTAGAAAATAATTTCAGGTAGAAACTTGCTTTGATTGTTATTAGCTCAGGAAAATATTGTTTCTGAGACCAGGGTACTAGGCAGTAGAGAGGATCTGCATCCTTCCCTTTCACCTCTGGAAAGCTTAGTTCAAGTCCTATGAAAGTAATAATGAACACTTCTAGCATGAACTTTCTATCCCAAAATAGGAAAGTATATCACTCAGATTGAGGCCAACGTGTTCTAAAGCTTTTGTAGACAGAACGAGTCAGTCAGTCAGATAGCTAGAGGTATGTATAATTTTCCAACAGGGCTGCTTGGTGCTTTTGAGTCTCAATGGATGAGCCTACACATGCAATTAATGCACCTGAATATTCTGTGCAGAAAATTCAGGCCCATTAAATTGGGTCCCCACATGCATCTGAAGATGCACCCAGTTTAGGGCTGCTCCTGCCTTGCTTTGCCCCTTAGCAGTAGCCAGGGGGAGCTCTAGGTTTCCCTGGGTGCCAGCCCCTGGCACAGGGAAGGCTGGTTCTGATCTCTGTGATGTGGGGAAAAGCTGTCCTGACTGCTGGGCAGCTGCCTGCCAGCCACATGGTCCCAATCTCCATATGCCTGGGAGGCAGCTGCCTGCTGAGCTGGGACAACTCTCCCTACCTGCTGTGGCCCTCTGCTGCCTAGGCTGACAAAAAGCAGTTTGGTCCTGGTCAGCATCTACACATGCACTTTGTTGCATTAGTTTAATATATTAATTTCTAATACCTGTAGATACAGGCACTAGTAACTGGCACATTAGACTAATTTACTGTGCAGTCAGGAGGTTTCAGGCTTTAAAAAAATCATCTATCCATGTCAGTTTATTTTTCTTTTCATTTTGATTGAGGCTGAAGTTCTTAGGGGGACAGTCCAAGTACTTTGAAAATATTCCCTGTTTTATGAAGATATAAACCTCAAGGCTAGGGACACACATTACATGGAAACCAGTTTAAGTGATCAGAAACTGGCTTAAACCTGTAACAGAACAGATGTTCAGTGCCCGTAAACTGGTTTGAAAATGGCTGAAGTCAGTTTGAGATAAACCTGGTTGAATGTAGTATCAGACTTAACTGATTTGGGTCAAACTGGTTTGTGCAATGTTTGTCCCAGACCTAAAGGTTCACCTACATGTTTTAGCCAGATGTCTTTAAAAATATAACTGTAATTCAT
Organism: Gavialis gangeticus; assembly: GCF_001723915.1. Taxonomy (NCBI): domain Eukaryota; kingdom Metazoa; phylum Chordata; order Crocodylia; family Gavialidae; genus Gavialis; species Gavialis gangeticus. Next base: position 68,170,305 of record NW_017729024.1, on the reverse strand, counting down.
TTTGCTTTACAATACATCTTTGAGTTGCCAAAGTGATTCTACCTCCATTTTACAGTTGAGGAAAATGAGGCATGGGGTGGCTAAATTAGGCCACAACTGAAAATGAAGTGGCTATTTCTAATATCATTAGCTTAAAAAGACATGTCAATACCACAAAACTACATAACCATTTTAATAAGATGGTTGTTTTATCTCAAGCGTAAGGACAGCAGGGCATACAGGTCATCCCTAAGATGATTTGGCATAGGTATGTACGAAAGCTTATAGCGGATTTGATCTGTTCAGCTTTGTTACTGTCCCACTTTCATAAACACCAAAATTAAAAGGATTAGAGAACATTCAGAGATTAATTTAAATGACAATTTGTAAATTAGAAGACTGCAAAACAAAAAAAAAAGAAAGATACTGATGTCGGATACCGTTCCCAAAGTATCAGCCATTTAAAAGAAATTAAACCTTCAGATCTTTAATAGTTAATATGGATTCTTTGAGGCCCCAATCCAGCAAAGGCTAAAACTAAAGCACATGCATAATGGCCATGCCACTTCACACTTAGGGTTTGTTAACTGCAGTTAAAACACAGCACCTGCATGTTCAAGCAATAAAACACATGCTAAGGGTGACTGTATCATAGCCAAGTTACGGCTTTTTGTGGAAGGAGTATCTCCAGATCATATTAACACATGCTTAGCTATTGACAGACTGCTCCGCAGAGATAATAGAAGTTTAAGACTGCTAAGACGTTGGGCCTGGGACTGACAATCAGCTGACACTGGAGCCGGTTCAAAATTCTCGTGGGGTGTAGGGGCTGGGATGGACAATCATCTGATTGTCCATCCCAGTTCCAGCTTCACACTGGAGTCGGTTCAAGACTGCCAGGGACAGCTCTCCCCACAGATCCAGCAGCACGAGTGTCATTCTCTCTCAGGCTTGGTTTCCTCTGCCAGTGGCAGAGACCTGGCTCACCCCAGCATTACAGGGGCAGGTGCTCCTAAGCTAGGCAGTGCTGGGCATGTGGTGTGAGGGCACAGGTTCTGGGAATGGGGGTTGCACATCCTTATGGCCAGACATGTGAGCTGCAGTACCTGGTGCTGGGGTTTATATCATAGGACAGGGGGGAAGTGAGCACCACCTCCAGTCCTATCTAGAGTGGGCTGAGATGACAGTAAACATTACTATGCAACTGCTCAGGATACGTTCTGACTTTTATTATGTGATGATAATACAGGGGCAGGCAAAATCTGACCCACAGGCTGGATCAGTTTCCATGGTGACCCCTGGAGCAGTGGGGCTATGACAATGCAGGGCCAGGGTTTCCATGGAGACTGGCCCCAGCAGTACTGGTAAGGTGTGGAGCTGCTCCGGGGCCAGGATCTTGTGGAAGTGACAGCGTGGTCTGGAGCTGGGGCATAGCTGTGATCTGCTGCCTGCATGCCCTGGGCATGGGAGTGCAGGAAGCAGATCATGGCTCTGCTCCAGCTCTGGACCACACTGTCACCGCTACAAGATCCTGGCCCCAGCCCTGGAGCAGCTTCCTGCCCAGCCATGCACCCTGCTAGTGCTGCTGGGACTGGTCTCCATGGAAACCCTGGCCCTGCCCTGTCAGGGCCACTGCTCCTGGGGTCTCCATGGAAACTGGCTGCAGCGATGTGTGCAGGGGCTGCTGGGAAATGGAGTCCTGTTGCTGGCCAGATCTGCCATTTTGCCCACCTCTGCCTTAATGCCTAGTATGAGCTAAAGAAAACACATAAGTATCCTGTGTGGCAAGGCCCTTAGTTTTCTGTAGCATTGAGGCGTTAATATTTACCTTTTAAATTTAAATACTAAACTTTAATGCTTTGCATATATTTTTGAATTGTCTGTTATGTGCACAAAGTTGACTGCATCTGCTTTATTTTGCATTTGACCTTTCCTTCATTTGTATTAATGACAATATGCATTTTATCATTACAATAGATCCATATCATAGACTGATTATGTAGAACTAGTCTGCTAATCCAGAGGTTTTCAACCTTTTTTTAATAAGTATACCCCCAGCAGCTGGACAGAGTGGGTTGGACATGGAGCGGAGGCAGCATGGGGTGATGGATGGCAGAGGGGCACTAGGGGGAACAAGGTCTCTCCCACACCATGCTGGTCCCCCCTAGAGCATTTATAGACGGCCACCAGGTCCCCCCGCAGCCTTCTCTTGAGAAGGCTGAACAGGTTAAGGTCCCGTAGCCTCTCTTTGTAGGGTCTGCCCTGCTGTCTCCAGATCATGTGGGTGGCCCTCCTCTGGACCCTCTCAATGCTGTCCATATCCCTCCTGAAGTGCGGCACCCAGAACTGAACACAGTACTCCAACTGTGGCCTGACCAGTGTCGCATAGAGGGGGAGGATCACCTCCTTGGACTTGCTTGTGATGCATCTGCGGATGCAGGACAAGGTAAGGTTAGCCCTACTGACCGTGACCTCGCATTGTCGGCCCATGCTCATCTTGGAGTCAACAATGACTCCAAGTTCTCTTTCTGCCACTGTGCTCTCGAGAAGGGAGTTTTCCATCTTATAAGTGTGCTGCTGGTTCCTACTGTCCAAGTGCAGCAGTCTGCACTTGTCAGTATTGAAACCCATCATATTTTTGTTAGCCCACCCCTGTAACCTGTCCAAGTCCTGCTGTAATCTGTCCTTCCCTACTAGCGTGCCCACCTCACCCCAAATCTTGGTATCACCAGCAAATTTAAACAGGCTGCTTTTCACCCCATCGCCAAGTCACTAATAAAGAAATTGAACAGTGCGGGCCCAAGGACCAAGCCCTGCCCACTTCCCTCCAGGTCGAAAAAAAGCCCTGGGCTCCACCGCTACCCGCTGAGTACGACCTTTCAGCCAATTTGCAATCCATCTGACTGTGTAGGCATCAATGCCACAGTCACCCAGTTTTTTAATGAGAATGGGGTGGGAGACCGTGTCAAAGGCCTTGCTGAAGTCCAGAAAGACTACATCTGCTGCGATACCTGCATCTAGTGCTTTTGTGACCTGATTGTAGAAGGCAATCAGGTTGGTCTGACAGGACCTGCCCCTAATGAAACCATGCTGGTTGCCCTTGAACATCATTCCTGCTGCTGGCCCATCACAGATGTGCTCCATCCCCACCCACCATGTGTACCGCCTAGGGCCTTCCCAAGTACCCCTAAGTGTATGTGTACTTCTGGTTGACAACCCCTGTGCTAATCTAATAAAATCTTAAAAATTACCCATATGGTAAAAATTACCTGTTCTTTATTATACTAGTGTAGGCTAAGTCTATTCACCAGTCAGACAATTGTATTTGAACATTAATTTTCAAAATCTCTTTTAAAAAATCCTGTCATCTTCATAACTGTTAATGGTCTCTTTCTGAAAGTGCAATAATAGCAATTTAGGAGCAAAAGTCTAATGATGCAGAGTAGTACTGAGAATAATTCTCTGACCCTTAACTCTGTATGCAGAATGAGAAATGCAAGCATAGCACTGGGTGGTAGAGGGGCCATGTAGGTGGTCCCATGACACTTTCCCTTCAGAGATGCCAGCATAAAAGAATGCCAGGGGTGACTATTGTAGGTGGTGCGTTGGAATATAACTGCTCTGTCCAGAGTGTTTAAGTAGCCCCTAGATAGCTGTTCTGCAGGTTATTCCAATTTAAGCTAGAGAGCAGGCAGGCTCCAGGTAGGCCCAGAATTTGGAAAATCTTCCATGCTATACCCTGGCTACAAGGGGAAGTTCTTCACTGAGTCTGCCTCACTTTCTTTACACTAAGTTGTTCTGTTATTCTCAGATTTTGGTGAAAGGATAACTTATGTCACAACTCTGAGTGGTAAAAGCATGCATTATTTTCAAACTGGTGTGATGCTCTTAACTCAGAGAGAAGTGTAAGCTTAAACTATGAATTCCTTGGAATTTCAGCTGTTATATTTAATATGTTTACGTTTCTATGAAATGCAGAAAGACAATGAAAGAAATCTATGATAAATAAGACAGAGGTAAATTTAGACAGCAAGTATGTGGCATCCTCACAATGCAAGTGGCAAAATGCCTGCTGCTATAACATTTCATTGGCCCAGATACCTTTATCAAAGGAACAAATAAGAAACATATGTATTTTCATGGACTTCCCAGCTGAAAACTTCATGCATAAGAGCTAGGCGTACAGTAAATGGGCAAGGACAATTAAACAGGAGCCAAAAATATGTTTCTTTGGCCTCAAACCAAAACCACATGAGAGCCAAGAACAGTTTGAGAACCAGTTTCATGCTAGTAGGGAAATGCAAGCAAGGCACATGATATTTTATGAACTATTTACTATACAATGACTTTTCACATGTAATAATACTTGCTCATCTTCTGTTGTGGTTCTCAAAGCACTTAAATGTATTAGTGATTTAAGCCTTAGTAGCTTTGTAAGGTAGTTATTATTATTCCCTTTTCAAACCTACTGTCTACATGAGCAATTAATGTGACTGAATATAATATGACTGAATATGCTCAGTTTGAGCTGGAGTTAACTAATTGCAACATCACCATTTACATGTACATTTATGCACAGTAATTTACTGTCCTGCCACTTGTATCTGATGGGACTATTTGACAGCACAGTACATTGGCCTGCTGTGCCCTAACTGCTGCACACATGTAAATGGTGATGCTTTTACTGTGCAGCAAATTAGTCTGCTGTGCAGTAAAGCGTCTCGTGCAGATGTGCCTGCTGGGACATAGAATATGTTACTTGCCCCAAATCACAGGGGATTAAAGCCTAATTCTAACATTCTCTCCATGATACCTATACTTGAGCTAAAACCAGATATATGTTCTAGTCTGTGAAGTTCTGGTCAGAACCGCAAACTTCAGCCTTTTGGTGCTACCCTAGAATTAGTAGGATTTTGTGTTGATTGCCCTGTTTCCTGTTGAGGGAAGACTGCCTGTCTTCTCTGCCGCTACACATCAAGAGAAACCAGATAGGTGTCATTTTGGGATGTATGAATAAGACCCTAAAGCATACATTTTCTTTTACTGAATTCCCTAGAAACCAGTTACCTGGTTGGCTTAGGATTTTTTTTATTTGGGACATATTTCACATCTCCTTGAAGAAGATGATGCTTCACATAATGATGATCTAGTCATTATCAATTACACTTGTTTCCCGCAAAATTCTCTAAAGGGTTTGTGAGAACAGTGGTAGATTGGTACATGCATGTATGTATGTTTTTTTTGAGAGAGCCTTTCTGTTGTGGTGTGGTCCAAGGAGGTATGCAGATATGACCAAGACCTGTACGCTGCCTAATGCATGTATGCTTCTAGGAACAAGTGCGGATGTAGGTGCTGGATTACTGGCTCTATAAACTCGCACCTACCTGATGCAAAGCCCTGACAGAAATTACAATTTGCAAGTTACAACCCAAAGCTTCCTGCTCCTTATTTAGTTAATTCCAGTAAGGAGAGGATGAGGCTCCAATTCCTCTTCTTTATCTATTTTGGCATGCATATCAAACACTTGCTGAAATGAAGACTAACAGATAGACCTCTGTTTTGCAAACCAAACAGAAAAGGAAGTTACCTAACTAGTATTTCTGTGGATAAATGCTGGAGATGTTACAAGGCAAAACCTGATACGTTGAAGCCTCTGAAGCAATAACAGTGATTGTACAACATAAAACCTAAGAAACAGTATTTTATCTCTTCTCATGTGATCCTTGATTACTCATTCAGTGCACTATTTTGTGTTAGTGACTTCCTCAAGGGCTCTTGCCTTAGAAATCCAGCAGACGGCAAGGAGATGCCAACCTGCTTTTTAGGATCAGCTTAAGGCTTATGGTACTGTTTCTATAAGGATTCATTTTTAGAGAGATATAACTAATCAAATTTAATTTATAGGAGTTAATTTGTAGGAGTATGTCAACCCAGTTTTGAAACTTGCTTTGGATCCCTAATGACCACATGGACAAAATTAATTATTTTCTTTTTCTGCTTTCCACTTTGAGACTAAAGCAGGTAAGGGGACCAAAGAGTGAAAATACTCCTGTGGCTCTGTCATAACTTCAGAGGGGGCGTTTGATTCATAAACCTCATTTTCTGTGTTGTAGTAAATGCATCAATCATAATTGTGATGTTTATTTGCTGGAAAAACACTTTGAAACTTAATAAACTTTCCTGTAGAGAATCAGAAATGGGTCTGGCAGATGATTCATCATCAGTGATTGCTTCTTTGTTTAAAAAAAGTTTCTATTACATTAAAAATATCTATATTAAAAGGACACTCAGGCTGCGTCCAGATGAGTGCAGCTGTGTGGTGCCACAAACATGCCTGCGGTGCCACATACTGTACATTTAGATGTTCTCTGTGCTGCAAGGGTGCATGCACAGGCAGCACGTGCTGTGCAAAAGCGGAGCCAGGCTGCCCAGTCAAGGTCCCAGCCTACCCTACCCCACCCAGGTTAACTTGCCGCTTGCCAAAGCTTGTGTGGCACGGGCATTCCCCAGGGACAAGCAGCAGCAGTGCAAGGGGACACTAGCTCCTTATGCTAGCTGGACTGCTGAAGCAGCCCTAACCTAGAGTGACCCCTGCACTCTCTACCCACCGCAGCAGTCTGGCAGTAGGGGGCTGCTGCCTGGCTGTGCCCTCCTGCCACCTGCGACAGCATTCAACTTCTTCGACCTGTGGCCCATGGCTGAGGATCCAGGTGAGGACTGCATGGCCTCCTGGGCTGTGGTTTTGGCACTGTAACAGAGACACCTGCAACTCTGGGCCAGCTGCTAATGGGCTGTGGCTGCACTGTTGGCCTTCGGGCAGCACTGCTGTAATGTTTTCTGGTGTCCCTGCTCTGCCATCTGGGCAGTTATTGCTCAGATTATGTGCTCCTTGCAGTGGCCTGCTTGGAACATCAAAGCATGTCCTTCTGGCCCCAAATGGCCAGGAGTTCAGCCACCTCATCTGCCCTCCAGCTAGGTCCCTGCTGCTGACGCTGAGCAGGCTCCTTTGCCCAGGTCCTGCCAGTTGCCTCACTAACAGAGATCTGGGTGGTTCCTGTTTAATCATTGCAAATTCTTCCATAAAAATGCCCCAAATCCGTGTTCTTCTGCAATTGAAATGAAATGCCACTACATATAGAGAGAGATCACTTAGGCAATGTTTTATATATTCACCATTTGGAAGCCTACCCATGCCTCTATCACCATAATAAAATGAATTCTAAATATCTGTACACTTTGGGGTTTGCTTTTAGTTTTTTTATCATAGAATTTCAGAGCTGGTCCTGCCCCCTCCACTCACCAGGATGTGGGATGCTAAGTAGCACTGATAAGCTGATACCCTGCCCCTGCCCTTGCCCCTCACTTCCAACCAACAGCCCTGCCAGTGCCCCTTGCTCCTGCCCCACAGCCTCTGCCTGCTCCCACTAGCTCCCTCCCAGCTGCAGCTCCATCCCAACAGCGGGACATGAGTCCAGCTGCTGCTGTCCCACCTGCTGCTTTGTCTGGCATTGCTCAGAGCCACCTTGCTGTTCTGCTGCCTGTGCCTGTGCCCAGGCCCCAGCAATCCCCATGCTATTCCTGGGAAGCCGTTGACTGGGGTTCAGGGACTGGGCTAGGCAAGCCCCTTCACTTTCAGGCTGGCCTCCCCTGCACAGGCTGCTCTCAGGGAGCAGTGGGACTCTAAGCCTGGCTTGGCAGCCTCTCCTACCCAGAGCACTCCCCCAACCCCCACTCCCATCTCTCTCTCTCTCACATACACTCCTGCTGCCACCTCTACCCCTACCCCCAGCCCATCACGCATCCAAGTTGTTCCTGTGGCCAGGAGCCCCGCAGTCAGGCTGCCTATCCCAGCACTGGTATGGGCAAAGGGCCAGTCTACATTGTGGTAGTTGCCCCTGCATCCATGGCTCCCACAAGTAGATTCTGTCCTGAGCATGCAGGGTGTGAGACTTGTGGGGGCAGAATACGGGATCTGGGAGGAATGGATATGGAGGAGTGGGTGTGGAGTTTGTGGGTGGGTGTAGGGTTTGTAGGGGTGAGGTTTGTGGGGATGATGTGGGGCTTGTGTAGGTGTTTGGGGTAGTGTGGGGTTTGTGGGTGGATTGGGTGTGTGTGGGGGGGGGACTCTGTGCGGGTGGGGTGATGCTGGAATGGAAGAAAAGC
>NW_017729024.1:68158753-68161898 GCF_001723915.1 Gavialis gangeticus | reverse complement strand
CCCACCCCACCCCAGGGTGCACAGCCCCCTGCCCTGCAGCAGTAGCAGCAATGGCCATCAGGGTGCTTATGGCCTGCTACTGGCAGAGACCCCCGATGACACAGTGCTGCCTCAGACCTGGAGACACAAGCAGTCCCTCCCACCCCCACACTCCCTCCACCCACAGTCCCCTGCCCTCCACACACAGTCCGCCCACCACCACTTCCATGCTTACTGGGGACAGAGCCTAGGTTTGATCCATTGCTGCAGGCATGGCCTGCTCCTATTTGCTTCACACATGCTGGAGCAGCAGGGACTTGTGGGAGCCACAGAGATGCTCTGTCTCAATGCTAGAGCTTCTTTCTGGGTGACCCGCCCTCCGGTTGCCTTAGGGCATGCTCCACGAGCACGTCCTGTGCTGCTTGTTTCCAGCGTATCATTTTTTTTATACCAGGATTTCCTGGTATCAAATTTAGAGTCTGAGCTGCAAATACGCAGTGCAGGGAACATTTTTTCATTCTTAGCGTGCCCCTTGCAGCATCTCAAACTGCTTTGAGGTGCTGCAGCAGGCATGTGCTTGCTCATCTGGATGCAGCCTCTGGTTGCAAAGTACTCAAAAGTTAGGGAATGTTATAATGAAGTTTGCCTCTGAAAATGTAATTCAGTCACCTTCTGCATATGTATCATGATACAGTTTTTGATTACATGATCACTTACTGATTTTATTTGTGTGTACATGAAGGTATTGCTAAACAATAGTACACAATAACTGAGGCTGGCTAGAGTGAACCTGAGGAAAGGTTTTCTAGATCATTTCTCCTTTTTTTCCCCTTGATTCTCTTGAATTCAACTATTTCTCTAGAGCAAGACTCTCCAGCTGGTGGCCTTCAGGCCCCTGGACAAAAGATGGTAACTGAAGCTTCTGAGCTCCTACTCAGCCACTACTCTCCCTATAATTCATGCTGTAGCAGCAGACAGGGCCCCCGGCTCCCCCTCTCTCCCTCCAGCTTTCACTGCCTGCCCACGCCCTAAGTGATGGGGCAGCACAGCCCCTGACACTGAGGGGCCCGCAGCCTCCAATGCACCCATTGTAGTGGGGATGCCCGCTCACATGGTGCAGCAGTGGCAGGGCATCTGCACTTATGCAGTGCAGCAGGGGGCACTGCCTGCACAAGCAGTGTAATAGAAGGAGGGCCCACCCCATGGCTCACACTAGTGTGACCCACAGTGTGTGTGGACCCCATTGGTGCATCCTGTGCAATGTGTGGCTGAGAAGCTGATCTAGAGTATTGTTGCTTTAGTCACTTCCCTTCCTGGACACTGGGGGGGATATAGCTCTACCATATAGCTCTGTTTTACCTCCACCAGCAGAGATAGCCAGGTGTGGCTCACAAAGGAGCTTGCCAAGAAGGGCTGCAATTACTGGTTCATTTAAAATGACTATTCACTTTGAAAAAATAAAAAATACTTTGGACCAAACTCTTTGCTGTGACCACTGTATGGCAGGTGAAACAGACTGAGGCTGTCAATTTGTCACTTTTCTGATTCTCTGCCCACTCCATGTCTCTGGTGTACAGACATTCTTAGTCTGACCAATCTTTCTCTCAGATGGTGTTTATGCTGAACATTCAGTTCAGAGCTGAGCTGCTAAATATCAAAACATAAGTGTGAAGTTCACAAGGCTCTGTCTGCAGAACAGGAACTGACTCTCTGTATATGGCACAATGCAGATATGCTTGGATTTCAGTTTGGCAAGGTTCTTTGAGTAGATGCGATGTATTTTATTAGACCAACTGGCAGTAGTTGGAAAAAAGTTCTTTGCAGGCTTTTGGGTGCAGTCACCCTTCTTCAGGCATAGGAAGTCTCTGGATTTCAGTTTGACCTTTGACCTAGCTTTGTATTTCTTAATTGTTTTTGAGTCAGAACTTTTATAAGGTGGTTGAGATAATGTCTGTGGGTAGACTTACGTTAAAAAATGTCCCTGAACAGCTAAGAACCAGCCCACTGAATATTTGGATGTATTTTCACATCTGTAGACTACATGAACCTGATAATACTGCAATGGGGAAGTTCTTTGTTTGCATAAAGATGTCCTAGCTAGATCCTAATGGCTGATACTAGACGTGCAGAGGCAACTGACTTATTTGATTTCCAATAGACTTGTCATCAAGTCACCGCTTCATCCCTTAAAGGGTGTGATCATCTTGGTGACATGTGCCAACAGCGTCCCAAAGAGAGATGGCCTCTGCATGTTCTTCCCCATGATCAGATTCTTCTCATCCTCACTATATCTTGCCCACCACGACTTAGCTGGAAAACACCAGGAGGAATTTTTCAGTCTGGGAACAGTCCTGACCTGCAGATTGTAACATGGTTAACACTGCTGCCCCTTTTCTTGGTTGCAGCAAGCTGGTTTGAATATTGGGTCTTAAGGGCCCTGAATGGAGGTTCCTTCAACCCCTACACTCCCACCTCAAGCCTCCAGATGTTCTTTATAGTCTTAAACTCCTGCAAGGATATTCATTCATACACATTCAGGATATGTAATCTTATCCGTGCCTGAGCTCCTCACTGGAGGCACTGGACTTTGCTCCTGGAATATCTAATAGTCAATTCTGTGTGAGCATAAGAAATGGGGAGCCTCTCACCAGTCCAAGGGTCAGGTTCCTCCATCTTCTGCTCCCAGCTGTACCTCAGTTCCAGGGTCTCCTTGTATTTCCCCACCAGCTCTCTGGTCCAATCAGGGTCTGCGTCCATAGAGCAGCTGGAGCGCATCATCCCTGCTGGTTCACTCTGTCACAAGACTCCTGAGGAGGAGTTGCAATGGAGAGGACCACACCAACATCCCCCTCACCCATACCAAAAAAAAAAAAAAAAAAAGGAAAGGAAGAAACTATTGCTTTTTGGTTTGTTTGCTTGCTAATGGCCTCTGGCTGCAAACAATTGCTTCCTGTTGTACTGGGTAGTGCTTTTATAAATAAATAAACATATTTTCTCATGTACAACATGCACTTCTCCCACTACAAACCAGCTGCTGAGTGCACAAGTGAGGAAATATGGTGACATCAGTTTCTGCCGCTTAAGCTTTGGCTGGTTCAGAGCACAAGTGATTATTTTAGTATCATGGTATCATAGTGCTTAGGGTCAGAAGGGACCTAAACAGATC
>NW_017729024.1:68158511-68158742 GCF_001723915.1 Gavialis gangeticus | reverse complement strand
AAATATTTAGGCAGATTTAGAACCAAGCAGTGGCCCAGTGACATTTCTCGCAGTACCTGTGTGCCTGGCTCCTGCTGAACTCCATGGGACTTGGGCTTGGATGAATAGATCACTAGAAGATTTTAGGCCTCTAAATCCCATTGAGAATGAGGAAATATGGGCCTAGGGGCTTTTGGAAATCCCATGAGGTGCCCATCCATGTCTTCAGAAGTCCAGGTACCTTTAAAAAGC
>NW_017729024.1:68155200-68158047 GCF_001723915.1 Gavialis gangeticus | reverse complement strand
AGCAATATCATAGAAATCCCATAGAGCAAAACAGTCTGGCTGAGGTAGCCTTTTGATCACGCATCTGAGTTACTGCCAGCTAGATATCTAACCAGATCTTGAGTAGCTTACTCACAAGCATCATCCCAAGCCAGTTGGAGATTCCCTCTGGAGGCAGGCCTTTCCCAGCTCATGAGCTATGGGGGACAGAGCCAGTTTCAGATGATAAAGCTCCTCTCTAAGTCTGAGTCCCCCGCATGGCTGCTGCCCCCTTCTCCTGGGCAGTCTTAATTTATCTAGCCCCTGTGACCTCATTCCCCTGGTCCACTGGAGGCCAGCACCTGTTGGCTGTCGACCAACCACTTTAAAATACATCACTAGTTGCCGGGCAGACTGTAGCCCACCAGGTAGAAGCCCCTCACCCAGGTAGCTGATACCAGTCATGTAGGCAGAGGGAGCAGGTTTCCCCACTCCCTCAGGAATGTAGCCAGCTCAGGTTACCTAAAGAGATACAGCACAGAGATTTTGGGGAGAAACAAAGGTGGCTTCCTGCCGCAGGCTCCACACCCAGTCTGCCAAGTTCTAGGAAACAAAAGTTTGGCTTGTAAAAAGGCAGAGAAATTCACCACTGCTTCTTTGATGATACTTCAGAACCAGAGGGCTAAAAAAACCTTTCCTTAATGAAGATACGGTCCCATCTTCTATGGTCCCAATGTAACAGGCAAGTTATTGTATGCTAAGGCTTTTTAGTCATAGTCCAGGCCTTCCTGGAACTAAGCAACCAGGTGCATTGTGGTGCACTTGGAGATGTGAGTGCTGTAATTGGGCACTAGATAAGAAACGCACCACAGTTTCCTTCCGAGGATTGTGCCTGGCACAGTGCCAGGGGATTGCTGCACTGTATAACCAATGCTTGCCATAGAGTTATGGGACTGGACAATTTGAGATAAAAACGTTGTTGAATTTGGGATAAAGAAGCATGCTGTAACCCTAGGAAGACATGCAGCTGCCGGTTCTCTGCTCAGACAGTGGGGAGCCAGAAACTAAGATCCCACACAGCTGGTGGAGGACCCAGGGCCTGGTAGATCCGCAGGTTGCTGCTGTAATGTCTAAGCAGTGCTGTATCAAGTGAGGGTGAGCAGGGTGACCACCACAGGTGCCAAAGTGAAGGGCACACCAACAGGCCAGTGCCAGCCAGGTTGGGAATCAGGACCGAGATGTGACCAATTCATTTGGAAGGTGCTTTGTGCACTCCCAGGAAGCATGGGGTGGGGGAGGGTGCTACTCCAGATCTGTGAACAGGGCAACAGCAGGGTGAGGGCAGTCTGCCACTGTGGGCTTTGCCCCAGGCACCAACCTCCCACCAGTGCTGGATTTAGGTTTGGGGGGAACTGTACCCCAAATTTTTGAAAGCCAAACTCATGTCATGGCTGTGTGTTACTCCACAGGTGGGTCAGAACTGCAGGGCTGGTAGCTCTTATTGAGGCCACAAAGCCTGCTAATTTTCAAGGAGATAGGTGTAGGGGTTTGGGGGGAACTGCACCCCAAGCTGTGGACAAGCAAAACTCATGCCATGGGTAACACTGCGTGTGTTAAGGTGCAGCAGGGTGACAGCTGCAGGGATGGTGGCCCCTGCCAAGGCCATGACGCCTGCCAGCTGTCGAGGAGATCAGTGCAGGGGGGGCCTGGGGCCCTGCACCCCTAGCTGCTGACAGGCAAAACTCCTGCCAAGACTGTCTCTGTCCTGGGGCAGTTCACTGTCTGTATTGATTCTTTCCTCTCCTTAGCCCAGTTTTGTAGGTGCTAATTGATGCTTGTTAAGTCGTTATGTAGTAGCTAGGTCCTGTGTATTGAGCTGGTCCCTGAGTCCCTGGTCCCTGAGTGAATCATGATTGATTGATTGGTAACTGGTAACACAGCAGCTTACCATCCAGGCCTGCAGCAGTGTCTCCCCTCCCGCCCCAAGACAGACAAGAGTCAGTCCCGCAAACACCCATAGCATGAGTTTTGATGTCTGCAGCTTGAGGGGCAGTTCCCCCCTGACCTCTGCACCTATTTTCTTGAAACTTGGCAAACTTCGTGGCCTCAGCAAGAGCTAGCACCCCTGCAGTTTTCTCCTTGCTATGTTGTAATGCCTAGACAGGACAGCAGCTTTGCTTTCAACAATTTGGGGTACAGTTGCCCCCAAACCTCTGCACTAATCTTCTTGAAACTTGGCAGACTTCATTCCCTCTGCAGAGCCTACCATCCCTGAAAATTACACCCGAATTGGAGAGAAAACAACAAAGTTATAGATATTTTATTCTTTCCCCTTTGTACCCTATGGCCAGATGTCCCAGGCGGCCCCAAAGGCTCTGAGGCGTTTCAGAAGCTCCGAACCTCTTGGGGAAGCCTAACGAGGCCCCGAAGCGTCCAAGCTTCTCCAGATCCGAAGTTGTGTCCAAAGCCTTGCACAGCCCCACTGGACACACTGACTGTGAAGGAGTTTTTTCCTGGTATTAAGCCTGAAGCCAGGAGTTTATATCCATTGGTCCTGGTCTTCCCCGGGGGTGCCCTAATGAACAGTTGTTTGGCTCCTGATGCACTCCTCTGATATAGCGGTAAGCCACTATCAAGTTCCTTCTCAACCTTCTCTTCTTTGGGTTTCTCTTCTTTCATGTCAGTGTGTTATTTGTCCTGCTGACCACCGCCTTTTGTGTCTAAATGCTGGGCTCAGCACAAAGACACAAAAGGCACTTCCAGATGTGAGATGAGGAGGATGAACTTGATCCCTTTTTCTGGAAAATTAGTGAGGGACTACATCAATAATTGACCTCAACAGCACAGGAACCAGCTGCTCTATCCTTTGTAGCACACTCCAGCCTGGGA
>NW_017729024.1:68149166-68150200 GCF_001723915.1 Gavialis gangeticus | reverse complement strand
GGGGGAACTGCACTTCAAGCTGTGGACAAGCAAAGCTCGTGATATGGGTGACACTGTGTGCGCTAAGGCGCGGCGGAGTGACAGCTGCAGCGCAGCAATGGTGGCCCCAGCTGTGATGCCTGCCAGCTGTGGAGATCGGTGCAGAGGGGTCCGGGGGCCCTGCACCCCTGGCTGCTGACAAGCAAAACTGGTGCCAAGACCGTGTCTGTCCTGGCGCAGTTGATTGTACTGAGTCTTTCCTCTCCTTAGCCCAGTTTTGTAGGTGCTAATTGATGCTTGTTAAGTCGTTATGTAGTAGCTAGGTCCTGTGTATTGAGCTGGTCCCTGAGTCCCTGGTCCCTGAGTGAATCATGATTGATTGATTGGTAACTGGTAACACAGCAGCTTACCATCCAGGCCTGCAGCAGTGTCTCCCCTCCCGCCCCAAGACAGACAAGAGTCAGTCCCGCAAACACCCATAGCATGAGTTTTGATGTCTGCAGCTTGAGGGGCAGTTCCCCCCTGACCTCTGCACCTATTTTCTTGAAACTTGGCAAACTTCGTGGCCTCAGCAAGAGCTAGCACCCCTGCAGTTTTCTCCTTGCTATGTTGTAATGCCTAGACAGGACAGCAGCTTTGCTTTCAACAATTTGGGGTACAGTTGCCCCCAAACCTCTGCACTAATCTTCTTGAAACTTGGCAGACTTCATTCCCTCTGCAGAGCCTACCATCCCTGAAAATTACACCCGAATTGGAGAGAAAACAACAAAGTTATAGATATTTTATTCTTTCCCCTTTGTACCCTATGGCCAGATGTCCCAGGCGGCCCCAAAGGCTCTGAGGCGTTTCAGAAGCTCCGAACCTCTTGGGGAAGCCTAACGAGGCCCCGAAGCGTCCAAGCTTCTCCAGATCCGAAGTTGTGTCCAAAGCCTTGCACAGCCCCACTGGACACACTGACTGTGAAGGAGTTTTTTCCTGGTATTAAGCCTGAAGCCAGGAGTTTATATCCATTGGTCCTGGTCTTCCCCGGGGGTGCCCTAATGAACAGTTGTTTG
>NW_017729024.1:68142898-68144166 GCF_001723915.1 Gavialis gangeticus | reverse complement strand
GGTATTAAGCCTGAAGCGACCTTCCAGGAGTTTGTATCCATTGGTCCTGGACTTCCCCAGGGGGTGCCCTAATGAACAGTTGTTCACCGAGCTCCTGATGCACTCCTCTGATATAGCAGAAAGCCACTATCAAGTTCCTTCTCAACCTTCTCTTCTTTAGGTTTCTCTTCTTTCATGTCAGTGTGTTATTTGTCCTGCTGACCACCGCCTTTTGTGTCTAAATGCTGGGCTCAGCACAAAGACACAAAAGGCACTTCCAGATGTGAGATGAGGAGGATGAACTTGATCCCTTTTTCTGGAAAATTAGTGAGGGACTACATCAATAATTGACCTCAACAGCACAGGAACCAGCTGCTCTATCCTTTGTAGCACACTCCAGCCTGGGAGACAGATTGACTCAGAAGGAGGCAGTGGAAGAGGAATGAGGCAGGGCCAAGGTTCTCTGTCATTATCCAGAGGTCCCAATGCTCCATCAACCTGAGGCTGTCAAGACTGGATCTGGAGGACTTAGCCACAGACTTCTGCACTTTCACCAGATACACAGTGATGACACTGGTGAGGAGCCCTGTGCAAAACCCTGTAGTTCCCTCCAGACATTGGAACTTTGTTCCTGCTGGGGAAGTCAGGGACCCACAACACAAGAAACAGAGGCTGGGCCTGGGAGAGGCCCAAAGTCAGTACAAGAGAGGTAGGTGACTCGTGCAACAGCTCAGCTGTAACTTAGTTGCTGGATGGAAGGATCATGGTCAAATGTCTCTGAGCTTGGCTATGCAAGTGGTCAGCCTGGATGATTATAAAGGGTATTTCTGGGTGTAACATCTCTGAGTGTCTGGCTCTTGTGTGGGCAGCAACTGAATGTACTGAGGTGCCTGAATTCTAGTGAAACATCACCCTGGGTTGGGTGGACAATTCCCTTCAGGTCCTTAAAACCCAAGAAATTCCTTCCTTCTTCCCTCCTATTCCTGTCCGTCAGCTCAGAGATGCCTGAACCAAGTGTGGCAACTCATTGCATTTCAATGATCAGCAGTGGGTCAAGCACTTTCACTTGTATCTCTGACCCCTGGGATTCCAAAGTGTTCTCCCATTCAACAGCTAAGGCAGACCCTGCCTCGCTTAGCAACTGAGATCAAATGCAGACACTCCAGCATGGCCAAACCCAGTGTCCTGCCTTCCAGCCAGTGTAGTCACACTTCAGCCCAAAACGTTAGGCCTTAATGGGGATCTTGGCCTTTTGTCTGTTCCTTTCAGGACAAGTCTCCTTGTAAATG
>NW_017729024.1:68136692-68137898 GCF_001723915.1 Gavialis gangeticus | reverse complement strand
GCCTCTGGCTGCAAACAATTGCTTCCTGTTGTACTGGGTAGTGCTTTTATAAATAAATAAACATATTTTCTCATGTACAACATGCACTTCTCCCACTACAAACCAGCTGCTGAGTGCACAAGTGAGGAAATATGGTGACATCAGTTTCTGCCGCTTAAGCTTTGGCTGGTTCAGAGCACAAGTGATTATTTTAGTATCATGGTATCATAGTGCTTAGGGTCAGAAGGGACCTAAACAGATCATCAGGTCCGTCTTCCTATCCCAGGCAGGAATGGGTGCTGGGGTCATATCACCCCAGCCAAATATCTGTCCAGCCTCCTCTTGAAGACCTGCTAGGTAGGAGAGAGCACCACCTCCCTTGGGAGCCCATTCCAGAGCCTGGCAGCCCTAACTGTAAAGTCATGTCTCCTGATGTCCAGCCTGAGCCCTCTCTGTAACAATATGTGGACGTTATTCCTAGTAACCCTGGGTGGTGCCAGGGGAACAGAGCCTCCCCCAATCCCTGCTGCTCCCTACTCCTGAGTTTGTAAATGGCCACCAGATCACCTCTCAGCCTTCTCTTGAGGAGGCTGAATAGGTACAGGTCCATTAGCCTCTCTTCATAGGGCCTAACTCGCTGCCCCTTGACCATGCGTGTGTCCCTCCTCTGGACCCTCTCAGTGCTAGCCACATCCCTCTTGAAGTGCAGCACCCAGAACTGGATGAAGTACTCCAGCTGTGGCCTGCCAATGCTGCATAGAGGGGAAGGATCATCTCCCTGGACCAGCTTGTGATGCATCTGTAGATGCACGACAAGCTGTGGTTAGCCTTACTGACAGCTTCCTCGCATTGGTGGCTTGTGTTCATCGTGGAGTCAACAATGACTCCAAAACCCTTTCTGCCATTGTGTTGACAAGAAGGGTGTTCCCCATCCTATTGGTGTTTTGCTGGTTCCTTGTCCCTTGATGCAGCACCTTGCACTTGTGCATTGAATTCCATCCTATTCTCATCCACCTACCTCTGTAATTTGTCTAGATCTGGCTGGATTCTGTCCCTCCCCCCAGTATGCCCACCTCGCCACACAACTTGGTGTCGTCAGCGAATTTGTACAGCGTGCATTCCACATGCACATCCAGATTGCTGATAAACATGTTGAACAGTTGTTGACCAATCCCTGGGGGACTCCACTGCCCACATCCCTCAAGGTGAAAAATGACCCATCCACCA
>NW_017729024.1:68130373-68131692 GCF_001723915.1 Gavialis gangeticus | reverse complement strand
CATCCCTCAAAGTAAAAAATGACCCATCCACCACCACTCTCTGGGTGCAACCATCTAGCCAATTTGCCACCCCTCTGACCGTGTAGGCATAAATGCCACAGTCACCAAGTTTTTCTAAGAGAACATGGGAAACCATGTCAAAGGCCTTCTTAAAGTCCAGGAAGATGACATCTACCCTGACACCCTCATCCAGGGACTTTCTGACCTGATCATAAAAAGAAACCAGGTTAGTCAGGCAGGACCTGCCCTCAATGAACCCTTATTGGTTGCTGTAACAGGGTTTTCAATGAGACCCTGTTGCTAAGGGAATGGGGGCAGATGGAAATAATTACACCATGAGGAGGGAGGGCCCCCGGCCCTAAGGAGCCAATGGCAACTAAACCCCAGAGGATAAAAAGGAGAGGAAGAGGAGGAGGGATGTTTTTGGGCACTGTGAGGGAGATGCTTTGCAGAGAAGGATCCCAGAGGAAAGATTCCCCTCTCGCCAGATTAGCAAGAGCAGAGGGATCCTGGAGCTCAAACGCACACTTTCACTTACCGGGAGTCAGTGGGAACAGGGGTGAGTGCGAGGAAGCACGGAGCCACGCCGCGGGAAGCAGCTGCGGTCTGCCGCAGAGAGGCTGCTTACGCCGAGGGGGTGGCAAGAGTGGCACCACCTGCCCAGACCCCTGACTAGACCCCGCAACCTCTAGACCCAAGGGGAGAGGGACGCAGCGGCCCGAGAAGGCGAGCCCGTACCGCGGGAGAACCACAGAGCCTGCACGCTGGCGCCGCACAGCACAAGAAGACAAGCAGTGTTTGCAACAAGCCACTAATGAGTCAATTAGCGTGGGGAACAGAACAAAAGGGAACTCTTTCTTTTTTCTTCCTCTTTCCTTTCTTTCAATTATGGGGAGCGGGCTAGGACTCAGGCAAGACTGAGAAGCCCGGAGACTCCCTTCCAGGGCAGGGGACGCGGAAGGGACCCTGCGGACACTGATCATTCAACACAGCCACAAGCAAGCAGGCAGGCTACCTACCTCACTTACTGTCCCAAGTAAGGAGCCAGGGATCCTCTGCTGAGCACAGAGGGTGACCCAGAGGAGACCCCAGGATTAACCCTTTGGACTGTGATTTCCCCCCTCCCCCCTCCAAGAGGGGAATTCCCTGTTAACACCTGCAAACCACTGCATAAAAGCAGAAAGGAGAAAACTAAGTTTATTTCAGCGGGGTATTTCCTCTGGTAACAATCACTTCCTCCCTATTCTATTTCTTGAAGATCCAAGTTGTGGCAGGTGGGGAACACGAGCATAGAGGGGGGACTCCATGGACATGCTGAC
>NW_017729024.1:68122233-68130362 GCF_001723915.1 Gavialis gangeticus | reverse complement strand
GGAGAAGAATCACCTCCCTGGACCTGCTTGTGATGCATCTATAGATGCACGACAAGGTGAGGTTAGCCTTGCTGGCCGCTTCCTTGGATTGGCGGCTTCCATTCATCCTGGAGTCAACAATGACTCGAAGATCCCTTTCTGCCACCATGTTAACAAGAACGGTGTTCCCCAGCCTATAGGTGTGTTGCTGGTTCCTTCTCCCTCGATGCAGCACCCTGCACTTGTCTGCATTGAATTCCATCTTATTCTCATCCACCCACCTCTGTAACCTGTCTCGATCTAGCTGGATTCTATCTCTTCCCTCCAGTGTGCCCACCTCACCCCACATCTTGGTGTCATCAGTGAATTTGGACAATGTGCTTTCCACACCCACATCCAGATCGCTGCTAAAGATGTTGAACAGTACAGGCCTCAGGGCTGAGCCCTGGGGGACTCTACTGCCCACATCCCTCTAGGTTGAAAATGACCTGTCCACCACCACTCTGGGTGTGACCATCTAGCCAATTTGCCACCCATCTGACTGTGCAGGCATCAATGCCACAGTCACCAAGTTTTTTTAAGAGAACGTGGTGGGAAACGATGTCAAAGGCCTTCTTAAAGTCCAGGAAGACTACATCCACCCCAATACTCTTGTCCAGGGACTTTGTGACTTGATCATAAAAAGAAACCAGGTTAGTCAGGCAGGACCTGCCCTCAATGAACCCATGTTGGTTGCCCCTGAGCATTACCTCCCCTGCTGGCCCATTGCAGACGTGCTCTTTGATAATTTTCTCAAAGGTCTTCCCAAGGACCGAGGTAAGACTGACTGGCCTATAATTGCTGGGGTCCTCCTTTCTCCCATTCTTGTAAATGGGGACCACGTTGGCCCTTTTTCAATCCTCTGGTACCTGGCCAGTGCCTCACAAGCTCTCATAGAGCTGTGCCAGGGGCCCCACTATGACCCCTGCCAATGGTCCACCAGGAGCAAAACAGTGGTCCAGCTCAGCTCCCTAGCTGACGTGCTACTCAGTTACTTCCTACAAGGAAAGATATTTTTCTTGCACTTTGCTTTTCAAGAACAAGGTGCTTATCTTATTCGGAAGAATATAGTACATGGGAAAATACGGTATATAAATTGCGAATTGGATGATTAAACCAGGGTTATATGATTTTTTGCCTAAATGTGTTTTTGGAATTTTAAATGTAATGAGCTCTGTCATTTTGAATTGAATTACATTGGAATATTTTGTGTTGCACTATGTGGTGGGGGAGGGAAGAAACTGATTTTCATCTGTCTATGGGTACCTTAATTAGTATCAGACCTATTATCTCACTCTTAGTTTCAACCTGGGTGTGAATTGACCTTCCCTATGTCATCCATTTGGCTATATTCCTATGTATATCGATTGGCAGTTTGGTTGAGAGTGACACATAACTTTGGGGGCTGCTGGCTAAATAAAAGTGTTGCTTGCTCTAGTTTTTATACTTAGCTGTTAAGGAATTGTTGGTTTATTTGATATAGTTTAATAGGCAGTGTAAGTGATTAATGAGTTGATAGTAACTCATTTTCTTTGAATTAGATTCTCTAGCTGTATTTATTTTACTTTAGACTATCACTTAGTTATGTAGTTTAGTTAATAAAATATACATAACTGAAAACATATGATGCTCAGATGCTTTCTTCAGATGTAGGAGTGTCTGACCTAGCATGTCCTGGAGTAAAGAAAGAATGCAATGTTGTGACCCACTCGTAGAAACATACTTGTCGTCCATAGGACCGCACTATAGTTTTCCCATAATTACTGTCCAAACTGTCTACATCACAGGTGTAGCTGGGCAGTTCTGCACCCTGGGTGGCAGTGGCATATGAAGAGAGATAGGTGTCTGCGTTAATCTGAAGTCAGGAAGAAGGCAGGGTAGATTTGCAACTTATAGACTAAATAAATCATAGATGTATAGTGTAAGCTTTCTTAAGTAGGCGGTTTAATTCACCAGATGCTATGAAGTGGTTTATGGGACAGTGGCAGTGGCCAGGTCACCAGTGCCAGGGGCAGCACCAGGACAGCTACTATTTTTGCACCCTCTCCTAAGTCAGCACCCAGGACTTCTTCCCATTTCCACCCCCTGTTAGTTACCCTACTAATTCCAATAGTAACATTACTGGCTTTTGAAAGAAAGATGACTTGAACACTGGGGGTGTATGCAAATGAGGGCGCATGTGCAGGTTGCAGTGTTGCAGATCCATCTGCAGCACTTGCCGCACTGCTAATTAGCAGCACATTGGGTTGGGATTTTTTTTTTTACACTGGGAGATCCTGGTGTAAAGAAACCCTGCGCCATAAAAAAGTGGTGCAGAACACATGGTGGCAGCATGTGCCTCCAGACACCAGAGCCTGACTGGCCAAAGCCACACTCTGGCTGCCAGCCAGGCTCCACACACCCAGATCATCACTGCTGGAGCCCCAGGAGGCCACCAGGACCCCAGGTAAGGCTGCTGGGGCCAGCCCGGGTGCTAGCCTCAGCCTCCCGTACCCCACCTGAGGCAACTTGCCGCTTGCCAGAGCATGCATGCAGGGGTGTTCCCTGGGGACAATTAGCAATTTGTCCCGGGGGAATGCACGTTCCAGCTTGTCTGGACACACCATGATAGTTTGTTTCATTAAAAAAATGGTTTCTAAAATCTTTGAGAGCTTAGAGTAGATGCCAACCAATTCCCCATAAATTTGTAATCTTTATGCTTGTTTAAAGCAGAGTCTCTCCTTGTGCTCTCCTTATTTCCCTCTATAGTGATCATTACTATGAACTTGATATTTAAAGCAAGATCAAGTCCTATAGGATTCCTACAGTTTAGTCCTAAAAGTACAAAAAGTTGTGATGTAAACTTATTCCACTCAGTTTAATCTTGCATCCTACTTATGTGCCCCATTATCATATAGAAGTTAATGTTTGATCCCTTTTGTATTCACAACTCCCACTGGGGAGAGTGAGAGTTTCTGTGAAAAAAAAAAGTAGAGGATTAGGCTCTGCTAGCTCATTAAAAGTCACTGAAAAGATTTGTTCGAGGTGAAATATCGAAACAATATTGTTTCAAACTTGAAATAGTAGCAGTGATCCTGCGGCCCTAAGTAATGTGTTTATATACTGCATGCAGAGTAAGGCTTAGCTGTACTAACACTCTTGTGAAAAGAAAATCCTGCTAAAATTAAATAAGCAATGAAGATAGGTGAGTGGTGATTTTTATGAAGTAAACATCGATTGAGGAAAGAAGAGAAAACAGCAGGACTCTGCATGAAGCAAATTAATTCATGCTGGAGTTTTATGCTCCTGAAGAAATTAAATTGCCCACTTC
Source organism: Gavialis gangeticus (assembly GCF_001723915.1). NCBI lineage: Eukaryota > Metazoa > Chordata > Crocodylia > Gavialidae > Gavialis > Gavialis gangeticus. The sequence continues at coordinate 68,127,034 of NW_017729024.1, read as the reverse complement.
CTAATCAGCACAGCTCCCCAGCACGTCAATTCTTTCATTCATATTCCCTCTCTCTCATTTTAAATATCATTTGTTCTTTGTGAAAGCACCATAATTTATTTTTCCTATATTTTAAAAATCTTTTTATAATTAATCTATATGAGACTGTATTTCCATGTATTGCTTTGAAGAATCCAGCATGCAGGCACTTTTAGTCGCTCTTTTTCTTTTTGAGAAATTAGCCCCTTTTCTGCAGTTAGTTGCTTTATTTCTTCAGTCTTTTCACTTCATAAAGGTAAGTTACAGGGCAATGTCATTGCTGCATCTATCAAGTATGATACCATTTTATTTTTCTTGTGGGATAAAGTATCAACATACTATCTACATAGCATGTGCTGCTTGCCAAGAACCTCAGGGTTAGCACTAGATTTGGAACCAAATTTCTGCTTCACCATGAAACTTCATGGGGAGAAGCATAGAGGGATTTGAACTTTGCAGGGGTTCTTTTTGGGCTGGTCTGAGCCAGAATACCAAATCAAATACTTTTTGGTTTAGACAAGTTTTGGGATCCAACACGAGCTCTAAAATTAGCAATTTACCACTCATGAATATATAAAAAAAATATTGTGACTGGAGCTATTACATATTATTTTCCCTTAGCCAGTTGAGTCCAGACATATGGAAGCCAAATGTGCTAAATGAAGTCTGTTGTTTGAAACTGGGAGTGACAAGCACAGAGAAAAAATGCAAATACCCATTATAAACTATAAAGAGCCTTTGGGATAAATCACAGAACTTCGCAAATGATATCAGTGGTGGAAAGGCTATGAGCTAAAATACAAACATTATGCTGTACACAGTCTTTCAATCTGTCTTGTTGTTAAACATTCTCAAAATAAACCCTGTTATGCATACATTCAGCTTCCTTGCATAAATTTCTCTGAAATTATCCACTATTTATAGCCCCAAAACTTGTGACAGAGTAACAAATCTTTCTTCATACAACAGATACTATTTAGTGATGTAACACAGCAATGGGACACAGGAAGTGATTCTGGTGACTTCCCTACTACAGATTCCCATTCAGGAAAGCACTTTAGCAGACACTCCAGTGTAAGCATGTGTTTAAGTTTGTGCTGATTAGGGATGAACTTAAACATATGCTTTAAACGCATTGTTGAATTAGGGCCAATGTTCTGTCAACAAACTAACCCCTATGATGCTGGACAGGAATGCAATCCTAATGCAGAACTCATGATTGATGCAACTTATGTGATTTACACTACTCGAAATGGTTGTCACTTTGAGCTGAAATCAGCTCACTAGATATATCTGTCTCAATATGAGCCCTAGTGTGATCTGGCCTCAAGCCCAAACACAGAGTTTCAGTTTAAAAGCTTATCCAGATTGGCCTCTGAGCAGCTCATCTCTCATAATAAAGTACAGATGTGGAATCATCCATTAGTCCAGATGGGTGTTTCTTCTGTGATGGGGTTGGCATACGTTATGGGGCATTGTGGGAATGCTTTTCTCTGGATTACCAGATAATCAGTTCCCAGGATTATGAGGATGGTTCTCCTCACATCTTTCATTTATACTACATTCCTTTTAAAATTTTGCATGACTAGCCATAAAGTGTCACTCTGATCAATGGAACATACAGCTCAAAAGATTAAGTGCTCCTAGTAAATGACCTAGTAAACATCTAATGTCTGAGTAAGTTGGAAATTCTCTGCGATGTATTCAAACTAGTATTAACGCAAGAGACTTCTGCGAGGGGCTATCCTGATGTTTGCATTATGTCTTCAAGCTACTTCACTTCAACCCATTTCTTCATGTAAACCTTGTTGTTTTTCTCAGTGAAGAAAAAAACCTTCCTTGTTTTCTCCCTTTCTGCAAAAGAATAAATGAAACTTCAAATTCTGCAGTCCAGCTATACTGTACCACTCTACTTTATTCTACTTCTGAGCACCTAACAAATGAATGGCTCTAAATCCCTACATTCCTATTATTCATGACAAGCTGAGGCTCGCTTCAGGTAGTATTTTCTTTTATTCCAACAGCTAAAATAAAAGACCAAATGATCAAATTTATATTTAACACAGTCAAAATGATTTGACAAGTATTATGGAAGCTTTCTGCTTCCGGTTTTGATCCTAGCAGAGGGAGAGAGATACATGTGTGATGGGCTAGCTGGCAGTGACCTAGGCCAGGGGCTTTGAAGGGGTAAAAGATGACTGGAGGACTTGGGATTCCCTTTCCTCACCAATCAGGCCCCAGAGACTCACCCTCTGTGTCCCCTGATTGGACTCTTGGGTCACTTGGAGGGGGACAAAAGGGGCAGCGCGGCTGACTCAGGAGAGACCAGTGAGGGACATCAAGGAAGGAGATTCAAAGAGTTAGCTAGAGCTGGGCCAGCAGGGTGGGAGCAGTTGCTCCAGAAAAGCCTGAAGGAGCAGGACCTTCATTGGTGTGGCTTGCAGCTGGCAGGAGAGGCTCCCCGCTGGGCTCCAGGATCCCCTACAAGAGGCTGCAGCCAGCAGGAGAGGCTCCCCTGCTCCAGGAAGGATCTGAGCAGCAACCTGAGAGGTTCCCAGCTCTGCTTCCAGCTCCTCCAATCAAAAGCCAGGCAACTTGACATGAGGCCAGGGCTCCTGGAAAGTCAAGACCCCTAGAAGCTTGGCACAGTGCTAGCCCTGGTGGCTGTGTGGCAGAGTTTCTGCTTACCCTGTAGAAGATCTGAGTTCAGGTTTCAGCTTTGGTGACTTGGGGTGAGTGAGCTAATAGGGAGGAAATTCCTCTTGCAGTGGAAAGGGGCCATTGTGTTTTCTCCCCCTCCAGGTACCTAGGCCTGATATTCCTTGTCATTTGACATTCGTATTTTGTGCCTTTTTATATTTCCAGTAATACCAACCAGTATTGTTTGTTCTGCTGTTTGTGTTTTACATATTGGTTAACCCTGTCTTTTGTCAACCCGATGAATATGTCTATGATTGCAAGTGTCTAACCTTTGTTGAATCCTGCCCCTTTGGGGCATTGTAGTGTCCCCTATACCCCCTGGTTTATACTGGTTATGTCCCCAGTATTGTTCTCTCATTAAAAGGTATATGGTTAAGTCCCCATTGGTGGGCTGGCTCTACTCTATACGGGGAGGAGAGTCCCTACACCTCCCACAGTGCTTGTGCACCTGCTTTGATCCCTTCAATTGGAGAGGGGGTACCTCTTGGAGTACCGCCCAGGTTACACATGCTTCTTTCACTAGTAGAGCTGCGCTGAATCAAAACTTGCTTAGAGTACCTTGCAGTTCTCTAAAGTAACAAAAAAGTTGACTTGGCATAGTGAGTTAAAGTATCTTACTATTGCCATGGTAAAAAAAGTGCTGATTCTTTTTCCATCTAAACTGAAGTGATCTTTTCAGGCCAGTTCTCATGTTGTCCAGTGCCTGCCCATCTCTCTCTCTCTCTCTCTCACATCTTTGAAATGGATCTGACAATATTCTTTTGCTCTGGATAGGATATTTAATGTCCATGATGACAGACTTGCTAGATTCCTGTCCCTACCAGAGCGCATTGTGTCTCTGAGAATTCTTAAAGCATGTCAGATTTCACACTCTGGGATTTCCCATCAGATATGACATTTTATGGACTGATAGCTGCTGGCCTGGCCCCGTGCTCCTGCCTCCCCACTCTGGGCCCCTCTGGCCCTGACCTCAGTGCACCATTGTGGAACCCATGCTCCTGCCCAGCTGTCACTGAGCTCTGCATGCCTGCTTGCTGCCCCTTCCCTACCCCCTGCTGCCACTTGCACAACTTCCCTGCCTGTGGCTGCTGCTGCTCCTCTCCACTCTGGCACCATGTGGCTTCTGGCTGCAGTGCCAGGGCCACAGCAGCCAACTCGGCCCAACCCTGAGGACTGGGGTGATTGCCTGCAGTTTTCCCCTGCTGCCCCCCCCCCCCGCTCATCTGAATCTCCCTCTGGCATAGGTAGGCAGTAACAGGCCCAAGGGCCCAGGCCAGAAGCCTCTGCTTGGCACAGGGCTTCTGGCTGGGCGGGGTGGGGGGGCAGGGCCAGTCCCTCTACCCCCAGGCCATAAATTTCTGCTCACCAGTTTCCCCTGGGTCCTACTGCCCCTGGCATCTCTAACAGGCAGCCAGGGGAAGATAAATATTAATTTTCTAAACTGTTTAAGGGGTCCTGTTGGCTGGCTAGAATGGCCTGGCCAGCCGGATGCAACCCACAGGCTGTATTTTGCCCACCCCTGCTCTAAGATGTGTAGATTAGACCAATCATGAACCAAACTCACGTTCAGTTTTCAGTTGGCAAGAAGGCAAGGGGCATTAGAGCACACCTGCCAGCCATTGCCAAGCCCAGCTGAGTGGTGGTCATCCCTGATTGCCTGCCCAATACATAGATTTCATAGATTTTATAGACATTAGGGCTGGAAGGGACCTTGGAAGATCATCAAGTCCAGCCCCCCACCCAAAGGGCAGGAAGTCAGCTGGGGTCATAGGATCCCAGCAAGATTAGCATCCAATATGCTCTTGAAGGTGTTCAATGTAGGTGCCTCAAACACCTCCAATGGCAGGCTATTCCAGACCTTGGGGGCTTGGACAGTAAAGAAATTCTTCCTTATGTCCAGCCTGCAATGGTCTTGTAGTAGTTTATGACCCTTTGACCTTGTCATCTCTAGGGGTGCTCTGGTGAACAAACATTCCCCCAGATATTGGTGGTCACCCCTTATGAACTTGTAGATGGCCATCAGATCACCCCTGACCCTGCGCTTTTCCAGGCTGAAGAGCCCCATAGCTCTCAGCCTGTTGTC
>NW_017729024.1:68115115-68117233 GCF_001723915.1 Gavialis gangeticus | reverse complement strand
AAACTTTTCTAAGATCTTCCCCAGGATAGAAGTCAGGCTGATGGACTATAGTTAGCCGGATCCACTTTCCTCCCTTTCTTGAAGATAGGCACCACATTCGCCTTCTTCCAGTCTTCGGTCACTACACCAGAGTGCCAGGAGTTTTCAAAGATCTGTGCCAGAGGCTGGGCTATGATGCTCGCCAGCTCCTTGAGTACCCTGGGGTGTAGATAGTCAGGGCCGGCTGACTTGAAGGTATCCAGCTTCTCAAGGTGTTCCTTCACAAGGTCAGCATTAATGGAGGGCAGGGGATCTCCCTCCCCCGGACTGCCCCCAACCTCCTTCTGCCCCCCTGTGTGAAGGAAGGATCCCCTGTCCCAGTGATGGCCCCTGCAGCTTGGTGTCTGCCAATGGGGGGGGGAGCCCCACCCAGCCCAGGAACCCCCTGAGTCCTGGTCTGCCTGGGGGGGTGGGAAGGTTAATTCTCCTCCTTCCGATGGCTGGGCCAGTGTGAATCACTGATGTGAGGGAAAGGAGGGAAGCAGTCCCTGAGGCCAGGCCAGCCCCAAGCAGGCATCTAATGAGGGAGAGGAGGATCGAGGTAGTGAACCAAAGTCTGTGGCACTGGTGTCATCAGAAGGGCTTTGGCTTCCATGACCACAGTCTGTTTTTTGGTGAGAGAGGCAGTGAGCTGCTGGGAAGAGATGGCCTCCACCTCTCTCCGCTGGGGAGGAGGCTCTTCTCAGCCAGACTTGCTGACCTGCTCCACCAGGCTTTAAATTAAGCCCACCGGGGAATGGGGGGAGTACTGCCACTGCTGGCCCACTGAGCAACCCTTGCAAAGCCAGCAGGCCAAGGCACTCTAAGGAGCCCACCCCTGCCTCAGCCCTGGAATGAACTGTAAGCAAGGCAGGGTCCCCAAAAGGGACACTTGCATGCCTATACACAAATGCCAGGAGCTTGGGGAATAAACAGGAGGAACTTGTTCTCCTGCTAAACACAAATAATTATGATGTCATAGGAATAATGGAGACCTAGTGGGACTCCACCCATGACTGGGCCATGGGTATAGATGGCTATACCCTGTGCAGGAGAGATCGAGTGGACCAAAGGGGTGGGGGTGTAGCTTTTTATGTCAAGGAAAGCTATGTGTCCCTGAAAGCTGACATTGACACCCAGGGGTGGGGAAAGCATGTGATGACTAGAGACCCTCTGGGTTAAAATCCGTGGGGAACACGACACAGGGACACTATGGTGGGAGTCTACTGCAGACCCCCTACCCAGGATCAAGACCTTGACCAGGAGTTCACCAGGGAATTGACTGAGGCCACATGCTCCTGGTGCATGGTTGTCATGGGAGACTTCAATTCCCAGCATGGGAGATATGTCGTGGGAAGAGCGCTGGGCCAAATCCGAGCAGTCGCAAAGCTTTCTCTCATGTGCGGACAAGCTCTATCTGACGCAGGAAGTCTATGGGCCGATGAGAGGTAAAGCGGTGCTCAACCTGGTACTGGCAACCAGGGATGACCTAATCAGTGACCTAACGATCGAAGGGAAGCTGGGTGACAGTGACCATGAGCTGATCACCTTCACCATCCACCATAAAGCTGGCTAGTCAGTCAGTAATACAGAAATCCTCGACTTCAGGAAAGCTGACTTCAACAAGCTAAGGAGGCTTGTCAGTGAGGCCCTCGAGGGCCACAACCAAAAGGGGAGAGGAATTCAGGACAAGTGGTTGCTCCTCAAGGGAGCAATCCTGGATGCGCAAGCAAAGTCTATGCCATCTCGAAAGAAAGGCAGCAAAAGGGCACAATGGCCCCCTTGGCTCTCCAGGGAACTAGCGGACCTTCTGTATCTTAAAAGAAAGACCTACAAAGGATGGAGGACTGGATCCACCCCCAAGGAGGAATACTCTGCACTGGTCCAGACCTGCAGGGAGCGAACCAGGAAACCCAAGGCTGTGACGGAACACCAACTAGCTACTGTCCGGACAAATTTTAAGTGTATGCTGGTAACACAAGAGTTAAGTTTGATCATGCGCAGACGAGCAGACGAGGCCTGTGGAAAATTCCACGGCATGCCCAGCATGTGCCCCCTATATGACCTATTGGCTTGTCAATCACAACTGACCTAGTTTTG
>NW_017729024.1:68108872-68110115 GCF_001723915.1 Gavialis gangeticus | reverse complement strand
TGACTTAGTTTTGTAACAACACGCATGCTCAAATCTGCCAACTATCTGGCTTGTCAGTCAAACTCTTATAACTGTGAACATGCTCAACTCTGAAGAGCATGACGTAATTAGACTAGAAATGTCTAAGAACAAAGCAACCTGACTGGCTACCTGGTTACCTTAAAAGACTTGTGAGCCCCTCACCCGGGGGGGGAGGAGACCCGCTCGACTGGCGAACAGAGGCTGCCTTGGCAGGGACTGTCTCGCTGGGAGAGATCCAAGCTGAGAGCAGAGGCTGTTTCCACAGGGACTGCTCCTCAGCAGGGCTTCCTGGCCCATTGGTCTTCTCCTCGCTGTGGTTTTGCAGATCAATCCGATTCGTTTTCGTATTGATTCCTTTGGCTACTGACTGATTTTTGGCATCAGCCCTGACTGCGATTTTGATCAACCCGGCCTACCTCCGCTTCAACATTGCTTACAATCGACCTCAGCACAGTCTTCGACCATCCGTTCATCCACTTTGGACTGCTGTCACATCATTTACATCGTTCACAGTGTTAGTTTTGTTGTTCGTTCTCCCTTAATAAGCTGTTGACCAGTCCTGGGACTATCGAGTCGGGCAGCCGCACCTAGCTCCAGGGCTAGAAAGCAAGGGCTCGGCTCGGGAACCCTGTGGACCAACAGACCCCTTTGTCGTTCGTATGTTAGTTAATACTGTAACTGAACAAGCAAGATTTCTACCTATGCTCCAGAAGCGTAAGTGAATAAAATCTAATCTGTTTGAAACCGCACCGAGTCCCGTACCCCTCAGACTCCTCGCCGCTAATCCCGCCTGTTCTATCTGATCCAAACCCTCGGCCCACCATGACCTTGGGGCCGCTGTTCCCTGACAGCTACAAATATCAAGGACAATAGAAAGTCCTTTTTTTGATATGTGGGGAGCCAAAGGAAAAGCAAGGGCAACATTGGACCCCTGCTAAACCAGATGGGACAACTGACAACCAATGCCCAGGAAAAAGCCAACTTGCTAAATGGGTACATTGCATCAGTTTTTCACCAGTCCCATGGGATGCCCCTGCTCAGTATGGGACAGGGAGGCCCAGGTGAGAGAGATTCCTTACCCTCCATCAATGCTGACCTCATGAAGGAACACCTTGAGAGGCTGGATACCTTCAAGTTAGCCAGCCCCGACAGTTTACACCCCAGGGTACTCAAGGAGCTGGCTAGCATCATAGCCCAGCCCCTGGCACAGATCTTCAAGAAC
>NW_017729024.1:68098906-68108608 GCF_001723915.1 Gavialis gangeticus | reverse complement strand
TTTTGGGCTCCACAATTCAAAAAGGATGTGGAGAAGCTTGAGAGAGTGCAGAGGAGAGCCATGCGCATGATCAGAGGTTGGGAAAACAGACCTTATGAAGAAAGGCTGAGAGCCATGGGACTCTTCAGCCTGAAAAAGCACAGGCTCAGGGGTGATCTAGTGGCCACCTATAAGTTTAGCAGGAGTGCTTACCCATATCTGGGGGAATGTTTGTTCACCAGAGTGCCCCAAGGGATGACAAGGTCGAATGGCCAAAAACTCCTCCATGACTGTTTCAGGCTGGACATAAGGAAGAACTTCTTTACTGTCCGAGCCCCCAAGGCCTGGAACAGACTGCTGCCAGAGGTGGTTCAAGCACCTACTTTGAACATCTTTAAGATACTTTTGGATATTTATCTTGCTGGGATCCTATGATCCCTGCTGACTTCCTGCCCCTGGGGCAGGGGGCTGGACTTGATGATCTTCTGAGGTCCTTTCCGGCCCTAGTGTCTATGATTCTATGATGCTGGGGAGAGCCACTTGACTCATGGGGTTTTCCATGCTTCCCCCTTTCTACCTGCATTGGCAGGGTAAGCCCAGGGTAGGCCCAACCATGCACAAGGGAGGTTGGGGTGGGGATCCCCCAGTTTCCTGCAGCAGGGGAGACCACAGCTTGGCGGGAAACTGGGCTGATAGGTGCAGACACAACTCGGGCCAGGGAGTAGATGCTTTGCTCTGTGATGATAGCCTAGGTGTGGGGCTGGCCTGGCTCAGCTGAAGCAGACAGCGTGGCCAAGACTAGCCTGGGCACAAAGCATCCTTGATGCTGGGGGACTGAGATGTAATTTGTTTTGGGAGGGGATCTAGGACAATAGTTCAATAGATCATTTTAATCAAATGTGATTCAATCTGATACTACGTTCAACCAGGTCTATCTTAAACTAGGTTCAGCCATTTTGATATTGGTCTATGTGCACCGAACTTCTGTTCTGTTACAGGTTTAAACCAGCTTCCAATCACTTATGGCAGTTTATGTGCAATTTATGTCCCTCACCAGGGAGTTCCAGGTTCCAGCAATGTGATTTTATTTAACAGTTTCATCATTCAGCAGCTTAGCAGATGATAATAGCTTCCATGTCTTAAACCAGTGAACTCCTCTACCCTGCTGCTGCAGGACTTTTCTTTAGCCTACTTTCTGCTAGACGTTGGCAGGGTGCACAAGATTTTGCGGGGCCACATTGAATAAGGGCCTTGTTACATGGTAATTATGGGCAGCTTCTGGAGCTCTTAAGCCCTGCTCATTAACACCTGAAACTGGCTTTAAGCCCTCATCAGTTACTCCACTCAAGGGCAGGATTATCTCTGATTGGTGTTATCCAGCTCATGTTACACTAAAGTGCAGCCACTCTAGGCTACACCTTAGTGTAAACACCACCCTTCCTCCACCTTCTCCCTCCCCATTCACTTCTGGCTGGGATTGGGCCATTGCCCCACCTCTCCAATACCCCAGATCTCTGATCACTGTCCCCTCTCCCCACTTACTTGTGGCTGCTCATGCTATCTGTCCAAGGGAAGCAAGCAGGGAAGGGTTAAACTGCCTACCCAGCTGCTACTGCCGGTACTCTCTAGGCCAGAAGAGCAGTAGCCTGGCAGCACTGGCAGCTGGGCACGCAGATTAACAGACAGATGGACATCTGTGGTTCCCCTGAAAGATGGTTGGTGGCCATAAATAAATGATGCCCCAGAGAGTGGGGGGAGGCAGGAGGGAACCCTGAGGAACAGGGTGGGGAGCTCTGGGGGTGAGGGGAGCCAGGAGGCAGAGGGAAGCCCAGAATAGGCCCAAAGTGTGACTGCTCCAAGCTTGAGCTAACATGAACACCCATCAACATTTGTGCAGCTTCCAGTGTAAGGTGTAACAAGACCCTAACAGAGGAAAAAAAGAGGGAACCATCCTTTACTCCAACATAAATATGGAGAGGGGCTCCTCCCATCCCCACTATCATCAAATATTTGATTTTGAGAAAACATTTTATTTTATGTGTACACAACCTTGGGGAATTTCTGCAATGATCTTCCTAGTCAGAAAAATAAGACAATTACAATGATAACTTTTTTTTTAACTCAGCGACAATTTTCCTGTCTCCATTTCCACTGGTATTTGCAATTGTTTTTCATCAAAAAGAGCATTTAAAAAAAAAAAAGATATTGACGTGCAATGCCTAGCAGCAGCGGCATAAGAAGCAATATTTGCACCCTGGTCAGAGAGCAAGGAGGTTGAGATGACTGCTAGAGAATCTTACCTGACACAAGGTGCTCCCTGCTGCCACTGTACAGGCTCCCCAGTTCGTGCCCTACTCATCCACCCCTAGTTATGCTACTGGTTAGGACTAAAACAGATACAGAAAAGCTATCATGTTCTACCTTTTAAAATGGCAGCATTTCAGTGATGTTTGGGGATCCCTGTGTTGTATATTTTGGATTCACTGGGTGTGTCTACATGTACATTTACACTGGCTTAAATTTACTGTGCCATAAATTACTGCACAGTAAATGGGAATAGGCTGGCATCTATATATGCAGGTGACCTGGGACTAAATTTAGTCCCAGGTCAGAGCAGCCTGCCATGTGCCCCTGTGGCTGCCTGGGGGAGCTCCAGCCTCTGGCTACTTGGCTGCCAGCTGTTGGGACTAACTTTAGTCCCAAATTGAAGACAGAGCCAGCTGCCAGCACTTGGGACTAACTTTAGTTCCAAGGTGAAGCCAGGAGAGGTGGCCAGCCAGGATCCCTGGGGCTGGGTTCAAGCTGGCCCACTAGTGGGTGGGCGGACCCAGCAGACAGGCCCTCGGGGTTACTACACAGTAGTGTGTTTACACGTGTGTTACTGCACAGTAACTGATCGGGCATAAATTTGATACCTGAATGATGCAGGTATCAAATTTACACTCAAGTCAGCATAAGTTGCCATATTTACTCATTTATACTCTTCTATGGAAACCAAACTTATTTTCTTTCTTTAACTTACAAATGGTAAGGATAGGGAAGATGATGATTATCAATTTAGAATAGGAAAGAACAGGTTAAACTTCAGATTGGGCATGTATATATAGACATCTGCCCATACTGTGCAGTAATTTCAGTTGCTGTGCAGTAAATGCGCATGTGTAGATGTTCCAGTTCACTAGGAGAGACATAATAGCAGCTGTAGCTATTATTACTTGTACTCTGATGCGGGCCAATTCAGCACAAGCTCATTCTGGAGTTCAGCTGAATCACTAGGGTTGATGCTTTGTCTCTTAGTCATCGAGTGGATGTGTTTCTTTATTGGTCTAAGTAAAATACAGAGCACTTCCAGGAAGTTGGAGAAAATATGGAGTGTTACAATGATTAAGGTAATATATATCTGGTATTACTTGATCACTTTGAGTGTGTTCTGAATTTAAGAATTAAGAGTCCCCTAGTACAGAAAGGAGCATTTTATAGATATCTGTGTTGTAACTACAGGAATACCAAGATATACATTATTTTTGGAGTGGGAGAAGCAGAAAGTTTGGGTGAGTGCGTTAGTTAGAAAGCCCCAGAGATCTCCCAGAGCCTTCAAGGGTAATTTATTTATTGCAGGAGAGGATTTAGAAGCTTTAGTGTTCCTACAAGTACAGCAGCCTTGAAAACATACAGCAAAAGTGACTGATGGAAGCCTAGTTTCCTGAAATACAAGTTTTACTGTTGCATTACACACTTCTCTTCATCCCATCTTAATTAAAACTCTCCTTTGCTGATCTCTATATGCCACTTAACTTTGTCACAAGATATTTCATGTCATAAAAGATGTCATGGCAAACGGCAGGCTTGTTCATAATCTGAAGGGGGAGGAGGCAAAATTAATTTACTGGCCTGTTAAAATGTATTTTTATATAGAGACAGAAACGTGTGAGCAGGTGGGGGAGGGAGAGAGGAAAGTTGGTTTACACTGTGCTGATCAGATCCACACCTTTAACTATCAATAGGGTTGTGCAGCCCTACCTATAATAATTAGGAAAAAAACAGAAAAGCATTGGCAGAATGAACTTTTGGCAAATTAAAACATGAATTAAATTGTAGGTGTAACCTATATTTTCAATTATTTGCAGCACTAATGATGAAAGTTCCAACTTATTCATTAATGATGTAGAACAGAGGTGTCAAAGATATAGCCTAAGAGTCAGATCCAGCCTGCTAAGCCATATCATCTGGCCCCCAGTGGTGCTTGTGGGTCTCAGATTGCCCCCAGGCAGTATGTGAGGTGCTCTGGATGGCCCCATGCACCGTGCATGGCACCAGCTGCAGCTCATGTCCTGGAGTGGTAGAACAGCTGCCACATGCAGCATAGCCTCACAATGGCCAAATGCTGCTCAAGGGCCATTTTACCCAGGGTGACCACTCTGCTGCTCTGCCACCATGCAGTACGGATGCACTGCAGCATCTCTGGGGCCATGGAACACAGCTTCAGAGTGGCAAAAGCAGGACCATGCCACATGTGGTGCCCACTCAATCCAGAACATGGGGCCAATGAGTTTGACACTCCTGACCTAGAAAAAATGTTTGATACCCGAATACAGAAACAGTTTTAGTAATTTAAGCAACATAGATCATCCTTAAAACAATTTAAATACATGCGAGTGGTCCGTGGAATGGTCGATGGATTGGAACCTAAGCAGAAAATGTGTCACTTAATAACCTACTCCATAAAGAAAAAAGTAGAGTGAGACATTAAGACTTCTACTCTCACAGTGGGTAGACATAGATGTAGATGTAATGGCAGCATTTCAGGTCTTCCCCTCAGCAATGAAAAGGAAAGGCTGAAAGAGTACAATTAGGCTGGCACATACCACAATATTAATGTCCTGCTGTTGTGCCTGCTGTTGGTGGATGTTGACGGATGCTGGTTCTTTTAACACAGAATTTTGTATGTTGATTTTATCTTCCAAGCATGACTAATGTCTACTATAAGTAGGGAATATTTGACTATTTCAAAGACCCTTTCCAAATTTCCCTTTGGGTTAAACCACTGAATGAAATGATGAGACATCTGAGTGCTGTTCCCACCTCTACTTTGCCGTGTAACTAAGTGTAAATTCTTGATTTTACAATTGTTAATTACTACTATTTATTGAGATAGTGGCAGCCCATAGAAGCCCACATCCCATTGCGGTAGAAACTGCACAAACATGACAACAAGCTTACAATCTAATCTTTGTGCTTCTCATCTGTAATGTCCTGTGAATGAGATTTTAAAATAATTGGTCAGAGACAAGCTTGCACATTTCATTAAAAGACATTAACTCCCAACTCATTGGGGCATGTTTGAAAATCTCACCCAGTTTCTTTATCTATAAAATTAGGAACACATGTTTAAAACACTGAGAACCAAGGACTGAGCATTGATATTGACTTTATGGCATGTTAAAATCTACCTGATTCTTGTAATTCTTTCTTCACACTACAGGTGATAACGACCCTCCTCTCTTTTGATATGTCTTAATCGGTCATCATTCAAGTTTCTTTTCTTCTGCTAGCTGTTTATCTGCTATCCCTGGGGATTTTTCCCTCCCCAGTCTCACAACCCTACCATTGCTGTGGCTGCTTCTTTCTTCAGACTTCATTAAGAATGCCTGGCATTCAAAAGTTTGCCTAACTTTATTTCAACTATGCAATTGGTCCACTAAAAGATATCTCACAACAATATTTGCTTCCCTTAAACAACAGGTGATGCCTGGCATAGGAACATGGCAACACAGCAACTTGGTGGAGACTGTTCTTATCCCTTCACTGATGCCCAAAATCCAGATAGTCATCACTGTGGAGAATGGAGGCTTATGTAATGTTATGAACTCTCATAATGTTATTGGGAGTCTGATGATATCTAGAGTTTTGCTTGATGCTCAAGCTCTTGTTTTCCTCAGTGCTTGGAACCTTATGATTATGTGACAATGTCAATTTTCATTTTTTTAAAATAGTAAGTTCCTATCCCTCCTGGTTGCAGACAAAACTTGAATACCCAATATGCTTATTCTAAAATGAAAGCAAATAAAAGAAACCCCAATGTGGATCCAGCTAACTATAGGCCCATTAGCCTGACTTCTATCCTGGGGAAGATCTTAGAAAAGTTTATTAAAGAGGCCATCCTTAATGGACTGGCTGACACCAACATCCTAAGGGATAGCCAGCATGGGTTTGTTGTGGGTAAGCCTTGCTTGACCAATCTCATTTCCTTCTATGACCAGGTGACCTATCACCTGGACAAGGGAGAAGAGATTGATGTCATATATCTTGACTTCAAAAAAGCCTTCGATCTGGTATCCCATGATCACCTCTTGGTGAAACTGGCCAGCTGTGGCCTTGGGTCCACCATGATCTGCTGGCTGAGAAATTGGCTCTGTGGTCAGACCCAGAGGGTAGTGATTGATGGCAGTCACTCATCATGGTGTCCTGTGACCAGTGGGGTCCTCCAAGGCTCTGTCCTTGGACCCATATTGTTCAACATCTTCATCAATGATGTGGACATTGGAGTCAGGAGTGGACTGGCCAAGTTCGCTGATGACACCAAACTTTGGGGCAAAACATCCACACCAGATGAAAGGCAGGTGATCCAGGGAGACCTGGACAGGCTCAGCAGATGGGCGGACGAGAGCCTGATGGTGTTTAACACAGAAAAATGCAAAGTTCTCCACCTTGGGAAGAAAAACCTGCAGCATCCTTATAGGCTTGGCAGTGCTACGCTGGCTAGCACTATGGAAGAAAGAGACTTGGGGGTCATCATTGATCACAAGATGAACATGAGCCTGCAATGCGATGCTGCGGCTAGTAAAGCGACCAAAACGCTGGCTTGCATCCATAGATGCTTCTCAAGCAAATCCCGGGACGTCATTCTCCCCTTGTACTCGCCCTTGGTGAGGCCGCAGCTGGAGTACTGCATCCAGTTTTGGGCTCCACAATTCAAAAAGGATGTGGAGAAGCTTGAGAGAGTCCAGAGAAGAGCCACGCGCATGATCAGAGGTCAGGAAAACAGACCTTACGACGACAGGCTGAGAGCCATGGGGCTCTTTAGCCTGGAAAAGCGCAGGCTCAGGGGTGATCTGATGGCCACCTATAAGTTTATCCGGGGTGACCACCAGTATCTGGAGGAACGTTTGTTCACCAGAGCGCCCCAAGGGATGACGAGGTCGAACGGTCATAAACTACTACAAGACCGTTTCAGGCTGGACATAAGGAAGAATTTCTTTACTGTCCGAGCCCCCAAGGTCTGGAACAGCCTGCCATCGGAGGTGGTTCAAGCACCTACATTGAACACCTTCAAGAGCAAATTGGATGCTTATCTTGCTGGGATCCTATGACCCCAGCTGACTTCCTGCCCTTTGGGCGGGGGGCTGGACTCGATGATCTTCCAAGGTCCCTTCCAGCCCTAATGTCTATGAAATCTATGAAATGTTTAACTTCATCATTTTGGGGGTCCTGACTCATGATTTTTTAACACTTTGGGTTGACATTATTACTTATGCTTCATTATTTCTCCTTTGGACTGCTGCACAAACCAGCTCTGGGTAAAATTATAACTGGTGTCTCCTCTTTTATGAACCAAGGGACTGTAGGACTTTGTAGACGTGAGAATTCAAATGCACAGACTATGCAGTGGGATAGCTACTATCCTTTGCCAAAGCATCTTACCTAAATAAAGACTGTCTGAGTTTACACAAGGGGATTGTGTATGTACTGCCACATTCATTGGTGTTATGAAGGTTAATTCGTTTAATTTTTTAACAGCTTGGAAATCTCCTTAGGAAAACAAGGGAAGTGAAAAGTAGTAATGCGGTTAGCTTACGTTAGGCCCCAGCCCTACAAATGAGAGAGACAGGAAGCTGAAGCAGGTGTCAAAATTGAGAAAGAGAAATACTAAATAGGAAAAAATAAAACACGACAATATTTTCATATAATGACTTGATGCCCTAAATATACCATGAAGTGAAAGGAATTAATTAAATCTTCTTTGGCTTTTGCTATTACTGTGCTGTTATTATGTATAAACAGGCACAGCTTTGTGGGATTCACCTGCACTAATGTGAGCCTTTTAACGAAAAAAGTCTTAATCCATGCTCTTATAATGACTAAAGAATCTAGCTGCCACTTCTAGAGCAGTATCTCCCACTCCATAGGTGGTGGAAGGATTATTCTCAGCCTGTCAAACATAGGTAGTGACCATGTATTTTTTATACCTCTGCTACTCATAATATTGCAAATTTTACTGGTCTGTACTAAAGTATTTTCCCCCTCCATTTGTTTTATACACATTACTTGTATTTTCCTGTCCGAGAACAATGGTGATACATATTTGGAGGAATAGATGAGCCTTGGCTACATAAAATTTGTATTGGGTAGATGCAGAGCAGTCATTCTCAAATCCACTAATTTTATAGCTTGTTAAAGAACCTTCTGAGAAATCATTATGCATCATCAGGCTTTGAAATTCACTGCACATTAGGAATATATATTTGTCTTATCTACTGTACATATAGATTCCACTTTGTATTTGAGTAATACCTGGCTCAGGACCTCTCTCATCTAGTGAATATGATAAACTGATAGTTTGAATGTATTTTCTTAAATGCATGATTTTTAAGAAATGTATATTTATTTTTCCTTTTGGTAATTAGCTTCTTGATCTTGTTACTAAGTAGATGTCAGTTCACTATACAATTCTCAGGGAAATATACATTAAAATAACAAACATACTGTCTGAATAGTCATATTCTTTATAAGCTGTAATTAAGCCTTCTATTTTAAAAAAAAATAGATTGCACGTAGATCTGTTTAATATTTTACTAGTGTATAATTTTAATGTGGAATAGCCCTCTTTGCAGGGAATTCAACCTGCCGCTGGATGTTTAAATTTTCAGTGTCTGTTGCTATGGCAATGAGAACTGACTGCGGTACCCACTGTGTTCAACATAAATTAATTTAAAGTCATAGCATTTTGAAACATTTTATTCATTTAGAAAACCTTACTCTGTCTCAGATTTATATGTAGTTAAAATAGTTATATTTGAAATACCATTAAAAATGCATTTATTCGAGGCTAATTATTAGTTTTACTTGTGAGATTCAATAGTTTGAACTTAATAAATAATGTATGTGGGGAAATTGGTTCCTGGATTTCTTGTGGAACTATAGCTTCCAAATAATATAAATGGTACATTTCATTCATTCTTTGCTTAGAACTCTTGTGCTTGTAGATTACTGCATCTTCAAATTCCCATGTTAAATTTATCAAATGAAATATTAGTGTTTATTTCCTCAAGTGTTCTCTGCAGCATTATGATACATTTGTGAAAGCAATCGGACCATATCTTCCATGTCAAGTTTATCCTATTAACCTTTCTAAAAGAGAGATTAAAAAAAAATAATTGTATATATTGAAAGAAAAAGATCCTAGGAATTTTTGTGTTTCATCCAGGCAATCCCTTGGGGTTCTCACTCTTCTAAAAAGGATTAAAAATGGATATTTAATGCATCTGCTTATGGAGGGGAGGTGGTTTCAGAGAGCACAACAAGGATTTTTTTTCCCTCTTCATTCTATCAGTATTATTAAATAGTATACCGTTATTGGATAACCTGATTTAGTTCCATAAAAAGAACAGCTTATAAACACACACACACACACACACACACACACACACACACACACACACACAC
>NW_017729024.1:68085831-68098817 GCF_001723915.1 Gavialis gangeticus | reverse complement strand
CACACACACACACACACACACACACACACACACAAACTGTCAGGGTGGCTGAAGCTAGAAAGTTGTCAAAGGTTATATTTTACACATCAAATATCATTGGCATCTTTTAAAAATTGTTTAATTCTACCATCTCAGTGCACATATGTCCAGCATTTTCCATACTGTATGCTTACAACACATTACCCTTTTAGAATGACTGCTGTTGAAATGTGGCTCTTTGAAACAGATGCATTTCAATTTTATTGTAAAGATTATTTAAAGATTTATGGATTTTTATAATGGAAATGAATAAATGCAATCCTTTTAAAACCCTGCACTTAACACTATCAGCTTTTTATAGAAAACAGAACCTTTTTGAAACAAGGGAAATGAGGCTTCTCTGAGTAATCACAGCTCTGTTAGAATGTTACTGTTTATTCTGGAAACCTTAAAAAATAATCCAAATTTACAATAATCTGAATAATCATCTCTCACATAGTGGGTCTAACAAAATGAAACACATTGTTAAAATACAATAAAGTATGTTGTTTTGATCCTGTTTCATTTGAGAATGAAAAAGCACTCGGTGTATTGAATTTTTAGGGCTCCAACAACTGGAGCTGGAATTCAGATGTAAATGTCTGATTGTCAGTGCCTCTGTGTGTCTCGTGGTTTTAACCTTGCCATATTGACACACACTGTAATGAGACATTTAAGAAAACGGGAATCTGCTTCAGCTCTGCATGATTCATTTGCACCAACCACACAAATTCATTAATAACCCAGCAGAGACAACACATCTGAATCTTCGGGTTCCTGTGGGGATTTGTTTTGCAACATTTTCTACACAAACATTAATGGCTAAAAACTTTATTCATTTGGATTGAATCCTCCAAACACCTCTGTTTCTTAATGAGTATGTTGTCACTCATGTTAAATCTTCTTTAACAAGCTTCAGAGGAGAAGGGCTCTGATAGATACTTCAATCTGGTGCCAATGAAACAATTAATGTCTTTTAAGTGGTTTCATCTGTAGATTGCTCAATATGAACTAAAAATTAATGTAGCCTTCTCCCTTTTGTACACTGTGAAGGTTGTTCTTTTTTCAGTTCAGTAACCAGCGAGCATTGTGAAGTTCATAGGAAAGGTGAAGTGTCACAAGGGAGTTCTCTTATGTAAATGCATTGATAAGAATCACAGCAGTGAACATATTCATGTTTGGGTTGACTGCAATAATACTGTACTTTATTTTCAAGCTCACCGCAGAGAGCTGATAGTTCACTTCCCAAGACATGTAATCATGGGTTGAATACACATCTATACACTTTGCAGAAAGAAATTGACATCAGTCCAGTTCCTACTGGTCAGATGTTCATATAAATACAATAAGAATTAACTTTAAATGACATCTTTATTGGTCATCTTGCTGTTTAGTAGGCAACAATTGCTCCGTCTGGATCATGGTGTACGCATGAGAGGCCACCAGGGCCTTTGATGCACATGCTTAGGCAGGAGTATAGAGACATGGAAGCTGCTCAGACCATTCATCCTTCCTTTAGACCACTGAGACAATCCAAAGACCAGACTGAGTCCAGATGTTTGGTGCCTCAATGACTGTAGTTATATATGCATTTAGGAATTAAACCCAAGTCTCCCTCATGGGGGACAAGGATTCTACCACTAAACCACAATGGTAGGTCTTGCTGTTTATGGTTCATTAAATTACAGGAGGGATAAAATACCTTTCAACTTCCTCCTTGGGTCCAATCAAAGCTTCCCATTACTTTTGATGGGCTTTAGGGTAGCTCTGAAACTCACTAAGAAGTTAACGTGAAAGTTCTGCACTGCCATTGTAGGGTGGCTAACTAGGGGGATTTCTCTTTCCCAGGACTATCAGTTAGCCAGCTTTCTCTCTGACATTTTATGGTTGGGCAAACTTTTGTATAGGCACCCTCTCCCTACCTTTCGTGTTGTTTCCCCCTACTCGGCATCTTGAGCGGAAGACCATTCCTGTTCCTGTGGTGGATACTTTTCGGAGAAGTTCTATCTCCTCCCCAGAAGTCAAATAAACTGTAACTGGCCTTTGAGGTTTTTCTTTGTTTTGACCTTGTAAAGACTTCCCGATTCTTTCTCCATGTATTCTTTGCTGACTGCAGGGTTGTTTGTTTTTTTTGGATGAAGGGATAGCCAGTTCCTGAATTTATTGGGTTCATGCAATACCCTCTCTCTGGGTATTGTCAATTTTCTCCATCAGGTCAGTTAAGCCAACATCTTTCACTAACACAAAATTCATTTTTAAAATACCTGCACAGTCAGGGGTACTGGGAGCTGATCACTTCCAAGATGTTTTGTTCAAAACTAAATCCTAATCTTAAATTCTATCCTCTAGATATACAAAAGGAAATACCTATTTAAGCATGGGAAGATTTGCACTACTGAAACATGACTCATTTAAGTGCTGATTTGACTAAATTAATAGCTATTTTCATACTGCCAAATATTATTCTTGACAGCATGAATGGCTTACATGTTATTCCTAACAAAATTATGAGTTGTGCTTCTAGCTTATTAGATAGTGTAGTTTCACCAAAGAGAGAGTAAAGATGATTTAGATTAAAAAAAAAATCTGCCTACTTGAGAATGTAAACGGTATGCATCCAAAAGAAAAGCTCCTGCTATAATTTCTTTTTGTAGATAAAGGGGAGCTTGCAAGTCATCTTAAAAAAGGTAAAAATGGAATGACAACTCACCCTTTGAATATACTGTAGCTGAACTTTGGGAATTGTTAAGGAACCTCCATAAATATACTTTTCTGAATCTTTTGTCTTTGATATTATTGCAAGCCAATCATGTTCCACATATACTTGCAATAGTGATGAGTTTCTGATGATACTTCTCTAAAATTCACTTACTCAAAAAAAAGTCATTACAAACCTTAGATCAATCATGTTTTTCAGGTCTACCTTCAGAGCTTATGAACTAAGTATATAGTATCTTTGCATTTGATTCACTCGTATGAAAGAAAACAAACAACCCATATGGTAATAAATCTTGATGTTCGTAGTTGAGTGTTATTGGTATAGTTTATATTCTTAGTTTCACTCTCAGCCATTGAGAATATTTTAGCTCTAATAAGTATTTAGTACTAGTTTCTTCTAGCATTTGAAACATGTCATTTTAAGTGAACAGAAAAGCCCAAATTCAGAAGTGAGACAGCTAATTTATTTGCAACAAATGAACTAATGTGCCTGCCAGCTTCTGTAATATTCCTGGAGAAATTCTTGAAAACTATGTCAATTTCCACAAGGCTCTGATTTTTGGACATTCACTGGTCATTATTTTATCTACCAGCACATCTTAGTAACGTTTGTAATAAATTCTCTATTATCTTGAATTGCAATTTTTTTCTGAAAATCTGGAAATATTCAGACAACTAGTAACATTTTCTGTTTGTTCTGTGTTTTGCCTTTGCATAAGAGGAAAGAATGTCATATTGGATTTAGGATGTGTTTTTTCTCTTGCAAGATTGTCTGGTGTGGTTACAATTTTTGAACAATGAAGTCAAGAATGCATTTAATGCCTCAGTGAGTTGAATACTCCAAGGGTACTAGTTTGAGTTTTTGTAGATGTGGTTGAGAACAAGATTCTGATGATTTCTGTGAAATGAGGAGAAACAATATCTAAAAAATATGTAACAAAAAAAGTGCAGCAGTAGAATCAATAGGTCTAGGGGCCTAGAGCTGGCTTGTCAGTCTTAGACTAATCACCGTGGTACAGTGATACCTGCTCATGCTCCAAGTTGGCCTCCTGTGCATTGTCCCTTGACTCAGTGTCACATTTGACCTTTCTCTTCCTTATCACATTAGCAATTTACTTCAGAAAAATGTGCTGCTTCGTTTTTTTGGTCCCTGTGTTTATTTTTCTCTGTTTTTCTCAGTGGACACGATTTTCACTTAAAATAAGGACTCTTTAAATAGTCTGTTTACTTACTCCCATTTTAACTCCTCTTTTTCAGTGTCAGTGTAGCATAATATGGCCATTGTGCAAATGGAAATCATGGCTGGGTTTTTTCATTTGTCTTTTTTATGTGCTTCAAAGCAATCACAATGAAAGTGGTGATGAGGGGTAAAGGGATGTTCTTAGTATCTTTTTTTTTTGTTTGTTTCCCAACTTTTATGTTTCTTTTGCTGTCAATATACAAGGAGCTTTGTGAAGTTAAAACATTATCTCTAAAGAGAAGGATTTTGGTATATGAAAATGGAGACATTTAAAAATATCTTTTTGCTTCCTCATAAAGAATACTACACATTTATTTTTGTCATTACGCTAAGGTTATATGATGAAAGCAGGCTGAATGTTTCCTTCTTTATGAGCTAAAGAACTTGGTAGAAATAAAATCCTAGAACCTGCAGTAGGAAAAGACTCTTAGATTATCAAAGGTATGACCCCACGCCCAATTATTTCAGAATCAGACTCTGCTAAAGCATGATTATTCCACAAATGGGCATTAGTGTGGCAGTCTCTAGTCTAACTTTTAATCTCCAGTGCAATGAGACTTCTACCACTTTTGATCAGAAAATTATTCCCAGTAAACAGCTGAAATGTTCTTTAAAGTTTATAGCTGGAATTTCTGCTTTCCTCACAGACGTGATGAATGTCACTTTGTGCCTAAGAGCTTGTCTAAGATCTCTCCCAATTATACAGCTGGTCCTATAAAGCAGGACTTCTGAGAGGCTGGTGGCCACAAGCTGCTGTGGGTCTCAGGCCCCCGGGTTTCATGCAGCATGGGCTGTGGCTATTCTGGCTTACCAGGATCCCCACCACTGTGTGGGCAGCGCAGCTGGATCTCCTAGCCTCCTCCTGCCATACTGCCCTGCCCCAAAACCCGGCTGCCCCAGCATCAGGAGCAGTGTGGGGGGAAGGGATGGAGGGAGGGAGGAACATATGCCACCAGATGCAGCCTGTGGGGCACCGGTTGGAAGATATCACTAAAGAATCCTAAGGGACCAGTTCTCTTGGTATCCCATAGATACAAGCACTCAATCGATGGGAATCAGCACCCATTGGGGCCCTAACTCCTATTTTGAATATTCAAGTCATTAAGATTAAGTCTGCAAGCAGGTTTTTTTGTCCTTTTGTTTTTAGTGTCTCCTGCTGTAATGCTCCCTTTTTGAGCTGGAGTTTACTGTGTAAAAAGTGCATAAAAACTGGTGAATCCCCTGGCTTATTTGTGGACACAAATGAAGCTATAAAAATGTATGGCTACTTAAATAATGGCTTATTTGTATAGCTATTAAGTTAGGATAAACACTGAACTTTTCCAGGCATGCATTTTTACTTAGATTATAAGCTCTTTGGGGAAGGAACCATCTGTTTGCTCTGTGTTTTCACAGCATCTAGCACAATGGGGTACTTGTCCATGATGGGGCTCTTGGGCAGTTTGGCAATATTAATAACAAAAAGTAATATGGATCTTTACCAACACAAAATATGTCTGCTCTCCAGGCAGGTTAGCATGAAGCTTCTTAGTATGGGAAGGATTGCTTCCCCTATGCTGTTTAATTTCATTTCATTCATGGAATTAAAAGGGGTCCACACTCCCCGCTGGCATCATTCTTCACTTCCTTAGAAGTTCACTTCACTTCCCTGGATAAGATCCTGGTCCTGATTTAGCATCTCTTGCCTAGGACATACTCAACCAAAGCATCTTATCAAGCATGTTATCATGTCTCCATGGAAAAAAAAGCTTAGAAGTTAAGCACAGCCTAGGTATTTTCCTAAACTATTGGACCTGAGGAGTGAGTGGAAGAGACAAAAAGGGCAGAGGTTGAGCAGAGACATGAACACAGCGGGAAACAGAGCTATGGTTCTGTGGTAAAACAATGCCGTTTCCCTAGTGGACCTCCTTCGCATATTGGGATTATCATTCAGGAAGCATCTATAGGTACCTGTCTTGGCGGACAGTGGAGCAGAACTTCAGGGAAACCTGGAGACAGGACAGGGGCCTTTGGGCAAATGATCTAGTTTATTGTGCTAGAAAAGAACAAACACTGTAAGTCATTCCGTGGAAGAAGAATGTGGAAGAATTTCCATCCTACAGAAGACAGATGTGGAAGAATTTCTGGTCCATGGTAAACAAGTGTCACTATGATATATTCATGTTCACTGATCTATTTTATTTTTTAACCGCCAGCTTTAAGAGCAACAGAAGAGTTGAAATCGAATGATATCCAAAGGAAGCCTTAGAAGTGTTTGCCTTGGTGTTTACGTTCAGTAAGTGCCATGGTTTCTTGGCATCAGTTCAGCAACAGGAGACTGTTATCCAGGGACAGTGTTATATTTCAATGACATTATGTCTTAATTAAAATATTGGATGAAATCTAATGGTAAGTACTGTGCTTGTCTTATTTTCAAGCTGAGCTGCATGACTGACTCTGTAATTCAAAACGGCAGCCACTGCACATCAACACGGCAATCTGCCTCTCTCCGGACACACTGTAATTCACTAAGACACAATGGATGCAATCCTGTTCCTATCGTAGGATATGGCAAAATTCCTTCTGATGTTAATGGGAACAGAAATCAAACCCAATGTAAAGGAACTCAAAATTCAGTTCAGTTCAAACTGAATTTTTAGCTCATTTTTATACTACAATAGAGAATATACAGTGTCTTGGCAGAAGAATAACAATTAGTCTATTGATCTTATTTATCTGGATGGAACAAAAACATTGCTCTCTACCAGTTATTTTATTTTAAGAATTGCAATCAGCCTTTTTTGTTCCCACTGGGACTTTAAATACAGAGAATTATTTTCCTGTTATGTTAAGCAACCAAGCAACACAATATTTATTACAGATTCAGTGATAAAGGAGATAGCATTATCTAAAACAACTGCATCATTGCATCTAGCTTGACCCACATAGTAAAATATGGTCTCATTTCAAATATAAATTTTCCTTATTGTATTGTAACCTAATGCTCTTTTCACAAAGCATTATCCTGTAAAATCAGCTGAAAGCTTCTTTAGATCTAGACCACACTAACTGACAATTGTCAGCCTAGGTCCAGGGAAATGCAGTGTTTTCCCACCAGAAATTAGATGCAAATTGAATGTAAAAGTCAAGTATTATTTACCATCTTCTGCCTGTATCTCTTCTTCTTCTGCTTTATAACTTATTGTTACATGGGGAAAGAAATGCAAGGTGCAACTATAAATTGCTTTAAAGTTATACAGAAGTCAGGGTAGAAGTGAACCTTATAAATTAACTGAATCAGATGCTTTTCGTGAGCAAGAGCTCATTTCACCAGGGGTGCCTGTAGATGTGCTGCAAGTCTGCTCTTGGAGCAGACTCACTTAACCAAGTCTGCTGGAGCGTGATAATTACTGCACTCCAGCCAGCCTCCACATCTCGTCTATCAGCATCCCCATGCTTCAAAATGCCGGCAGGGTGTTTGAACTAAATCTTGCCAAATGAGCTTTTAGTTCAAGTGCCTCTGACACCATTTCAAAGTGCCGAGGAGGGACGCTGATACACGAGACACCGTGGCACTTTAATTAGAGCAGCTCTCAGAGCTACTCTAAAGCACCCCCCTCCCTCCTCCCCACGTGTAAAATTGCCCCAGATGCTTAAGAAATATAGCCAAAGGTACAAAAAGCTTAAACAAACACATTTTTTAATACATGCAAATAAATACTTGCAAGTGTGGTAATAGTTGCTTAAAGGAGTGTAATTTTATGTTGTTTATTTTAGTACCTAAGGCTTCTTGTAGGCAGCAGGTAACATGTGCATTAGCTTAGCAGAAAATGACATCGTAAAACTAGTCACAGTCATTGGAAGATTTCTGAATCTTCTAACAGTCTCCTGGCATTTACTGTTCTCTCCAGTTTCTCATGCTGAGCCTTTTGTTTCCCAGTAGCTCCTCAAAGTATCAGCCACTATATTCTCTTTTGCAGCATGAGCCAGTCCATCATCTTATCCAGGATTATCCAATTTTGAGGGGCTTCTCTGAGCCACTTTGTTTTTGGTAGACCTATAATTTTGAGGCCCTTGCCTGAGGTTTATCAGTAAATTCCTAAAGAAAAGGTAGTATTGGATTTAAGATGTGTAACTTCCCAATATAGAAGCTAGTTCATGGCTACAAGTACAGGGAGATACTCATCAAAGCTTTTAACCTTAGGTTAAACTAAAATCCCTCACTCTCAGAATCGCTGAAAACCTTTCTGAAAATAAAGCTGATGAATAATGGGAACCTGTCAAGGGATACTTCCTTGATTAATTCTTAGATTTCTCTGAAAAATCTTTAGTCTTTGGAGAACGTTAAATTTAAATAGCTGTTATCCTGATTCTGGCTAACTCAGTAAGTTTTATACCCCTTTTGATGCTTCATAGGAGAAATTCCTTGATCAGGAGAGCCTTCCATCCCTCCATCCTCCTGAAAAATATGAAACATCATAACCAGAAGGAAACATAATTCAACATCCTCCTCGCCATCAGAAAACTTCAAGGTAAATAGACTGCTCTAACTTTTATCTGAGCCTAATTTGCATAGAATGAACCCTTCCAACCAGAAGACCTTACAACATCTTCAGCTCTCCTGTGAAATATGAATTTTCATTTCCACCAAGGAGAAATGTTACAATCTTTGCATTCTCCTATGCCTGGAGAAACATTTGTGCGCCCAAAAGCTTGCAAATAAAGAACTTTTTTTGCAAATATCTAGTTGGTTTAATAAAAGATATCACCTCTACCACAAATTCTGAGTCCTTTTGCCTATAGACCAATATGGCTACAACCTGTAGGCCTCTACATGTGCTATCAATTCAAATGAATAAATTGCTCCTGAGTGCCACGTTTACACGTGTGCCCAGGACTGCAGCACATTAGATCAGGTCAGAGTAGCTGCTGCTGGCATTAGGCCTGGGTGGGGATCAGTCTGCCAGCCCGGGGATGCTCCAACCTGGCTCAATGTGCAGTGGAGGGGCTGGCTGCAGCACGAGGGTGCTTTAGTGTGGGGCTAGCCGGTCGGCAGCCCTGCACTGAAGCACCCTCATACCCTAGCCAGTCCCATCAGTGTCTACATGTGTATTACAGTGGAGTAAATAACACCATTACTGTGGAGCTAATTAGGCAACTACAGTAAATGTCTCATGTAGATGAGCCCACTGATACACTTGATAGGGAAATATCCATCACACACCCCTGGGCAGACCAGCTGATGACAGTTGTGCACATATATTACCATGCCATAGCATCGGCACTAATTTAACATCTCTAAGTGCTTTTCACAACCCATTTCCAAAAATATATAACACATTATATATACCAGAAGTCCTGCCTAGTGATAATCTACATTAACAAAGAAATAAATTGTAAGCTAAAGTTTACACACACCTTTCCAGGTATGGCTCTTTCCAATGTCAACCCATTTACTAGGGCAACCAGCTTATAAGCCTGTGCGAGTCGGCAGCTATCTGATCTAGCTTTGGATCTGACTGCTTCAGATGGCCGTGATCCGATCTAGAGCTGTGGACCGGGTTTCCACCTCGATTCAGCTGAAGCGGCTCCGAAGCTTCAGAGCTGCCTCGGAGATCTGGCCATAGGGTATAATGGGGAATCAATGAAATATATATATAACTTTGTTGTTTTTGGTCCTATTTGGATGAATCTTGCAGGGATGGTAGCCTCTACTGAGAGCATGAAACCTGCCAAGTTTCAAGAAGTTTGGTGCAGGAGGTTTGGGGGAACTGTACCCCAAAGTCTTGAAAGCCAAACTCATGTCACAGCTGTGTGTTACACCACAGGGGGGTCAAAACTGCAGGCGTGGTAGCTCTTGCTGAGGCCACAAAGCCTGCCACAAAGTCAAGTTTCAAGGAGATTGGTGCAGGGGTCTCGGGGGAACTGCCCCCCAAGCTGCGGACAAGCAAAACTCGTGCCATGGGTGACATTGCGTGTGTTAAGGCTCAGCGGGGTGACAGCTGCAGGGATGGTGGCCCCTGCTGAGGCCACAATGCCTGCCAGCTGTGGAGGAGGTCAGTGCAGAGGGGTTCTGAGGCCCTGCACCCCCAGGTGCTGACAGGCAAAACTCGTGCCAAGACTGTGTCTGTCTTGGGGCAGTTGATGGTCTGTATTGAGTCTTTCCTCTCCTTACCCTGGTTTTGTAGGTGCTAATGGATGCTGGTTAACTCGTTATGTAGTAGCTAGGTCCTGCGTATTGAGCTGGTTCCTAAGTCCCTGGTCCCTGAGTGAATCATGATTGGTTGGTAACTGGGAACACAGTAGCTTAGCCGCCAGGCCTGCAGCAGTGTCTCCACTCCCCACCCCAAGACTGACACAGTCAGTCCCACAGCACCCATGGCACCAGTTTTGCTTGTCTGCAGCTTAAGAGGCAGTTCCCCCCCAAACCCCTGCACTGATCTCCTTGAAACTTGGCAGGCTTTGTGGCCTCAGCAAGAGCTACCACCCCTGCAGTTTTGACCCCCCTGAGTTGTAACACATAGACGTAGCAGTTTTACTTTTACAAATTTGGGGTGCTGCTCCCCCCAAATGCCTGCACTGATCTTCTTGACACTTGGCAGGCTTCATTCCCTCTGCAGAGTCTACCATCTCTGAAAATTTCATCCAAATCAGACAAAAAACAACAAAGTTATAGATATTTTATTGTTTCCCCATTATACCCTATGGCCGGATCTCTGAAGTGGCTCCGAAGCTCTTCGGAAGCTCCGACCCACTTCGGGAAGCCAAACGAGGCAGTGCTTTGACCTGGATGTGCTGCTTCGGACCCCGAAGCTTCTCCTGATCTGAAGCTCTGTCTGAAGCTTTGCACAGCCTTACTACCTTATATATTATAAATTGAATCAATTCCCATTGTCAATATGCTTAGATAGATTAACAAAGTCCCTGAATCACTGAATCAGCAAACCCTTTCACAGAAGGATTAGTACTTGCTAAGAAACTGGGATGTTTCGGACAAAAACTAATATCTAGTTAAGGGAAGGTTACTGAGGGTTGAAGTGCTGTTGCGGCCCAGAACACTCAGGCATCCAGTTACTCCTTTTTCTTTGTTTCCTCCTCAGTTCTCCTATTTCCTTTTTTCTTTGTTATCACTTCTTTCCTGTACTCTGACCTCCAGCAACAGTGCCTTTGATCTCCTTCAATTTTTTCCTGAAAAACAAGCTTCCTCCTACTTTCCTAGTATTGCCTACTAACTCAGAAGATTTGTCAGACTCAGAGGCCACCAAGTCTGCATTACAGAGTTGCTTAAAAAGTATGCAATCTTTGCCCTGAATAAAACCCTATGTAGGACATATCATTTTCAAACAAATAGAGATTTCCAGATGTGCTGAAACTTTTTCAGGGCAAGTTTCAGGGGTATTGTGTCAGTTTTGGGCCTCATACTTCAAGAAAGATGTGGACAGTTAGGAAAGAGTCCAGGACAGAGCAAAAAAAAATTATTAGTGGTCTGGGAGGCAAGACTTATGAAGAAAGCCTGAATGAATGAGGGTTATTTAGTTTGCAGAAAAGACGACTTAGTGGGGGATTTGATAGCAGTATTCAAATACCTAAAGGGTGATTATAGAGAGGATGGAGATGGACTTTTCCCTTGTGGCTGTAGGGGACAGGACTGGGATCAATAGCCTCAAGCTGCAGCAGGGGACATTTAGGGTGGAGATTAGGAGGAAATTTCTAACTATGAGAGTAATCAGGTATTGGAACAGGTACCTGGAGAAGTTGTAGATTCTTCAGGGGCAGACACTTTCAAAAGCAAGTTAGACAGGCACTGGTTTAGCCAGGGATGCTCCTGCCTTGATCAGGGGCTGGATTAGATGACCCTGTGAAGTCCCTTCCTGCCCAATTGTCCTGTGTTCCTATGATCCAGAAAGGCAAATGACAGAAACAGTTCCAACCAGTAACTCAGTATTCAAATACTTTCCTTCCTGAAACTCTGGGGCAATCTGGATCTGAATCCAAACTCTCCAATTGGAGCCATCTGCAGGAGCACTTTCAGGGTTCTACTGGGATGCCACCAGATAGGTAATCACTTCTGTTAATGTCTTTCACTCCAGAGATTTGCTTTGGTTCATCAACTTTATTCATGAAATAAAATCTAAGGGTTTGAACCAATCTGATCTTAAGAGGTTTGAGTTCATGCTGGTGACTATGTTCTAGAACCATTTTGCTTGTCCAGATTTCAGAGCAGTTGCTTTAATTAATTACTCCCTGGTTTATCAAGAATTTGCTTGGACAATTATGTGTTTTTTAAATTTTAAATGAATTATTATGAATTAAGTTTGAGGGCTATAAAAGTATTGCTGGGGCTCCTATTTGCTAGTTGAGGGTTTCTAACCTATTAAACTAAATGATGCCATCTTGTGGTATATAAGGAAAAAAAATGAATCAGAACCGTATCTATCACATCCTAAATAGTTTATATATTATCTAAATGTGTTCGTGATTTTTTCCCCCCCAGGTGATACCACTGTTTCATGTTCAGAGTCTACAGAGTCTCTATAAAGATACTGGGATAGCAGCAACAAAATATCTACATGAACCACTAAAATGGACAATCTGTAATACCTAATGAAGTCAAATTAAAATTGGAAACATGTACAGCATGTTTTTAATTATGAAGACAAATGAATCAACATTTTATTTTTTGAAATACGTAAGCTAAAAATAAATACAATTATGGAACGGTTCTGTTTGGATTAGAACTTCTTATGAAAGCATAAAATCAACAAAATGACAGGGAGCATTTCTTGATGTAAAAGAATATTTTTATACAAGAAATTCAAGAGCTCCAGAGATGCTGTCCAAGTCACCTTGGACAAAATGATGATATCTTAAAAACACAATATTTTGGGGGTAAATTCATCTGTACTCTTTTCATCTGTCCCCTTCTCTTACATCTCTGTTGGACGATTTGTAGAACTCATGAACTACTCCCTTAGATTAACCAGGAAACCCTTTGCTTTGCTTTGATTTCATAATTCTTCTTTCATTGGCT
>NW_017729024.1:68078227-68080831 GCF_001723915.1 Gavialis gangeticus | reverse complement strand
GTAAATTCATCTGTACTCTTTTCATCTGTCCCCTTCTCTTACATCTCTGTTGGACGATTTGTAGAACTCATGAACTACTCCCTTAGATTAACCAGGAAACCCTTTGCTTTGCTTTGATTTCATAATTCTTCTTTCATTGGCTTTTGGAAGTCGAGCTAGATTTTATTTCTAACATTGGAATCAGATTGCTAAGTGGATATTTTCCCGATATTTGTCCCTGTGTTAAAGTTGGTTAATTTTTTAGTGACCTTTTTGTTATGAAATGCAATTATTAGACTATCGTATATAAACAATGTCACAAAAAAGGAAGCTTGAGTTCTGCAGGATTAGGAAATAGCACAACAGCCCTAATTTGAGCCATCCCTTCCCACATGGGCCTTCCTTCCTTTCTCACCCACACAATAGGCTGCGGGGACAGCTCTCACACCCAAAGCATCCAGGGTAGGAAGCCAGGCTCATTTGCATTCAGGCCTGGGCCTCCATGCTGGTTCTGTGGCTGCCTATACATGTTCTCAAGGGTTGTGGTGGGGGGTGCGTTTTGATCACAACAGTTCCTGGACAGCCCCTCTAATTAAAATGGCTCACTGTCATGTGTATTAAGCCCCCACACATTTAAAAATGGCCACAGGGTGATTTATCTAGAGCTCATTCGACAGGGTTTAGATAAAGCACCCCATGGCCATTTAAAAACGTGTGGAAACCTAATACATGTGATGGTGAGCATTCTCATTAGAACATGGAGCAGACTGGATTGATTAGGTCTGCTCCAATGCTTTCCAATTAGAACATGAGTGAGCATGTGCATAAGAAGCCTGTGTTCCCATTACTCTAGGCCTGGCTGTTCAGCTTCAGAAGGGCTGTACTACTGAGTCCTCCCCTAGCTCTAATAGCTCTGGGGGTTTCATTTCAAGAAGCCAAGGCCACATTGCAGAAGTGTGACTACAGAGAAGACCCCAAAGCCTGTTTCTGAGTGACTGGAGATGCCATTTGACTGCTTTATGTGAAATAGAATGTGAGTCTCTGTGAGCTGCTTATACTTTCTGTAGCCCACTCTTTCACCAGGTTCTCTAAATATAGAGACCAGTAAAGAAATCTCTGTAAAGTCCAGAGATGGTCAGGGGTCATGCACCAGATGCAGCTGCATTTCTGCTAGACTTCTATGTAGAAGAGCAGAGATCTGCATATGCTTAATCTCCATTACATAGGACCATAGGAAAATAGGACTAGAAGGAACTTCATGAGGTTATCTAGCCCAGTCCCCCTGCTCAAGGCAGCATCATCCCTGACTAAACCATCCCAGACAAGTGTCTAACCTGCTTTTGAAAATTTCCAAGGTCGGAGATTTTTCAAACTTTCTAGATAGCCTGGTCCAATGCTTAACTGCCTTTATAGCAGGGGTGGGCAATTATTTCCACTGGAGGGCCACTTATTGAGTTTTGGGGACCTGTTGAGGGCCATGTCGATTCTTCTCTTCTCTTCTCTTTTTCTATGTCTCACTCGTTTCTCTGTGTCTTTCCCCATCTCCCTCCTTCCAGAACCCTCCAGACCTGGCTATCCATCTGCAGGCCAGACTGACTCTGTAAGTGGGCCAGATCCAGCCCACAGGCTGTATTTTGCCTACCCCTGCTTTACAGCAAGAAAGTTCTCCCTATCTCCAATCTGATTTCCTCTGCTGAGGCCATTGCTGCTAGTCCTTTCCACTGTGAACACCGTGAATAACAGCAAATAGTCTATCTACATATAGATTTGAGTGTACAAGTCCTCCTTAACCTTAATTCCATTGGCCAGTCTGTGAATGTGGAATTCACTGTTTCAGTTGGTTTACATTTTCTATAGATACAGGTAACTGGCAAAGCATGCAACTAAAATTACATGCAACCCAGTACAGCTAATTGTAAGAGTATTTCAGACCTTTGTGCTTGCTGAATTGTACATTGTCGGTATATCCTAAATAGTTGAGTATATACATGCAAATGTCAATAAGAGATCTCCACTCAGGTATCTGCACCTGTAAACATATGGTGCAGCAAGAAAAGACATCATTTCCTGGGAAAGATTTGTTAATATAGATTCTGAGTGTCTGCATTACCAAATCTGGCTGTTGTTTGACTTAACTCTTGATGTCTTTGTTTCTGGTATATAAACCTCAAATCATTGCTCAGCACTCAGCCACTGGACCTTAGCTTCGCATTGGGAAAAGCTGTGGCTAAGACTGTGAAATGGCTAATAGAAGGAATACCAGTCATGACTGTATACATATATTAACAAGAAAGGAGGAAAAATATTTATAGTAGCAGTGCACTAGCACTGATCCTCAGCTCTCTATACAGTTCTTCAGGAATTAGAACAGGGTAAAATTTGTTGATGAATAGAAAACTTGCCAAAAAATGGAGTTATAGCTGGAGCAGAACTCTTGTTGAAATAAGGTCAGATATGGCAAATAGCTGTGGGTGAAAGTGATGGAGGGGGACATTTTGAAAAAGTCAAAACATTTCCATTCGAGATTTGCAAAATGAAATATATATTTTTTTTACTTCCGAATTCCAATTTTTACTCGAAAATTGACCTGAATCAAAAAAGGGAGAAAAAAGAATTAAAAAAGGG
>NW_017729024.1:68069032-68078186 GCF_001723915.1 Gavialis gangeticus | reverse complement strand
GGGGGGGGGAGAAGTTAAAGGGGTTTAACATTTAAGTGAAATTATTTTCAAGCTAAGGGAAGCATTTTGTGTTGATTTCAGGCAAAATGTTTCTGGGTTTTTATTTTTTGGCTTTGCTGAAACATTTAAAAAACCTTGTTTACAACCTGAGTCTTCCCTGCTTCCTCCCAATTTTTCAGTACAATCACCAAATTCAGAAAACAAAGAACCCTACAACATTATTCACTTCGCTCTAAAAGGGGCCTCTTATCCATAGAAATTTAATTTCTCTAAAATCTCTCACAAGTACATCTCTTCTACGGCAGAAACATGCTCCTTCATGAGCAGAAATCTTTTTCATTTTACTTACCCAAATGACATTCTTGGCACTTGAACACAGGTTGCACAAGTTTCACTTCTATTATTTGAACAAGTGTTTATATGACTACTGAGCATGTGCAGCAGGCTACACACTCACCAGGCAGCTATGAGGCTCAGCAGGTACGTATACTAAGCAGATATAAGTCATAAAATTCCACTTGATAAAACCCATGACTAGTGCGTGTGTATGTGGGTGGGCGATGGGGAATGAGGAAGTGGAGAGAGGGGCCCTTCCTATATTTTAGCCCCAGTATCTGAGTGGTTGAGCATTGCACACAGGAATTAGGAGATCTAGGTACTAGATCCCTATCACTCCAAAGGGATTTGAAACTAAATCTTAAATTTAATATTCATTGGACAAAATAGATGGAAAGCAACACAGGGGAAGTTTCAGCTCCATTGGGAGCAAGAGTCCTGGATAGAATCCAGGAGTTTACACATCCATGCTGTCCGGGTAAAAAAATCACAAACTTGTGTGGAAGTCCCAAAAATACACATGGCTGGAGGACTGTCACTTTGGTATCTAAAGTGAAATTTAAGTTTTCCTAGTCAATAAAGAGATGTGCCTGCAGTGCCAGGCTGGCCATTGCTGTGCTGCCAGCAGCGTGCCCAGTGACACTGTCTGTTGCAGCTGCCCAGGATACTGAG
This sequence comes from Gavialis gangeticus, assembly GCF_001723915.1. Taxonomy (NCBI): domain Eukaryota; kingdom Metazoa; phylum Chordata; order Crocodylia; family Gavialidae; genus Gavialis; species Gavialis gangeticus. Next base: position 68,077,178 of record NW_017729024.1, on the reverse strand, counting down.
GCATCATGTTACAACTATGGGATAAGGTTTGTTATAAGATCACAAGTAGGCGTGAAGTGTGTGTGTAGTTTTTTAAGCAAGTAGTATTTTATACTGATATGGTCTCGCTAGTCAGTGTGAGGAGAATGCTAGAGTTCCCAGAAACACCCTTTGCCAAAAAAGATGAAACTGGGGAGGAGTACAGAAGTTACCACTGCACAGAAACATAGGACTTACCATACAAGACCAGAGCAGTATAAGATACCTGCAGCAAAGAATGTCACCTAATAACTGCACAGAAGAGGAAAGTTTGTTTATGTGTTTTCCCAGAAATCACAAATTCTAATCTTGCCTAAATTGAACCCGTGTGTGTAGACTCACACAAAGTATCCAGTTTTATCTTACAATAAGCAAAGGCTTTTTAAAAGCAAGAAAACTGTAACCGATTACTAGCTGTCTGGGGTTAAGAAAAGAAGCTTTCCTATAGGAAAGGTTGCAAAGTTATCTAGTATGGGGTTTTATACTTTCTTTCAAAGTCTCTGGTACTGGCTACCATCAGAGATGGGTCTGATCAGCTATGCCTTTTCCTATAGTCTTAGGAAGCAGATGCTAGCAGTGCAGAACTGAAAACATTCAGAGAAGATACGATACACCTATTCTGGCATTGTGACCCTCTCCATTTTTTGTGTAATGATATCAGTGTGCAAAATTTGACTCTGTGCAGCTGGAAGGAGGTTTCATTCAGTATGACTCTGGGCAGGATGACATGTGCATTTGTTTCTGAATCCCATCTTTGCATCAAGTATGTGATTCAGATGACAGGAGCTTTAGGATTTTGTTGTTTATATTGCCTCCCCACCATGCTCAAAATGACCACTGTAAATCATGTCTCACTCAGTGCATGCCAAATCCGGAATAAGACAGGGTAGTCAGGTAGAAGCAGCCTAGAGACTGAAACCCAGCACTGCTCACAGGTTCTCTGTCCTGGGTGTGCTTCTTGGAGCACCCTCAAGGCCATTCTGAGGTTGTGATCCAGACATGAATGAACTGGCCAAGTTCACATCAAAATATAATGGGAGAGATTACAAGAATTCAGATCTCCTGTGTTTCCCCAACTTTAAATCTGTACTATACTCTGTGTCAGTCTCTTTCTCACTTTGGATAAGTACACCCACAAAAAGTAGGTTAGTTTTCCTGCAGACCTCTGCATACCCTCCATATCTGTTTTCAGTTTTTGGTTAAATTTGAAATTATGTATGTCTCAGGCCAGGGATGCTGCTTTTTCATCTTTTTGCCAATACAACAACCTGCCTACCTTTGGGCAGATAACTAACTAATGCTGCACATAGGGAACTACTGATTATTTGATACTTTGATTCTTTTAGGGCCTTGTTACCCATTAATTTTGGGTGGCTCCTGGAGCTTTTAACCTGTGGATTGCCCTCAACATTTTATAGTGGTTATAAGATAATGTTATGTGGCTGGTTGTTTGGTTCCTTCCTGGGTGCTCTGGCCTTGGGGGAGATGTTCAGTTCAGCTTCCAGAGTTTCATCCTGTGCCCCCCTCTCTCACCCTTTTGGCTTGCTTTTTAGCCCATCTGCATTGGGCTCTGGGCAAACCAGTGCTTCCCTCCCAGATGATGTGGTGCCAGTTGGTCAGATTACAGCCCGACCACCTGAGCCAAATGCATGTGTAATACCTCTGGTGGTGATGAGACTCTTTCCATGCCTTGCATTTGTGCCAACCATGCATGTCTTGGTGAGTCAATGGCTCTGGGATGGGCCTGTTACAATCTTAATGACACTTGGGCAACCTCTTCCATGCACACTTTTCAGAGGATGCATGTTCTCAAGAATACCTTCCAATGTTATAGAATCATAAAAAAATAGGGTAGGAAGAGCACTCAGGTCATCTAGTTTAACCCCCTGCTCAAAGCAGGACCACCCCCAACTAGATCATCCCAGCCAAGGATTTGTCTAGCTGGGTCTTAAAAACCTCCAAGGATGGAGAGTCTACAACCTCTCTGGGTAACCTGTTCCACTGCTTTACTTCCCAGTATCTAACTTAAACTTCATTTGCTGCAACTTAGAACAAGGAGACTGTTGCTCCTTGTTCTGTCATCCATCACCACTGAGAACAATCCAGCTCCATCCTCTTTGGAACCTCACTTCATGTAGTTGAAAGTTGCTATTAAATCCCCTCTCAGTCTTCTCTTCTCTAGACTAGATAAGCCCAGTTCCCTCAGCCTCTTCTCATAAGTCATGTGCTCCAGCCCCTCATCATTTTCAATGCCCTCTGCTGGAGTCTCTCCAATTTGTCCATATTCTTTCTGTAGTGGAGGGCCCAAAACTGAACACAGTACTCCAGATGTGGCCTCACCAGTGCTGAATAGAGGGGCATAATCACTTCTCTTGACCTACTGGCAATGGTCATACTAATGCAGCCCAGTATGCCATTAGCCTTCTGGGCAACAGTGCCACCCTGCTGGCTCAAAGTCAGGTTACTGTTCACTGTAACACTTAGGGTCTTTTCTGCTGAGCTGCTGTGCATTTAGTCAACCCCCAGTGCATGGAATTGTTCTGTTCTAAATGCAGGACTTTGTACTTGTCCTTGTTGAACCTCATGAGATTTCTTTTGGCCCAACCCTCCGATTTGTCTAGGTCACTCAATCTCAGGCCTTCCCTCCAGTATATCTACTACTCCCCCCATCTTGGGAGTATCTCCAGCATATCTACTACTCCCCCCAGGTTATGACATTGACTAATGATATTCTGAAGGAAAATTAAGTTAGTGTTCACATTTTGATTTTCTGAAGGAAAATTAAGTTAGTGTTCTGGAGAAAGCACTCTAGAAGTCAAACAGCTGGGATCTGAACTAGAATTCTCCCAAGGACTGAATGACAACCTGTCTGGAGTTATAGGCCTTGTACAGATATGCAGTTTCTCCTGGGAGAGTCACTGCTCCAGGAGAAAAATAACCTGGGAACCACCAGGGTGAAATCAATCTAAGGAGAGTTTATCTTGGGACAGTGAATGCCCATACATGCTGATAGTTTCTTCAACCTCCTCCACAAAGTGAGCCTTTCTTGCACAGCAGAACTACATTAGTTTCCTGGCTTTGAGGATCTCTGACTATGAAGGATGGGGACAGGATTTGCCTTTATTTACAGAAAAGAGAACGGTATACTAGAGTTGGAGTCTGTATGTACAGAAAACAGTTGGCTTAGATATTCTAGGACAATGATGGCCAACCTGTGGCTTGGCTGCCAGAAGCAGCTCAGGCAGCCCCTGTGTGTGGCCATGGCAGATTGGGAAGGGGACAGGTATCACAGTGGCAGATAGGGCAGGGAGAAGAAATCAAAACAGCAAATTAGGGAGTCAGTACATGGAAAAAAACAGAGTAGCATAGCAAGCAGGCAGCATAGGGTTGGGAGAAGAAAGCAGAGCAGTAGATCAGGCTGGCAAGGGGATCAGAGTGGCACTTTGGGAGGGCATGGGGCTAATTTTTGGCACACCTGTGGAAAGGGTTGGCCCTCACTGATCTAAGAGATGTAAGAGACCAGTTTTAATATTTCCTGGCCCAAGGAACCACAAGGGTTAATATATTAAAACAGTGCACCCCAGTTATGCTTAGTGGTTGACATCCATATATTCCTACACCTTGTAATCTTTTCAGCTATGATTTATAAGGTAGGAATTTCTTTTCCAAAGTAAACATGGGGCACAAAGAGATTTAGTTACAGAGACTCTGCTTCTTCTTTTTTTTGCTACTTTCCATTGAACCTGGACTAAGTTGCCCTCTCGGTGGGGATGGACTAAGTTAAATTTGGTTGTTACTGTTTTAGTTAAATGAAGTGTTTTGTGCTTTGTTCCTTTTTGTGTGCAAGTTATTTGTCTCAGTGTTGTTACTGTCTGTTTCTGTACAACTGCTTTGTGGGTGGAAAAGCAGCTACCCTTCACTGTTGCGTGATATTTTCTTTTAGTGCACTTGGCCTCCTTTTCAAGATATTCTCCTCATTCATTACTCTGATGTTAATGATTTCTCACTTTGTTAAACTAGTTTTGAGAAGGAAATGAACGGAGTTATAACAACAGTCATATAACCTGCAAACAGATATGATGCATCCCAAAACATTAGGCACATCCAGTTTCCATTAAAGTTAGTAGGAATTTCCCAGCATCCACATACCTACCTCACCTCTCTCTTTTTCTGTATCTTAGCGAACTTGCTGCTTTGAAGGATATAGATAGATATAGAACACAGCAAAGTGGGCAAATTTAATGTAGGAACTGATGGAAATGGAACATTCCTGTATGTAGATTTATTTGCAGATTTATTTGGAGTAGAAGAAGGATAAACATGCTATCAGAGAGATGTTTCTAGTCTTTTCCTTATGAGTTCATGAATTTCCTTAGTGCAGCTGGCAGAGCCTATTATTTTCTTTGTAGCTAACTTTTATCCGGCCCTGAAATATTCAATTGGGATTGAAAGAATAGCATTTTATTTGTGCATATACACATTATTTCTCAGTAGCAAATAAGCAGACATCCTACGCATATATTTTCCTAACCTAGCTGTATGACTCATCGCAGTAAAGCTTGCTGTGCATTCATGTTGTTCTCATAGTTATCAAAATGTAGATGAATGCTTGATGATGGGGCTTTCAAAGAGAGACCAATGAAATGGATACATTTATTAAGCACCCTTGGTTACCTGATGAAAAATCATCATTGAAGCTCTCAATGAATTTTTACAGCATACACAAATGATTCATAGGGTAAAACAAAATTGCAGAAGATCATATCCCTTTTGTTCTTACCTCCTACACTATAAAGGGAAAAATACAAGATATAACATTTTGCAAACGGATTTGCTTATATGAAAGGGATTTTGTGTATGCATGCATATGAACTCCCATTCATTTCTTTTAAAAGAAGAAAAAAAGGAAACATCAAAGTACTGCTTGAGCAAATAAAGATGGAAGAGTTAAAAAAAATAACACGTTAGCAAAATACTGTCTGAACAGTTCATAGATATTATAGATGTTAGGGTCTGCAAGATCATTAAGTCCAGGCCCCCCAAAATATTCAGTTCATGGCCCTAAAAATGATTGATGGTGTCAATGGTCATTCTGTCATATAAGGGCATGTTCACCTACACATCCTCATGCCTTTATTTTAGGAAAATAAAATGATCAAAGGTACAGTAACATAAACTGGAAGCAAATATATACTTTCAACAGACAAACCTGGTGAACAATGTCATGGGCAACACAAGGAAATTATGTCCACCACACTAAGGATCCAGTGGGTTGGATTAATTCTTGCTGAGATATGGAGCTGCAATTTACAGTGACTTGGGCTCTGTATGCAAAGGGGTGATTTGCCCTGAGGGAAGGTAGAAAGTGGAACCTCTGCTAAGTGTTTTGTGGGGTTCTGACATAGTGGGCAGCTTTAAGTTTGACCACAGGTAACTGATGAAGAGACTTGTATAGGTCTCTTAGCAGAGCTGGCACTTGGGTAAAATGTAGTGTGTTTGAAAGCTGGCAGCATTCCATTAATAATAGGAACAGTACCAAGTATTAGCTAGGGATAAAAGTTAACCCTCTTTTTTGATTATTAGTGAATGTGTTCTCCATCATTCACATGTAAATGTGAATTTAAAAAAAAGCATAACAGCAGAATGATACAGTGACTCATTGACATAATTCAGGCAGGATGCCACAACAATGGCATTATGGTGAATCCTGTGAGACAAAAGATACCCTTCATCAGAAGAAAGGCTGTCATTTGTTCTGTTACCACTACCAATGAAACTCTATAGAGTAAATCTCTTCACCCTCCTGGGAATGATGATCTATGATAGTATTTCAGCAAAAAAGATTCCCAGAGATTTTACAACTGCATTCCTTTCTATCATTTTAACTTGTCTTTTCTACAGAAGTTGCCTATCTTCAAATGCATACACAGCAGGTAAGATCCATCATTTTTCCCTCTCCTGTCTTTCTATTCCCACATATGATTCTTGTGCAAAAAAGTTTGAAGGCAGCAGCAGCTGTGGCAATATTCTTGCTAACTATCAAACGTGAATTATTTTTTATAGAGATTAATTCTCACATTGTGTAGCCTATTTTGTAAAAGAAAGATTAATGGAACACATTAAATTGCTGAGGAGCCAAATTTACAAAATTAGTACTGTTTGTGGAAAAGAAATACCTAATGCGCCAAATTAAAGGCACAGATTTCCTTGTACCTCACATTACTACTTACTTGTTTTGAAGAATACTGACAGATTTCACATTGCTATTATTTAGGGGGAAAAGAAAAGAAGGAATGTGGGATTAGATTCTTCTTTTGTCAACATACATATATATTTGTCAACATTTTCTCCATGTACCATATTATTTCTTATCAGCTCTAGCAAAACATGTAGGCCATTTGTAGACATACTCACTGTTTTCTAGAGCGTGTTAACTAGTCACATCAAAGTTTGAATCAAATTTCAGTTCAAATTAAGAAGTAATAGATGATCATTGACCACCATGGCAGGGGGCCCTGGCTATACACAGTCTATACACTTGACAGCCCCTTAATAGACCCAATTCGCATCCACTATGACTGAGTTTATGTTTGGGAGTAATTAGGAGGTAATAATAAGCCTATTTAATCACTGTTACATTGTTGCAGTTCTATTGACAGTTATCTAAAGTGCTGTTCCAAGAAATGATAATGGGTGCAATTGATACTTAGTCAGGGTGAGGTGATGTTGGCACATTTGACTTAGGAAAGGTGTTACTTTGAGCCTGGTAGCTTCTGTTGTGTTGTAAAAACCCAACTGAGTTTCCCTTGCAGGGAGTGATATTTGCAATGCTTATCTGTTGAGTTTCTAAGGACCCACATATACATGCTAATTAACTTGGTGGGATAGCTTGCATGACTGGAGCATTGTCATGGATGGGTACAAACTGTTCAGGAGGACAGGCAGGGGAGAAGAGGAGGACCAGTTTTATATAAAAGAGCCGTATGATTTGCTCAGAGCTCCATTATGAAACTGGAGATAGGTCTGTTGAGAGTCTCTGGGTTAAGGTTAGAGGGGAGAGCAATAAGGGTGATGTCATGGTGGGGGTCTGTTATAGACCACCAGACTAGGAGGAAGTGGTGGATGAGGCTTTCTTCAAATAGATAGTAGAAGTTTCCCAATCATGGTCTCTGGTTCTCAGGGGGGACTTCAGTCACACTGACATCTACTGGGAGGACAATACAGCAGTGCGCAGGCAATCCAGGAAGTTTTTGGAGAGTGCTGGAGACAACTCCCTGGTGCAAGTGTTGTAGCAGTTAACTAGGAGCCATGCTCTTCTTGACCTGGTGCTCGCAAACAGGGAAGAATTGGTGGGGAATGTAGTAGTGGATGGCAATTTGGGCAACAGTGATCACGAGGTGATTGAGTTCAGGATCCTGACAAAAGGAAGGATGGAGATCAGGAGAGTAAGGACCCTGGACTTCAGAAAAGCAGACTTCAGCTCACTCAGGGAACTCATGGGCAGGATCCCCTGGGAAGCCAGACTGGGGGAGAGAGGAATCCAAGAGAGCTGGCTTTACTTTAAAGAAGCCTTAGTGAGAGTGCAGAAACAAACCATCCTGATGTGCAGGAAAACTAGCAAGTATGGCAAAAGACCAGCTTGGCTTAGCAGGGAAATCTTCAGTAAACTAAATCACAAAAAGGCATCTTATAAGAAGCAGAAACTTGTAGAAATAACTAGGGAAGGATATAAGAGTATTGCTCGGGCATGCAGGGATGAAGTCAGGAAGGCCAAAGCATAATTGGAGTTGTAGCTATCAAGGGATGTGAAGGGTAACAAGAAGGGTTTCTACAAGCATGCCAGTAGCAAGAGGAGGACCAGGGAAAGTGTGGGTTCCTTACTGAATGGGGGAGGCAACCTTGTGACAGAGGATGCAGAAAAGGCTGAAGTGCTCAATGCCTTTTTTGCCTCTGTCTTCACAGGAAAGGGCAGCTCCCAGACTACTGCACTGGACAGCACAGTTTGGAGAGTGGGTGAGCAGCCCTCAGTGGTGAAGGAACAGGTTAAGGACTGGCAGAATGCCATTTCTGTCTTTCCTCAAACTCTGCTATCAGGAGGATGACTAATCTGACAATTTGGTTACCATGG
>NW_017729024.1:68062753-68064032 GCF_001723915.1 Gavialis gangeticus | reverse complement strand
TCTCTGGGTTAAGGTTAGAGGGGAGAGCAATAAGGGTGATGTCATGGTGGGGGTCTGTTATAGACCACCAGACTAGGAGGAAGTGGTGGATGAGGCTTTCTTCAAATAGATAGTAGAAGTTTCCCAATCATGGTCTCTGGTTCTCAGGGGGGACTTCAGTCACACTGACATCTACTGGGAGGACAATACAGCAGTGCGCAGGCAATCCAGGAAGTTTTTGGAGAGTGCTGGAGACAACTCCCTGGTGCAAGTGTTGTAGCAGTTAACTAGGAGCCATGCTCTTCTTGACCTGGTGCTCGCAAACAGGGAAGAATTGGTGGGGAATGTAGTAGTGGATGGCAATTTGGGCAACAGTGATCACGAGGTGATTGAGTTCAGGATCCTGACAAAAGGAAGGATGGAGATCAGGAGAGTAAGGACCCTGGACTTCAGAAAAGCAGACTTCAGCTCACTCAGGGAACTCATGGGCAGGATCCCCTGGGAAGCCAGACTGGGGGAGAGAGGAATCCAAGAGAGCTGGCTTTACTTTAAAGAAGCCTTAGTGAGAGTGCAGAAACAAACCATCCTGATGTGCAGGAAAACTAGCAAGTATGGCAAAAGACCAGCTTGGCTTAGCAGGGAAATCTTCAGTAAACTAAATCACAAAAAGGCATCTTATAAGAAGCAGAAACTTGTAGAAATAACTAGGGAAGGATATAAGAGTATTGCTCGGGCATGCAGGGATGAAGTCAGGAAGGCCAAAGCATAATTGGAGTTGTAGCTATCAAGGGATGTGAAGGGTAACAAGAAGGGTTTCTACAAGCATGCCAGTAGCAAGAGGAGGACCAGGGAAAGTGTGGGTTCCTTACTGAATGGGGGAGGCAACCTTGTGACAGAGGATGCAGAAAAGGCTGAAGTGCTCAATGCCTTTTTTGCCTCTGTCTTCACAGGAAAGGGCAGCTCCCAGACTACTGCACTGGACAGCACAGTTTGGAGAGTGGGTGAGCAGCCCTCAGTGGTGAAGGAACAGGTTAAGGACTGGCAGAATGCCATTTCTGTCTTTCCTCAAACTCTGCTATCAGGAGGATGACTAATCTGACAATTTGGTTACCATGGTCACTGCAGATGGCAGATACCCCTGACCCCATCAGCTTTAGGCAACCCTGAGTTGTAATCTGAGCTGGATACATTCCTGAGGGAGGGGGGAAACCTGCTCCTTCTGCCTACGTGACTGACCTCACATACCTGGGTGGGGGCTTAAATTCCCTATTGTTCAAGCAATGTCATCATGAGTGGGAGG
>NW_017729024.1:68039659-68042382 GCF_001723915.1 Gavialis gangeticus | reverse complement strand
CTCCACCTGCCTCTGGATGATACTTGTGAATAAGCTACTTGAGATCAAATTAGATATATAGCCTGCAGTAACTCACATGCATGATCAAAGGCTACCATGCCACAGTTTGCTCTAAGGTATTTCTCAAACATTGTTCTACCATTTACCCTATTCCAAACCTACTCCTTGTAACCAATAAAGTTCTTCTCTGTACCTAGCATGGGAGACTTATTGGGAGAGGGTCTAGGTTATGCCTTGGGATACCCTTGGTTCAGCTGACTGAGGGAGACCACTATTTGTGCTTCAGACTGAGAGAAGCACCCCAAGTTCTTGCAGTGGGTCAAGTACCCTCAAGGACTACTAGGCCTGTGTTTCCCAGGGGGCACAGGTCCAAGATCCGCCTAGACCCTTGGTGGCGGTGGCATTACCCCCAGGCTTACGGGTGTGCTCCAGGAAGGGGGTTGGTTGGACGTGAGGTGCCCCTAGGGAGGCACTCAGCACCTGGAAGGTGGTCGGGTGCAGTGAGGTGGGTGACTCAATGCAGGAGTGCCCCCCACTGGCCCACCACAGCCACTACTTAGAAATTCTGGATGCGTACAAGTCTGTGGGGCCAGATGGGATGCATCCAAGTGTACTGAGGGAGTTGGCTGATGTGACTGCAGAGTTCTTTGGCAGCTGCCAGGGGAAGGAGCCGTGTGAAAGAGCTACCCAGAGACATTTGGTTGCCTGCTCTGCTGCCTGCAAGACTAACAGGGCTGCAGGAGCTCATAAGGTACCTAGGGCAAGGAGGCACACAATACTAAGGGAGAAGTTTGCCTTTTTAAAGGGCAGAGTGTGGCCCTTGTTATTGTTGTGTTGTAGCCCAGGGGCTTATATTTATGTTGTCATTTGCACTGGTGGTTTTGGGATGAGGCTATAAGGAGAGGTGAAGGCCTCAATGCCCAGAGAGAGGGCTCACAATTGTGAAGAGCCAGAGGCATGCAGATACAGGGGCCGGAGAGCCCAGCACCAGAGGGGTGGAGCAGACAAGGGCCATGGGACAAGTGATGAGAGGAGACTGATTAAAAGCTAGTGCCCCAAAGCTGGGCCCAACACAGTGGATCCAGGTTAGAAGGCCTAGCTACATAATGGGGGAGGACGCTTAGTAGGCTGAGACCCCAACCAAGGGAACAATAGTTATATACCATCCGTGAGGCATGGGGAATGGAAAGGGAAGGTTTTGGAACCATGCATCTATATGGCTTAGGGTGTCCCATGAGGCACTGACTTGGAGCAGGACCCAGCAAGGGATCCAAGAACCTGCAGGATCTAGTGGGGTTCTACAGGATCGTGACCACACAGAAACTTTTGGGCAGCCTCCCTAGTTATTATCTTAACCAACAAGATGTGGCAGGCAAGATTAGAAGACACCCACAGGGCAAAACTGGCACAGTCATGGAGCCCTAGGGACATCATGGACATCCCTGAGGACCCCGCGTTGTGACAGTCACATTTTGAGGTTTTCTTCACAATCATAAAAGCTACAGACTTTAAAAAAGGGGAAATCCAAGACTTTGGATATCAAGATAGCAGTTTCAGTGGGGTGCTGGTACAACAAAAAAATCAATCTTTATCAACCTCTTCAAAGTCTTGGTGGGGCCTCTCGCAGAAGGCAACCTACAACTACCATGAGTTCTCTCTCTTTTAATCTAAGGATGTAGGGTACTTTTGTTAATTCCAACTTCGCTAGCACTATGATAAGTCTGTTTAAAGTAATAAGGTCCCAAATCATTGAGGCCTCCTGGATTAATAGCCACATCTTACATTTCACCCCAAACCCAGCAGATGTCTCATGCAGACTATGAAATATTTGTATAACATGCTGTCATTGAGAATTTTTGTTTAGTAAAAACATAGTCACATTCTTCACCATAACTGAAGTTTCTGGAAGCTCCATGTAGGTTAGAGACCAATAACATGTTCCCCACATGATATCATACTGACAACTGCTTCAAATGACATTTTTGTGAGAAAAAATAAATCATGAACATGGCAAAAAGCAACCCTGTCTATAGCTATGGTCCACATGTGCAGGAACAGATTAATATCTGACACGAACCCTGTATGACGGTCATGTTAAAAATAAGTGGTGGGTTTGCTCCTGCAGTCAAAGGGGCTGATGTATTCTCTGTCTTCTTTACCAGGGATTCCTCCAAACCCTACATTTCACCTTTCCAACTTAGACTCATAGGCTAATGGACAGACATTCAAAAACCCTGAGCTTGAATTGATTCAATCTTTTCAGGTTAGTTTAACCTGCCTACACTGAATCAGTTTGTAACCACATAGACATCCCCTCTGGACTGAAAAAAATGCAGGCATGTGCAGTGGCTGAGGATAGAAGCTAGGGGGTGCTAGAGTAGCCCTCCCTTCCATTCCATAGTGCTGAGCTGAGGGGGGCCTGGCCAGGGCCCAGCAGGATGCTGTGATTTAGTAGGGGTTCCCCACTCCTTCCCCTTCCCCCCTTTGATAACAGAGCATTTATCAGCTCTGCTATTGGCATTTAGCACTCCATCAGAAAACAAAGCTTTGCTCATTACTTTAAGTTCTCCTTAAAAAGCTTTTTCTAAAGAAAGGAATGCAGGGATATTACCAGCTGACCTGTTGATTAGCTCCAAAAAGCCCTAAGCAGACACTGTTCTGTCTGCCTTACACAGACACCTCTCAGCATTAGCTAGCATACCACATGCTTGCTACGGTCCATC
>NW_017729024.1:68019548-68034659 GCF_001723915.1 Gavialis gangeticus | reverse complement strand
CTGGGGGGGAGGGGGGGAAGGGGTTCCTTGTTAAGGCGGGGGGGGGGGGGGGGGGGGGGGGGGGGGGCGGATAAGGAGGCACAGGGAAGCCAGGCAGACCCTTCTGTGCCTGCAAGTCTCTGCCCAAGCTCCAGCCAGGGAGAAGAGGGGAGGGGTCCACCCACCCAGAGAGCATGCCGGATGCTGGGTCAATCTGATTTAACTTAAACCAGGAAGGGGTCATGGACAGACATTGCATAAACTGGTTTGACCTAAATCATTTAAGTCTAATACTACATTAAACCAGGTTTATCTCAAATGGGTTTCAGCTATTTTCAAACTGGTTTATGTGCACTGAATGTCTATTCTGTTATAGGCTTAAACCAGTTTCTGATCACTTAAACCAGTTTATGTGTAACGTCTGTCCCTAGCCATACTCAGTGACAGTCTGGGCTAACTTTTTTGGCAGGTGTGACACAAATTACAGCTTTTCCAAGTGCCACTAGAATTCTTTTCCTCTGCCTGATCTACTGTTGTGCTTTCTGTTGCCTGCCCTGTGTTCCCTACCTGCTGTGCTGCTCTGCTTCCTACTTCCTGCCTTTCCACTTCTATGCTGCTTGCCCCTTTCCAATCTGCTCTGTGCCACACACAGAGGCTGCCCATGCCACTTGTGCCAAATGTGCGGACAGTTTTCCACCTTTACTGAATGGCATCAAGGTAACTGATGGAAGTAAAAGAATTAATTCTACAGAAAAAGGAAATCTCCAAAAAAAAAAACAGTAAAGCCTTTGGTACTTGTTAGGCCCTGACTCCATGTGGCAATTGGACCATCGTCTCCCTAGTTGCTGGGTACCACATGGAGTCAGGGCCTAACAAGTACCAAATGCTAGACTGTTTTTTTGGTTAGAGATTTCCTTTTACTGTAGAATTAATTCTTTTACTTTAACACCATCACACATTGCTCGCAACAGCTTTATTTGAAATGGAGACAGCTTTGGACTAGCTCCCACACGATAGAATATGGGAAGCCGCAATGAACAATAGTTTTTCCCATATTTATATACTTTGGTTTATACTCATTAATGTTCATTCTACCTCTGTCCCTTCTCCTGTTCTACCCATTTCTCCTCCCATCTCAAGCTCTGCTTCGGTTTACTGTTTGCTTCATTAGCATGGAATTGCCTATGCATTTTACTTATGTAACCCTGGGCATGACACAACATGCACCCTCACCTGAATAGTGGGTACCCGGTAGCCCTGCCCAGCCCCCCGGGAAGCTGCTGCAGTGCCCTCGAGCAGAGAGCCTCCCCTTACAATCAAGCACCCTCGCGGACAATTCTCAAACTATTTACAAGATTTAATTATTTACAAAATAACAAATAACCATTAAATAAACACATTGATATACCAACTAATAAACCCTCAGTCTCTCACTTGCACACGGTGTACTGAGGATCCCATGTGCACTGCCCCTGGCGGGGTGCCTCAGGGAGCAGAACTGTCTGTGTCCCTGCACGTGGTCTGTGGATGCTCCCTGGTGCTGGTGTCCGTCTCCATGCTTCTGGGGTCTCTGGGCAGCAAGGGTCTCTGGGCATTAGGCAGTGGCTCCTCCTCTGCAGTTCCTGCAAGACAGCCTTCCCCTGCCTTTCACCCCCTTCCATGGCTCAGCAGGGAGCAATGTCTGAGCTGCAGTCTGTAGCAACTCTCCTGCCTCACAGCCTGGCAAACGCAGGCCCTCCCTGGGCTTTTCCTGCCCCTGGAGCCCCTCACCCCTCAGGGGAAACAGGGCAGACTCCAGCAGTTCCCGCCCCCGCGCCCTCCCCGGCTCTGTTGTGCTCACCCAGCTGTTCACCAGGCTGCAGGAAGGTCTTTTCTGACTTGGAGTCTCCACACAATCAGCTCCTTTCTGACCCTGCCTCCGCAGGCTCCTGGGCTGGAGAGAGGAACTGGATACTGTCTCTCTCCCATGGTAGCCTTTTCTGCTGCTCCTCAGGGCACTCCTAGGGGCTCTCCAAGGAACTGCTGTGTTGAGACTGTCTCCAGTCTCCACCTGTCCCTCCGCCCCACTCTCTCTCTCGTTCCCTCCTGCAGGAAAACTGCTCCCCCCTTTTATCCAAGGCGCTCAGGCAATCCCAGCCCAGAGCCCTTCCCAGGCTTTTGCTATTGGCTCTCTTTCAAAACTTTGCTGGGGTTACATCACCCCTCCCACTTCCAAGAGGGCTGCCTTCCAAAACAGCTTCACTTGCCCTCAGAGCCTACAGTGTTCCTGCTGGGACAAACTCTGTCTCTCTGCTGGGCAGCCCTTCCCATTCTTTCAGGTGGGTCCATTTTTTAAATGCTGCTACATTTATTTACATGTCTTTTTGCTATAAGCACATGCCTAAGACCTTGACTTCTCTACTTCGGTCAATGGGCAGACTTTGACTAAAACCTGGCAGCTTCTGGAGGCTTCTTCACCAATCACCATTCACCTTTTTGCATATGTTCATCTTGGATTCTGTTACCAATTACGTGTTGTTTTTCACATTCCAGTCTGTTTTTCTGTCTTAGCTTGTACCATCTTCCACCCTTTTGGGCCCCTGTATCTTATCTCATTCCTCACTATAGCTGGTTCACAGCACACAGATTCACACAGATTTACTTGTTGCTTTTTCCTCAGAAAATGGTTGACGCAGTTAAGATGGTTACTTAGCATAAGCAAATGGCTCGCTTAGCTATCATTCTGCCTTGTGGTCAGCAGCTCCGCTAGGCCACAAGTAAAGCCTTTGTATTCAGCTGCAAATCCAGTGCTCCCTAATAATCCAAATTATTGTTACCCTAACAGTACTAACTTTTGACCTGAAACTAGTCTATCAGAAGTTGAGCAGACTTACTTTACTATAGCTTTCTGAACTTTTTTTAAGAGTTGTGGAAAATGATGTGGGTAGACAATCAACAAGAATGTCCACATCAAGATGTGGTTTCTTGAGCTGAGACTTCATTGGTTACTCTTGGAGGTCTTCCAGTATTTTCATTCTCCACAGGGGGTATTGACAATCTCCATTAGCTTTAACCAGACATGAGGAGATCACTTCAAATTGAAGAAATGCAAAGACTGCCTTTACAAATATTCACACACTCCCTATATAAGTAAAGCAATTACTATATTAATAAATCTTATACATCTAAAATAACAAAGCACATTTTTCTTAAACATTAAAAAGCCTTTACTAGGAGGAGATTCAGCACTACATGAGTGATGACAGCTTTCCCAGCAGTATTGCTATATCCTATTTGCTGTTCAGTTACTCTCTCTTCTGGTCATTGTACAATACAATCTTCTAGAATAAGGCATTCCCTATATTCTTTTAAGGCAAAGCCATCTTATACTTAATTACCATATTTCATGGTGTATAAGTCAAGTTTTGAAGCCCAATTTTTAACTCTTAACATTCAATCTTGACTTACACACCATATTAAGGCCTGCGGGCCTTGCCATCACTATGGAGATGCCACTTGGCCAGGTGCTGATCATGGCTGGGTGCCAGGCTCAGCGCTCAGCTGAGCGCTCATCCCCTGTGAGTGCACTGCTCAGTGGGGAGCTGATCCCGGCCCCATCCCTGTGAGCGGCACTGCCTGGCCCGTGCCAGCTGAGCACTAAGCCCAGCCCCATCCTGTGCAAGTGACACTGGGCTTGGTGCTCAGCTGGCTTGGCCCAGGCAGTACCACTCGCAGAGGACAGGACAGGGCTCAGTGCCTGGCCAAGTGGCATCTCCACAGTGCACTCACAGGGGATGGGGCTACACCGGCTGAGCACTGAGCCTGGCACCACTCACTGGGGATGGGGCTGGGCTCAGCTGGCGCAGCCCCATCCCCTGTGAGTGGCACAGTCTGGGCCATGACAGCTGAGCACTGATCATGGCCCCACCCCCTGTGAGTGGTGTTGTGGCACGTGTCCATTCCCCCAGGACCCAGCCTGCAGTTAGGGTGCACAGGGGCTAGTATAAGTCGACCCCATATATCTGATCCAAAAAGTTAGGTTGACTTATAAACTGGATCTATAGAATTCCTGACTTCTTGGATCAAAAAAATGGAGTCGACTTATACTCTACATCAACCTGTACATGGTGAAATATGGTATTCATTTTTATCTGTAATGCTGTCTCTAGCTTTCACAAAAACTAGAAGTATTTCATTTTTCCAGGAAACATCAAACACAATTTTTTTTCCTTTAAAGACTTCATGAACAAAGTTTGTTTTTTTTAGTTAACAAATACACCAAACAAAATCCCTCTCCCTTGTCCTAGACACTAGGAGGGGAGCCCCTTTTGTTCTGACCCCAGCAAAGCAAACTGATCCCTTCTTGCAGAAAACTTGCTTTCTCTTTTTTTGCTTACTCTTCTGGGAGCTTTTAAAGCTCCCATTAGGACTCTCCTTACTTTCTCAGATGCCCCACAGCTGGGCTTTCCTAACAGGACTGACTGTTCCTCCTTTAAAGTACAGGCCACCTTGTTACAATGCCCTTTCTAAAATGTGACCCTGGCAATGTTTCAGACTGGAATGCCAAAAGGAAAATTATACTGCAGTGGTATCTTTTCTGTCCTGCTTCAAAGACTACAAATGATTGTAGTTTTCCATTTCCATTAATTTATTGCTGTGATCCCACAAACAGATTAGTAGAAATGCATTTACAGAGTAGAACTTATCCGGTGACAGTTTTGATTTTAAGAGCATGAAAAAACATACAAACCAATAATACTATTTAATTACTGATCACATAGTTATTCTCTGGCTTTGGCCCTTACTACATAAATATAGGGACAGAAGCATACCTGAAACAGGACTGAGCCAGACTTTAGCTGCCTAAGACCAAAACGGAGATCCCAAAACTCCATTCAGCACATTAAGCACTTCCAGTTCTGCATGCCAAGAACTGCTCCAGTTTGAGCTGCTATATGTCTAGCTCCTGCTCAATTTGATCCAGAAGTTAAGCAGAGCAGTATCTAAATCTGGAGAGGGTCCCAATTCAGTGTGTATGCTTAGGGCATGCCGAATGCACATTGACAGCATTCAGCTCAATAAAACACAACAATCATGACCATCTTTTAAAAATGTATTCATGAACTGGTGCTGCTACGTCTCATCTTTTCTATCATAACTGAGTGATCACAACACTTGGCAAAGAAGAAGGACAGCTGGATTCCATATCCTCCTCTGTGGAGATCCAGATCTCCAGACTGTGCAGCCTGTGGAGATCCAAATCTACTTCTCTCATGAGAGTTCTCTAATGATCAGGCGATAGGCTATTTTGGGTAGGGGTAGCCTCCACCCTTCCCATCAGATACCACTGTACAGAAAAGAATGCAAGATTCATGGGTATAGAATGTGATGAATCATCACTCCACCTAAGATTAGTCATCTTTCTGGCAGCCAATCATTGGAAGCGATGCTCCAAACAGCCTTAAAGTTATCAAGGCAGAGAGTGTGAGCTCTCTGGGGGAGTGTTGGAACTTATAACGTATCTTGACCCCAATGCTTTGCTTCTGCCTCTGTTATCTGTGTCTGCCCTTTAATTTGTGGCATCATGCATGCCAATGCCCCACTGCTATTCCACACATCTGCACACCCTGGCCTCACCCTCAGGTCCTTGAACTTTGGGCTCCCATAGGCTGTGGCTCCCCACCTTGCTCCCTGGGACAGGGACAAGAAGTGGAGGCCAGAGGAGGGAGGGGGAACCCAGAGCCTCTGGTTACTGCTGCACCCAGAGGGATGTGGGGAGCAGTGGCTGGGTGGGAGTCCAAGAGCCACAAATTACCTCCCCTCCAGATGCATTTGGCCTGTGGGCCACCTGTTGGACAGCCTTGTAACCATTAGGCTATTCTGTAAGAAGCGGGCAGGAGCATCACAAGCTATAATTTAAAGAGAGAGATTGCTGTTCAAATGTTTCAGCAAATAATTTTAGTCGCCTAACCTCAGGAGCAGGTTCTGCATGTTAGAGCTGGGGTGGGTGAAGGCACTTCCCTTGTAGCCCTGACTGAGGTTCTTGTGGTTCAAAGAGGGGTGACAATTCAAACACATGCCAGAACTTAGCATTTCCTAATAATTAGGCCCAGACAGCACCCTACTCACAGTGTGTGGATCTTTAGAATTGCTCTTCTGAAATGCCTGCATTTCCTATGTACTGCTCCCCATGTATAGGCAGCCTAATCATGTAGCTTTGAGTTTAGTATGCTCTTTAGGGGCCAAGCACTTAAACCTTAGGTATTTGTGCACTGCCTTTGTAGGCAGAAATGTAACTAGTTGGCAGGGGGTGGTATCAGCTCTGGGCACTTAGAAGGGGCACCAGAGTGATGCTGCCCTCCCACAGAGTCTTTGCTGTATTTGGAGCAGACCTGCACTCTTGGCTGCAGAATTAAAGCTGGAGAAGCCCTGCACTGCCCAGCATAGGAACCAAGTGCAGGGACACAGTGGGAGCAGTCGGAGTCTTTGAGTCCTTGGGGAAGGAAAGGCCCTCCTATGGCTGAATGGCACAGAGCTGCTCTAGCTCAGCTTCTAAGGCTGGGCAGTAAGGGGATGCTTCTGCTGTGTCCCAGCACCCAGCTCCTACAGCTCTGTGATGCGGGGCACAGGGTTGCTCCAGATAAAGCAAAGGCTCACTGACCTTGTCCCCCACCCAGCAGTTTTGCCCAGGGAGGCAAATTGATAACTTACACCTCTGCTTACAGAAATCCCAGTCCTTTATCACTTCTAATGCTTAGGCTGACTTAAGTGATGTTTGATTATATCAGAGTATAAATTATCTCCTAAAAGTGAACCAAGTATTCATATTTTATGTTTCTCAGTAAGTGGTTACATGTGCATGCAATGGGCAAACACTGACATACATTTCTTCTAACACTACTAAGACCCAAGTTCAGAGGTATTGAACATAAGTAGGATTCCCTATGCCATATCAGACCAGGTAACCCTGCTTGCCATTTTAGTAGTGATCTGTACTTGTGCAGTTCTGTAATCAGGGAGAACTTGTGGTGTTTGGGTTTTCAATCTTCACCCATCACTTAGAATATCTCCCAAGCCGAGATTCACTTAATGTAAGAGTTTCAATTCTGAGTTATTCAACAGATTGTAATCATAACATGTTTTGATTCTTAATTTAAAATAGCTATTCCAGATAGGTGAAAGAGCTGACATTATAAATCATATTCATGCTTCTTTTTGGTTCCTATCAGCCTGGATCCCAGAGGAACAGTACATGTCAAGAACTTGACTTCATCATAAATTTGGCCATGTGTACTTAGCTATTCAATCACTTACCTTCATGTTTAAAACATATATTTTTGTCACAACAAGTTCTTTCTGGACTTAATTTTTTAGGTATCAAATATGGTATGTTAATCAGCAATGGTGTATTAATAACACACACATCAGGGACCTCAGTTGGTCTGGCTAATTGCCACAGAAATCCAGTTGCTGCTCTTGGAAACAGCCAACATGAAACTATTCATTGCAGATAAAGAGAAGTTGAAATGTCAGCATCCTCCTTTAGGAAAATTTGCATAATCAAGTACAACTCAACATCCAGCTCAATTACTAGAAGCTAGTAATCAAAATATATTGAGTTATGCCTTTTTTTAGAAATAGAGCCTTAATAAAATACACGTATTTGTTGAAATCTGTTGAAATACACACTTTCTCTCTCTTTCACCATTTAGGAGCAGGTATTCAAGCAACATAGAAAAGCTTCTCCTACTGACTGTCTGGTGTGACTGCAGGCTTCCCAAATGCAAGTAGAATCTCCTTCAGGAAGATGATCTTGACAATGGCATTTTGTATGGACTGAAGTCTGGATGAGGAGGTTGCAGTAATAACTAAGATGGAAATGATGAGGGCTGGGATTCAAGTTTGATGACATGACTGTTCTTTCCTTCCAAGGTTAATCTTGGATTTTAGAAGTAGCAAGAGGAATTGGGTACATCCCAGGTGTATTAGGTAAAGAGGAAAGAGTAAAAAATGGCCCCTTCTCCTTACAAATTGAAGTGACATGGAGATTAACAATAATTTTAGCAGCAAGATTTTGTGTTGATGAAGGATAGAGGTTGTGGGAAAAAAGATAAGGAGTTTGTTTTTTTCTATGCTAAATTTTAACTGAAGATGAGACATGCAGTAGGAGATGTCAGAGAAGATGTAACACAGAGGTGAAATGTTGTTTTTGCATTGAGAAGACATAATATTGTTTTAGGTGCAACCCAATTTCCATTAGGGCTCTTAATATTTGCTTTTAAGATGAATTAATCTTCCAGCAGATTGAATAACTTCATCCATAATCCTCCCAGCAACCAAAAAGCAGCAGTTCAAAATGTCAAGGAAATTTCCTTGATGAATCATCATCTAACACAACATTAATAACTTGTTTTTAAAAAGTGGCAGCTGCAGATTGTGAAATATGTTAATTCTTTATACTATTTATTCTGCTCTCTATTTTCATCTTTTCCACTACTGCCGATGAAAACATAAGAGTGGAAATTCCATCCTTGCAAAATGTCACTGTACAAAATAAAGTTTCCCTATTTGTTTAGGTCTGTGAAATCTCTTTCCACTGTCATCTTCATATCCTCCTGAATGTGCATGATATTGCCAATTATGAGGGACTGGCACTATTCTACTATTTGAAAAGAAGAGCCAAAGACAGAGCATGTATGGCTTCCAAATGTTTTCACCTACAAAAGCATTCCTTTGAAGTCAAAGGTGAGTCACTCTTGTGGCTAGCTTTCATTATGAGCTATATGAGAATAAGGTATTATTGCCTACATTGTATTTATTTCTTTATATACAGAATGGCATTCTGTAAGCCTACCATAAGGGGCCTTTCAGCTGCAGGTCCCTTATGAACTGGTGGAAATTTTGGTTACGGTACAGCAGGCCATTTTAAACTTTCTCCATTTTGCCAGTTTACATAGTTTCTTACAATATTTCCCATTATATGTACAGGAAGTTCATATGTATGAGAACATCGTAGATAAAGTTTGTCTTGAATACTCCCATTGATTTCACCAGGAATTATGTAGATTCACTATGCAGCTTAATTGCATCTTTTGGCTACTGTGAGCTTTGGGATATAAATTAACACCCATTTTCTGTCACTGAAGGATTGGTATTTTGTTTACTACTGATAAAAGAGCTTTATCTGTAAAATGTAGAAATATATTCAGAATTTCACAAGGTGTAATACTTAACTACTTGTACTTCAGTAATTGAGTTGCTAAGCATAAACTAGCTACAGTCAATAGTAAATTCCCACTGCTTGCCTCTGGGTGGAAAAACTTTCTTACTGCCCTTGGGGTTACAGGAGTTCATCTGTAGATCACTCCTACACCATGATCAGCAAGGAATACCCTAGGACAGGATTGTTGTGGGGATTGTTGGGAGCAGTATGCAGTTTAGCAATCCTAAACTGTATGGGGGGGGAGGGGGGAGAGATTGTGCAATGGTGGATTTAATGTTCATTATAATAATAATTGGAGTTTAATGGGTTAAAATATAAAATGTATGCTGATAGGAGTACGTGGGCAGCTGCTAAATCTGGAAGGGGGTATGCAATAAGAAAAAGTTTTGAAACCTCTGCCCTAACTCCGTGACTGATTAGCAAACCCACAGGCTGTCCCTCCTCTTCTCCCCACCATAATTTTCAGTCTGAGCTTCCCTTTCCTTTGGGCTCTTATTCTTAGAGCCTCTGCCCCAGTTGTGAATTTTCAGCTTTGTCACTGTTGCACAAACACCCACATGTTCTTTCTCTGTTGTTCCTTCCTTGCTTCCTCGTCATGCATGTTCTCCTGGGAAGCTGGAGCAGAATTTCCAGTCATATCATTAAACTAGCAGCTCTAAGACAATGCCTGCAAGGCAAGTGCCACAATGCCAAATGTTTAGGTGTCTAGACAGGAATCCAAAATCCAGAGTTAAGCATGAAGACTCCTGGTAGAGAGCAGAGGGAAAGTGAAACATCTTATGTAAGTAATCTAAAGACATGCACTTTGAATGGGGAACTGCTTAGAGCTTGTCAATAAGGCTGTTGTTAAATGTTACCTTTCAAAAGTGCTAAATGCTCTTAAGATAGGAGTGTCTTCATGTAAACACAACCTAAGCACCCTTTGGCACAGGCTTGATATGGGCAGGTGGGGAGCTGCTGGGCACACCCGCCTCCTGGTGGTTGCCCATGTAAGTGGAAGGTGTTATTACACCTGTCCTAAAACATGCTAACTACAGAGCTGTGTTGAATTCATGCTCCTCTATGGAGTGCTTGATCTTTTTGGGCGTAAACAGGTAGTTGCATCTATGTTTTGTTTACTAGATTCATGAAGTGGGAAACCTGGGTTCAATGACCTCTTTAGCTGAGCAGATTCCCACCTTCTTCTCCCACCACCATAAGAGTATCCTAAACACCCATGCCACAAGGCAGCTTGGGCTGGGGTATGCCCCACCTCTCTTGTTGAAGTTAGGCTATTATGCAAAAAAATATGTAAATTTAAAAGGCCCAGAGACAGTAAGTAAGAAAAGAATATGACTGTGTAGGCTAGGAATTGGGGCATTCAACTAGGGGAGGGAAGACTTGGGAAATCTTTACACCAGGCTTTTTTTTTCATCTAGTGACTCTTAAATGTAAAATGTAGTAACAGTGATAGGAGCGGGGATCAGAACCCAAGACTCCTCCTTGCAGCTGAGTAGCCTAAACACTAGGCTAGAGATCGGATTCCTTTTTGCTTAATCTCCTTCTGACCCCCTTGACCCTTGCATTTTTGGCTGCATAGTGACCCAGCTTACCAAACTATCCTGCAACCTGATGGTTAGAGCCATTTTCATTCTACAAGAGCGTCAAAAAACAACGTTTCTTGCTGCTGGTGCACAATTGCCATCTGTCTTGTAATAGCATTTGTCCCCTACTTTAGGTAGTCTTACTATAATAGAAAAGTGACAGCCATGACAGAAGTCAGAACAGTAGGGAGGTGGGAGATGCCGTCTAGCTGGTTGGTGTAGGAGAAGAATGGAAGGCAAACATCTGCAGACAGGGGTAGGAAGAGTTCTACTGTACTCCACAAGAAATGAGGGAGCATCCCACACCGTGGAAAGGAAAGAAGAAAGGTCCAAACAGGTCAAGAATGTTTTGTTCCTTTCTTTACTCTGCTAGGGGCAAAAGCCTGCCAGGAGCTACCTGACTGGGTTCAGCTGTGTCTTTTTACCTTATTAGCTGCAGAGGACAGAACTTCAGGATCTAATATAGGGGTGGGCCATTATTTCAGCTGGTGGGCCATTTAATGAGTTTGGTGAGCTGTTGAGGTAGCCCTACCCCTGATCACCATCTTGGGACCAGAATTCCTGCCCCTAACCCCTGACCTTTGCCACCCTTACCCACAGAAGTACTCGTTTAGGGAGGGAGAGGAAGGTTGCCATCTGCTGTCTGGAGTGCTGCAGCAAGGACAGGAGAAGGAGTTGAGCAGTTCCCTGGGTGACAGCAGCAGCCCCACCTGGAAGTTGTGCGTGCTGGCCAGGGCTAGGGAGGGGATGAGGGTGGCGGGAGTGCAGTGTGCTGCCCCGACAGGAGTGAGCAGGGCTTCAGAAGTATGAAGAGGGCAGTAGGTGCAGGGCTTTGTGAGTTAATTAGTACATGTCTTGAAGGCATAAAACTAATTGTTATTGGGCTATCAGTAGAGATCTGGGGACATCATTAATGGGGGAAGCTGGAAGCCCTCGGTACTATGGCTGAACAAATTTGTTGAATATTTGCCCAAAAATATAGTTTTGTCTGACTCCCCCTAAATTAAAACCAGCAGCCTATGTGCTATTTACTAAAGGAGGCAGTGGTGGCCTTGGTACCCATATTATACTCTGTTGGCTATGGTACCCATCTAGGATATAGGAGATATGTGTTCAAATCAGTCCTCTTTCTACATAAAGCAGGGATCTGAATAAAGTTCTTCCATTTGAATTTGAATTGAGGATCACTGTTTGCAGTTGGCTCCACATCCTCAGTTTTTCCTGATTGTTTGGTAATTTTGGATTGCCTCCATGTAGTATTGGCTCATACTAAATGGGCCACTAAATTGGAGGGGCTCATTCTACCCCTCCTTATAAGGCAGAGTATATTTAGGTAAAATAACTTTAATATTTCTGTTCAAGCTTTTCTCAGAAATCAGTATTTTTGTGTAGTTTCGAAATAAGCCCATCCATACAGGAAGATTTCATTTCTTTGGGGTTTTTTTGGTAAATGTTTGTAATTATGTAATTTAATGTCAGCTATAAGACTGGAGAGCTTGCAGCAAGGACAGAATAAAATGGTGCTTTTATAAGTAATTTCTTCTTTTTGCAATGACCAATTTAATCATTATACTTAAGCTTCTCTTCCCCTTTTCACCCACTAATGACAGGCAAGATTTTAGAAAAAGTGTAAATTTGCATTTCTTAGATTACTTTCCATTCTTTCATCATCTTCCATCCCATTTTAATTTCTTTCCAAATTTTCCCTCAGCATTACTAACCCTCTTCTACAAATAAGATATTAACTGGAATTGATTTGTCATTCCTTCCCTCTAAGGGGCAACTAAATTGGAACATACATTTAGACAGACTAAAAGTCATCTTTGTCCAGATGACTAGTAAGGTCTTATACACCACTAAAATCTTTGTGCACAGGGAAGAGGTTTGCCTTTTGAACTGCAATGTTTTTGGATGTAAATAACATTTTTGATACCTTGCAGTTGAAGGTAGGGAATTCGGTGGGTCCAACAAATGCAAAAAGTCCGTATCTTTAAAGTTATCTGCATTTTTTCCATAACTATTTATTGCTACTACCCCTTTAAAAATGTTATAATGAATGAAAAATTAACTAAATGCTGAGAACTGGAAAAATTATTTGGGCTTATTCTGTGGCCCTTACTACCTCAAAACCAAACTAAACCCAGAGGATATACTTTTTTTTTCAAGTAAGTCAGTGCAAGAGAGACGGAGAGGAAGAAAGGGATGGCCAGTGTCCCAAACTCATCATGGCACTGAACAGCTCCGGGGGCAGCGAAGCTCTGGATTGTTGTGGGGATTGTTGGGAGCAGTATTTCTCCAGAAAGAGGCACACTAATGGCGGTGGCAGGCTGCAGAGGCAGCAGGCTGAACTGCCTCCAGATAAGGGAAAAGTGGAGGCTGCAGCCAAACAGTTTTCTCAGCCAGAGCAGCAGGGTGCTTGGAGGATCACCATTTGATAACCTGGACAATTGGCAAAAGTCGAATCAGGCACCAGCACTTGCAGCTGACCCAGAGATGCTAGGACCAGTTGCAGGTCAGAGGGACTCTGGGTGGAGGAGGACCAAACAGAAGGTCTGAGTTCTGAGCCTGAACAAACCCCTTTGACAGCATTATCGGACTCAGGGGTAAGGGGAGAGTTTAGGATCTCTGCACCTCCCTAAGCCCCAAGCTCTGTACTAGGGCAGGGGCTACAGGAAGTTTTGGATTTTATGACTGGATCCTTGGAATAAGGGCCAGTGGGCAATAAAGCCCTACAGGACTGCCACAGGGATTTTGCACAATGAGCCCAGGGCAGTGAAACGTACGAGTCAGAGGATCCCAGATTGGGAAGAAGTTTAGGATTGATGCCAGTGTGGTGAGCCAGCACTGGCCATTCCCCACAGTGTATTGTTTGATTTGGAGCCTTTAGGCCCAGGACTAGGCTTGAAGGGCTGAGATATTTAATTGGCAACAACTGAGGCTCAACAGGAACCTGGCCACAATTGGACCAGGGGCCAACTGAGAAGATGACTGCTACCACGGTGGATATAGAGAACACGTGTCATTACAGTCATCAGAGACTCCTGACAATATCCATCTCTGTTGGAGTCTGGATGTGGTTAGAGTGCAGTAAAGGGAAGATTTTGGAGCCTGTGAGAAGAACTTACCCCCACCGGGTGAGGAGCGGAGGCAGCGGGATGCTGCAACGAAGGCTGAATGCGGCGAAAGTGAAACAGCAGTGGGCAGAGCCGCTGCGCAGAAGATAAAAGAAAAAAAGTGGCTGAGCCCAAAGGAGCTGGGACCGGCTCCCTCATTGGCATGGGCATGCTTTATAACAGTATGCCAGGACTGATTGGGCAGCCAGGCCCCTAGAGTCAGGATAAAAGACCCAGTGGAAGACCAGCAAGGGTTCTATCACATGATTATGAGTCAGACTTAATTTTACTTCAAAATTGCAACCCTCGCAATAATTTCGTGAGAGTTGGCATTACTGTGTCTAGGAGCTGGTGTGATTAAGTCCCTGTTTGACTCTCAGAATAATCTCAAACAGGCTTCTGGCTGACTGCACCAGCTGTAGGTACGATACAGTTTGAGACTCTGACCCAGGGATCTCCCCCCTACTGATGGGGATCAGAGGGACACCAGCCTACCAACTGTTGATGCTGACTTGGTGCAGAGTCACTTGGATGGACTGGATGTGTTCAAGTCAGCAGGCCTGAATGAGCTGCATTTGAGGGTACTGAAGAAATTGGCTGGTGTCATAGCAGAACAACTGGCACGGCTGTTTGAGCACTCATGACGCTCAGGTCAGGTCCCGGAGGACTGGAAAAGGGCCAGTGTGGTCCTTATTTTCAAGAAGGGGAGGAAGGAGGATCTGAGTAATTATAGGCCAGTCAGTCTCACCTCCATCCTTGGATAGTGTTTGAAAAGATTATGAAGGATCATATTTGTGGGAGTCTGGTAGGAAAAATAATGCAGCAGAGAAATGAGCATGGATTTGTAGCAGATATATCATGCCTAACCAATCTAGTTTCGTTTTATGACAGGGTCACAAAATGCTGAAATGCAAGAGTAGATGTGGAAGTTGTTTTCTTGGACTTTATCAAGGCCTTCAATGCAGTATCTCATCCTATTCTCATAAATAAATTAAGAGGCTGTGACATGGATGTTTACACAGTCTGGTGGGTGGCAAATTGGCTTAGTAGTCACACCCAGAGAGTGGTAGTAGACAGGTCGGTATCGACCTGGAAGGATGTGGGTAGTGAGGTCCCACAGGATTTGTTCCTTGGACCTGTACTCTTCAGTATCATCATCAGTGACTTGGATGTGGGTGTGAAGTGTATACTCTGTCCAAGTTTGCAGATGATACTAAATTGTGGAGTGAAGTGC
>NW_017729024.1:68014898-68015136 GCF_001723915.1 Gavialis gangeticus | reverse complement strand
CAGGCTGGGTGAGTCCAATGGAAAATTCCATGAGCCTGTGTTGCGCATGTCAGTTCCAGTTCTCCACCTCTCACTGTCTTTCTGCATTGGCAGCACACAATCAAAATTTTACTTCAACAGGTGAATTCTAGCAGGCAGTGGTCACTGTCGCCCAGGGGGTCAAGCACCCGCAGCCCCCTCACCAGGTCGTCGCCCGTGGCCAACACCAAGTCCAACAAGGCATCCCCCCTGGTGGGGC
>NW_017729024.1:67990914-68009898 GCF_001723915.1 Gavialis gangeticus | reverse complement strand
GGCATCCCCCCTGGTGGGGCTGTGCATCTCCTGGGTTAGATGAAGGTCCTGGACTCTCTCCAAGAACCTACGTGAGCGCTCAGACCTAGCTGACTGCTCTTCCCAGCAGATGTCTGGGAAGTTCAGGTCCCCCATGACTACCACATCCTTAGCTTTTGCTACCTCGGTGAGCTGACCCAAGAATTCCTGGTCAAGCTCCTCTGTTTTATCTTAATAGCTAAATAATGCATTATAAAAATAGCAATATAAGCAATTAAAGCAATTATAGCTACTGCAATACAACAATATTAAGCACCACATTTCAAGTTTACATTAGACAGATGTCATGAGTCTTCCCTCTTACCAGTGTAACACCGTGTTGATGCTAGGAAATAGAGGAACTTCTAGAAATGCTCTCTTGAGGTGAGAAGCAACCTGATTCAGAATGCAATCTCCATCTATTAAAAACAGCCCATTCAAAAACTTATTTGACTTCTTATTTAAACATAATTAGATTGTTTGCTCTCACTACTCCTACTGGAAGATTGTTTCTGAACCTTTTAAAATTTTCAGCCTAATTTTATGCAAATTGAGTTTCCATGCACTTTTTCTTTTGACATCTTTATAAATATTGTATTTACCCAAAGCCTAAAGAACCCTGAATTTAAAACAACGCCTCAATCATTATATTTTAAACATGAAAAACTTAACTTCATTATAATTTTCCATGTATAGAATCTAATAATTGGCTTGTCATTTTAAACTTATTCTCCCATTACTGCAACAAGAAAATCAGTGGCAGGGAGGATAGGCAGTGGGGCTTGACCCTTTCTCTTTGCCCTACCACACCTTGTCACCTGCTGCTGCTCTGGACCCACCACACCTGCCCCATGTTAAATGGGGGAAAAAGACCTCATCTTGGAATCCAGTAAATATAGTACTTTGGAGGTATGAAGCTCTGGGAGGAAGAAGAGCTATTTAAGCTGAAAAACGGAGAACACTCTTCTTCCCTTTCTTCCTTCATTTTGCTAGGCTAAACAAGCCAAGCTCTTCAGGTCTCTCATGAAATAACCTCTCCATGCTCTTCAAACTTCAAGAAGCCCTTCTCAGCATCTATTTTAGTTTGAGTTCACCTTTCTGGAACAGAACAACAACAGGATATAATGAGAAAAACTTAATAATAACAAAAGAATACACTGAATTTCACACAAAATTTTACCAAACACCTTGTGCAGCAGCATTGCTACTTGTTATAACTATACCTGTGCAGCTTGCATCAGAAAATACCTTACTTGATGCATCCAAGGATGACATCTGTGTTTTTAGTCATGATAAACTTTTCACTAAATTAATAAATCCTGCCTCCTCCTTTTCTTACTGCTGCTCTCAGTTTATAGAAATTTTTTTGTTTGTTGTTCCTAAGTACTTGACCTTGCTATACACTGTTGAATTTTCCCATTTCTGTCATCAAGACCACCTTTCCTTTGATATTTCAGTATCTCCCAAACACCCACTTGTGCAAATGTGACTGAATAAGACTAGTCTGAGTCTGAAGCCCCATCTTTCAATGTCATTAGTATCCTCCATTCAGTCAACCCACTACTGTTTACCTCTCAGTTCTTCACTCCTGCACTTTCACTTTTCTCTGATGAACTCATCCTTCCTGGCCAGCTATTTTTTCCTTTCGCATGTCACCATTTGCAGGAAAGCAAACAAATTGTTGGAGCTATAAGTAATTTGCAACACTTCTGCTTCCAGTTACTGATGCTGCCACAGTTCAGCATTAGAGGCAGAGTCCCCTAACTGCAGTTAACTTTAGCAGTGACACGTACTCATAAACGTGCGTGTATGTGACCTCTCCCAAGTGAGAGACTACACTACATCTCATTTGGGACATAGCTGCCAGCTACTTTTGCTGGCAAGAGAGTAGAAACAAAATTGTCACAACACCCAGGCTATTTCACTCTGCCTCTCATCACAGCTAATTAGTATAACCACATTCATATGGTACTGGAAGGGGAAGCTAATTAGAGAGCCAGTGGGCACCATTGTGTGCACAGCTTTCAGTTCAATAGGTAGCTACTGCAGCTACCACCTAACGCAGGAGGAGTATAACCTCCTTTATGTAGCTCCAACAATGTACTTTTTGGATGCCTCTTGCACAAGCTCAATATGGGGATTCAAATAATAGAAGCCCTTAGATGGCAGGCTGATAGTCAGTACAGTGAAAGATGTGACAGAACCTGTATAAACCAGAAGATTTCTGTTGTCCCAACATGCCTTCCCACATGGGAAGCTCCATATATAAGATGAAAGCCTGTCTAAACTCGAACTTGTTTCTCAATCACATGCAATGAAACCTTTGATTGTACTAAATTAGGTTTGTTATTATCAGCCATGAAATTAACCAGCGTTAGTCAGTGTTAGGGCTGGGCAAAATTTCACCAGAAGTTTCGTTTCGATGTTGTTTTGACTCGTTTCAAGCTCAAAACAGCAAAATCAAAATGAAATGAAGGGCTTTGAAACAGCCTCGAAACAAAATGAGGGCAGTCAAAATGTTTTGAGTTTTGAAGCTCAAGCTGGGCTTGCCTGCAGGGAAACAGAAAATAAGGAGATGGAGGGGGAAGAGGGGGGAAGGACCACTGGCAAAGTGTAGTGTGGTGGTGCATCCTCTGCGAAAAGGCACCAGCGACGCTGCTGGCGGCACCTGCAGGTGATCACTGCTCACCACGCCCCCTCTCCCTTGCTGCCGATACCACTGGCGGTGTCTGCAGGTGGTCTACAATCACTGCTGGCTGCTGCTGACACTGTTGGTGGAGTCTGTAGGTGGTTGCTGACTGCTAGTCAGTGCTTGCCACCCCCCGTGGCTGGCTGCCTGCGGGACCTCCCTGCTTACTGTCATCATGCTCTTGTTGCCACCAGCGCCACCGCCACCTGCAGCAACTCACTGTGCCCCCCAGCCTCTGGGGGCACACAGTGTTCATGGGAAGGACTGCTTTTATATTGACTGTGTAGTTGACTAGTGACTGTGATCTTTCCCTGAGGTCCCAGTGCTTTCGGGGAGGGATGGAAAAACAGCATAAAAGGCAGCATTGTTTGAACTGGCCTGCTTTCTGCCTGGGGGTCAGTTATTGAGCTGTCTTCCAGCAGCTCAGGAGTGTTAGACAATGAAGGCTACTACTACCGTTGATTTGAATGATTTACTACTTGCTAGCCTAGCAAGTAGCATTCCACAATACCTTTTGCTTTCTTCTAGAATCTTTTGTTTTATTATTATATTCATTGATTTACTCTTTTCAATTTTATAATTATATTGGATATTACACTATAGAATTTATACACAGATACATTTATATATTTTTATAAAAACAAGACACTATGAAACACACCATGAAGCATGATGGAAAGGCAGCTGGCAAGCCTTCAGGGAGGGATGGAAGAGGGAGTAGAGGGAGAAGTTTAAGTTCCCACCCCCCAACTGAGAGACAGCCTCTTTCCTACAACTAGCAGCGATGGAGGCTTCTAGAAGCAGCAAGGAGAGGGGAGAAATGCCAGTGCCACTGCCTGTGCCTAAGATTGCATCCCCTCAAGAGCACCAGCCATAACTTGCCCCACCACCACTGTGACAGGGGGCAACTCTTGGGCCTGGGTCTCATGCCAGCCCACTCACCTGTCTCTCTGAGGCAGTCTGCCCCAGTCTCATATGCCACGACTTTGCTGTTCTCAATAATGGGTGGTAAAATGCAGGAGACTGCCCATTATGTGCCCTGATGCCAGGGGACACTATCTGTGGCACTGCCCTCCCCTACACTGCAGCCCATGCCTCGCAGATGGCATCTCAGTTCTTAAAGTCTCCAGCCTCACACTGAACACCATAACAGTCCAGTATGGACCCGAACCAGATCCCTCCTATCAGGTGGCCTACTCTGCCCTCATTTGGGGCTGTCTAGCTCCCTGCACTCTTCCCCCTCTTGGGTGTGGTCTGCCCCAGGAACTTTGGCCACCCAGGCCCTGGCCTCACCTCCAAGGCCAATCAGAACCCCAGGCCCTCAACTCTGGGCATCCCTTACAGTGGGCCCCTGGCCCTTTTGACCCTTCTGGTCCTGGCCCCAGAATTGACCAGTTGAGGGTGCCTCAAGTCAGGCTTCTGAGCCCACTCTAACATGGGTCCACCATAGCCCTACTATGGGGTAATCCACCTGATTGTGGGAGCTGGGGTTATTGAGGCACCCTAACCCACCTTTCACTGGGGCGGTAACTGGCCTGGTATTTCCTGGGGGCTCCCACACCACTAGGAGCTCCACCAGGCCACCCATCCCCAGCAGGGTGCAGTTTTAGGTCATGACTAGGGTCAATAGCATCCTAGCCATCTCCATAAGCTCTTGGGTTGTTCCTGCTGCAGCTCAACTAGGCAATGTTTCTGGCTCCACTGACAGCAGCAGACTGCAGCCTTTATATACTAGGTTTTCAAAATGGCTGCCGCCATCGGGCACCTGCTGGATGCCTGACCCAGCCCTTGAAGTGGCAGGCACCAACAGTGTCCACAACCACCATGACAAGAAGCAGCAGCACCAGCATGAGTCTCGGCCACCCCCATTTTACTTCCAATGCTGAGCCTTCCAGTGCCAGAGGAAGATCTGGATCTGGATCTGAGTACCATAGCAAGGGAAATTAGCTGAGTTTGTGCTCCACACCCCTAAAGTTTCCCCTAGAGCAAGGTCTCCTTCCCCAGAAGGCACTTCAGTGGAGGCTGAGATAGAGGGTGCAGAGGCAGTGGCTCAGCTGAGTCCGCTCCTCCTGTTGCTGTGCCTCTGCCTGCTGAAGAGGGGAAATTGCAGCATCCAGACATGCACCCGCACCCCAGAAGTGAGTGGGTAGTGTGGTCTGGGATCATTTTGAGCTGGCAGATGATCTCACATACACTATCTGTCTGCACTGCTGAGCCAAAACCAGCTGGGGAAAGCGAACAGAACACGAGCACCACAGGGATGCTGATGCATTGACACAGCACCACCCCCTTGCCCTTGCTCCTCCTCAGCCTGGCCTCAGCAGAGGCGTGCCCAAAGGTAAGTCCCCCTCTCGCTCCAAAGCCTCTATCCCCCCAAAACAGAGGCAGGCCACCCTGGAACAGTGGGGGAAAGGTGGACAGAAAGCGCAGTGCGTTGCAAGGGCAAGTGAGATCACCTAGAGCATTGTGGAGATTCTTGCTGTGGATGGCCAGCCCTTCTCCTTAGCTGAGTGACCAGGGTTCAGGCAGCTCATGGTGCTCGTGGCCCCATCCTACCAAGTGTCCACATGCACCATCTTCAGCAGGACGGTGGTGCCCTACCTGTATGAGGCATGTAGGGAGTACTTGAGGGAGGAGCTGCACAAGGCAGGTCTGCAGGTGGCCTTACACTTCACCTTGGACATCTGAAGCAGCTGGGGTGGAGATCATGCCTACCTCTCCCTCACAGGGAACTGGTACGACCAGTCAGGCCCTCGGTGGGGTCTCCTCGAAGCTGAGGTGATGGAGGAGTCCCACATGGCAACACAGATCATGGGGGCCATGAACGGTTTGGTACAGGGGTGGCTTGCTGGGCAGGGTGAGTGCACCCGCAGGTTCATGGTCACTGACAAGGTCAAGGCTGTCTGTGATTCCAACTTTGTTGGCATCAGCTGTGTGGCACATAAGTTCCACCTCATAGTCAGGGACACCTTGGAGGGGGACAAGGCTGCCAGTGATGGCTCCAGCACCACCAGCAAGCTCATTTCCAAATGCAGGAAGGTGGAAAGCTACTTCCACCGGAGCATCAAGGGTGGCAACATGCTGCGGTACCAACAAGCAGAGCTGAACATCCCGCAGCACAAAATCATGCAGGATGTGGAGACTCAGTGGAACTCCGCAGACCTGATGCTCGAGAAGCTGCTGGAGTAACAGAAGGCCATCCAAGAGATGGCCTTGCTCGGGGAGATTGGGATCAGTGGCCCCCTTAACGGAGCTAAGTGGGATACCTTCTCTCAGATCTTGGCGGTCCTCAAGCCCTTCCTTGAAGCCACCGAGACCCTCAGCACTGGTGATGCCCTCCTTAGCCAGGTGATCCATGTAGTGAGGGGAATTCAGAGCCAAATGGAGAGTGTCCAGGGGGTCAATGTTCCTGGCTGGGACAAGCTGCTGTCACCAGACGTCCAAACACTGGTGAGGTGGCTGAAGCAGGGCATCAGGAAACGGCTTGATCCTTTGTGGTCCAGCATGGTCCATGTGCTGGCTGCCATGTGTGATCCAAGGGTGAAGGGGAGTGTCAGCATATGCGGCAGCAAAACCCCAGATCAGTGGACGGAGGTGTTGGTGAAGAGAGTCAGGGAAGCAGAAGGGCGGAGGTGGGGGGACGTGCAAGAGGGGGATCCACTGTTCCATGCTAGCATGCCATCCACTAGCCAGTCTCCTCCTCCACCACAGGTACTGCCAATGTGGGCCAAGGGCATGGTTTCCATGGTGGGGTCCAGAGGCACCAGACCCCATCATCAGGCAGGTAGTGGGATGGCTGCCTACCTCACCTTGGTGGCTGCCTACCTCACTGAGGATGTGGAGTCACTGCTGTATGACCCCTTGGCCTACTGGGCAAGCCACAGCCAGATGTGGCCGGATCTGGCCATGGTTGCCCAGGAACACCTGCCTTGTCCACTGACCAGTGTTCCTGACTCCCCAGGTACCCTTCCACTTTTACCTGCACTGCTACATCCCACTTTCTCCCACACCCCAGCCTGTTCCTCACCCCCTGACACCTCCATTTCCATTTTCACTGAATGACTTTCTTGCCTGCATTGCATGTTAGCCTCTTGCTTCTTTACCATTCCTTCCATCCAGGAACAGCACACACATGCACAAACTGCAGGTGCTTTTTCATCCTGACAAAGGGTTTTCAATCCGAAAGCTTGCTAAGATATATTTTTGCAACTATTCAATTGGCCTGCTAAAAGATACTAGATTAGATTGAACCAAAGGAAAGGACCTTGTCTGCTAGTGCCATGTCCTTAGGCCAGCACCCCTAGCACCAACCAGAAGGCATTGGCGATGCATAGGGGCTGCATGCAGGTGCATGTGCATCCCCTGAGATTGGCCATGCACCCCCTAGAAACACCATCAACGAAAACAGAAGTGCTGGTGGAAGTGCAGTTTTGCTGCTGGTGATTTTGGGCTCGGTGGTCAGCTGCTGGGGGACCCCCTCCCCCCGATCAGCGACTGGTTGCTAGGGGACCCCCCCAGTTGGCAATCAGCCACTGGGGGACCCCCCAGTCGGTGATCTGGTGCCCCCCCAGACTTGGGAGGCACCAGTCGCCATGGACACAGGGCCCTGGGCACATCTGATGGAAGGGTTTTTCAACCCAAAAGCCTGCCAAGATATATTTCTCCAACTATTCAGTTGGTCTACTGAAAGATACCAGATTGACCCAAAGAACCTTGTCTGCCAGTGTCATGTCCTTAGATCAACACAGCTACAACCTACACCTCTAGCACCTGTTCCCAGTTAGTTGACCGGAAGGATGCAGGGCCCTAGGCATATCTAAGCCGCAGGGCTGGGGCTGGCAGAGAGAGTTCTCTGGCAGCTGCTGGAGAAGCTCCTGCAGGAGAGGAAAGAAAGGCTCTGTCACAGTTTGGCAGCCTGAGATGCTGCTGATGCTACTGTGCTAGTGCTCACTAAGTTATTTTATTACCTGTTATCATTTAAAGTGGTGGCCTGAGGCTGTAGGGGAGGAAGAGACATCATTGGGGCACACTACCAGGTCATGTCGAGGCCCCAGTGCCAGTGCCGTGCCAGTGAGGGCGCACCCTAACACGCACACAGTGTCACCCATGTCACGAGTTTTGCTTGTCAGCAGCCTGCGGTGCAGTTTCCTAGAAACCCCTGCACCTATCCCCTTGAAAGCTGGCAGGCTTTGTGGCCTCAGAAGGGGCTACCATCCCTGCAGTTTTCACCCCACTGTGCCTTAACACACACGTGATGAGTTTTGCTTTCAAGACTTTGAGGTGCAGTTTCTCAGAAACCCCTGCACCTATCTCCTTGAAGCTTGGCAGGCTTCATGGCCTCAGAAGGGGCTACCATCTCTGCAAGTTTCATGCAACAGATGACAAAGTTATAGGCAGTTTTGTGCTTCTCCATTATAGCCTATGGGCGAAACATCAAAACAGCATCGAAACAGCGAAACAGTGTTGAAAAAATGAAATGGAACAGTGGCTTTGAAACAGAGTGAAACTCCAAATGAAACACTGTCCCCATTGAAACGTCAAAATGGAACAGTGCTGTTCTGCGCAGCCCTAGTCAGTGTCAGAGCAAATCCTACCACTCTGGGCTAGGCTGCTACCCAGCACAAAACGGGGACCAGTTTTGCAAATGGGTGATGAAAGTGTTGTTTCAGCGATACAGCACCAAAATGTGGATTATTTTAGAAAATCCAGGACAGTTGATCATTTTATTGATAAAGGTTGGCTGTTTGTCCTGAACACGAAAGACAAGAAGCTTACCAAAATAGTTCTCCAGGCTGCATGTAAAGGAAATACTTTAGTAAAGTCTAGATGTTAAACTTCTTGTGGGCTGAGAAAGGAAGGGAAGATAAAAATAATATAAATAATTAATCATCAGCTATCAAAGAAAGACCGGTTTAGTCAAGTATGATCTACCTTAGGTAAACCCACGTTGTATTTTCCCTATTTTTTTTAATTAGATTAAAAGATTTTCACTTTTTTCCTGCAAAATGCATCACAAAACCTTATGTGCTATTACGACTTTTTAAATTCATGCTTAAGGACTTTTGAACACTGTACAAATCAGGCCTTCAGTCTCAGACTTCTTTAGGTAAACACTCTTCTCTTTAATTTCCCTTTAAATCTCAGTTACCAGCCTTAACTGTGTAGACACCCTTTTCCTACAAAGCACTCCTCCTGCCTGCTACATGATGCCTGGTAACCCAATTCAAACACTGGCCCATAGCCAAAACTATTACCTGGGATGCTGATAACTAGGTACAGATGCATCTGAGACTAGCTTTATTTAAAAGGTGGCCCATCCTGTGATAGACACTCTGTGTCTGATTGACATACTTGTTCTGTTTTATTAGCCATATTTATTAACTCTATATTTTTTCTGTATTACATTAGTGCTAGAGGCTAATATAGGATCTTAATACGCAAAGTTTTTGAAAAACATAAGATGACAGCTACTTCTAGTTATCCCTGATACATACTTTTAAAAAGATATTTCCTTACTTTTAAAAGTGTTTTTCTCCTGTGTGAATAAAACAACACGAGAATCAAACCACAAGAGAATAACAGTGTTACAACTACAATTGATGAAGGTCCCAAACAGTTTATACACACTCTTGTACCCTTATCTGAGTCCCACTGACTTTACCAAATGTTGCAAATGCAGGATTCAGAGTGACCTAGACAAATTGGAGGATTGGGCCAAAAGGAATCTCATGAGGATAAACAAGGACAACACAAAGTCCTGCACGTAGGACAGAAAAATCCCATGCACCAGTACAGGCTGGGGGCTGACTGGCTGGGCAGCAGCTCTGCAGAAAAGGAGCTGGGGGTTACAGTGGACAATGAGCTGAATATGAGCCAGCAGTGTGCCCTTGTTGCCAAGAAGGTTAACAGCACACTGGGCTGCACTGCTAGGTGTGTTGTCAGTAGGTCAAAGGAAGTGTTTCAGCACTGGTGAGGCCACATCCAGAGTACTGTGTTCAGTTTTGGGCCCCTCACTACAGAAAGGATGTAGACAAATTGGAGAGAGTCCAGCAGAGGGTAACAAAAGTGGTGAGGTGGCTGGGGACATGTTTTATGAAGAAAGACTGAGGGAACTGGGCTTATTTAGTCTAGAGAAGAGGAGACTGAGAAGAGACTTAAGAGCAGCCTTCAACTACCTGAAGCGGGGTGCGAATGGGGATGGAGCTAGACAGTTCTCAGTGGTGGCAGATGATACAAGGGGCAATGGTCTTAAGTTGCAGCAAGTGAAATTAAGGTTAGATATTAGGAAGAATTTTCTCACTAGGAGGGTAGTAAAATACTGGAATAGGTTACCCACAGAAGAGGTGGAATCTCCCTCCTTGGAGGTTTTTAA
Organism: Gavialis gangeticus; assembly: GCF_001723915.1. Classification (NCBI taxonomy): domain Eukaryota; kingdom Metazoa; phylum Chordata; order Crocodylia; family Gavialidae; genus Gavialis; species Gavialis gangeticus. The sequence goes on along the minus strand of NW_017729024.1, from coordinate 67,999,819 downwards.
AATCCAGCTAGACAAAGCTTTGGCTGGGATGATCTAGTTGGGGCTGATCCTGCTTTGAGCAGGGGGTTGGACTAGATGACATCCTGAGATCCCTTCCAACCTTAACTGTCTATGATTCTATGAATTTTTTCATGAATGGGACAACAAAAAGACAAGAAAGAACAGCTGTATGTTTTCCAGGGGTAAGAAAAAGTGACATAGTTACAAATTAGTTCTAGGGTCTAACACAGTTACACTCATGTTGAATGATACCATGCTCTGAAACAGTGGTTTTCAACTTTTTTTCATTTGTGGACCCCTAAAAAATTTTGAATGGAGGTGCGGACTCCTTTGACTTGTAAGTGGGGGTATTCACCTGCTTTTGACTGATCACTGTCATCTTTCACAAACTGCTTAAACATAGGGGTTTAAACCCCTTAAACCTGGGGCGGTCTGCAGACCACAGGTTGAAAAGCACTGCTCTAAAAACAATGCTGTAGATTTCAAGCAACTCAGCTGAAACTGATTTCACTGGACACTGAGTAAAGGTAGCAGAACTGGGGCCTATCTGATGCTTTCTAATAAATGCATTAGGAATGTGAAATATAGTGATAGTATCACCTTGTGACTCAGTTTAGGCAATCCAGCAATTGTGAAATCACTGGCTGACTGCCATGATCAGCTGCCATGGAACAGTTGCATTCCAGCCTTTCACTGGACTCCTGAAAAGGATCACTTGCCATGAAGTATTTTTCCTCTTCTTTCATAATCACTCCTCCAGAATAGATCAAGTTACCTTCTGAAAGAAAACACAATCGTATTCTTTATTCTGCTTTTGCTCTCTTAACACCCTTGTCCCTTTCACATAGTATGTCCTCTCGCTTGCTTTGGGGCTCGAGGAATGCTTGAACCTCCATGCTATTGTTCTAAGATGCGTGTGGACAGAGAGAGAAACCTGTTTGGAAAGTCTGACTTGAGGATTTAACCCAGGGCACTGCTGACACCTGCTGGCTCTAAAATGTTTTGACTCCGGAGAGGAGAGTGGCTGTGGGATAAATCTATGACCTGGTTATTAGCTGGTCTTGGGTGACAGAAACTGAGCCTTGTGCAGATACTCCTAGCACGTGCAAGCCGAACTGGTCCTGCCACTGAGCACTACTGCTGACACCTCCACAAAAGCGAACAGCCCGGATCTGGGGCTGGGGTATAGTTCAAGGCTTAGGAGGGCGGGTTGTTTCTCAGAACCAGCCCAGGAAAAACAGTTCCTGGAAACATTTTTCAGATGTCCAGCCAGCCGGCGGGGCAGGGGCCCTCCGAGGCACTGGACGGGAGGAAGCCGCACAATGTCTGCAGCCACTTCCCCGTGACTTGAAGTCTCCCCCCCCAGGGGTCCTGGATGCTTGGCAGGTTTCTCTTGGAGGGACACAGCCTTGTAACGGGGCTTGTTTTCATTCTGTGCACTTGGTTTCTTGCTTTCCGGGGGGGGAAGGACGACGACTATTTTGAGTCAACCGTGGCACTAACTCCTTCCAAACGAGGCCTGAGGGACTCTCCCGCCCCCCGCGTGGTGTTGTGCAGCCGTCCCCTCAGCCCGGCTCCCTGAGGGAAGCTCCCCGTAGCTCCCGCCCCCGGGCCCGACCTCAGGCTGCGCAGCTCCCCCAGGAGACAGGGCATTTCCAGGGAGCTTCTCCCCCTCAGCTGCGAGCGAGGCAGACTGACCGGGCTCCTGCGGCCGGGCCGGGGCGGGGCCTGAGGGCGGAGGTGGCGGCCGCCACCTGCTGAGCGAAGCCGTCCCTGCGGTATTTAGGCGAGTCGGGCCGGGCGCTGTAGTAGGCGGGAGTTGAGCAGAGTGAGGTGCTAGCATGACGGAGGGTGGTGTGGAGAACCCGGTCTTTGAGCCGCCCAGTCCCGACCTGAGGCGGCAGCAGCAGCAGCGCAGCGCTGGCCCGCCGCGCCCGCCGCCCGCGCCGCAGCAGGTGTATGAGGAGGGGCCGTGCGGCTGGGGCCGCTTGGCCCCCAGCGCTCTGCAGCTCTGTAACAACGCCGAGGGCTACTTGGCCGCCTACAGCCTGCTGGCCATCTTCCAAGGTAACCCCGGCCTCTCCTCGCCCTCCTCTCGTCCCCTGCCTCAGCTCTGCGGCAGCAGCTGCCGGCTCTTTGCAGGGAGGGAAGTTGAGGTTGGGTGAGGACGTACACAGAAACCTAGAACGCTTGGTTTTGAAATGATATTTTTTTGTTAGGCCAACTGGGGAACTGTGAGGAAGTAAGGCAGTGCAGCAGGCTGCCTGTGAGGTGGTGGCATCTCCATCCTTGGAGGCTCTTAGGGGTGAAGCCCTGGCTGGGATGATGTAGCAGGGGCTGGGCTGGGTGACCCCCCTGAGCAGGGGCAGGAAGGCACCTTTCCATGTTTCCCAGCTGCTACTTGTGGATGGGGGTTGAGGTGACTTGAGAATCTGGCCCTCCAGCTGTGGGGCTGCCTGCAGAAGTTGCAACTTTTCCCTCAGAGGAGAGAGTATAGGGTGGTGGGGTGCCTTTCCTCCCTCTGCTCTCTCCTTTTGCGGACAAGGTGTCCTGCCTCAATGGGCTGCTGCTTGGTTGAGGCTGCAGAGTCCTTGGAGTTGGTTGGTTGCCAGCTCTGGATGCCAGTACTTGTTTTCTTGATGTCAGTGTGCCCTCCTAGTGTTTCCTCCACCAACTGTGGGATCTTGGGCTGTTGCTGAGCTGGGAGCGGAGTGTTTGTCTTGGGAGCTGAGTTGAGATGACAAACCACAGCAGTGTTGGAAAACTGTTCCCTAAAAAACTCTCTCCCAACCCAAAATCCAAATCTCTCCAACTAAGCAATGACAAGCAATAGGCAAGTGCCAAGGCAAGCTGGCACTGCCTTTCACTCACCAAGAAAGTATTAGTGAACGGGAAGTGGATTTTTAAACCCTTGCTTTCCTCATGCTGCTAACCAGTGTAGTACTAGAAAGAAAGCTACGCTCTAACTGAATCTGCTGTTGTGCATCAGCCCCGAGGACCCTAATCCTGGCAACCTATAACTCTGGGAAGTTGTATATGTACCTAAGTCTCTGCAGGACTGGGACTGACATGGGCAGGGTAACTTAAGCAGATCTTACAAACACCTTGGGCTTTACTGAGTCAGAAACAAATAGTTTCTTCCTGACTTCTTAAAATAGGTGGTTCTTGACCTTGTTGGGCTCAAGGCTCCCCTCACTCTTGAATACAGAAAAATAACAGAGCATTCTTTCTTTTGCTAAGAACTCCTCGGGTCAGACTGTTTTTAACGCTATCATACAAGTAGTCTTGGTGCAGTCCTAGAGATGTGGGAATTAGTTCTGTCAAGTACTTTCTAGATGGCATGGGTAGTGTAGCTTGAGGATGGATGTGGGCCTGACTCGCATCAAGGAATCATGTGTATAAAGTCCTATCTGATGTTTCTTCAGAAGCTGTTTTTTAAAATTAAATTATTTTGTGAGAATTTTCATAAATTCATTCATATGGAGGCGAGGGGGAGGCAAGACTGAATTTATTTTCTGGAGAAAAGGCAGAGAGCCCTGTGCTAACAGTAGGCAATAGACTGGTTATGAGGGCATTTGCTTGGGTAGTAGAAGACTTAGTCGGAGCTGGTAGGCTCTTCTGGGACAGAGTTCTCTTCAGATTTTGATTAAAAATGTGATTTCTGGACACGAGTTTTGGAGACCTGAACCGTTTTCATGAAAACTCTCTTATTTTTGAGAAGTTGACATCTTCTGATGAACTTGATGGATGTGGTGGTGGGGAATTCTACTGACTAAGCCTAGAAATGTTGCCCAGATAGATTTGCTTGCCTTTTTTAAGACAAGAATCTGTATAGACTTAGATATGATATGGCAGACACTTTAAAACTTCTTGATATGGGTCAGCCTTGGTTGATGTCCTTTTAGTAGTAAAACTGTGAGCTATTTTGAGTAGAAGTTGCCACTTATGGTCTGTTATTCTGATGTACATAACCTCTGCTAGATATGGGAGAAAGCAAGTTAGCTTCTTATTGACGCTTGGCAATCTTGCTCTCCATTGAAAACTTTCTTTTCACTGTGTCTGGGGAGTTAAGGGGAGTGTTTTTCTAAAGCACCCAGGCTTGACTCTAATGTCAAAGGAGTTGTAGCACTCTGGCAAACCGTGCCATTAATCTATCAACTTTTAGAAACTACTATCAAGGTCCCTTTTGAAAATCATGTTGCTTCAAATATTTGGAAACTGGAAGGAAGGGGTATGGTAGGTTTAGTTTAGTTTGTTTTTTTACTAGGCAGACTTCTTTGCTTACAAACTCCTATTAGATGGTAGTAGCATCCAGGTTTTTATAGTTAAGTGCCTTGAATTTTTGGTTTTGTGGTGCTTATTACTTGGCCTTAAATGAGTAACTTTATGCATGTCTTTGTATCATTTTTAAATAGTACAAAGTGAAAAAATGTCTACTGTCTTTACCAAGGTTCAAAAGGTTTTATAATAGACCAAACAAGTTGAGAATAGCCCTTTCAAATGGGAATTGGCACTTTTTAATGATCTATGCTAAACCCAGTTAGAAAACTTGTTTGATTTGAACTTCAAACTACACTTCCTTATTCCTTGTGGTGCCAGTTGCCAAGTCGCTATGTTTGTTTAGTTCTTGAGTATTAAGTATCTCTTTTGGGCCATGGCCCAAAACAGTGAATGGCTCTTAAGGTACTGGGTGCTGACTTGGACCAACCAAGTTGTATTTCTGGTTATGTAGCAGACCATCCTTGGTCTGTTAACTCAGAACTATTGAGATCCACATGCATGTTTGCATACTCAGCACTACTGCTGACACCTCCACAAAAGTTAACAGCTGCTTGCACTAACAAGACTTATTATAGGCTTTCACTAGCAGGAAACTTGCTTATTTTTTTCCAAAAACAATTTTTTTTATAACTATAATGTAGATAAAGTTGCTGTAATATTTTATAGCTTTCTAATAATATTGTGGTTAGTGAGGTTGAAACAACTTTATGCCAGGTTCCAAGAAGACTTTGGCATACAAGTAAAAAGCCACTGTGTAGCAGTTTGCTACTCTTACAGGTGCCCAACCTCACTAGGCACCCCTCTCCTTGAATTGAAAGCCCGTACCTGCTTGATGTCCTGATCCAGCATGCCTGGACTGGCTCTAGCTGAAATATAGCCAATCCCTATGTGAACCCAGTGGGACTGAGAAACTCGGTTGTGGTGTTTATGGGAGATGTGCTCTATCTACAGTGAACACATCCCAATAGGTGTGGGGTCTGAAATAGTTGTAGCAATTTTCACATAAACTGCAACTGCTAAACATGGAGGTAGTCACTATTCTCTAATGGAATAATTAGAGCACCCCACTAGAAGTAGGGGAGCTGGATGCTGTTCTTCTATTGACTAAAGTGAGTTCCAGCATACATTCCTGACCTAGAAGAGTGCCGTACCTACCTAGCTACAGACTTATGGAGATGGAGAGCAGAGATGCTTTCTGTTGCAACTCTGCTGCTACTAAGAAATGAAAGGGTGTATGGTGTTGAGGCTTAGGATTTCTTTTTTTTTCTTTTGGGACAGAAGAAACTTTTATAACTTAAGGGCAAGTGTACTAAACTGTGTGGAGGAAGTCCCCTGGTCCTCTACATCTTGTTAGAATCCAATGATCTGTTTCATATTGGGGTGGGGGGAAGTACCAATCTGGTTCCCAGACTCACTGCATCAAAGACTTGCCCTCTTGTGGGGCTAAGCCACTGAGCTACACAGCCATGCCCTCCTGCTCCATCAAATGCATTTTTGCATTGCTCTTTGTATTATAGCCTAGCCTTCATGGGTACCCATGCCTCAGAACCACCTTCAGATTGGGGTTATTGCACTGTTTTGGAATTTTGAGGGTGTGGCTTTGAGGTAGAGGAAGACTTGGAACCCCTGTCTCCTCCTTCAAAAGAACCCACATTTCTTTTTGGATGCACAAAAGGAATATTGCTCCTTTGGCAGCTGAACTTTAAAAAGAGGTAAGTTCTCACTAGTTTTCATTCTTGGGAGATTCTAGGCTCTGGATCCCAAGTACTACATGAAACCCTATTTTGGGCATCCAGGCTAAGGACAGATGTTCAAAAAGCCTGAGCCTGAATTGATTGCATTTTTGCAGGTTAGACTAACCTGCCTAGATTGAATTGGTTTGCAGCTGCACAGACTTTCCCTCTGGACTGAAGAAATGCAGGCATATGCCTGCAGTGGCTTGGGTTGTGGGGGGGGTGGGCATTAGAGCAGCCCTCCTTTCCCTTCTGTGGTGCTGAGCAGAGGGGGTTGGGGGGCATGGCCAGGCCCTGGCAGGACTTTTGATTAGGGAGGGGTTTAAACCCCTACCCTGCCTGCATAGTCCCAGGCTTTTCTCTGCTTGCTGCTTAAGGTGTGAGTGTTGCCAGACCCCAGCTGTGGGCTAGCACTCTGAGGCAAAGCAGGTATGTGGAGTGATACAGTACTTTTCAATCTCCCCCTCCTGGCTTCTTCATACTGTCTGCAAACCTGACAGGTGAGGGAGGGAGCTGATAGCACAGTATTTATCAGCCCATCAACAAAACAAGCTTCTCATTAGTTCAAGCTCTTCTTAAACAGCTTTTTCCAAGGAAGGAATGGAGGAACACTACCAGTTCAGGTGTTGACTAAAGCTCTAAGTGGACACTGTTCTGTGTGCCTGTTCCAGTGAAATTGGATGGACACTTGCACCTACCCACTTATGCATTAGCTAGCATACCACATGTTTGGGGTCTGTACTGTGGGAGATGGGGCTAGTTCTTGGTGACTCTGCTTGATGCATGGTCTATTTTACATTTTACTTTTGACATAAAATATTTACTCCAGACCCTGGATTCTGTTGTGAAACCAGGTGCTCTAAAGAAGCATTATGTGAATGTGTCTGTCCTTCTTGTATTGGATTTGGACCCCTGTAAATAAGACTGCTATTTACAGTCTTGCAGTGTTGCTAGTGTCAATGGGAGTTTTGAGAAGTTTCTCTTGCTTAACTAGCTTTAATTGCCTCTGTTACTAAATAGTGATGATGCATCAGTTGACCATGTGTAATAGGGAAATATTCATTCATTTAAAATATTATTGAAAGTTAATAGTGGTTGTCAGGAAAAGCACTGCATATGCACACAGACTCTCAATGAGATGTGCATCTAGCGCTTAATTCAAAGTAAGTTTATATACTGGTGACACAATAGAAAGTGTCTTTAAACAAATGCATATCGTATAGTTAATCCATCTCCTGGGTTAGGGAGGGATACGAAGCCTAATTTGATATCAACGTGGCTTAGATTTGATATCCAGGTTTATAAATTGGCCCCCACTGCCCTTCCATAAGACAATAGGTCACGCTTTAAAAGAATATTGTAGCTCTTGCATATCCCGACTCTCTTTAGATCGTATCTAAAACAAACTTCCCACAATTGTTTGGCAAATTGTAGATGCAGAGTTACAGTGGTCCAAACAACTGGAATTCCATTGTTCACATAGTGATATGGTGCAAAATCACTTCTAATGTAGCTACAAGTCTACCTGCCATTCAGAAGCCAGTATCTGAGAAGGTGAAATGTTCTCTGCTGATGCCAGTCCCCAGAGTGGTAAAATATCACCAGTATTATCTAGCATAGTATTGTCTTTTATCGAGCCTCCAAATAATGCATCGAAAAGTTTCCCTCCCACCTTTTCTCGCGTGGGAAGGAAGGAACTCTCAATTTTTACTGGAGCATAGACTATTGAAAGCTGAGAAATAATTCAGCAGCTTGAAATGGAATAGTGTGGTCTAACTTAAGGCTTGTCAGCAATGCTTATAACTTAATGAGCTATATAAAGACTTTGCAGTGTAGTAGTCATTCCTGAAAGCAGCTACCATTGTTAGTAGTTAATAACTTTCTGTATGTCACACAGAGCTGGCTAGAAAACTGCCTGCTTTCTTTTAGCTTTGCCTTTTCTGGCCTCTTAAGGTGTTGGTATTCCCACATTTCTGGAATATATTACTCTGAACTTGTAAGGCAGCATGTGCTTAGGTGACTAAATTTGAAGTCTGAGTCACTGCTGCATGTATGCATTTGTGTATTAGTAAATCCAGAATACATGTCCAAGTTGAACTACAATGAGTGCAGATCCTACAGTATACAGCTGCAGGAGGGCATGATAATAAACTGTCTTCACTCCTGTTTCCAGATAGTGTCCCCTCCTCTGTGAGAACCTGGGCTTTGCTTGTGTAGGTGGATCTTAACTCTTTGTGCTGATGCCAGCAATAAGATGAGTAGAGTAAGGTAGACTTAAATCATTGTCCACAACCCTACTCTAACTATATTCTGCCCATCTGGAGGGGGTTCAGGTACTTGAGCAAACACTTAGCAAGCAAAGCTAAGGGGGATATTGTTTACGGTGTGCTTTTCCACTAAATGTATATATTTCAATTGTGTTCTCTATTTATAGTAAGATTTTTCTAAGAAGGTTGGGAAGAACAGCATGTAAATCTGAAGAATGTTACATGTCCAAACTGATGTTTTAAATTATGCTTGGGCACAATGTCTGCAATCAAAGCTGTGACCAGTTGCTTCCATTAAACACCCTAGAATCTTAACCACTTAAAATCAAAGCTTTGCAGCCACTAAGCTAAATGAGTAGCTAAATGGTTAGCTGCAGGAAAGCTAACCATTAAACTAGTAATAGCTTTAGTAAAGAAAGTAAAAGATGTAAATATTTGCTAATGGATAACATCCTAATATTTTGATTTAATACCTAGCGTAGCCATGTGTAGTAGTCTTCAGGTCATGACTAAAATGCAGGTAGTTGAAACACCTTTTTTTGTTAATGTTTGCTCTGAGTTGCAACCTGCTATTGAGATCTTCTAGTTTTCCTCCCTTCCTAAAGTGATTTTTTTTTTTTTTTT
>NW_017729024.1:67983426-67990825 GCF_001723915.1 Gavialis gangeticus | reverse complement strand
TTTTTTTTTTTTTTTTTCCCCCATAATATGGGGTCCCTAAAAATTCACTAATCTTCCTTGAAGTTGTTTGCTGTCTAACTATTACCACTAATTTAATTGGATTGCAGTCTCATAATGTGACCCTCAATATGAATTGATCAAGGGGAAACCAAAACTGACCAGACCAGTTTAGAATAATGTTTAATGATTCAGTAACTTTTTTTGGCTTAGGCTTTAAGCTGCTGAGTAGCTCACCTACTTCATGTGAGTGTTTTGAGGCATTAGTAATGTTTAAAATGCTATATGCATGCCAGACAGTGAGTAGTGGGGAAAAAACAGACTTGTTTGCTTATTCCAGGTCACTGGCTCTCTTAATAGTCACTTCTCTTTAAGAAGGAAAAACTTAAGTCCTTGATTAGCAGCATTTGAGATGCTTAAATTTTTTTTTTCTAGTAGGACTTGTGGTATCCATAGTTACCATATGTTCATGGTCTGAAATCACTTCAGCTCCTTTTTATGCTCTGAGAGAGGTTATGGACATGTTTGTAGAACTTCCATGGTGCCTGGTGGGGCCCCTACAAAGCCATTGCTAGATTCTTGGCAAGGAGCAATACAAGTGCCATAATGAATCAAACCAGTGGTTCCTATAGCTTATTATCTTCTCTTGGCTATATCTGAATAAAGTTCTCTTATAACTGGACAAGGAGTGGGAGGAGTTTGTGGGTTTTTAAGATGGGGGATGTGGGCTTGGAGGGTATGTTTTGTAGAGCAGGGGAGAAATTCCTGTGTGAGTATTGGGTAGGAAACAGTCGGAATCAGCAAGAAGCGGGTGTTTGGCAGGGGAGACTGGGCAGGGAGGCAGTAGCTACAGAGGGGGATTTGAAATTCTTGAGGTTTTTTGGGGTGTTTTGTGGAATAGCATTTGTGGGTTGCTGGTTTATGGTGAGCTTCTCTCAGACTTTAGGATGTGGCTAGATGTAAATCTTACACACCTTTAAATGCTATCTTGTAATATTCATGTAAGAGCTACTAGAACAGTATAAGGCAGGTAGGGATAGGGTAACTTTTTTCCTTTTTGTCTTGTCATAACTTTTTTTTCTTTCTCCTTCTCCAGGTATTGTAGTAAATGGCCTGGTAAATGTTAGCATCTCTACTATTGAAAAACGTTATGAACTGAACAGTTCCCTCACTGGATTAATCTCTTCAAGCTATGACATCGCATTTTGTGTACTGTCACTATTTGTATCTTTCTTCGGCGAAAGAGGGCACAAACCAAGATGGCTTGCCTTTTCTTCATTTATGCTGGGATTAGGCTCGCTTGTATTTTCCTTACCACACTTCTATAGTGGAACATACCACTATGGATCCAAAATTGAAGGTAGGTGATGTGTCTTTTAATTTTTAAGACAACAAAAGCCAGCAATACTAGCATGTAACTGAACATGTATATGTTTGTATTAATACATTATATCCTCTAGTCAAAATCTCCTGACACTTTTTTTTTTTTTCAGAAGTGTCTTATGGGAGATTTTCTGTGGTAGGAGAGGGAACAACATTCTTTTTTTTCTACCTTACTGGAAGTTTTGTTGTATGGAACTGTACTTGCCTGTAGCTGGGTTAGGCTCGTGTGTAGGCTCAGAGTTAACTATCTTACACTGCACATCTTAAGATAAGAAACATAGACTTAAATGGTTTGGCTTTCCTTGATATTTTGTGTAAACAAATACAATCCTATTTCTAAGATGGTTCTTCTGAATGCCTGTAGCCAGTCTATTGTAGCTTTTCAACCTGTGACTTTACTTTTGCTAAACATTTTGTGCATCTCTTCTAAAAGAGGACTTCTTCCTCCTGGTTCTTTATCAGATTAGTAGACTAAAGCCAAGCAGTTTTACTGGTCTAAGTGTCTAGAAGCCAGCATGGCTTTGGGCTTTGGCTGCCTCTTTTATTTTCCCCCCCTCTGGCATGCTTTCATTACATCAGGCAAGAATCGCCTGTAATTGGTAGGAGAATCTCAGTAGCTTTGGACAGTAAACTCTTTTTATTTTGGAACAGCTTGCAACTGGAAGATCTCTTGTGCCAAAAATACATCAGCCTTATTTGATTTGGTACTTTCCCTGCTGCTACTCCTGTAAGTTGGGCTTCCTTTGATTTGTCCTACTTGTATAGGTGTGTTTTGTAGCAAGATGTGTTGGGGTGTTTTTTTGTTATACTGTACTTGTCTTCCTCAATCTTCCTGCTTCAGTCTTTCCTATGTAAGTGGTATGTGGGGGGAGAGGGGAAGGAAGAACTATTGCACTCCAGCAGTCTCGGTCCATTCATCCTCGGTGTGCTTCCTTCAGTTACAGGACTTGGCTTAAAGCCCCAGGATCCTTGTGCCTGCCTCTGGCTGTGACTTGTAGCTTTGGAAGTATCTGTTCAGAATTTGTCTATCTACTTTTGTGCTAGCTTAATGTCTCCCATGGAAGTACTGTGAGGAAATACCTTCCAAGGGGGTGGTATATGTATGTGGCTTCATCTCTACCTACAGCTTGCTTTTCTCTATTTGGCCTATGGCCCTGGCTTTTGGTTTGGGGAGGGAGTGGGGGGGAGGAGGAACATAAGAAGAATCTAGCCATGTTTAGAATAATAAAAATTTTCTATTAATCACTAATCAACTTGATTTGATGCCTTTTTAATACTGAGCTCAGATTTAAGCGAGTATCTTGCCCTCCACATTCACTCTAAGTTGTTGCTGTATTTAACACAATGGGGAAGGCTTTTATAAATCATTCTGTCTATCATAAAGGCAAATTTAGAGAGCAGAAAGCAAGTTCAATCACTATGTTAAGCAAAATCAATTGGGCATGACTATAATTGCCAGAGTTTTTGTGGTACTCAAGGAGAAGGAGCCGAAAATGATTGCTTGTGAAGTGACCTTGTGTTGAGTCTACATCTACCTTTTGAGTAAGAGTGGATGCAAGTCCATTTTTTAGCCTTAAATATTAGTATTATTTTTTTGCCACCAATGTTTTTTATCCACTTGCATAAATAATGCATTTTCTGAGTTGTGTGTTTTTCTTAGTTCAGAAGTCGTAGCTTGGAATCTGAAGGTTGATCTGGGTTCTCTCCCCCATCTTGTGTAGGTTTTGACTTTTTGTCTCTTTTATGCTATGTAACCTTTAATGCTTTAATTTTTTTCTCAAGGTAAAGTGTATCTAGGTATCTATTTTATACAATACATGTTTTTATAATGGTCCATTACTGAAATTGCACTAAGGTAGCCTAGCTTATTCCCAAAATCTCTTCCATCCTTGCCTAGCTTTTTTTTAAAAAAGGAAAAGGAAGCAACTTGTTGCGGTAGTACAAAGTGCAGGAAGCAGAAAACGGACCTAACAGGCAATAATGCACTTTTCTTGGATGTTTCCATTCCACTTAGTAAGCAGTCCTTTTTTCCCCTTTTTAAACTATCATGTGTCTCTGTGTCTCTGCTTTTGTGGGAATGTGACAAAATTGGTAAGATGCAATTTCTGTGATCTCTTACAATAGCTGCCTACTACTTGAGGGGAGAGGAGGGTTGGAATGGAGTCTCTCTCCAGGAATAGAGGTCTTGTGTGAGAGGTTGTCTTAGCATTTGGCTTGCCACTGAGCAGTTGGTCTGAAAGCAATATTCACTACTGTTTTTCGAGCAAAACGTAAAACACATCAGTTGATGTAGGTGTTCCCTCAATGCTGCTTTTTAAAATTGCAACAGTATTATTGTTTATAAGGCAGTTTGAGCAAAACTACTTGAAGTGTGAGACTTACAAATGGGCTTCATATAACTGCACTCCAGGAAACACTTTAGTATGGTGCTATTTTTTGGGGGGGGGTTTTGGCCCACTTTCAGGTAGGAAAAAGCATTTTCGAGGTGTGCTTGTGAAACTTGTTAATGAATTGCTTAAATTCCTCTGAATTTCATTATAAATGTGGTTTGTGTTGAGGAGGAAACAGAACTTCTCCTTTCTTGGAATAAATGGCACTGAGGGTAAGATACTGAATATGTCTATTTACTTGTGCCTCATGAAGAGCATACACACAATTATGGATGTACTGTGTCACTAGTTTAACAATTATTCCAACATGTCATATAGAAACAAATGGATCTCTAAACAGTTTTTCTTAATCTGTAAGATTTTTGGTTTGTAGTGTGATCTAATAAGCAATATTTTGGCTGTGAAATTTCTAACTTTTTAGAATGAAGATAACCAATGACTAATCAACTCACTTTTTTAATATGAAACGGCTTAAAATAGTATTAAGAACCTCTTTAATAGGTGCTTTTCACAACACACTAGTTCTGAGGTTATAATAAATCCATTTATGCTTTTCAAAGCACTGTACAGAAACTGAGAAATCCTGAAATCCTTTCTTGCATGTTATTTCCCCACTTATTACAAGGAACTAGTTTTTTTTTTGCGTGTGTGACATGGTGATGGAGTCTACACGATGAATACAAGTTGTTTTGCCCAGTGAATTAGATCATTTACCTCCATACTCTCTCTGAATGGAAAAGGGGTGGAAGATAAAGAACTTGAATTGTTTGACAGTTTCTCAAAGCAAAATAATGACAAAGTAAGAGCATTGCTTCTGTAGGTGCAGTGTGGTATCTCCAAAGTATTGCTCAGCCAGTTTTGACTCTACTATCCTACTTGTTGACGTGCATATCAAATCTTCCTACTAGTACATCCAGTTCTAGTCTTCCAAATTATAATTCATGTGACTTGGCATTTGTCATGGGTGGATGTATGCTGTTCAGGGAACAGGCTAGTAAGGTAAAAGGGGGCAGTGTTGCCTCTTTTAGTAAAGATTAATATCCTCATCCTCTACTCCTTTCTATAGTACATGAGTTACCTCCTACACTCTGTAGGTTTAAGATAAAGGGGTATAGACAACAAGGGAGATGTCACAGGGGGCATCTAAAGTTCCCACACCAAGAGGAGATGGCGGACAAGGCCCTCTTCAACTTAAGGGTTGTGAATTAAAGGATCTGGAGCCTTGAGGGAGGGAGGGGATGCTAGCTACTAGGACATCCTGCTAAGGTGGAAACAACAATGTACAGGCAGTCCAGTAAATGTTTTTTCACTCTTGTTTTAGAATGGACATTTAGCATGGGTAACAGAAACCAGCTGGGTGAAAGCTTTTCTTGATTTCCTACTTATTAATAGGGAAGAACTAGCTAAGAATCTGAATCAACTTGGGGTAGGCCAGGAGCCTGTGGGATGCAAGTCAAGGGAGCGTGGAGAAGTATGGGGGGGGAATTTGGCTGTAGGCTGATTATATTAAGGGCTCAAGATCATGGTTGCTCAATACAAAGGAATGGTGGGAAGTGTGGCCAGAGACCAGCTTTGCTAAACAAAGAGCTCTGATGTTCATTGGTACTTAAGGGAATCTATCAAAGTGCAACCTTGGCTGTTTTGCAAAAGATTAGTGCAAGCATGTAGGGACAATTGCATGTCTGGGGAAATACAAAAAGAAGAAAAAATGGCAAAGCATCCTAGATATCACAGAAAAAAGGGTGGGAAAAGATTCCTTTTTCCAAAAGGAGAAGGAAATTGGGTAATAGGCAAAGTATTTATACTTTTCTGTGGAAACCAAACTTTTTTTTCTTTAACTGACAAATGGTAAGGATAGCGAAGATGATTATCAATTTAGAATAGGAAAGAACAGGTTAAACTTCAGATTGGCTGTGCTGGAGAAGACTTGATCCTAGAATGTTCTTGGAGTTCGCTGAAGTAATTGCAGTCCCTGGCTGTTTATCTGTACTACTAGAAGTCGGCTAGAACCTCACCTACTTGGAAAAGGGGGGAAAAATATAGTGCGCCACTTCTTAGGGAAGGGAGGATCTGTAGAATTACAGACTAGTTGGGCTAAGACCAATATGTAGATGGATACTAGGACCATATTATCAAGATGATAACCTGTTTCTAAGCACCTAGAGTCTAAAGTGTCTAGAATGGCAGAAGGACTTGCTCTTAAGTACTTGCTTGACTTTCTTCAGTACCCAGATGGTGGGCTTTGTGAGTGTGATACCTCAATAAAGAGAAGCTTTTGAGGGTGGTTTTTTTTTTTTAACCATGGCATTCTCATAAGTAAGCAAAGAACTTACAGTCCTGATGAAACTATATAGTAAGGTGCATGTGGAATGGGTCTAGTAGAAAGCAACAAAAAGTAAAGGTCTAGAAGACCTAACTGAAGTTTAGAAGAACTAGCATTGGTCTCTCTGGAGATAAGGCTACTGAATGGGGGATTTGGGTCTTCAGATGCAGAATTGATGATCCTCTTTAGAACCACCCTTTCTTCTGTGTAAGTAGGGAACAGGATAAGAAGTGATTAGTCTTACCTTGAAATAAGAGAATTTATAAGCTAGAAAGAACCTCTGGCAGCATGCTGTAACAGATTACCTAGGAGCTGTTCAGTTGCTTTCATTATGAAGTTTAAGAGGAGTTGGACCCTCTCCTGTCTGCATGGTGTAGGTGAGACTATCTCTGTCTGATCAGGGTGGTGTGTTTGTCTGGTGTGTGTGGTTTTTTTTTTTAGGGGTGAATTCTGATTTGGCTTCCCCCTACCACCATCTCCCTGAGTTCTTGGTTTTTGTACTTAAGAGCAGAATTAAAGTGGCAATAGGCTTAGACTTTGACTTCCAGCTCTTCTTGAGTGTTTGACTTCAACTATACTCTTAATGTGCATTCTGTATATTGCACTGAGGTACCTGTCCTAAACATGCAGTTAAAGCAATGACTATCACTGCTTTTCTTCAAAGAATGCTTTGAGGTTTAGTACCACTTTCCTGTGTGACCTTGTTTCAGAGGGTGGCCCTATATTTTTGTAGGGCTCTGATACATGAAACATCCAATCTGGTCCCTGAAGCTAGGGACAGACATTCAAAAACCTCTGCAAGCTAGTTTAACCTGGCTAGGGTGAACCAGTTTGTAACTGCCCAGACACCCCCTCTGGACTGAAGAAATATAGGCATATGCCTGCAGTGGCTCAGGCTAGAAGCCTGGGGGGGGCGGGCACTAGAGCAGCCCTCCCTTCCCTTCAGCAGTGCTGAAGGGCCAGGCCCTGGCAAGAAGCTGTGACCTGGGGGGCGGTCTTCCCCCATGTTCCTGACCAGCCCAGCAGGGAGTTGATAACACAGTTCTTATCAGCTCATTAAGAAAACAAAAGCCTCTCATTAGTACAAGATCTTCTTAAACAACCCTTTTTCTTCCCCCACCCAAGGAAAGAATGGAAGGACATTACCAGCTGAGCTGTTGACTAGCTCCAAAAAGCCCCAAGTGGGTACTGTCCTGTCTGCCTTAAACAGATGCCTCTCAGGATTTAACTAGAATACCACATACTAGCTATGGTCCATGTTGTGGGAGAAGGGAATGGGGAATTTCTGTGTGTGTGTGTGTGGGGG
>NW_017729024.1:67978041-67983067 GCF_001723915.1 Gavialis gangeticus | reverse complement strand
TTGGGTAGATGCTGCTGTGCCTGCCATATCTGGAACTCCAGCCAGGGAGCAGAGAGGAGGGGCCAACCCAGCTCTGGAGCAGAGAGCCCTACCCATGGCTACAAAACATCTGGATGCTGGGGGACTTGGGCTTAACTTAAACCAGCAAGGGGCCTGGGACAGACATTGCACAAACTGGTTTGACCCAATTTAGTTGAGTCTGTTGCATTCAACCAGGTTTATCTCAAGTTGGTATAAGCCACTCTGAAAATGGCTGAAATGTACTGAATGTCTGTTCTGTTACAGGTTTAAACCAGTTTCTGATTACTTTAAACTGGTTTATGTGTAATATCTGTCTCTAGCCTGAGGAACCCGAAGCAACATCTAAAATTGTGTAGGGTCACACAAGAAGTTAGGTCTCCTGTGCCCATCCTAATGCTACTATTCTATTAATGCTTGCTCTTGCAACAGCAACCTTTTGGGTCTAAAGTTTCAGCAAATACATCAGCCAGTCATGATAACAGATGAATGGTAAAAACTTGACTTACTGAGGTAGTGCTGCATCAAACCACACTTCACTGGTTTAATAATAAAGTCTGTTCCCTTATTCTATTCCTATATAACAGGCATCCCTTTTATTTCAGTAATCCCCTATCTACCTATGACTACTAACAGCATGTTTGGAAGTTGTACAATGATATATTTGGCATGACAAATGGGAAGAGTTCAGTCAGTGGCTTTGCCTGGGGTGGATTACATTTTGATATTGACTACATAGTGCTGTATGCTTACTTAATATTGGAAAACCAAAAGTTGTGTGATGTGTGTAGTTTTAATACTTGACTTGTAAAAACCTGGAAAAAAACAAGTTCTTAAAGTACTATTAAGAATAGTATGTGTGCACATGTACATGTTGGGGGCTCTTTAAAAAAAATCCTTATTTCTTTCAACAGAGGTCTCTAAGCAGGTGACAGATTCCTGTATATTGCTCACCCCTGTTTCCACCTCCTGCAAAGAAGTTTTTTAAAAACTATGTATTAAGACAAGACACCTGTCAGCCTTGACTACTGTGGTGTGAAGGATTAGATTATATTGTATTATCTTGGAACCTAGTATTGAGCACCAGAGTAAATTTGGTCATCAGACTTTTATTTGGCATGGTGACTTCTTAATTTTCCATTGTGTCTACTGGAGTCAGGAAAACTTCCCCCCCCTTTTTGGACACAAACTGGAAAAATGATCTAGTTCTGGGCCCCACACATCAAGAAGGATGTGGACAGATTAGAAAGAGTCTAGCACAGAGTAACAATGTTTAGGGGCATGGGAGGCAAGGCTTATGAAGAAAAGCTGGAAGAACTAGAGTTTTATTTTCTTCTGGAGAAGAAAAGCTGGGGGGGTGGAGAGAAGATTTGATACCAGTCTTCAAACAGCTGAATGGTGATTTACAAAGAGGATGAAGACAGGCTTTTATCTAGTTGTAAGGCACAGGAGTAGGAGCAATGGATTTAGACTGCAGCAGGGGATTTTTTTTTAGGTTGGAGGCTTTAAAAACAACCTCTTAGTAGTTGAGTATTGGAATATAGCATGTAGAGAAAATGGCTCCTGAAAGCTTCCAAGGATGGAGATTCTAGTTACCCCAACACCTGGTGGGGTTGATCCTGCCTTGAGCAGTGGGGCTGTACTAGAGGACCTTGTGAGGTCCCTTCCAGTCCTACTTCCTTGGTCAGACCTTTTTATAGGATCACAAGAAAGTGACATCATTTGAACAGGCCACTGGAGTTGTTTTGAACTGTCTTCCATATTACTCTTTTTTTATCTTTTTTAAGGATTCTGAGAACTTTTACCATGCATACCCCCCCCCCCCCCACCCCCAAGGTGGAGGGGGGTGGTGGGGGGGATGGGACGGGACACTAAGAATTGCTGCTTGGCTTTGAGGGGAGGTAAGAACGCCAGGGTCATTCTTGTCTGAATTCATTCTAAACTTGGCTGCATTTACCAAGGCAGTAACAGTGCACATTCAACATTAGTTTGAGTTTTAAAGGTGCTCTCTGACTACAGCTGCTTTTAACTTCCAGAAGGCTTTAAAATTGTACATTCATAAGAAGCTCACTTGCAAACTGGTGACACTTGGAAGGTGATGCTGAAACAAGAATAGTGGTTTTCTTGGTGCAAGACGTCAGTATCTAGTAACTCTTCAGGTTATCTATAATGGATAAAGTTTGGCTGGGTGTAGACTATGCCTACATAGCATATTGTACCTAACTAATTTTAATTTTTTTCTTGATGAAGGGATGGCATAAGAACTCTAGGTGTAGGCAAAATGTTTGTGCAGTATCCACACTATCCTTTGAGTGCTTAAGAGTGCTAATGTCTTTTAAGGACTAGAACTGAGAATGAAGGGACCATTAAATTTGGTCATGAGACGCTGCCTAAATTCTGTATTCCTGATTTTACTTGTTCTACTCTAACCACTATAACAGAAGTATGCTGATCAGAACATGGGGTGCACATGTCTAATTGTTCAAGAGCATGAAAGGTGCATGTACATCCTTTGGGGAGATGGTGGCCAACTGAATTTAATTGCTTCAGATGGAGCTTGGTATTGATCACCAGTTGAAAGTCCATGTTTTGTTTAAAAAATAAATAAATAAAATAAAAACAACCCCCCACCACTAACTTTTATGATCTATCAGATTTTAGTGAAGGTTTAACTTTCTGATCTTGGAGGCATTGGTAACATGCTGGGATACCTAAATACTGTGTGTAGTTCTGGTTTCTTCTCTTCCTCCCTTCCCCTGCAATCTCCTGAAAAGATCTAGAAGAATTAGAGGTGCAAAGTGCTGATAATGATCAGTGTGAAGGGAAGGAGTTCCTTATGAGGTGGGGACCTATCTAATTCACAGTGGTTGCCACCAGATTATACAGTCCTGATGCAGCACCAGTTGCCACTTTTTTTTTTTGTCTTTTATGACAGAGTATGCTGCCCTCCCCCCATCCTGCTTCAGATTAGCCATTTTTTTTTTTTTTTTCCTGCTTTTCCTATGGACTGGGCTCTTCCATGGGAGACCTACGAAATTTGCAGTTTCTTCAAATCATAAATTTGGTAGGTCCCTACTTATGAGGAGAGTATAATAGTTTAGGACTCATCAGCATACAGATTATGGGGTATGATAGGTTTATTAAAATAAATAGGGATTTATATCCTAGAGCTGTAGAATTTTGGAAAATCCATAAAGACAATTTAGATAAGTTTAGTTTTTAAAACTGTATATACAAAACCAGCCATTGACTGAAGGCTGGTAACTGAAGCCAGTCCAAATGATTGGGTAAGTGCATGGAGGAAAGTTCTACCAGTAAATAGGGGTGCAGCCTCTGGATTGGAACTTCCTAAACACCTGAGTGCTCCTGGCTGCACTGGGAGATGAGCAACATGATGGGGAAAAATTGGGACCTGTCTTTGCACCTTGCCTTGGCATTCTTCTCCTGCCATGACAAGTTTTAGGCCCACTAGGAACTACAAGCCTCCTCCAATAGCTAGGAGGCCACTGAGTACATAACAAACTTTGTTTTGTCATTTTGTTGTTCTCCCCCCCCCCCCCAAATGTGAAGGCAGTAGTTTAAATAATCAGGATGTCACAGGAGCATGGAGCAGAGAACTCTGGCCATTTCTCACTGCTGTCTAGAGGTGTCTAAGGAGCTGTTAGATGTAACCCAGTAAAACTACCAAGATGTGCACAGAATAAGGAAAGGAAGAGAGCTCTACAGTTGCTCAGGTCCAGGCCAGATAGACCTCTAGTCTAACTTGGTAAATGGCAGTTTGCTTATCTTTGTGGGGCTGTTTAAGCCATAAATGACTGATATTTGAGTCACTTCTTTATTTGTCCCTTGCTTAAACAATAAAGGAGAACTGTGGAGACCTGTCCCTCCAAATGTGCCCTCAGAAGGGCTACAAACCAACAAAATGATGGTGCAGAGGAGGTGGGGAAGGGAGTAATGCTTGACTCAAGCCTGCAGGAAGCCTGGGCTTTACTTGCTCCTGCATGGTCTTCAGTTAGGTCTGCCTGAAGCCACTTCTGCTTCTGAGGCTAACATGACGTAATAGTACCTCAATTTGGCTCACTTTTCTACTTGTGGTTGAAAGTCTTGGAAGGAGCAAGAAGTAAACAAAGAAAAGCAACATCTAATTGCCAATCCATGAATAAGTTCAGATTAATCCAGTGGTTATAAAGGAGCAGAGAAGCTGTCAATTCCACAATGACTTTACCTATATTTTAAGATTAGGTTAATAAATAAAGGCTGAAACATTCAACTATAAGGGCAGTTTCTCCATTGGAAGAAATCACTTTGGTGAAAAGAATTATGTCTTAAATTCAGAGGACTTGCTATCGTGATCCTTGCATTTTAAGAGGCGATGTGCAAGAAAGGTAGGACTGGGCATCTTGCCCAGTATTCACCACTAGGGTCATTACTAAAGCTTCTGCCTTGTGAGTCTTTCCACCTTTTTTTTAAAGTAGGTATGAACACATTCTCCAGGGCTAGTGGCAGGTATTCAAAAAAACCTGAGCCTGGATTGATTCAACCTCTGCAAGTTAGCTTAACCTGGCTAGGCTGAACTGGCTTGTAACCACACAGACATTCCCTCTGGACTGAGAATGCAGGCACAATCCTGCAGTAGCTCAGATTAGAAGCCTGGGGGTGGGGGAGGGCTAGAGCAGCCCTCCCTTTCCTTCTGTAGGGCTGAGCTGGGGGGGAGGGTGTGGTCAGGCCCTGTTGGGATGTCTGATTAGGGAGGGGGTGCCCCCCCAGTTGATAATGGAGCACTTAGTTACGGAGGGAGTTGTTAGCATTTATCAGCCCATCAAACAAAACAAAAGCTTCTCTCCATAGTTCAAGCTCTTCAAGCAACTTTTTTTTCCAAGGGAGGGATGGAGGGACCTTAACAGCTACCTGTTGATTTAGCTCCAAAAAGCCTTAAGCTGACACATCCTGCCTGCTTCGTCCTGTTTTCCCACAGCACAGACCATAGCCAGCACGTAGTATGCTAGCT
>NW_017729024.1:67976719-67978030 GCF_001723915.1 Gavialis gangeticus | reverse complement strand
GTTAGCATTTATCAGCCCATCAAACAAAACAAAAGCTTCTCTCCATAGTTCAAGCTCTTCAAGCAACTTTTTTTTCCAAGGGAGGGATGGAGGGACCTTAACAGCTACCTGTTGATTTAGCTCCAAAAAGCCTTAAGCTGACACATCCTGCCTGCTTCGTCCTGTTTTCCCACAGCACAGACCATAGCCAGCACGTAGTATGCTAGCTAATGCTGAGAGGCCTCTGTAAGGCAGAGGGGAGTAGGGAGGGGGTGAGCAGGAAGAAGCCAGGCAGATGCTACTGAACCTGCAGCTTCTGCCAGAGCTCCAGCCAGGGAGCAGAAGGCTGGGGCCAGCCTTCCTGGGCTAGGGCAGAGCTCTGCCCAAGGCTGCAAAGCATCTGGGATGTTGGGACTCTCTGGTTTATCTTAAACCAGGAAGGGGTCTGGGGACAGACATTGCACAAACTGGTTTGACCCAAATTAGTTGAGTCCAATTTAATACACTCAACCTGGTTTATCTCAAACTGGTTTTGGCCATTTTCAAACTAGCTTATGTTACAGGCTTAAACCAACTTCTGATCTCTTAAACTGGTTTGTATAAGGTCTGTCCCTAGTTAAGATGCTCTAAATGTTCATCTGTTTGATGCAGTCTCTAACTTCAGCTTAATGGGTAGGATTTAGTTATTCATTAGTCAGACTTGGCAAGCTTGTCTAAGTGTCTTTTTGCTCTGCTATTGCTGAGAGGCAATAATAATGGATACTTCCCCATAGAACTGGCAGAACGAACACCTTTTTTAATGTTGTAATTGAAGGCTGACTGTCAGAATGAGAAGCTTGACTTCATGATTTTTAAGACCTTTCCAGTCTTGTATGACCCTCTTATTCCAGATAATTGGTAACTGGATGATTTAACACCCCAACTAGAGCATAGTAGTATTTTACATGAAAAGCAGGGAAGGGTCACATCTGCTCAGATGTGTCTATAGAATTAGAGTTGGGATAACTTCAAAATACGAAACTAGTGAATTCAATGGCTACTGATTCCAGACTGCTCTGTTAACGAGGACATTGCGCCTAAAGTACACATTATATTGTAATAATGAGTTCTAATGTCATCTAAATTGGCTGGATTTTAAGTGTGCTAGAATCTAGTGTAGCTTGTTTAATGAGGTGTAAGTGTGCATTTTCCCTTTTTAATCAAAGGGTAAAGCACCTTTTGTATGGGCTAGGTACCCTTTAGGTAGGTGCTAGACTTGTTTTTGAGGCTATTCTGAGTGTTCCCTAGAGTGTGTGGGTGTCTCTTTGTTCTTCTATGGCTCTTTGTCCCCTT
>NW_017729024.1:67975855-67976708 GCF_001723915.1 Gavialis gangeticus | reverse complement strand
GTGTGTGGGTGTCTCTTTGTTCTTCTATGGCTCTTTGTCCCCTTCCCCCCCCCCCACCCTTTTTTATTTATTTACTCTTTTTTCCAGGGACCATAACTTCAACTCAAAGAACTGCCCATGGAGTGTTTCGGTTGCAGTCTGTAGCCAATTAGGAGCTCCCCGGGCATATTGGCTTTCGTTGTCCCATAGTGGAAGGGTGAACATGACAACTGTTAAGATGCTTTAATGCTGTAACTTAAAGGCATTTTGGGTGGGTGACTTAAGACTGGTGTTGATTATCTGATCAGTCTCCCTCCCCTCCCCTCTGAGTGGTAGTGAGTTTCTGTATATGGAATATACAAACTTAGACAAAAATGAGCAGTTTCTTCCTTCAACTAGATTCCTTTAGATCATGTTGCCGATGCTTGACCAGCTTGTTTCTCTTCCTTTTCCTTAATCCTTTTTATTTTTTCCACTTACTATTGAGGTTTAACTGTTTTGGGGAGGAATAGAGTATCCAGCTTGTTTTTCCTACATTTTGGGTGGATGCAGAGGTTCAAGGCAGGCAGGGCTATGAGTAATCTTGATGGAAGCATCTCACTTGCTACTGTGTGCATGCCCAAAATTTTAAAAACCATGGGTAACTTCTTGAATTCCTGCTTGATGACATGGTAGTAATTTTCCACAACCCTCCCTCCCCCAGTTAACTATCAGTGCATTTGATTTCCAGTCAGCTTTTGGGGGGTGGGGGGCTGTCTACATTAAGTAACTCCAGCAACCCATTTTTCCTGAATTGTTTGCTACTCCTTTGACTTGCGGTAGTATTGCATTTGCCTATAGAACATGGGGGGGGGAATGACACAGTCTCTGGAAT
>NW_017729024.1:67965542-67970855 GCF_001723915.1 Gavialis gangeticus | reverse complement strand
AAATTGTTGCCATGTGTTTTATTCTTAAATTGAGTCTGAATCAAATTATTGTTATAAAACTTGTTTTGTCACATTTACCATTTGATGCTCAACCTTAGGTTTTTTTTTTTGTGTGGTGGGTGGATAGTATTTCCTTATGGAATGAGGAAGGCTATGATTTTGTTAACTTGATGTTCATGGGATCTGTCTCATTCCTGAGAGAATGTTTTGGTGTTCACAGCATGTGTTGTCTTTTTGATGGTGGTGTGACTTGGTCAGTTTATAGAATCTAAAAACAAACTCTTAACTTTCAAATAACAGGAAACAGTGCTCATCAACATAGCTGCCTGATGGAAGCACAAACACTTTTTAAAATAGGAAGTGGTTCAGAAATGAGCCTACTGGACTCCTCCAGTGAGCAGAGATCTGACATCCAACAGAGTTGGCTTCTGTATTTTGCTCTTCAAATGTTTCCATCACCCAAGAATATCTTGCCCAAATTCCTCATTTTGAGAGAAGGAAAGAGGACCCAAGATGTGCATAACACTTCTTAAAAGCATTTTGGTGGCTTTATTGCAGTGGCCAGAGCCTTGACACCAGGCAAGGATTGTGTGTGGTCCTGGAAGAAAAGATTGGACCTGTGGCAGACATTAGTTTAATTGTGTCTTAACTCCACTTAATTGCATCTTAAAGTGTAACCTGGTCACACATTCAGGTGACTTTTTTTAATGATGGAATGAAATAGGGAAACCAGCCCCAAAGTTATTGCCCAATGGTTCTAATAACTCTAGCCAGTTGCTACAACATCAGAACTGTTTTTTTTTTTCTTTCTATTCATCACAAACATCAGAACTATATCCTATTTTTTTTACTTTAGCAACTATGGATCTATGATTTTTTTTTTTAGGGTCAGAAGGGACCTCAACAGATTTGGGTTTAAGTCTGACCCCCTACCTACATGGGAGAGTGCTGGGGTTGGATAACCGCAGCCAGATGCCTATCCAGCCTTCTCTTAAAGACCCCCAAAGTAGGGGAGAGCACCACCTCCCTTGGAAGCCCATTCTGAATTTTGGCCACCCTTACCATATCACCCTTATCAGTAGAGAGATCCAAGTAAGACTAACTCATTCTCTTGGAATTGTTAATTTAATGCTTTTAAGTGACGGGTATGTGTTTATGGGTGTGTCTTTTAGATGGTAAAAGCAAGTATAGGACCTCTTACACTTTCTTCCCTCCAAACCTTTCCAGTGTGGTATAGTAAGCACTTGTGATGGGCTTTTCTGCTCTTAAAGTTTGTCACAGGACTGAGTGTTATAGCCTACATCTTGAGGAGATGCCATCATTCAACACTGACAAATGCAAGGTGCTACACCTGGAGAAGAACCAGCACCATACCTACAGAATGGGGAACTCCCTTCTCATCAGTGCAGAGGCAGAAAAAGATCTTGGAGTCATCATTGATGCCAAGATGAACATGGGCCAGCAGTGTGGGGATGCAGTCAGGAAGGCCAACTGCACCTTGGACCTGCATCTGTGGATGCATAACAAGGAGGTGATACACCACCTCTGCAGCATTAGTTGGGCTGCAGCTGGAGTACTGCATCCAGTTCTGGGTGCTGCACTTCAGGAGGGATGTGGACAACATGGAGAGGGTCCAGAGGAGAGCCACTCGCATGATCAGGGGACAGCAGGGCAGGCCCTACAAGGAGAGGCTACAGGACCTGAACCTGTTCATCCTCCACAAGAGAAGGCTGAGGGGGGATCTAGTGGCATGTTACAAGCTAGTCAGAGGGGACCAGCAGGCATTGGAGTCCCTGTTTCCCCCATACACTACCAGGAGTGACTAGGAATAAGTCACAAGCTGGCAGAGGGTAGATTCAGGCTAGATATTGGGAGGCACTACTTCACTGTCAGGGAGGCTAGGATCTGGAACCGACTTCCAAGAGAAGTGGTGCTGGTACAGCAAATTGGAGCCTCTGCAAGGCTGTCAGGCACTGTGGGTCAGCTTGGGGGTAGAGGGAGAACCTGCCACAAAGGTGTCCCTGACCTGACCCAGCCCAGCCTGCCCCCCACTTTGGCTGCTCTGTGCTGTAGGCAGGCCCCTGGGGCAGGCTGCACCAGTGACAGTACTCTGTGCCTGGGCCAGGGTTGCTGCTTCTATCCTGCTCTGCAGCCCATGTTACCCAGTTCTCTTAAGGGGGCCCCCTACAGGCTGACTTGCCCCAGGCCCTACATGCCCCCCCAGGCCAGCACTGACTGCAGTAATGTAATGTGTAACTTGTGTGACCTTAACTGAGAATAGGCTGAAAATGAAGCCATCTTATAACTGTTAACAAGTGTCCCCACACTTTTCTTGCATATAGTATCCTTACAGCTAGCCAGTGCATCAGTCTTTATTGTACAGGCAATCCTCAGACTTGCAACATAATTGGTTCCTGAAAGAATGCATCTTAAGTTGAAACATTGTAACTTGAAACTGATTCTCCCCCTCCTCCCCCCCCCATAGGAAACAATGTTATAAATAGGGGATTGGTTCAAGGCCCAATTACCTTATTTTTTATTACCAAAAATAATCCAGAATTTTGTACGCTAATGTAGCTATGTTACTCGTCTATAATTGATAATGTATTTATACTGTAAATGACAATTGTATTGCTTTGGAAGGACTCCTTTGAGGTGACCTTGGACTCTTTGAAGGGTTCTGGAGTCTTCTCAGGAGTCTTGGCTGCTTTCTTAGTGTCCAAGGAAGTTTGGACAGATGTTCTCCAGGGAGATGGGCAATGCAGTGAACTTGTTCGCTGGTGTGGCATTGCATCAGATCAGGTGTTTGTAAAGTTGAAACGGGTGTCAATTTATAAATGTTGTAACTTGACTCTAAGTCGAGGACTACCTGTAATTCATTTAATGTTCATAAATGTGTGCATCTCTTTTTTTTTTTCTGTTCAAGAAACATGTCAAATATTGGGAACGAATGCTGCCAACCTCACTTGCAATGCTAGCACAAAGTCTTCACTCTCCAACTACCTCTATGTCTTCATCCTGGGACAGCTGCTACTGGGAGTAGGAGGAACTCCCTTGTATACTCTGGGAACAGCCTTCATTGATGACAGCGTCCCAAAACACAAATCTTCACTTTACATAGGTAAATCCTATATGGGTAACTTTTTTTTTTTAAATTTAAGTTGGCACCTAATGCATAGAAATCTGTTTTGTAAATGTATTGACCATAATCTGCTGTTTAAAGCAATCAATTGGATTTGAGGACTTATTTACATACCTGCAGGACCTGCTCTAATAGGTGGCGCACAAATATTTAGCACCTGACCATGTAGTCAGACTGACTCTTAACATCCTAGGCTGACTAAGCTGGAATGAGGGTGGGCTCCACAGTGCTTGGGTACTTCATTTGGTTAGCTCCTCGTATGCACTCATTCCTGCACTCTGTAAAATACAAAGATAACCATGAATGCAAGATGACTGTCTCTAATTATTTTCTAAGTATGAAAAACTTTTTTTAATAACTTTTCCAGGCACAGAATCTTAATTATTGTAGGCTTGCCTGGAGTCTTCCTCTACTGTAGCAGTGGGAAGGAGACTAATCTGGGAGTGGTCAGGTGGTACCCCCTTGCTCCTTACTGCTGGACCCTGCCCTCCCTGAGCACTTGGAAGTGTGGGACATGTCTTTATAACACTGACTTTGAAATAAGCATGCTGGTACCCATAGACTTGGCTCTTATAAAATTTTCATAGTTTGAATGGCTGCTGGTTTTCACCCAGGTACTCTATAAACATATTTAGTCAGTACTTATGTACTGACTTCATCTGTGGTACAAAAAATGCAATGATACTAGTTTTAAGCCATGAGCCTTTTTGGTTTTACAATGCAATTCATTGGACTGGGCCCCAGTAGGCTCTACAGCATTTCAAGCCATGGTGACTCCACAGTTCAGCATTACTCTGTGCAGGCTTGTACTTCAGATACCACTGCTCACCCTCCTCTCTTCCCAATTAGAAGGAAGTGTTCTTGTCTTGAGCCCTGGGATCCTCCAAAACTGTAGGTGCAGATGAGGCACAGGCAACTTGGTCTGGCTTCACCTCATGGAGTGTAGACCTACGCTAATTGGTCACCCCCTCTCCCCCAGCCAGTCACCCAAAGGGATTTGGTTTGAGGCCCCATCTGAGATTTGCCAGATACTTAAAGCTGGTGAAGAAATAATCTGGAAATGGGGAAAGAAAGGTACAGTTTGCACACTTTGACTTCCTTATTCCTGTAGCCAATGTTGTGGCTTACCATGACTTTTTGTGGGGGGGGGGACCTGTTGGTGCTGAAGGGGACTGCAGTGGGCACTACCACGTGTCTTAGGCAGCACCAACCTATCCTTGTGGTAAGTTAACATCAGCATGTTTGCCTAATGGGCTATGTTTCATAATTGTCCTTAGTGGCTGTATTTAATCAACTACATACCTGGTTTCTGTGACTGAGCACATGCTGCTTTTCATAGTAGTTTTAGTGATAGATAATGTATACAGATATAAGAAAGGGGCTCTTCTCTGTGCTAGGTTCTTCCTTTCTCCCTAATTTTGTATTGAGTAAATGCCACATTGCCTTCAAATGACAACTAATCCACTTTGAACATGACTGGGGTTTTATATCTACTGGGCTTGGCATCTAATCTGCCTCAAGATCTAGAAACTAATTCAGCAATTGATTCTCAGTGTACCTGTTAAATGTCTAATGTTTCTTTGTTCACTTATAAAGAGTATTGCACTCAACATTTTATATTTATGTGAAATTCCTATACAGAAGTTAGTGAAACAGGCCTTTATTACAGTTGGGATAAATAATGGTTTTAAACATGCATTTATTATCCCTTCTCCTTTTCTCAAACCTTCTACATTTGACATTGACCTATCCACCATGTGAATTGCTCTTTTAAATTGCTCTTTTCTAAATGGTACAAGAGTCTGCTGGTTAGACTTTCTAGTCTTATCTGCACTAGTATGACTAAACCAATATATACTTCTCCCCTTTAACTTTGTAGTGGCTCAGACAATTTTGCAATGTTCTTGACAACTTCTTATCTTTTGGTTTTGGCTCTATATCACATGTGCATGGGAAGAGGCACAACTTTTGGATTAGATTTCAACCACACTGTAGTAAGGCATTGGTGTGCCTGCCACTTTTTTCCCTAAGGGGAGAAGCTGCTCGAGAGGCAGCTTCCAGCTGGTGTGGGGGCTGATTGAAGGCTTGCCAGGCTGGGGCTATATAAGCCCAGTGCCTGAGCCAGTTGGGGAGCCTAGTCTTGTGATCAGGATCTCTCCTACAAAGAAGAA
>NW_017729024.1:67959471-67960542 GCF_001723915.1 Gavialis gangeticus | reverse complement strand
CACTTGCCAACAAGGTCTATCCAATCCTTTCCTATTTACCCTTGCCTACAATCCTTATTTTTATCCATTCCTTTCACCTTAAGTCTTCCCCTAAAATCCTCTTATTTATTCTTCTTAGCCTGTCCTCCCCACAAAAAAGAAGAAAAAAAAAACCTTCTCATGAAGGACCAAAAGATATAGGGGAAGCAGAAAGAATATTACCTGGGGCAAAGAAGAAGAAAGTTCAGAGAAGAAGAAATGGGCAAGGGGCCTTTGTTTTACACTGATATTGCTTTTGAGTTGCAAGCCTTGAGTCCTGCTGGAGATGGGCTCAAGGCTTATAGAGAATTCCCAACCCCAGAGAAGGGGCTGAGTGGGGATAGAGGGCAGGGGAATAATGCTTCCCTTCTCTGAGCTGGTAGCTGAGCAGGGCACTGAGGGCCTCCAGGTCCAGAGCAAGATGCCCATTGTGCCTCCATGAGTCCCAACAACCCCCCTTTTCACCCCCCCCAGCCTAGCCAGAGGTAAGCAGGGGCCTGTGGTAGGAGGGACTTAGCCCAGCTTCAGGGAGGCAGCTGAGAGGAGCAGAGGAGGGTCACGCCCTCCTGGCGCCTACTTCACCCAGCCACCCAGAGCCACATGACTGGAGCCTTGTGAACAGAAAGCACAAATGGGCATGCTTCTAGGCCTGGCATGTGAGTTTAGTGTGGGAGTTTGAACAAGAGGGGCCCAAGGACCTAGGCAGCATGCCTCAAGGGAGCAGTTGTCACGGTAGTGGCCAAATTACTACTGGTAGAATTGTGGGGGGGATTACCTTGAGGTTCCACCCTGCTGCTAGATCCCTCCCCTCTGGTACTTCTGAGGTGTCGACCCAGACAGAACCCATGGTTCTGG
Organism: Gavialis gangeticus; assembly: GCF_001723915.1. Lineage (NCBI taxonomy): Eukaryota > Metazoa > Chordata > Crocodylia > Gavialidae > Gavialis > Gavialis gangeticus. The sequence goes on along the minus strand of NW_017729024.1, from coordinate 67,959,669 downwards.
CCTCTATTCAGATGGAGCTCCTGGCTGTGGGGGCTGTCTGGCACAACTCCAAGCACATGGGATTGGGAGCATTGCAACCTCCCCTTGTGAGGCTTGCTTTGTATTGAAGTCTCTAGAATCCCAGATAGCCTCTGCACCATGGTCTGGAGCTCCACTTTGTGCCAGCAGGGATGGCAAACAGGAGATTAGGTTTCTACT
>NW_017729024.1:67940404-67954471 GCF_001723915.1 Gavialis gangeticus | reverse complement strand
TTAGGTTTTTTCCGCCCGGCCCTTCCCCCCGGGGGGGGGGGGGGAGGGAAGACCCTAGGCCACCTGCCAGGATCAGGGGTTCAAGAGGCACTCCCATACTGTCCAGCCAGGCATCTGGATGCAGGTTGTCTGCAGCCCCAAGGCTCACAGTCCCAGGGTTGCTACCTCCCACTCCTGGATCTCTGCAACAGGTATGAACCTCTTGCAGCACAAACAGCCTGCAGAGCTGCCAGCTACTGCAAGTGAGGAAGAAACATAACCAGCTATCATCCCTAAGATGGAACCACAGACTGGCTGTTGTGGGTGACTTCCTCCTGAGGGCAACAGAGGGAGCAATCTGAAGGCTTTGGCTTCTATGACCACAGTCCACTCCTTGGGGAGAAAGGCAGTGATATGTTGGAAAGAGACTGCCTCCACCTCACTCCACAGGGGAAGAAGCTCTTCTCAGCCAGAATGGCTGACCTGCTTGACTGTTTTAAACTAAGCTCACTGGGGGATGGGAGGACAACCACCAGAGCAAGCTCACCAAGTATCAACCAGAAAACCAGCAGGTTAGGATGCCAAAAGGAACCCACTTCTATCCCAGACCAGGAACAGATTTTCCGTGGGCACGTGGAAGCCTAGGGCCTCCAAAGGCACACTTACTTGCCTGTACACTAATGCTAGGAGTTTGGGGAGTAAACAGGAAGGACTGGTCCTTCTGTTAAACTACCCCAATCTCATGGGGATCATGGAGACCTGGTGGGACTCCTATGACTGGACTACCAGTATAAATGGCTATACCCTGTACAGGAGAGTGTGCTGAGAAAAAAGGAGCAGGGGTGCAGCTCTGTGTGAAGGACAGCTACACATCCCTACAAGTTGAGATTGGCACCCAAGGAGGATGACTGGAGACCCTTTGGGTTGGAGTATGAGGGGAACATAGTGAAGGGGATACAATGGTAGGAGTCTACTACAGACTTCCAAACCAGGAACAAGTGCTTGACCAAGAATTTTGCCAGGGACCTGTCCGAGGCTGCACACTCTTGGTGTGTGGTTGTCATGGGAGACTTCAATTACTCGGATGTCTCCTGGGATGAGCACTCAGCCAAATCCAATCAGTTGCACAACTTCCTTTACATGCATGGATGAGCTTTACCTGTCCCAAGAAGTTTATGGGCTGACAAGAGGCAGGGTGCTGCTGGACCTGGTACTGGCCAAAGGGAATAATCTAATTGGCAACCTAAGAATTGAAGGGAAGCTGGGTGACAGTGACCTCAAGTTGGTTGCTTTCACTATCCATTGCAAAGCTGGCAAGCCGGTCAGCAATTCAGTAGTCCTTGACTTCAGGAAAGCTAACTTTCATAAGCTCAGGCTTGTTTTTGAGGCCTTGAGAGGCTATGATTTCACAGGGAGAGGAGTTCCTGAGTGGCTGCTTAAGGAAGCTATCCTAGAAGCACAAGGTGAGTCCATCCCCACCTGTAGTAAAGGTGGTAAAAGGGCTCAACAACGCCCTTGGCTCAACAGGGAGTCCATGGATCTCTTGCATCTAAAAAGAAAGGTGTATAATGGGTGGAGGATGGGAAATGCCACCAAAGAGGAGTAGTGCACTGGTCTGCACCTGCAGAGAGCAAACTAGGAAAGCCAAGGCTGAAACTGAACTCTGTCTAGCTACGTGAATCAAGGACAATAAAAAGTCCTTCAGATATGTAGGGAGTCAAAAAGAAAACAAGAGCAACACTGGACCCCTGCTAAACCAGCTGGGGCAGCTGATTACTGACACCCAGGAAAAAGGCAATCTGCTTAATGATTACTCTGCATCGGTTTTTCACCAGCCCAAAGGGACCACCCTACCCAACACAATGTAGGATGACCTGGGTGAAGATGAGTATATGCCTGCCACTAGTATAGATCTTGTGATGGGATATCTTGAGAGGCTGGACCCCCACAAATCAGCTAGTCTGGATAGCACTCTTGGGTAAAAACCTAAAGGAATTGGCAGACATAGTGCAGCCACTGGCAAGGATATTTGAGAATTGTGGGGCTCTGGTGAAGTCCCTGAAGACTAGAAGAGGGCCAGTGTGGTGCCCATCTGCAAGAGAAGGAGGAAAAAAGACCTGGGATAACAGGCCAATCAGTTTGACCTCAATCCCTGATTTAATATTTTTCCAAAATCTTCCCAAAGAAACCATTCTTGGCAGTCTAACAAAGCAGCATTCTGAGGGATAGCCAGTATGGGTTTGTTGTGGGTAGGTCTTGCTTGACCAATCTCACTTCCTTCTATGACCAGGTGACACACCACCTGGACAAAAGGGAAGAGGTTGATGTGGTCATATACTCTGGACTTCAACGGCACTTTTTTAACCTGGTGTCCCATGATGTCCTCATGGGGAAGAATTAGGCAACTGCAGCCTCAACTACTTCACAGCCCAATGGCTGGGTAACTGGCTCTGAGGTTGGACCTAGAGTGGTAGTTGACGGAACCAAATCAACATGGCACTCAGTGACTAGTGGTATCCCCTAAAGCTCTGTTCTTTTTTTTAATGTCTTAAACTGTCTGGACACTGGCATCAAAAGCAGACTGGCTAAGCTTGCTGACAACACCAGATTTTGGGGAAGTGTCCACACTTGAGGATAGGCTGGTGATCTAGGCTGACCTCAATAGGCTTGCAAGGTGGGTGGATGAAAACCTGATTGCATTCAATACAGACAAATGCAAGGTGCTCCACCTCAGGGGATGGGACCAGCATCACACTTATAGGTTTGATGATGCTGCACTTGCTAGCACCATGACTGAAAGACTTTTGGGGGGGGTCATGATTGACCCCAAGATTAATTTTGAGCCATGAATGCGATACTGCAGCTGGCAAAGTGAACAAAAACTCTGTATCTAGAGCAAGACCCAGGTTGTTGTCCTCCTGCTGTGCTCAGCCTTCATGAAGCCGCAGCTGGAGTACTGCATCCAACTCTGAGCTCCACAATTCAGGCAGGATGTGGAGAAGCTTGGGAGTCCAGAAGAGAGCTACATGCATGATCAGACAGCAAGAGAATAAGCCTTATGAAGAGGCTGTGAACTATGGGACTCCTCAGCTTGGAGTGCAGGCTCAGGGGTGACTTGGTGGCAATCTAAGTATGTAAGGGGTGTGCATCAGAATCTGGGGGAATGCCTCATCACCAGAGCACACCAGGGGATGATGACGTCCAGCGATCACAAACTCCTGCAAGACTAGTTTAGGTTGGACATAAAGAAGAAATTCTTGACTGTCCAAGCCCCCAAGGCCAAGAACAGATTCCCTCCAGAAGTGGTGCAATTATCCCCATTTAAAATGTATTGAACTTGTGATTCGGGCCAAATTGTATATCTTGGAGTACTCTGTATGCATATTTTTAAAGCTGACTTCTATGTTTGCATAGAGGTTTACTATTGTAGATAGTATTGCTTTTTTGCATTATGACACAACAGAACAAGAAGGGTGGTTCAGGTAGTAATTTCTCTCCAGCAGGTATGTTATAATGTACCCTAACATACTTAAGAACTATGCTTTTCCTTCTGTAAATATTCAGACCATTAATGCATAGAAAAATGGCCCATTTTTTTTCTGAAATGGGAACTAGCTAGACTTTCTCCAAGCACCTACTGACAACTGTGAACTATGACTAGGGACCTACCAAACTTGAGGTGGTTGCAGGCCAATTTCATAGGGAAAACGCAGGCAGAGGGACCCTGACTTTCCCCTTGCTGCTGGTAGGCTACCTGTCTTTGCAGCCCCACCCCTCACTGCTGATTTTGGAGGGAGTGGGACCATATGACAGGCAGCCCTTTCACCACTGATAGACCTGTGGGGCAGGGGCATTGGCCTTCTTGGGCTTCTGATCATGTGAGCAGCACCCCCACCCCTGGCAGGCTACACAGCCAGGCCAAAGCCTTTTTAAATGGGTCTCTCTTTTTTTTTTCTCTCTATTTTTGGGCATTGCCTGCTTTTTGCTGACAATGCCAGACTTTGCAAAATCACAACTCTGATATGGTCCCTAATTGACCAAAGGTGAGATGAGTAAATTCTGCACCTTTACAAGCCCAGAGGCCAAAGTGACCTGATTATTCAAACTTAAGTCTACTAGATATAACACAATACCAACATCTTGTGAAAGACTAGCCTCTGTGAAACCAATGGCAGCTGTCACCTGACTCTGAGGTCATTAGCGCTCGCGCACTCTCTCTCAATTCATTGAATGAGGAGCCCATCTTGTTTCCAGAAAACAGGAGGCTTTGCAGCTAGTCTGATATCTGGAGGTTCATTTTAATGGATTGGATTGGGCACTGGATCTCTGTAAGTACCTCTTGCCATGCCACATGTGCATAGCAGGAGGTGCAATTATGGGGATTGGGGATCATCCCAATTGCATGACTACCAGCTTGCAATACAGGCTTTCAAGTGCTGGTCAGGGAGTCAATTTTTCAATTGCTGTGTCCTTGGCTACAAACCCACTGGCTCCTTTGCCAGGATTTTGGGACTGGGAAACCTGAATCCCAAGAGTGCTCTGCACTAGGAGGGCTAAAACCCTGGCATGTCCAGCTCAGCTGTATGCACAGTTCTAAAGGTCCTAGTGCTGGGAAAGGGAAGCCTAGTGTGCTGGGAAGGGGTCGCAAGGTTCCCAGCAGGGCAGGGGGGAAACTTCAGCTTCTATGGATAACCTTGCAACTTGCTTTTCTAGTAGCTCCAGTCCCTATGCTGAAAGGGTCCATCTCAGTTGCAAGGCTAAATCAGACTTGCCCTTACTGGCATGAGGGCATATCACATGGTCAATTTTTTATACAGCCATATAACCAAGCCACATGGATATTCCACAAAATTTGTGGAATCTTTGTGGCTTGTTTGCCACTGGTTCCTTAAACTACCTAAATGTGTAGCACTTACAATTATGGTGCAATTAACATGGTAATATGTGCCTAGGGCCTGAAGCAAAAATACTTTATTTTTTTTTTCAACAGCAAGAATGCAGAAGTTGCCCAATTTCATAACTTCCTGACTCACAGGGTTTAGTGACTTGTACAGAGATGCTGTTTAAGATCTGTGGTACCCCGGCTTCAGTCTGCCTCAAAGCCAAAGTGAAAGCAAAGCATGAAGTAGTTGCTGTAAACTACTCTCTCAAATACGAGACACTTCTGTGGTTCTTTTGACTAAAAAAAAAATAAATAAAAAGGGGGGGGGGAAGGTGGCTGTTCCCTGCATCCTGCACACGTAATTATGCTGAAGGCAGTAAATGTGAACTTGTTTGCAAATGCCATGGAAAATATTGTATTTTCTATTTTAAACCTTACTATCTATTCAAATAGGCTTGCCTCCTTTTTATAATTAACTCCAAAATCCTGGTGGTGATTGACTCATTACTTTTGTTTTTTTGTTCTCCTACTTAGGAATTGGCTATGCCATGTCACTGCTGGGTCCTGCTATTGGCTATGTATTAGGAGGGCAGCTACTGAACATCTATATTGACGTGCATCTTCAGGAAAGGTATGCCAATATATTAATATTATTTTTAATAATAGTACAAAATCCTTGGATGCTTCCTAGCATCGTGCTGAGCAGCAAACTTTCCCCATAAGGAAGGGAAAATTTTAGTTCTGGCCCATATAGTTAATGTCTCCAGAAAGGCTTGATTCCTAACAGTTCATATGGTCTCAAAACGCTGTTTACCATAATGGCTTTCAAGAGGGAACTTGAACAGGGAAGTGAGATACTGTAGAAAAATTTCCCAAGTATAAATCTAGTTCTAGGCTTTAGAAATGGCAATTACTGTTCTTTTTGTCAGTAAGCCCACAACCATCTAGAACACCTGAAGAGACTACCACATTTGGACTTTTTAACCCTTTCTGCTTATGGGCTTTAGGTATGATGTGAGAAGCTGACAAAGGTGAGTCCAAGGGGGTGCAGCAGTGTGGTTGCACTCTCCCCTTCTGGCTGGGACACATGCACTGAGCTCTCCAGCTGATTGGTGCAAGCTGCTGCCAGAGCTCCATGGGCTTAGTGAGCTCCTCAGTTCAATGGCTTTGGCACAGCTCCAAAGCCTGGAGGTGAGCGCCAGTGCTGTTTTTTGTCTTTGCCCTTGCTCTCTCCCCTCACCTCCCCATTGCCTCACTAAATTGAAAGGTGGGGGGAGGGGAAAGAAGAGACAAGTAGCAACAGTATCCTGGGTTCTGGAGCCATACAACAGTGGTGGGTATAACCAGACCTAACTCCAATTGGCTTGTGAACTTAAAGCTCTGTGTATGCAGAGCTATGGCAGGAGCTTGCATTGACTAATTGGTGAGCTTGTAACTCTCTGTGCATGTGTGGGGCAGCAGAAAAATGAGGCATGGGTAGGCGGGGAGAAGGAGGTGGGGAGTATGGGTGCACTGCACTTGCCTCACTCCTGGACTTGCTGCTGAAAGTTGGATACTACTTGTTTAATTCCAGAGGGGTGTTGCAGGATATGTCATGCCTCCTTGGAAGCCTGACTTGTGAAGAAAGTGTGAAAGAACTAGCTTTATTTTAGCCAGGAAAAGAGATTTGGAGGACAGGAGGGGTTTGACAGTCTTCAGATACCTGAAGGATAATTGGAGAAGATGTAGATGTCTGTGACCCTAGTGGACAGGCCTAGGAACCAGTGGTCTCAAGCTGCGATAGAAAAGTTAGGGTAGAGATCAGGAGAAATGTTCTGCTTTTGAGGGTGGTCAAGCACTAGAGCTACTTGAAAGTTTCCAGGGATGGAGATACTGATTTAAGAGGTGTTAGATGGATACTTGGATAGTTTAGGTGGGGGTGATCCTATTTTGAGCATGGGGCTGGACTAAATGACCTCATGAGGTCCCTTTCACCCCTACTTTGCTAGATTGTATATCCAGTTACATTCCTTAGTCTCCAGGCAAGGGTGTCCTGGAAGGGTAGGATGAGCAAGGGGCTCGGTCTGCTTCGAGTTCTGACACATGTTGCCCGGTTGAAGACGTGCCTTTGTGGTGAATGGGCAAGAGATGGGTGCATTAATCCTTGCAGTGGTTTAATGCTGATGCCACTCAAGCCCACCTCCAACAACAGGATGAATCTGGGCTGCAAGGCTCCCTGTAATGCAGAGCAGAGGCAGGGGAGTTTGAGACTCCCTTTTTATCTGGCTCTAGCCTCTATATCCTGCTTCTCAGATTCTTTAGGCCTTGAAGGAGCCTTTGCAATAGATATACTGTTGCAGCCCCACTTTACTTCCATCTCATAAGACACTGATCTGCTGTAACAGTAGTATCTATGCTCGTAAATTGGTAGAGTTCAAGTAGCATTTTAAGAAGTGCAGAAGGAATGGAAAAGCCAAAATTGGTGGGCAAAGTCTATAACCAAATTCTTTTGATTTGGATACAACTTAGCATTTTTTTGCCATTACTATGACTGTTTAAATAGGATTTAAAATGTGCAAAATAATGCAACTCTGAATATGACTTGGTTCTGCTTTTTGTCTGAATTTCACTGTTCACATTCGTTCTGCCCAAAAGCTTCTCTATTGACTTGATTAGGGATAATATACTACGTACTAATGCAATGCTTCAACTGACTACAAACTCTAAATAATAGAATTTTTATAGATTGAAACAACTTGAGGGGTGAGAAGGAAGTGTAGTGTAATGGGAAGCCTTTTCTGTTTTGTGACTTCTACTAATATAGCAAAAGTGGTTTAATATTGTATTAAACAATTTGGGGCATTAAAACCTGCCTCAATTTTTTTCTAGTGCAGAGATTGATCCAGATGACCCACGCTGGCTTGGAGCTTGGTGGATAGCATTTCTCTTGTGCAGTTTTGCAACATGGCTACTGATGATACCGTTTTCATGCTTTCCAAAACACTTGCCAGGTAAATGTTAAATGCTACTGGGATGACGGGTGGGAGACTAGACTTGTGGGTAGAGTAGTAGACTGCAAATGGTTTTTTTCCTAATTGATTTATGGTGTTAGACAAGTGATTTGGCTTGTTTGCACTCTACCATATAAAGTAGACATAACTGTTAAGTACAGACGATTAAAGCACATGGTGGAAGCATTGTAACTTAATGAGCTTTACACACTTTCATAGCATTACACTTTTTTTTTTTTTTTGCAACTTGTTCTTCAGGTACAGCAAAAATACAGGCTGAAAAAATCTCTGAGACTCATAATGATGGAAGTAAGGAACTTGTTGAAGACAAGAATATTGGAAAAAGTTTTAAAGACTTTCCACTAGCACTTCTGGTAAGAAACAATTAACCAATGTAAATCAGCAACTTTCTGCATAATAGCACTTGCTTTGAGAGAGACCTTGTTATACATGTGGGTGGAGTACTTGATGCAAGTATTTTTTCTTCTACACTGGTACTTTAATAAACAACTTCAGTGCTGTTGAACTTCACGTTTATGTCTTATTCATACCCAAGACCCATTTGTTTAAAAACTAAATGGGTAAGCAAACTTTAAGGGTGCTGTCTAAGTTGGCTGTGTTGAAATGTACTGGGGCTTGTAACCAGCAAAGCCAATGCACATCCAACAACATGGTACTACAATGAAAGAATGCACAGAATACTTAACTTTTTCTCCTCTCTCTCAGATACTGCTGAGAAATCCTGTTTTCATGTGTTTAATAGTAGCCACTGCTACAGAAGCTTTAGTTGCTACTGGCTTTGCCACATTCCTGCCGAAATTTATAGAACATCAGTTTTCGCAGTCATCCAGTTTTTCAGCAACACTAGGAGGTAAGGTGGCTTTTCTCTTGAGATTCAGTAATAAAAGTATCCTTTTCTAGGTAGTGCATTGCTTATGCCAGCTAGCAGAAGATGAGAACTTAATTTGGGATTGCTCTGGCTTTCCAGTTGCAAGGCTCTTAGTGTTTAATAGATTTGCCTGAAACTTGAGGCTTTTTGTCTTCCTACAAAGATGTAGACTTCTTAACAAGCAGGCTGTCATCACGTTGTTCTCTTTACTTTGCCTTCCCTTCTGAAAGGTGACCCAATAATTCATAATGCAGTTAGAATAAACTGTAGCATGAAAACTTAACTTAAAGTGGGGCTAGACAGATGATATGGTATGAAATGTGGTTCTATTCCTATTCTAATATCTACCCTTCCTACATTCTGAACACTGCTTAGCTTTTCCTAGTTCAGTTTTTTGGCTGGAGAGGTGTTAAAATGATTTTAGTGACACTTTTAAAGTAGCTAAACTTCCAAGCTGTTATGGTGTCTTCTAGTAACACTTGTGGCAGGATGTAATTAAGTGAAGCCGGTACCATTTGGACAGTCCTGTGCTTCACTTTGAGGTGTCTTGGAGGGCAGTAGGGGGAAACAATTGGAGTGAAGACATTTTGAGACAACAATACCCACCTCCTTTAAGTGGGCTTTATTTGGTACTAAAACTGTATTCCTTGTTTAAAACCTGGTCTCTGAGACTAGTACTTTACTTCATTTAAAGTGCATTTAATGAAATGGTCTCTATCAAAGTGGCAGGACAAACTAATATATATTAACTACACACAAGAACCTGTAAGGATTATGGGTAGAAATGATTTTCCTCCCTTTCCCCAAACTGAGTCTTAGTTAATCCCAATCAGATCCTTACATCTATAGAGCAGTATGTAAAGCAATCACTTGAAAGGGACCCTTTGGTGATAATAGATAACAGTTTTTGTGGTACAAGAAATATTTAGTCTGCATAGTTAAATATTTTGCTCTGTAAAAACTACCGGTTCCACAATACATGGAGGCTGTTGTTCATGGAAGTATGTTCTAAATTAGATGGAGATTGGGGAAATGACCATGATCATCAGAATACTGTATAGATTTTTAAGGGGGGGGGGAGAAATTACACAGTTTAGCTGTATACAGCTAAAAGTTTATACGTATGCTTTACATTTGTAAAAATGCATTTCTTTTTGTATACAAAGAAAATATTTTAAGGGAGTTACCTTCTGGACAACCCTAGGTAACATTTCTGGATGAACAGAAAAAATGCTTAAGATATAGAAAAAATCCATAGCAGACAGTCATGCTGTTAGAAAGCTGTCCAATAAAAACCCATTGCTTGTACAGTTCAGTATTACCTATGTAGATCAGCACCATACAAAAAAATCTACCTTTTGCTAGAGCTGCCTTTTTCTATTGGGTCTCTTGCAAGCCTGATACTGTTGAACTTTTATGCCTCTGAATCTGTTTTTCTTGTTTTTTTCCCTCAAAGTAATGTGTGCAGGGCTGCTTTTTTTTTCTCAGTGTAATCTATTGTCATCTAGACTATTCTAAATAAGTTGCCTCCTTTGGGGAAAAGAAGTCTACCACCTTTTTACATGCAGGTGTACCACTTAATACTGGCTTCCCCCTATAAAAAGAACTAATTTAGTCCTAAGGTAACTAGTTAGGCTTATCTAGAACCTACTGCAGGCAGAAGTTTCTCCTGTTTGCAGGTGCTTCCCAGTCCAGCCCTGCGCACACCACCTGGTACATAAGACAGTTCCACTTGTCTGTAGTACCAGTACAGCAGCCTAGAGAGACTGTTAAGAACCACTGAAATGGGTAGATGCCAGTTGTCTCATGAGCAGGGATCTGGGTTCTCCACTTCCCAAGGGGGCGGACGGGCACGCACGCACGCATGCACAAAACCATAAGTGTGGTTTTTTTCCCCCTTTTTTTAACATGGAATCCACAGGTTTCTCTGATTTTTTTTGCAAACAGCTCTGTAGGCTGGTTGAGTTCCAGCCTGCAAAAGCTATGTGCAAACGAGGTGGGAAACCCCCAGCCCTGCCTGGAAAAGGAGGGGAAGGGCAGGGTCTGAGGTTGTCGGCAACAGCTCAGTTTGGCTTAGCTTACTCTTCTTTTTTTTTTTTTCTCCTGGAGCTTGTGGTAAGTGGGGTTTGCTGGGGGCCCCTCTGGCAGGCCTGGGGGTGGGGGGGTAGGCTGTAGGTCATGGCTGGGGGGACTAACAGGGCCGGGGGAAGCTGAGATTTGGCCCTGACCCTGCCTGAGCAGGTAGGAGCAATGGGGGAGCTGGCTTCATGCTGCTGCTGCTGCTGCAGCTGCCTGCAGTTGGAAGGCAGGGAGCTGCAGACCTGGGTCCCTGGCCCCATAGCCCTGGCAGCTGAGGGGCCCCCTCTGGTAGGGCTGGGGGGCAGGGGCTATGGGTAGGAGGCAAGAAGCATGAATAGGGCTGGGGGGCTGTTGTGAGGGCCACCAGCAGGGCCGGGGGGGCTTTAGGGGTAGTAGGGGGTGCTGCAGGGGACATTCTAATTCTTAACAATGTGTTTTGGGGCTCTTATCAATTTCTGAATCTTTTTATCAGAAAAAGCCAGGTTCCCTGCTCATGAGGACTAAATATTTAGTGACTAAATGTTCTGGGTGTATGGGATGGGGAAAGAGAACATGTCTGGTGCATCTATCTGTTCATGGCTTTAAACTGCTAAATTTTTTAACTATAAACTTATTTTCAGTGATAACTTCCTTGGCAAATCCTTAATGTAAGAATTACTTATGGTTAAAGAGGTAAAAAAAGGACCAGTAGGGCTCTGTAGAGGCTATATTTTTAGTTCTGCTTGTAGGTAGATAACTCATTGCAGATTGGTCACTGTCAGGTAGGTGCAGGTGAATAACAGTACAGATCAGGACAAACTGCTTTCTGAACAACTTTGGAAAGCCTGACTTTAAACTTCCACTTCAAAGGCTGTCAGCTGCTGGTGGGCTTTCCTTATGAGAACTCAAGTTCTTGAATGCCTAAAGCAGTCTTTCTCTAATAGGGTGTTGCTAAATTCTGAATAATTATGAAGGGATGCCTTAAATCTAAGGAAGCTGGGAACCACTGGCTTAGGGCTAAGGTAATTTTACAACCTTGCTTTTAATTCTAATCAATATGAATTGAAGGATTTGTGTGTATAACTGGCTGCTTTGAGCGGAAGGGATAATAGCTGTTTTTAGGCTAAGCCTGCTCTGACAATGGCTTTATAGCTAGCTAGATTGCATCTCTCCCCTCTGTTTTCTGCTCCTGATATCTACTGGAGGCCATACTCCCAGGAAAGAGGTGGTTGCAGTAGCTTGTAAGTCGAATGAGGACAAAATGCAGGAGAAGAATAATGTATGTAACTTTTAGTGACTGCTGGGAAGGGGAGGAAAATGAGGTAAGTGGGCTGAGTGTCCAGCTTGGCACACTGCTGGCAAATGTTTTTGCCATGCAGTACTTCCTGTCTATTAAATCTAATATTGCCACACTGAGCCTTGCTAACAGTAAAGCCCTGAGCACAGTAACAAATGTTAAGGAAATGCTAAATTACTAAAGGGGCCACAGGTTGAGTCTGAGTCCAAGGAGGAAAATTTTTTTTATTTTTAGTGAGACTTTATTCAAGCCTTTTGAAAGTCTGCTTGTGTAACTTTGAAAGGCATTCTGTTGTATCGTAGGATGTAACTTTTTTTACTATTTTAGCTTTTTTCATAAGTATGAAAGTACTTTTTGAAATTGCTTCATTTTCACTTAAACTTTTTGTGTAATTGATGCTATCTTCTTTTTCCTCCCTCTCCTCTAGGGCTTGTATTAATTCCAGGAGCTGCACTAGGCCAAATCATAAGTGGCATTTTGATTTCCAAGTACAAAATGGATTGTAAAAACATAATCAAGTTCACTCTAGGCACTTGTTCAGTGGCTTTGCTGCTAAACACAGTATTTTTATTTGCCAAATGTGGGAATGAACCTTTTGCAGGAGTCTCTGAAACCTATAATGGGTAAATATTTCGTGTACTCTGTGGTTCAGTAACAATAATGAAAATAAATTGTCACCCTATGTTTCCTGAAGTTGCCACTTATCTAAAACATCCAAAAGTTTAGTGATAGAAACCAGATTCTTGTCTAAGGCCACAAACAGTTAATTTCTACTGGTAAGAAATCTCCTTTCATTATCTGTAGAAAAATAGTCTAGGTGTTGGAGCATTGGGGTGCTCTTCAGCTAGTGGGCACTAAATGGCTGTTTTCTGGGTAACACTTATTTAATATACTGCCCTTTCCTTTTTATCTAGAAAAGGGGAAGGCTGTCAATAGGCAGCCCCCCAGGGTTTATATTGGTTTGTGTAGTGCAAATAGGCTGCACTGGGGATGGATAGAAAGGGTGGGGGTGGAGATGTGAAAACTTACTGCAGTAATAGTTTTGGTTTCTCACAAGTAGCTGCTATTCCTACTTCACAGAAGTGTTTAGGTATTTATTCTTGTCAGGGTAGAGGCCCACTGGCTTTCCTGGGATAACACAGGTTGCTCTGCTATTGACAGCCATTCTTGCATCCCTGCCTAGCAACTTAACAAGAAAGGATTGCCTCAGTTGTTATAAACAACACGCGTTAGTGGTGGTCAGGTTTTCAAGTAGGCATCAAAAGGTCAGGAAAAACTGCTGCATTCCCTGAACTATTACTGTATTAATCTACAGTAGATTCCAAATGCCAAGCACCACGTTTGAACATGCATGGTTTTCTCTACCTTTCCACTGCCCAAGAGTTAAAAAGTAGCTGTTGCTGAGACACTAGCACAATTATTCTGAGGCTAAAAAATCTAACATGGAAATGGTCATTTGTAACAATGAGCATTTCTACCTATAGGCAGAGACTTTATCAGTCTTCAGCCTAAAAGTAGAAGTTAATCTTGTGGAAAATTGAGGGCATATGAACCTGGACTATCCTAGAAATCTTGCTTCAGGAAAGGGGGTTGCATTGCTTTATATTGTTAACTACAAACAAAGCAGGTACCTTGGAAAAATCTTTTTTTTTTTTTTTTTGAAAGGCCAAACAAAGATGTGCATTATTCCAGAGTGTATTGTATGCAAGTACAGCAATAATGCACTTTAGATGTTAGTTGTTATATTGTAGCTTGCTTGAACTATGCAGTTAATATAGACGTGCATTTTAATATAATTATATAGTATACTTGAGTAAAACACAAAAATACTTGAAGCCAAGTTTTAGTCCTTGACTAAGATGCTTAGTACCCAGTTAATGGAATTCTGCAACTTGTGTTATCCCTAGGAAGGCTCTGTCCCAGAGCAGAAAGTCACTTTTTTTTTTTTTTTCAGGACTTGCACACTGAGGTG
>NW_017729024.1:67928604-67935404 GCF_001723915.1 Gavialis gangeticus | reverse complement strand
CAGAGCAGAAAGTCACTTTTTTTTTTTTTTTCAGGACTTGCACACTGAGGGGATTCCTCCTAAACGTTGTGCCATTACTACCTATAGTTGGGTACTACTATACCTCTATTCCTGCTGTCTTGCAGTTGGAAAAGGGCAATCTTCTCATTTTAAAGGGCACTTTTTTCCCCCCCCTCAAGTGTATGTGTTATGATTAGTATAGTTGGGAGGGAGAAGAAGCACAATGGATCTTCTGTCAGTTTGGATTCCCCATTAGAAATAACTAGAAGGAAAGTGCTTTAAATGTACAGAGAACATGATGTGGAGCCTAGAGAGCAGAATCCTTCAGCATTTTTTAAAGTTTATAAGTAAAAATTGTTCAAACCAGTGCTTCAAGATTATATATAGCTTGAAGTTCACTATGGCAATATATACTTCTATACAACTGTAGCTTAATGAGAGTATGAATGCTGCATTTCTGGCTTGTTTAAAGAGATGTTGTATATACTATTCCTAATGTGAATTTTATGGAATCTGCAATGTACAGTTTACTTCACTTTCCTGTTACAGAACAGGAACACTGTGGAACTTGACAGCACCATGCAATACTGACTGCAATTGTCTACGCTCCTTTTATTACCCAGTTTGTGGCAGAGATGAAATCCAGTATTTTTCTCCCTGTTTTGCAGGATGCACCTCTTCTACTTCTGAAAAAAGGAAAAGGGTATTTTATGCTTTATCCTTGAACTGAGGATAGCTGCAGTCTCCCCCTTCCTCTTCCCCTGCCTCCCCTTGCCTCCTCTTCATAATTCTGTAAGCAGTGCTCAAGTTTTCTTAAATGGTATCTCTCACTGAAGCAAAACAAATGAAGTGGCATACAACAAACTGTGGCCCCCACTCCCAGTTGTCTTGCATCAGCAAAATGTGGTGATGTCTTAGTCCCTCTTTTCAGTAACTTGCTGTAATTTTGGTTCTCTGTGATCACTTCAACCTTGCAGTAGTTCCAAGAGGAATATAAATAAATCAAGCAGCTCAAGTAACAACTTTCTTATTTTATAAAACTTGAATAATTACATACGAGTTCATGGCTGCTTTATTACTTTAGGGATTATATTGTGGGTACTGTTGCACTTTTTTAAAATACTATTTAACTCCCACTGGAGCCAAATTATGAGCAAACATGTGAGCCCAAAATAGATGTAGAAAGTTTGAGCTCTTAACTCCCCAGTTCTCGTAATGTAGGGGTGTGCTAGGACAAAACTTTCTGAAAGGAATTCCCTTGCTGTGTAGGGTGTTAGAGTAATGTAGAAAAAGTAGAATGCTAGTGCACTGAAATTATTACTTTGGGACTTAAACTGAGCGGAGGGAAGGACTTAAGGCATTGCTGCATAAATTGTAAAGTTTCTGTTTTTTGTAGACAGTGTTGTAGAAGTGGTAATATCTATGCATATAGATATATTAGAAAAGGCCTAGTCCGAGGGTAATTTTTAATGAAGGTGAGTTGGGTCCAATACAAAAAATGTTTTAGAGGAGATTTTGTGCTACTAGAGAGCTGTCCAATTTGAGTGGCTGGGGCTATGTCAATAGAGACCATGTGCTCTAGAGACCAATTTCCTAGTAAATTCTTGCAGTACTCCTCCTTAACTCTGGAATGCATGCAGTCTCTGTCCTGTTCTCAGATTGGGGCAGGGAGCATACAGTACTTGAATTCTTGTACAATCCAAATGCTTGCAGGAGAGAGGTTCTGTAACAGATGAACTGTACTGCAAGGGAAGGCTGCTGCTGCATGGAGTTGTTCATTAGCTGGAATTTCTAAGCTAACATTGGAAAAATATCACAAAATACAATAAGTTTACTAAATTATGTGCTGTCCCTGCAGTGAAGAAATCCTGTGCCATGTGTATCATATTTAATTGCATAAGATGACCACCAATAATTTAGATTCTGTACATGGAAAACTCGTTTGTTTTTATTTAAGACACATTTGGTGATGTTTGCCAGACACTTTAAGGCTGGTGAAGAAATGGAAATCATTGGAAGTAGAGGAGAGGTGTGCAGCTCAACTCTGGAAGTGAAGCTGAAATGTGCTATATGACTTACCCAATGTTAAAGTTGGCGTTGAGGGGGACTGCACTCTGAGCACTGGATCATATCTTATTCAAATAGGCTGCACTAGCCTATTCTTGTGACTAAGCTCCCACTGCCTGATATGACCCATATAGTCCTTCTTAATGTTGGCTACATTTTCAAACCATCTTCAGAGTCAGTTTTCATGACTGGGCACATGCTGCCTTTTTGTAGTAACTATAGGAAGTATCTTGTACTTGTATACAAGGAAGTCTCATTTTAAATATGTAGGGCTCTTTCCCATGCTGCTTATTGGGGCAGGATCTTGTATTTGGATAAATATGGTATTTTGTGCTTTCCATTTTGTTTTAAAGACCTAGCTGAGAGCTATTATCTATTTATTATAGTTCAGCTTTGTGTGATGAAATGACTACTACTGTATTCCTCTATTTGCAGACTTACCACAACTGTAGCTGTGTTGGGAAGCCGCCCCGCTTACCTGAAGTTAATGTTGCCTATGAGGCTATTCCTGGGAAATGTCGAGCACAATGCATGCTTCTGCCTGTATTTTTAGGCTTTTTCTTCTTCACTGTTGTTTTCACGTTTATGGCTGTTACTCCAACTACTGTGGCCATTCTCAGGTAGTTGATTTGTTTGTTTTGCTTTTTTCATACATGCTAGTTTCTCCATAGCGGTGTCCAGGCTTAGAATAGCAAGGAGTAAAGGGCAAAGAGATCTTTCCTTTAAAAGGGAAGGCCTACATAAAGGCAAATGAAGACATTCCCTATATAATCCTCTAGTTTGTGGTAGTCAGTCAGCTTTTTATGTACTGCCAATTTTTAGAGGTGGTCCTTCTGCTCCCAGACACTAGAGAGAACCTTCTGTCAAATGGAAGGTTTTGACTTTTTTTAAACAGAATTTTAAGTACCTTTTCCCACTCTGATCCAAAATTATTAATAACTAACAGTACAACATTCTTGTTTTAAAGGGAAATCATGCTCTTATTGAGAGGCTGAAGTACACACTTAATGCAGCACCCCACTGTTGTTTCAAAATTAAAAGCAAGAACATGGCTGAGGCTTATGTCAATCTTCCCAGTATGTCCAGTCCCTTCAGTAAATGTTATCTTAAGCAAAAACTGATAAATGTACCAGAGAAGAGTTGAAAATGGTCTACTCCCATTCAGTTTTGAAGCCTTTCTATGCAAGAGAATGTTGGAGGAAAAGCAAATTTTTTTTGAGTAAAGGATGAAGAACTGAACAGTTCTAGAAGTGGTCAGAATTCTAGATGGAAGCTGATGGGGGTTTCTGGAGAAGACTAACTACTGACCACTTCGGTACTAAAATCCCTTCCATAAGATGCCATGGCCTACATGGAAAACATGACTTTTTTTTTTCCAGGAAAACTTAACTTGGTCAGTTTTTATGTTTTGATTCTATGAATCAATTGTTGGTGTGGGACTATGTTGGAGATGCTATCCCAACCAACCTTGGTGCACATTATACCTTTTCCTACCTCAAAGTTGTGTAAATAATCACAGTTGCTGGTGATGCACTATTATCAATGCCTTGTTCCCAAGGTGTGTTCCCATTGTTGACAATGTCAACATGGCTCACTGTGAAACTATGGCAGGGGCACAGGCAGGAAGCTTTTTATAACAGTGGTGCATCCCTTTGCTAGCAGGACAAATTACACTCGTGGGACCAAACCATCGAAGAAACTGGGTAAAGCAAAACGGTCTGCATGATAGAAAAGCTGCCAGCAAAACCTTTGTATAGTGAATCGGGCAACTAGCTCATTTGTTGGACTTCAGAATTGGTTACTGAAAATGTATCAGTAAAAGTCGCTAACCTATTCCACAAATTCTGTGGACCTAATGAGCTATTCCACAAATTCTGGTAATCAGTGTCTCTCTCTTTTTTTTTTTTAACCTGTAAGTAAATTTTAGCCTCTGATAAGGCTGAAGTACAAGAGGCTCTAAAAATCAGCTGACCTGTGGAATGAATTCAAGCCCAGTCTGAATAGAAAAATTAGGCAATTAAGAACAATTATGACTATCATTAGGGAAATTGATAAATCCCTTTTCTCAGAATAACTAAACTCTTTAGAAAAATATGGACAGTTGTTTTAAGAACAAGTAAACTAACACCCAGCCCTGAACAACTGCTGTCTAGCTTTCAACCTCTTGTTACTGGTCAAGATCCTTTGAGGAAACTAGATTACCAAGTTCTCATTTACATCGGTGCCCAACCTCCTGACTGGCTCAAATTGGGGCACAATACAGAGGGAATTCATATGTCAATGGATACTGTTGAAATTTCCCTCAGTACTTCAACTGCTGAGTCTCTTGGATTTTAGTGGTTCTCTAAGGCTGTGACTTGCAGGCTGGACCAGATCTGAGGACCCCTCTAACCCTATGAGCCTGTAACGTGAAGTGAAGAGATCTCTTTTCCCAAGTGACTGTTTCTCAGGTAAAGCTCAAATGATGATATGGTAACTTTGTCTGAAATGGAGTAGTGGACAATTTGCCAATCTTCTTGATCATAATGTTTATGTAGGTCTGGTCAGATGCCTGATGAATCCATTTGTGGCTGACAAGCCCAAGGTCCATATGTTTGAGTTGGAGTCCAAGCTTACAGCATGCTGCTCTGCTTTCTCACTTTGTTTCCACCATTGGGATCAAAGCTGATTCATGTTGACCTGCACTCAGTGCTAGATGTTCCCTTCAGGTCAGACAGGGTTCTGCGAGCTCTGCTCAGCTTTCTGTGTTGATGTTGACAGACTTCATATAATTTTGCTTGTATTATGGTACTGACATGGAGGGCAGCTCTGCTTTCTAGAGCAGTGTTGAATCTCTCTATACAGAATGTTCTTGGGGATACAGTCTTCCATTCTCCTGACATGGTGGATCTATTGCAAAATTTTCTTAACGATAGCAGTTTTTAAGTTAGTCCTGCATACTCCAGTACTTCTGTTTTGGTATTTTCCTTCTGCTATTTTCAGGGTCTTGCACTTCAATCTGATATGGAAGCTGTTAAGTATCTTGAAGTGCCTAGCATATGTAGTCCATGGTTCTGAACCATGAAGCAGGGATAATGGTGCAAGTCCTGTAGACTTGCATCTTTACCTTGGCTAATAGCTTGCTGATATTTCTTGCATGTTTCTGTAATAGCCCCAAATTCTTAACTGCTTTTCTGACTTGTTAGCTGGATCAGTCTGAAAGTCAGTATTCCTGCTGATGGTAGAACCCAAGTAGCAAAAATGGTCAACCACACCATGAGACTTCCTCCTCCAGAATGGTGTCAAGTATTGGTTTTTCTGTGCCTTTGTCCATCTCCATGGTTGTCTTGAGACAAATTACCATCCCAAAGCTTTTTGCATTACTAGATCTGCCCAAGAGACTTTTTGCAAGGAATATGCATTGTGGACAACCTTGTGATGCAATAAATGTTGTAAGGTTGAACAAGCCTCTGTGTAGTCTGGTTTGAAGATGAATGCATTGCTGTCAGTTAAAGCATGAAGAAGCAGGAATAAAAAGTAGATGTTAAAGAGCATGGGGGTAAGACGCACCCCTGTTTGACCCTGATGTCAGACATTTTATTCTTGGTTCATGCACAACCATTGCCTTCATACCTTTTTGTAATGAGCGATTGATACCCAACAGTTTGGAGAGATGACAAGCTGCTTCAAAACAGTAAAAAGGCCTGTCTCTTGACTGATGAAGGCCTTCAATACAGCTCAGTGAAGGCTATGTACAGTGGTATCTGTTTTTTCTCTATTTATCAAGCAACAGCAAGAGAAGAGAAATATTATACCCATGGTAGAGCATCCAGAGCAAAATTCACTGACTTTCAGGATAGATTCTTTCACTCAAAGGCTGCAGCCTAGGGATCATGGTGTGAGTGATAACTTTCCTGACAGTTCAACAGGGAGGTACCTCCATAGCTTTCAGTTCCTTCTGTCCCCCCCTTTGTTTTTGTATAACTATACAAGTTAAGCATCTTTTGAAATCTTGGGGTACTGCTTCCTCTTTCCAACAGAACAGTATAACTTTATGAAGCTTTCAGAGTGATTTGTTAGCATGTTTGTAGACTTCCAGCAAACAGCTGTTGCTGGATGCCCTGTTTCCAGGAATGGATTTAATAGTTTTCAGCAAATCTAATATAGGCTCATTTTTTTCCAAATTCATCATAATTTCAAACTGTGGCAATCCTTTGAGCTCATGTGTAGACATGGTCAGTGAGACCTGAAATCAAACTAGATGCTGGCTGTACAGTCAGTACTCTATAGAAGTACTAAATTCACAGTAATAAGTGACTGGTGCAGTAACAAGTTTGGTGATGCTACTGCACAGTAACAGCTTTTAAGTGACGCTGACTGTGCAGTAGCTCATTACTGCTGCTCAGTGTTGCATCATGCTTTGTCATGTGATGCTACTGCAAAGTTGGTGCCTTTTTTAGATGAGCCCACTAGGCGTGGAATTCTGTAGTGTTCAATCCAATGCTTGACTCTTTTTTTGTTAATCAGTAATGACACATTTCCAACTTTAATCCTTTCAGTGGAACCATTTTACTTAGCTGGATCAGTTGCTCGATTTTGATGCCTTCATAAATTCCATGGCTATTGCTTGCACTAGCTGCTTTCTGAATAGCATCAATTTAAGCCAGAAATCTTGGGCATACCTCTTGGCCTCCTTTTTGTACTTCTCTTTCTGAACCTTTCTCAGATTTTCCAGGGTTATGGTGTTGGGATTT
>NW_017729024.1:67922230-67923604 GCF_001723915.1 Gavialis gangeticus | reverse complement strand
TGGGCTTTTACCCCAAAAGTCCTGCTCCTATCTGTGGTAGAGGCTTGTCTCTATTGATCTAGGTGTTGTCAATCTCTGGAGTTCAACACCTGTATGAGCAGCTTTTTTTTTTGTTCTCAACCAGTGGTAGAAGGGTTTCAGAGTTCTTCAAATCAGTCTGCATTTTTCTTGCATCTCTTGCCAAATGCTGTTACAGCAGCATTATGTTGGCTTTTATGATTTCCTAAGCCTGAGTGGCTGAGCTGTGAAAGCAGGCTTACATAGAAAAATGCAGACTATCCAATAACATTTTTGTCTATCTCTTTTTTTTTTTAATTTTTGGCTGGTAGTCTTGGTATGGTGTCTTTTGTCATTTTGATTCAGACTTTGCTGGAGACTAATGCATGGTCAGTATTGCAGTACTGACTGAGAAGACCTTGTATGTGGGTTCTATTTCAGGCGGTTATGCCTAGTTGGTACTAAATGTAACTGGTTCCAGTGCACTTCTTAAATGCTTCCACAATGTCTGTCCTTATGACTCCTCTTCCCCCCCCCCCCCCCCCCCAGCAAAGGTGTTGGTGATGCATAGATTTTGACTTGCACAAAGTTCTAACACTTGCTGGCCATCTTGATTCATCTTACCAATTCCATGTTTGCCTATGTACAAAGTCAATTCTTAAAATCATATCCAACCTTTGCATTGAAGCTGGCAAGTATTATAATGGCCTAACTTCTGTGAGTGATCTCAATCTCCAAGTTGTTGGTAGAAAACAGCCTTGGCTTTGGTAGCTTGAAGGGTAGATACATAGACACTAAACATGATGAAGCCATTCTGTATGCACTTTTGGCATCATGAGTCAAATAGATACAGCAGTGGGGCTTTCACAGAAAGATGGGAAGCTGCTTCTAATAGTAAAGCCTGGTTCCTGTTCTCTCCTTTCTCCTGCTAGCTTCCCATGCCAGAAGATGGTATCTTCATTCTCTCAGAACGTGTATCTGAGATGTTGGTGACCATGTAGGGGGTGTATGCGCACCCCCTGAAAAGCATTGCTGGTCCATGCTGACCTTGCGACTCAGCTGCTCATGCTTGTGGGAGCTCCCTACTTGCCACTGCCACCTGCAAGCAGTCATTCATGATCTGAGAGCAGAGTTTCTGATAATGCAGCAGTATCAATTCCCTAGTCTAACCAATGCATAGTCTAGTAGTGCAACTTTCCATAAATTGGACCCATGGGTCAGTTCAAGCATTTCAGCATGCATGTCACTTTATCAAAAGCCTTCAATCTGGTATCCTACAATCGCCTCTTGGCTAAACTGGCTAACTGCAGCTTCAACCTCACCACGATTTGATGGCTGGGAAATTTTGGCTCTGTGGTAGGACCCAGAAAGTGGTGG
>NW_017729024.1:67911058-67917230 GCF_001723915.1 Gavialis gangeticus | reverse complement strand
GTCCCCAACTACCCCAAACTTTGGGGTAAAGCATTCACACCTGAGGACAAGAGGGTGATCCAGGCAGATCTTGACAGGCTCATGAAATGGGTGGTCAAGAACCTGATGGTGTTCAACACTGAAATGCAAGGTTCTTCACCTTGGGAGGAAAATCCTGCAGTGTCCTTTTTAGGCCCTGTAGTGCTAACCAGCGTAGCACTACAGATGAAAGGGACTTGGGGGTCATGGTTGATCACAAGATGAACATGAGCCTTCAGTGTGATGCTGCGGCTAGTAAAGCAAGCAAAATGCTGGCTTGCATCCATAGATGCTTCTCAAGCAGATACCGAGACGTCACTTTTACACTGTACTCGGCCTTGATGAGGCTGCAGTTGGAGTACTGCGTCCAGTTTTGGGCTCCACAATTCAAGAACTATATGGAGAGGCTTGAGAGTCCAGAGAAGAGCCATGTGCATGATCAGAAGTCAGGAAAACAGACCTTATGATGAGAGGCTGAGAGCCATGGGGCTTTTCAGCCTGGAGAACTGCAGGCTCAAGGGTGATCGGGTGGCCACCTATAAGTTTAGCAGGAGTGCTTACCCAGATCTGGGGGAATGTCTATTCACCCAAGCACCCCGAAGGATGACTAGGTCAACTGGTCACAAACTCTGCCACAACCAATTCAGGCTAGACATGAGAGAACTCCTTCACTGTCTGAGCCCCCAAGATTTGGAATAGACTGCCAATGGAGGCGGTTCAAGCACCTACTTTGAACACCTTCAGGACACAATCAGATGCCTATCTTGCTGGGATCCTATGATCCCTGCTGACTTCCTACACCTGGGATAGGGGACTGGACTCTAATCCTCTGGGGTCTCTTCCAGCCCAAATGTCTATGGAATTTTTGCCCCTACTCTGGAGGTTGCAACATTGGTGTTCTATAGGAGCTGCCCCATGTTGCCACCCAGCCCTCCAGCTGAATGCTGTTTATGGTCATACCCAGGATCACTTTAACATGTACATGCATGCTAACTGGATCTTTGGCAGTTGTGCATACACGCTCTTATGGAATCCCCCAAGAAACCATATGGTGGTTCCTTCTTGCCCCCTCTGTTCGGGTTTCTCCAACAGCTTTCCAGCGGCAGAGTGTAGATGTGATCATCCTACTTTCCACTTGTTCCTATGACCCTGAACTATCTGACTTATCAAGTAACGTAAAAACTGTCGCTGCACTTGTTTTATAGCAAGGTAAGATGAGATATACTAATTGGCAAATGATGCTCTAAAAAGCTAATATTTTTTTGTGCCTTAATTTTTAAAGGAACTTTTTAAAAATGTTTTTTACCAAAGTTGTGAACAGCACCCAAACATGCATTAACTCCCTCCTAGTTTGTATGATGGTTCCCTGAATTGCTGCCTGTCTCCCTAACAATTATTGGGCCTTTCTTGAGAAACCTTGCCACAGTAACTTTATTCATCTGTCAATTTGATCTGTTACTGTAACTTCTTGTAGCTGAAGCTTGAAGACCATTGTGACTCCAACTGCTTTCAGAATGTGACCTGCTACTTCTAGTGTTCAAGCACATTAGGCCTGTGCTAAAATCATTCAACTAGCATTCAGTCAGTTTCCAATGTCTGTTTTGAATATTGGGACCAAGGTTTTACATCTGGTTCATGTTTAAATTTTGGAATTTACTTAGACCTGAACTTGCATTGGTGAATCATCACAGAAACATGTACTTTTTAGGGACCATGTTGAACACTTAAATCAAAGTAGTTTGAGAGCTGGGGACAAATTGCTCTGTGGGAATCACCCTATTGGATCAGCTGTTTGCTAACGATTTTTTATTTATTTGCCTTGGTTAAAGAACTACTCAAGATGGAATAAAATTTGTTTCAAAGTATTTAAACCACAAAACCCTTAGACCTATACACCTCCTTGTTTTTCCCGTCTGTTGTAATTCAGCTTCATATTAGTTAATTATTTATGGGTGAGTAAGTCAAGATTTGGAGTATGTTTAATTGCATCCTTATAATAACACTTAACACACTGTGGCCAAACTTGAAAAGCATATTTTAACTGGTTAAAACTCTTAATATGCCTTTTTTTTTAAAAAAAGCTAGTGTTAATAGCTTAACAAGTGCTTGCTTCTCTATTTATCTTACTTGCATCCTGTACTGCATTGCTATGCTTCATTGAACTGGATCTTCTGTTCTCAGGACTATCATGTAAAGATCCTTAAGATCTTATTTTTTTGAAGTTTTGTTGTAAGCTTCTAAACATCAACTACGTTGGATTGGAGAGAATAAGAAGGAAAGCAGTATTGTCTTCGAGTGTTTTGTACTTCTCATCTTACAAAGCAAAGTATCAGAACTTGATTTTTGTTAGGAAATGTAACTTTAAGGCAACTTGAATGTTAAACTATATCTAGTTTGTAGAATGCTCCATTGTTGAAGGTCCTTTTAACTTATTTTACAGGTGTGTGCCAGACAAGCAGCGTTCATTTGCTCTGGGTGTGCAGTCACTGTTTCTACGATTACTGGGTATAACACTTTGTTTAAATACATACCTAAGCATAATGTATCTAATTTAGGATTCTGTAACTTTACATGTGTCACTTCTGTGGTGATATGTATGGCCAGAGGACTCCAGCTTAACCCTATATCGTGCAGGCATAATAGTTAGTGTAAGAATTGCTGCGCACACTCCAGAGCAGCAGCTTTTTTAAATGGCAAAAATATATGTTCATACCCTAAGTTTGGCTGAAAGACTAGGCAAAACAAAGCTAAATGATATAAGACTTTGATCTATAGAAACTTGTTTAATGGTTAATTGGTGGAGGTCAAAAGTGGCAAAAGAACAAATACAAATTTATTCAGGAGTGTACTTTAATAGCCGTGTTGGTCTGAGACCAAGACGACGTACAAACAAACTAGAACTCTTGGTTCCAAAATGATACCTTTTTATTGGATGAACTGGGGAAAAACTTGCAAGAAAATTGTCCTTTTTCTGCTTGCAATTTCCCAGTTGGTATAATAAGTATCACTTTGGAACCAAGGTTCTAGTTTGTCCAAATTTTATTGGCATTTACTTAACAACTGAGACCTCTTCTCAAAAGTCAAGCCCATTCTTGGAAGGGAGGGATTCTGCATGTCCACTAATCAAGAGATTGATCTATAACTATTAATGGCATAGCTAGCTGACCAAGCTTTCAGCTAAACTGAAAATAAGCTTTAAAAGCTAAAAGCATAGAATCTGATCAACTGCTTTGTCTTGTTTCTGGTGTTCTACATCATAACACCAGAATTCTGGCAGGCAGATATTTTACTTTTTAAGCATATTTCATGTAACATAATACAATAATAATTTCACTGCCTTTTTAATTTTTACATTTAGGTAAGTATGTATATGATGTAGATATAGAAGTTGTGAAATAGTGTTATATGTAGGTGGCACAACACAATCCCATAACCAAAAAGGAGTTGCCTAAGGATGGCTTGTGTTGGCAGGATCCTCAAATGCTAGTGAGGCACCCAGCAGCACAGCAATATCTCAGAGCAGCCTGGGCCACACCTATTGTTCCATAAGCATTATGCCAAGGGCCTATGTTCCAGTCAACTACTGTTACTGGAACCTTGTATCAGATTATATTTTATGCTGCTTTCTTCTCCCATGAGCAACAAACAACCTATACACAACTTCTTATTCTTCTAGGTTGTTGTCACTTGGTTTTTAAGTCAAGGTCTTTCATCGTATGTTCTTCTCACAATGTAGGGAGAAGGCAAAGTTGTCAGGTGTTGTTTTTTGGGGGGGTTTTACTATCAAACTTGAGTAGATGGTGGCTTTTTTTTCTTTTTGAACAGTACCTCCCTGAGTTTTAGCACTGAAGCAATATAGAGTAGGTGTAGAATCTAGTAAGCTTTAGGGCTGCTGCGTATACACGGGCACACCACACTGCAGTAGAGAACAAAGTAAATGTTTAGTCAAGGACACTAAACCTTGCCTTGGCAGAAGTGCTGTAGTATGCTGTCTGTTCTACATAAAGGCTAGGATCTGTTTTACAGTGCAGTATGAAAGAGATCAGCATAAGTGAAAAAGCAGGCTGTCTGCTGAGGGTTCAGGGCCAGGGGCAGTGCCAGCCTCTTCCCAGTGTGGGGCCAGGGCTGGGCTCAGAGCAGGCAGGAGCAGGGCAGGTTCAGCTGCTTGAGGCAGGTGGGCAGCTGTGGTGATACTGGGAGGGGTGGCCACAGCAGGGCTCAGGCAAATTTTGGGGTGGCTATAGCCTTCAGTGCCACCCATGCTCAAGGTATTCCACTCTGCTGCCTTTTCCCTCAAGAGCCCTGCATGGGCCACAAGCCCCCTATCTGCCCCACAGTGGGGTGCATAGCCAGCACAAGTTTTAAATTAACATCCCCATAAGCTTATCAGGGGTGCTCACCAGGGTCTGGGGGAACATCTGTTCACCAGAGTGCCGCAGGGATGACATGGTCAAATGGTCACAAACTCCTCCATGACTGTTTCAGGCTGGACATAAGGAAGAACTCTTAGTCTGAGGCTCCAAGGTCTGGAATAGCCTGCCACCAGTGGTGGTTCAAGCACCTACTCTTGAATACCTTCAAAAAAAATTTGGATGTTTTTTTTATCTTGCTGGGATCCTATGACCTCTGCTGACTTCCTGTCCCTGGGGCAGGGGGCTGGATTCTATGATCCTCTGGGGTCCCTTCCAGCCCAAATGTCTATGAAAACTATGAAATCTGATTCATTAATAGTTACTACTTGCTTGCAGTTATTCAAAGGACTAAGTATCCAGTGAAAGATGAATCCATGCTTCTCCAGATTATAATAACTATAGTCTCTTATACACTTCCACTTGCTGAAATACTGATATATCCACTATATTCCCTTACCTTTTAAGGTTTTTATACTTAAATAAGGAAATAAAGCTTGTTTGGCACAATTTGCAACAAATCCACAGTGGCTACTGATGATCATCCTTTCACCCCCACCACTCCCCTGCCCAAATTTGTTATAAGTTTGTTTTTACCTGCAAGTTACTTAAGCAAGTTTTAACTTAAGTCAGAATGAACAACCTACAGAGCTGGGAGTAGAAGGATGTTTGTTACTCTGCGTACGTAAGAAGGGGAGTTGAGGTGGCTCCTATGTAGCTTCACCAAGCTGGTGTACTGCTAAATCTGATGGTGCTTTAAACCCCAAACTGAACAGAATTCATAGAATGACCAGCTAGATGTTAAGTCTTCAATTTTTCCATTTCTCTTCTAGGTACTGTTCCTGGGCCAATTTTCTTTGGTGTGGCTATAGACAACAGTTGTACTCTGTGGGACATTAATGAATGTAAAACTCAAGGAGCTTGCTGGGTCTATGACAATACAAGAATGGCATATATGCTGATAGGCATAAGTAAGTAACCTCATCTGTATTGTGTACTTTATAATAAATACATTCAAAATGCCATTCAGACTTTTAAATCCCCTTTCTGATTTGGCTGGCTTCCATTTCTTTTCCTTTGAGGAAAGTGAGTCTCAGTAGTAGCTGCAGGTGTATGATATCCTATGCTTCCCTCCCCTTACTTTTAGGAGCTAAAGCTTATTAAAATGCAACAAACTCTATACAAAATATCTTGGGAGTTCTTGAAGCTTGAAGGAGGGGGGGGGTGTATGTATACACACCACACCCCACCTTTACTTTCCATGTAATTGAGGAATTTGGGAGGAAACCATGAAGCCGTGAATAGGGGAAAAATGCTGAGCAGATAATCGAGACAAGTGAAAAATAGTTTAGGTGAATGATCATCCTTTTTATGTAAAGGTTCTTTGCATAGGCAACTTTTAAATAAGTTTCATATTAATGCAATATATTGGCAAGTTAGTAGAAGGATTCTACATGAGGCAGTGCATCAAAGCAAAGAGAGAGAGAGAGAGAAGCAATCTTCCAGAAACTAGATTGTGGGGGAAGAGGACAGAAATCAGACTAGGGAACTACAGTAATTGCAGCAAGTGGGGGATGGCTGAAATGCCTGATCCAAATGCAAAGACTGTTTGCTAGGCTGTGGATCTGCTTCATGGATTTTTGAGGTAATGATCAAAGCTGATAAACATTTTAGCATTTTGCTCTGTGCCTCCTGTATACATTGGTGTTGGCTACACTTATTGTCACAGGCCAGTTTTTTGGGGG
>NW_017729024.1:67909635-67910957 GCF_001723915.1 Gavialis gangeticus | reverse complement strand
TCTGCCCGGGGTTTTTTTTTGGGGGGGGGGGGGGGTTTGGTGGCTTTTTTTAATAAACAAATTCCCTTTTGTCCTCCCCTTCCCTCTTCCCCTTATTCAGGTGCAGCTTGTAAAGTCCTCACAATCTTTTTTGTGGTGGTTGCATTCTGCTTGTATAAGGCTCCATCGAGCAGTTCTGTATCGCTGGAAAAGAATGCGGAAATGGCATCTGGTGTACATGTGTGAGAACCACAATCGACTACCTGGGAACTTTTTAAACCCCTATTGCACACTTCGTTACAGGTCCAGCATTATATAAATATGGAAGATCCCAATAGTTCCTTCTTGAATAACTTGAAATTGGGTTTTAAAATATCTGGATATTTTGTGAGGTTAATTTGAAGCTTGGGAGACTTGATATCTTGATAGCATACCTTTTTTAAAAATCACAAAAGAAGCAAGTTGTTTTACTTAAGTATTGGGAAAGCTTTTTAAAAAGCATAAAAACTTAGAAGCTGCAGTATTGCTGTCAGAATATATGAAAGATGACACGAGCTGAACTGGGGAACATCGGTAATTAACCACAAAGGCAAATGGTACACTTCAAGAAAAGACTGAAGTACAGAGAGAGAGAGGGCATCTTTAACATATGGAAGAGCAGTCAATGTTTACCTCAAAGCTGCAGGAATGCTTTTTTAATGTGCCAATGTTTTGGGTAATGTTTATCACAAACTTTATTTTTCACCACGGTTTCTTGAGTAAGAACAAATTGACAGGTTTTTTGTTTTAATTTTGTTTTTACAAGTTGAGTTAAAGTTTAAATTGATCACCTGTTTTCTACAATTTTTAAATGGTAAGTTTGTCATTTAAAGAACACTCCAACTGGTAACAAATGTTGTAAATCGAGTACATTAATTTTTGTATTAACACAATCTAAAAATATTGTTGAGACTTTTTTTATAGGAAAATCATTTTAATATCTCCTTGAAATTTTGAAAATAAAGTCTATTTTCTTAATGTTTCTCATTGGGCATGTACTAGTTTAAGTGCCGGGTGTTCACCCTTATTCTGCTTAACTATTAAATCACTTTCCTGAAAACAAACATCAACAGGAAAAACAAATCCAGTTCAGACTTCACAACCTGAAGTAAACTGTATATATGTACAATATCTGTAATGTAACACTATTTATAAGCAGAACTATAAATGTCTAACAAATTTGAAATAAATTCCAGATTTTAATGATGTTATTGTCACTTATTTTTTTTAAATGAGATGCAGCTTCAAAAACGCTATGTAACTTTGAAGCAACTTATTTTAATTGCATCCTTTCTAAACCAGGG
>NW_017729024.1:67902876-67907319 GCF_001723915.1 Gavialis gangeticus | reverse complement strand
CAGGTCCCTTCTGACCCTAGAAACTATGAAACTATAAATATACAACACAAAAATCACCTTCCCAGTATAATGCAATACTCATTCTTAATGTAACTTCATTAAACATAAAACATGTAAATAAACTACCTTATTATCATTGTTTCAACTTGTTATTGAAATAGAGTAAGGCTCAGGTTTAGCTAAGACTGGACTTTTCTTGTGTCAGCGACTTTGCACTCACATACACAGCATATGT
Source organism: Gavialis gangeticus (assembly GCF_001723915.1). Taxonomy (NCBI): domain Eukaryota; kingdom Metazoa; phylum Chordata; order Crocodylia; family Gavialidae; genus Gavialis; species Gavialis gangeticus. Next base: position 67,907,084 of record NW_017729024.1, on the reverse strand, counting down.
CATTTTGAGCAGGGTGGAATGGGAACTGTTGGCCTATCCTATAAAACTTTTTGAGATTCTGAAGTGTTCATTCTGAAATAGTACAAAAAATTGAAATCCCCACAACTGTTTTGCAAACTAAAATCCTTAAGGAAAAAAAAGGGGGAAGTAGAATTGGATCTATTAAATGAAAATATTTTGTTTAAATAATTTTGAAATGTTTGCTTTAGTTTATGCCCAGTTTATTTTTAAAACCTTAGAATATAAATTAATTAGATATTGAAGAAATAGTTCAAGTTGAAAAACATAACCTTCTGTTTAAAAAATGTCAAAATGAGATGTTTTGACAGTTTCACACCTGGCAGAATCTTTCAAACCAAAAGAAGCCTGTTGAAAAGATGACTACTGTAGAAAAACATTATCCCCGACCAATATGCTTACATTCTTTGTTAAAACAAAATTTAACAAGTGTGTGAGATAAGAAAGGTGAGAACCAAAATTATTTAAAATTATTGAATAATTTTACAATGATTTTAAAATGTTTTAAAATAACTATTTATGTAGTGTTAGAGTGATGTTGTAACTATGATGGTCCAGGAAATATGTGGGAGGCAAGGATATTTTTTGGGGGGGTGGATCTCTTTTATTGATTCAACTGCGTGGTTGGTAATGTTAGAAGGCCATCTGCCCTCTCAGCAGGGGCACCCAGCTCCAGAGTAGCACCAGCTGGAAGCACTGAGCTAATTGACTGCAGATAGCTGAGTCAAATACATAAGCCCAGGCCCTTTAGTTGGGCTCTGGCTGCTCAGTGCCTCATACTCTGTAGCAGCTCAATTGTGGATCCTAATACTATGCCTCTACTTATCCTGTTGTGTGTCTGGACTCCCTGGCTCCTGACCTTTGATCTCACCTGGGCTGTCAACACAGATAGCATTTTCAATTAGGAATGTGAATCTGTTTGCCTTGTTTCTGCTTTTTAATTTTTTAAATTGCACAAGAAAAGTACAGGTACCCATAGTGATTGCACTCAAAAATTTCCTGGCTATTGGAGCAGTGCGTGTGAGTGACGGCCAGAATTGTATTGTCAGTGTACAAAGACACTACCCTAAGCTTCCACTGTGCCTCATGTTTCCATGTGACCTTCTAGGCTTCTATGTGATCAGAAACTGACTTAAACTTGTAAAAGAACAGAAGTTTAACCAGTTTCAAAATGGCTCAAAGTGGATTAAGGTAAACCTGGTTGAATATAGTATCAAACTTAACTGATTTAAGCTCAAACTGGTTCATGGAACTTCTTTTCCAGACTGCTTCCTCATTTTAAGTTTTTTAAAGCAGAGTCTTCCAGCATGCTCTGCAGCCATGGGCTGAGCTGTCTGTTCTAGCCAAGCAGGGTTGGCCCCACCCCTCTCCTCCCTGGCTCAGAAGGGGAGTGGGGATGCAAAACCCTGTACTGGAATACAACCAGGTCTGCCAGGCAGGGGTGGCAGCAACCCTTGCCAGGTGTCCCCAGGCCCTCTTACTCCCCCTCCGTGCTCCAGAAGCATAGCCAGCCCCCAGTAGCCTGAGGGGAAGGTGGGATTTTAATGCCCCTATTGCCAGGGGGTGCAGCATGGGTATTGATAAGCTCTGCTCATGCACTTGGGTCCCTGGCAGTCAGATGCTAGTAGCCTGAGAGGAAGGGGGTAAGGGCAGGGCAGTTTAATCCCTCCCACACCAGCACTGGAAACTCTTTGCTGCTTGTTCTTCAGCAGCTCAGTGCTCAAATTCCTGTTCAGGCATCTCGCCCTACATTTTTAATTTATTTTCCTATGATGAGAACAAACCCAAGGGAATTCTCCTGGATTTGAACACTTGAATGCAGACCAGGTCTTCATTGTAGTGAAAATTTACTGTTGCTATATAGGATTTCATAGCCTTTTAGCATAAGGCAGAAGAGACCTTGTTTGATTTCACTCTAACCTTAAAATAAAAATTTAAGCATAAAAAAAGCACCCTGGTAGCAAAAAGTAACATGGGTGGAAGAGATGGTACAATAGACATACAAAGTGAACTGCATATGGAATATTGATCTGTCTCTGTCCTAACAGGTAAGCAAAATGACAATCAATACAATTAAAAAGTAATAATTGGAATACAGAAAGAGAAGCATTTTTACCTAAAGTTTAACTGAACTTGGAGCTCATTACTGTAAGATGATATTGAAGCCAGGAGTTGCAGGAGTCCAAAAAGGCTGGTGTCAAGCTGTGAATTATAGGAATAACTACTAGAAGGATGCAAGCACTTGTTAAGTGAATAAGATGACCGGTAATAGGTTAGGATTCAAGCTTCCTTGATGAACCTTCTAATGTCTGTAATTGTAACCCCCAGCTATAAGGGGGAAGGCAGAAATGTCAAACTCATCTGGCTCTGTGGGCTGCATGAGTGGCATGGGGCTGGTCCATAGGCCAGAACAGATCCATGTTCCAGATCAGTGATTTTTTTTTTTTTTTTTTTTAAACCTGTGGCCAGTGGACCTCTGGGGGTCAGCAGATTATATCTAATGGGCTCATGAAAGATGACTTTAGGTATTCACCATCTTTTGATTGACCATGCTCACAACTTAAATGGGGTCCTTGCCTCCATTTGAAATTTCCAAAGGGGTCTGCATTTTCATTCAAAATTTTTAGGAGTCTGCAAATGAAAACAAGGTTGAAAGTCACTGTTCTTACCGGTCCTGGAGTGGGTTGAGTGGATGCTGTGTGCAGCACAGTCCTGCTTCAACCATTCTGGAACTGTGGGTTCTGTGTGTGGTGCATGAGGACCATCTGTCACACCCGGAAGCTGCCTGTGGGTCAAGTCAGACATCCACGGGCAGCATTTGGGGCTGGATAAGAGGGCTCTGCAGGCTGGAATTGCCCTGTGAGCTGCATCTTTGACACACCTGTTCTAAGGCAGCATATAAGAGAGGCTCCATTACCTCTACCATCTTCCTGGTTTTGGAGTGATAGCATCCATGTTTACTGTGTCTGTACTGAACTCAAATTGTTGGTGTGTGTTGGGGACCTTCCAAGCATACCTAATCCATCAGACTTCTCTGGCATCTTAAATGGAGCTTAAGCATCGTGGTCTAGCATCTGGATTACCAATGAGCTTTGGGATGTAGGTGCTTACCTGTTTAAATTGTGGGGCTTTTGCACAGTTGTGGAAGCCAAAGCTTAGCTGCCTAGGAGACTTTGCACCTACTTGACACTCCAAAATCCAAGCTGTGAATGACTTTAGGCATGTAATGAAATTGGTGGCTGTTGGAGTCTGAATTATTTTAAATCACTTTATTTTCACCTAAGCACCTAAATTATTTCTAAATCCTTCTTATGCCCTTGGTTTGCCAATCCAAGTTGGGGCAAATAAAGGATACCTGAAGGACAGAACTAAAAGACATGAACCATGAAATATGCCTCATACAAATTTAGCCCAAGGAACAGTCTTGGTTTGCTGAAAAGCACAACCAAAATATCCAAAGTGCAGAACACCGTTTAAAAAAAAAAAAGTCTTTTGACTGGGGGGGGATTTGAGAGAGATTGTATTGTATGAAACATTTTAATTTGGTTTACTGCTTGGGTTGAGAAACTGAAGTGTAATTAATACCTGTGGGGAGAGAATGAATAGAATATGATTGTTTTGTATGTGCAATTTTCTGCACTTGTACCTGTCATAGCACAGTGCACAGTCCAGATGTAGTAACTGATTGTACTTGCAGTTCCCTTTGTTTTGCCAAGAGATGGCTCTGTTGCTTCTGCTAACACAAAATAATGTTGTTTTGATTTGGATGGAAAGTGAAGGGTCTTTTAAGCTCAGCAGAGAATCTACAGCAGTCAGAAAAGTGTTCTGGGAGAGAAATGTGGTTATTGTCTCCTATTTAGTTGGTTTGTTTCTGCAGTAGTTGCTTTCTTCATTTGGCATTAAATACAAATATACCTACTCACGTGCTTTTCCCCGTCCTCCCCTGCTCTTGAGATCTCTTTTCATTCTTTGAGGAAAGAAATGTAGTGAATGAATTTAGTGAAGTTTTGAGACAAAAGTTCTTGGGCATTTTGGGTCATGGGTTATAAAATTAGACAAGCCCACATGCTTGCAACCACTGCATGTGAAAATGTGGATTTAGGAATCTGCATAAAGGAAAAACGCCCCTTCTTGACATGCTCAACAAAAGTTTCAGGCAAATGAATGAATTTTATATCTTATTGAGAAAC
>NW_017729024.1:67895834-67897876 GCF_001723915.1 Gavialis gangeticus | reverse complement strand
TTAGACAAGCCCACATGCTTGCAACCACTGCATGTGAAAATGTGGATTTAGGAATCTGCATAAAGGAAAAACGCCCCTTCTTGACATGCTCAACAAAAGTTTCAGGCAAATGAATGAATTTTATATCTTATTGAGAAACCAATGGTGAATTTTTATGGTACATAGGGGAGGACACAACAAGTAACAGAAAATGAAAAGTAGATATTTACAAGGGAAGAATGGGGACCTGATTGAAATAATAATAATTTTAAAAAAAATTGCTGATCCACTTTCACCTGTAGTCTGCGTAAACTTTGGTGTGCATTCAAAAGTCCATGTACAAAAAAAAGCATGGGCAGTTTTTTGTTTACAAACCCATTCGCAGGTGCCTCTCCAGTTTGCATACTTGCTTGTGGAAAGTGGATGCTTAAAAGTAGAGACTCAGGACGCATGTAAAATGTATGTGGAGCTGACATTGTCAATATCAGATCTCTTAGAATACGTGCATGCTCAGCACAGCCTTTGTACTTCCTCGTCAAAACTGACAGAGCTTATGTATCAGAAAAGTTTTAAACTAAACTAAAAACTACCAAACAACCCCTCCCCTGCACAAAAAACCCACCAAAAAACCCAACCCAAACCTTCATGTATGGCCAAGATGTAGGAATCCTAAAACGGGGCTTTTAAATATAATTATAGAATGCGAACTAAGGTCCCTATTTTGAAAATCTCGTACTTGGATGTTTTTGTCTCAAAAGTAGCAAGGCGTGGGGGAATGTGAGGCATTTAGGGTCTGCCAACCATTTTTGACGTAGCCTGCCCAGTGCAGGGGGGCTAGACCCGATGATCTTGTGAGATCCCTACCAACCCCTAACAATCTATGAATCAACCTATGAATCTAAGTTACAACCTGCCATTGACCCTGGCTATCGGTCAGCCTTGCAGCAACTGACAAGTCTTCCATCCCTCCCTTTCTGCTCGGCAGATATTTTGACTGATCATTGTGCCTTCAGGTTCTCAGCCATAGTAAAATAATTGTGGTACCAGAGCTGTATGTCTGTAATGGTATGTATTCACAACTGTTAACCTGGCTATTATGTGTGTGTATGTCCTTTATATAAGGCATTGTGTTGCTTTTTACTGCTTGGCTTTGCTGACAGTGGGCAGGGTAGATACGTACCTTATACACTAACTAAATAAATTGTATGTGTGTGCATGCAAGTGATTTTCATATAGTGCAAGCTTTCCTGAAGTTGAGGTCACTTCAAGAACAGCACAGAGCGGTGTATAGAGAGTGATTTGAATGCAAAAGGTGGTGCTGAGAGAAGCAAAGAACCCATAGGAAGAAAGGGGTTACAAAAGCTAATCCAGACAATGGAATGAAAATCCATAGTCCCTGTTTAAACTGCATTGAACACTGAGTCTGTGGATGATTTCTTGTTCTATGATTTCCTATTTGAACTGGATTTAAAAATTTTCCTTCTTGAGAGCAGCAATCCTGAGACCACTAATAGATTGTCCATGGAGGGTGAAGTGTGCTTCCCCAGGCCTTTGCTTATTTCTGCCGCCGATGTCAGATCGGTGTTCATTTCTTCATTCTTAGCATGTAAAGATTGCCTCATCTGTCAGATTTAAACAGCAGAGGGGCACTGTAATATATATGTATAACAAATGAAACTTAGGTTGGAGATTAGGAGGAATTTTGTGACTCTCAGGGTAGTTGAGCATTGGAACCGGCTATCCAATGCTTGATCACCCTCATAATCTGAAAGTTCCTCCTACTCTCCAACCTAAGTTTTATTTGCTGAAGCTTGAGGCCATTGCTCCTGGTCCTGTCACCTACAGCAGCAGAGAAAAGCCCATCTCCATGGGCAGTCCCCCTTCAGGTATCTGAAGACTGTTATCAAGTCCTCCTCCAGTCATCTGGGGGAAGGGGAAGCTGAGGGTGGAGGAAGACTTGGACTTGGACTGCTAAACCAAGCAGCACCCACAAGTACAGCCTAGCCTAGGCCAACTAGTGGAACATATACACAGGTAAGCAACGGGGGCCAGGGCAATGCTGA
>NW_017729024.1:67886344-67893559 GCF_001723915.1 Gavialis gangeticus | reverse complement strand
TGCTCAGGTCCCTTCCGACCCTACTAACTATGGAACTATCTCTTTTCCAGACTAAATAACCCTAGCTCTTTCAGCCTTTCCTCATAAGCCTTGCCTCTCAGGGCCCTAATAATTTTTGTGCTTTGCACTGAAATCTTTCCAATCTGTCCACATCCTCTTTGAAGTACCCAAAAGTGGACACTACTCCAGGTAAGGCCTCACCAATGCTGAACAGAGCAGCAGAATCACTTCCCATGGTTTACAAGTGACACTCCTGTTAATACGACCCAATATGCTCCTGACAGTTTTTGTAACAAGAGCAGCCTGTTGGCTCATATTATAGTGTACTACAACCCCCAGTCCTTCTCTGTAGTACTACAGCCTAGCCACTCATTCCCCAGCCTGGAAAGTGTGTGGAATGATTCCTTCTCAAGTGTAGAACTTTGTACTTGTCCTTGTTGAATCTCGTGTTCATTTCTCCAGTCTATCCAGGTCATTCTGGATCCTAACCCTATCCTCTGTAGTTTTTGCAACTCCACCCACTTGGTGTCTGAAAATTTGTGAAGTGTGACCCAGTCTCACCACCCAGATCAGTAATCAAAATGAGCCATTGGTGACTGCTCATTGAGAAAAAATAATGATCCAACCAGTTGTGTCCACCTTACCGTACTTTCATTTAGTCTTTATTTCCTTAGCTAGTTAATGAGAATATCTTTAGAGATGGTGTCAAAGGCCTTGATTTAAAATAAAGGTATATCATGTCCACTGGTCTCCTCCTGTCTGGAGCCTGTCACCTTATCATAGAAGGAAATCGAGTGGTCAGGCATTACTGGCTCTTGGTGAACCCATGCTGGCTGTTCTTGATCACTTTGTTCTAGGTGTTTCACAATAGATTCCATGAAGACCTTCCCCATGATCTTTTCAGGTATCAAGATCAGGCTGACAGGTCTGTAGTTCCCTGGATCCTCATTCTTTCCTTTCTTAAAGATGGGTACTCTATTTGCCCTTTTTCATTTATTTGGGACCTAATAGTTCATGAGCTACGCAAATTCTCAAAACTAATGACTCTGAAATTACCTCAGTTAATTCCTTTAATACTCTACAGGGCATCTCATCCAGCCCTGATGACTTGAAAGCATATACCTTCTCTAAGAAATCCTTAACCTGTTCTTTTGCTACTATAGGCTGTTTGTCTCCTTCCTGATCTTTGCTACCAACTGCACTCATCCTCTGGTAGTAACCCCTGTTTGTGAAGACTTGACATAAAAAAAAAAAAAGGGTAATTTAATACTTCAGCCTTCTCTCCTACTAAACAGGTGAAGCCACATTAACCTTAGTAGGTATGGATCTTGCCCTGGTTCCCTTTTAATTTTAGACTCAGCAAAAAGAAAAGTAGTAAAAGATTCTGAAGCAAATGGAACAAGCTGAGCTACAGATAATGGAGGCTCCAAAACACCGAGCTAATTACCTACAAAAAGTGAACTGAAGCAGTTCCAGTGAGATATTGGCGAATAAGCATATTAAAACAGCTATAATAGGAGACATGAAATGAGACAAAAGAAATGAGGGATGAAAATGTAATGCATGGAAGGAAATTCATACAGGAGATTAAGAAAATTACATTGCTATTGTGTTTCATTCTAGTCAAAGTGAACGACCTTCATTTGAAATGTTTTATAAGTCAGTTATTTGTACCTAAGGGGACACAAGCAACTACAGTAGTTGATTGCATATAGGCTTAACCCCCTAAAACCCGGAAAAGAATTAAATGTAAGGTACATATTATGATATTTTGTTTTGTAACTGGAAGAGGGAAGCAAAAGGCAAATTTAACAAATAGTCTCGTTTTGCAAAGGTGACTTAAAATTTCACAAGGCTGAATTTTTTACACTCATGCAACTTGGAACTTAAGTTAATATTGCAAAATTGGCACCACATGATGAAGTTCATATATATTTTTATCCTAATGGAGCCTGGCTCTTCCTGTGTATTTCTTAGTATTGTTTAGTATTTTGGCTGGAGTTTGGCTTTGCTTTTATTTGGTTCATGTGTTTTCCTATTACAGACCAAGACCACTTCGAAATACCTTGTCCCGTCCTTTCTAGCTTTGCCATGTGCTCTTTCATTTGACGTAGTAATTATTTTTATCTTATGTGATTTTTACAGCTTCCTTGTTCTCATCTTGCATTTATTCCTGACCAAATGCATTTTAAGTACATCTGTGGAAAAACAAGTGTATTCTGGCAAAGTATTTTCTTGGAAATTGAATGTCAGCTTTAAGATTTCTTATATTATAACTATTGCCAGTTTGAGGGATTACCCCCTGCCCCTGCAAAAAACTAAAGGTTTTTATCTGGGAAATCTCACTCAAATAATGCTGCATTTCAAATTTCTAAGCCACTTAGCTTAACAGGAAAAAAGGAGATGAAGGAAAAACAAAGAGAGAGAGAGAAACCAAAACTGACTTTCGCAAGACAGCACTTTTATTATTACTTATTTTTATTTATTAATCATCGCCAATGTGCTCTTACTTGTACAAGGGGAAATATAAGAGGATCTGCCCACAGTACGTATCATCGAGCACAAAACCAGCTGAAAACATGCCCCCTCTCCCTCCTCACCATTTGCTGACCTAAAAACTACTTTTAAATAGGCTGAGAGCAAGTAGAAAACAGACTGTGCTGAAGCAGGAAGGTGCAAAAACTTTCAGAGCTTGCTCACTAATGGACAAAGACAAATGTGGAATATTTTCTGTCTGGTAGCTGGACTAGTCATATCTGCCTTTCATTTGGTGGCTGAACTAGTATATTTACGAGGACATAGTATTACAGTTTGAAACTTCCGGGTTGCATGTCAACTCTGGAATAAAAATTACACATTTTCTTATCTTGCTTACTCATAACTTCTTTATTTTCCTTCTGCTACTGTAGCTGTATCAGTCTCCTTTCAGTCTCCCTTGTTCTTAATCCCCTTTTCATCTCTCCTTCTTCCTGCCTCTCTTTCAGTCAGTTTTCATCTGAATTAACCCACTCTTCCATCTTTTTTCAATAATACCTTCTTCTTTACTTGACCACTCATGGTTTTCTCACTCCCAGGTAAATGTGATTGTATAAATAGAACATATGTGAGAGATGCATTAAGCACACCTGGGTTTAAAACAGCCTGTACCTGCATCTTTCAGAGCACTTTGATATCTAAGGAGAGAGGCCTTTCATTTGTGCTTTGTCCTTTCTAGGTCAGAGAGCATGATTTCCTGTATGTTTGTACAGTGCCAGGCACAAAGCGTTCTCTGCATGAGGTGGGAGTTTGATTAATAATACCAGGACCTAAGAGCAACTGGAGAAAATGAGCATGCACTTAATTATATAAGGATCATAGCTCAGATTTTTTTTTAGCAGTTACTCATTGAGCATAGGCAGGAGTGGCGGAAAAGTTCCAGGAGGGACATTGCTGTAAATCCCTGACTTCCTGCCCTGCTGGTCCTGTCCAGGGATGGATTCAGAGCGGGTGCAGCACTGTGGCTGCACCTCTCTCCCCATCTCACTTCTTTTATCATGCTGCTGGAGGTCCAGCCATGGATTTAAGTCTCAAAAAAGGTAACTATTCCCCTCCTCCCCTCTCCCTATCCCTTGATTCCCATGTCCCTCTCCCCTGCTTGCCACTTGGATACAGTGGGGAGGTTGGGGGACAGGAAGAAGCTCCTGCTCACTCCAGCTGGGCTGCATCTGGACTGCACTCGGCCCAAGGCTGTGGCAGTGACAGCAGCATGCAGGCACATTTCCCCTTCCTGCCGGTTCTTCCCAGGTGTTCCCTGTCAGCCTGGAAGCAGATGCAGGGAGGGGGAATTTGGAAACTTGCTCCCTGGCTACTGTCACTGCTGCCATAGTGTCTGGTGAGTACAGCACCTGCATGGTTCAAGTAGAGCAGGCAGGGAGTTCCTCTTACCCCCAGAACAGCCTCTGGCACTGGTAGACAGGAAAGGGGAGGGGACATACCTCTGAACATGGAGGGGAAGGGGGTGGGGAATGCTTACCTTCCTTGAGACTCAAGATCTCAGCAGCTATTTCTGCAGTGCTGTCTGCCTGCCCTGGTGCGGGGAGCAGGGAGTGTAGCCACCCTTGCAACACCACTTACTGCAATGGCACCCTATTTTGTAAAATCCTGGATCCACTTCTGGCCCTGTCTCCATCAAGGTGACTGAAGCAGCCTGCCAAACCAAAGAAGCATACCATACAAAATGCTGCATGCTTTGGACATAGTCACTCAATATGAGGCTCAGATGTGGACTGGTGCAAGACGTGGCTACATTAGCTGGGAGCTGCCTGTACAATCCTCTGCCCATTTCCAAATACTTTCTAACCCTTTTGTGTTGCTGGTATGGACAGAGGGACTAGTCTGACTCTATTGGCCTTAGTCCAATAATCTTTCATTCTATAGATAACCTCAGAACAGTCACTGATGCACAAATATACCTTGTCAAAGATTTGCTGACTTTGATGAGCAAAACTCATTCAGTTTCTGGACTGTAGTAAAATGACATGAGGGCAGGGACGTGATATTTTAAGTGCATTTCTAAACTGTAAATCAGCAATTTCTGAAGAGGCTTTAAGCATCTTTACTGCATCATAGAGAATATGTTCTGTGCTGAAAATGTTTCTAATGAGCTCGTTATCTTACCAAAAGCAATCCTTTGAACTTATAAAACAATGTGAAAATTCTTCTGCGCAGAAAGAAGAAAATCTCATTCTTTCAAACTAATCAATTTACTTCACAGTAGTTTATCCATTTCCCTTGAAGTGCAGTTACTCAACAGCTCTGTTTTGATGATTTTTTGTCTTTAAGTTTTTGTTGTCTGTCAGGATCATACAGTTGCATTATTTTCAAATCACATGCATCTGATGCCAAAAGGAAGACTTCATTTTAAAGAATTTTCCTAGGCCAGTGGTGCCCAAAATTTTGGCCCCCTGGGTCTCATGAGTAATGTGGGGTGGGTCTGTGGGCCTGATCCAGAGAGCTAAGGGCCAAGGAGCAATCTAGTATGCTCCAGTTCTGCATCCCATATCACAGCTGTGGCCCCGTACTGGATTGTGCTTGCTGTCCTGGCCCTATGTGTGCTGGATCAGTTCCCACTGCTCCAGCCCTGTGAATGCTGGATCAGCTCTGCCACCCCAACACAAACCCCATGCATAACAGCTCTGGCCTCAGCCCCACACATGCTGGTTTGGGTCCTACCATCCTGCCCTACCCATGGCCTCATGCCTTCTGGAAAGATTTCACAAACAGGACCATGTTACCTGGCCTACTGGGCTTGGAAATTTGGCAGTGGACGAGTGGTGGCAATACTAATTCCCCCCTTTCCCCCCACCCCCACCTAAATTTCTAGACCCTTGGGATATCCCATGGATTGGATTACACACAGGACAGGGGAACTCAACCCCCAGCCTAGGCAATCCAGCCTGTTTACTAAAGATATCAATGTCAAATAATGTTATATGTGTATTCCATAGCTACAGGAGTATAGACTGACTTCTTTGTTGTCCTAATTCATTTTCAAGATCATATGATTTTGCTGTACAGCAGATGAATAGATGAGTGGTCTAGGTCAAATATATCTAGTTTATGTCTTTGGAAACAGTTCTATCAACATTTTCAAAGCACAAAACTCTTTTGATGAGAGCAAGGACCCGTCAAGTAAATCAACTTGAGAAGTAACTCTGGTAAAATGTACACAGAAATACATAGCATGTTACACACTGCAGAAGTGCTCAGGCACAAAGCTGAACACTACAGTTTTTATTTTCTGAAGTAACAATGTACTATAATAAGCTTTTACAATCAAACTTGAATATTTTTGATTATTTTGACAGAGGATAACCATCCTGTTTCAACAAATCTCCCAGTAGCATAACTGGAATGTGTAAGTGACCAAGAGTGTTGCTGGGTAGTTCTCCTGAAATAGTTGGTGTATCAGTCCAACGTGTGGCTCCATCCATAGTGAGGTGTTCACTCAGGTTTTTTTAAGAGAACATTGTAAATAGAAACTTACCAGTCTATTGGTCCAAGGTTATGGCATTGCAGTAAGGTGAAAACATTTGAGGTCTGGAGACTAACATTATGCAAGCAAATCCTAATTTAACAGCTCAGAAAAGAATGTGAACTTTTAAAATGTTCATGCTGCGACCAGTTTCTTGTTCCCAATATGCTAGCATTCATGCACAGGAGGTCCATGGCAGTCTTTATTTGAATAGATGTGATAGAGATTTGAAGACTGGAATTAAATAGAGATGTTCAGCATCTCTAAAAATTCAGACCGCTTTGGTTCCTCAGGTAGCCAAGTTAGAAAAGATTGTCAATAGTAAAAGGAGGAAGAAGAAGAGGCAAAAAAGAGAGTGCAATGTAGACCTTTTAAAAATTTATTTCCTGAAATACATTTTTTTTCTTTTTAATGACCAGTGTCTCTTTAGTTGCCCTTTCTTTTTTGTTATCTATACACGTCATGTGCTTCTACCCTGATGGTAAAATATTGGGTTAATGGAATTAATTATTAATTTTGTTCCATGCTCAAAAGTGCTACATCAATGGAAGACCAAGTAAAACCTTTCACTATTGTACTACCACCAGAAATAATGAATGCAAATAACTGGAAACTGAGCTTTCTCTAGAGAGAGCTTCCTGCTGCTGGTGAGAAAGTCGTACATTCACTCATGTGCCATTACTGTATGTTTTAGGGAAGCTTTAATATATTGTACTTTCCTCAGCTACCAATTGAAAAAATTATCAAGGGCCACATTTGTGAGAGCCCTGCAGGGGAAGTGATGTTGAGGGGTAACCAGCATGGGTTCGTGCGAGGCCGATCCTGCCTGACTAATATGGTCTCTTTTTATGACCAGGTAACAAAGAGCTTAGATGTGAAGGAGGAAGTCAATGTCATCTTCTTGGACTTCCAGAAGGCCTTCGACACAGTGTCCCACCCAATTCTGGTGGGGAAGCTGAGGGACTGCGGCATTGATGAATGCACAGTCACATGGGTGGCAAACTGGCTCCAGAGGGTGGTGGTGAACGGGTGGAGAGGGAACCAGCATTATGGTTATAGGTTAGGGGCTGACCCTCTCAGCAGCACAGAGGCAGAGAGGGATCTTGGAGTCAGGATTGACTCCAGGATGAGTGAGTTGCCAGTGTGACGAAGCAATAGGCAGAGCCAACCGCACCCTGTCATGCATCAACAGGGGCATCACT
>NW_017729024.1:67885753-67885972 GCF_001723915.1 Gavialis gangeticus | reverse complement strand
GGGGGATCTTGTGGCTGCCTACAACCTTATCGGGGGCCAGCAGCAGGGACTCGGGGAAAGTCTGTTCACCAGGGCCCACCTTGGAGTTGCCAGAAACAATGGCCACAAGCTGAGGGAGGAGAGGTTTAGGTTAGATATTAGGAAGAACTACTTCACTGTAAGGGTGGCCAGAGCCTGGAATAGGCTTCCCAGAGAGGTGGTGCTCTCACCTTCCCTGGA
>NW_017729024.1:67864750-67880753 GCF_001723915.1 Gavialis gangeticus | reverse complement strand
GCTGAGGGAGGAGAGGTTTAGGTTAGATATTAGGAAGAACTACTTCGTGGTAAGGGTGGCCAGAGCCTGGAATAGGCTTTCCAGAGAGGTGGTGCTCTCACTTTCCCTGGAAATCTTCAAGGGGAGACTGGATAGGCACCTGGCTGGGATCTTATGACCCCTGCCACCCCCAGTGCTCCTTCCTGCCCATGGCAGGGGGTCAGACTAGATGATCTGTCTAGGTCCCTTCCGACTCATTGATTCTATGATTCAATCAGCTCATCACCAGCAGAATTTGAAAGTTAGGCCCCAATTAGTTCTTGTCCCATTAATGATTTTATCTCACTGATGTTTTTGTCATATCTGAAGTAATGCAAATTGAAGCATGGAGATTAGCTATACAAAATGAATGCAACAGATTTTTTTGTACTTTTACCCACATAATCCACAGACAGCTCAGTTTATTATTAAACACGAAATACAAATATTTCTCACTTTTAATCAACAAAAGGCTTTAGAATAAAAATCAAGCAATAGGCAAGGAGCAGAAGGTCAAAAAGGTTGAGTTGAAAGAGTCTATTTGTTTTAGGGGTATAAGTTGTAGCTGTGTTGGTTTAAGAACATAGGCAGACAAGGTTCTTTGGGTAAATCTGATATCTTCTATTAGACCAACTCAAATAGTTGGAAAAATTCTTATTTGCAAGCTTTCAGGTCTAAATACCCTTCGTCAGGCTGAGGAAGCACCTGCAGTTCGTGTGTGCACACACCAACCTTGACACAGGGTATTTAGACATGAAAACTTGCAGATACGATGTTTTCCAACTCTTTGAGTTGGTCTAATAGAGAAGATATCAGATTTACCCAAAGAAGTCTGCTCATATTCATTTTAACACTTGTACCAAATGTATATGCTAAGCATTTCATTCTGTGTTTTTTTATTATCTTGTACAGTTTGCATGCCGTGCTAAAGATGTACTTGATTTAAAGTAATTTTAAAGCTTTTGTAAGTCAATTCTGAATCATGCTGTTGCAGATGAATTGTTATAATGGATGCACTCGGAGTGAGACTTGCAGATATGTAGAATGCATGATGTTCTTTAAATAACAGAGGGTTCCACTGACTAGAGCAATTGAGTGCTTTGTGTTCCTTATTATCCCTGTTTGCTATGTTTTACCTTTTACAATCCTGCCTGTAGCAGGTAATATGGCTGTTGCTGGAGTCTGTCTGTATTACCTGAGGAAAAGGCTTTGCTTTTTTTCTTTTTTTCTTTAATCATGGTAGAAAATAAAAGTACTTGGTGGCGGAGTGTGGACTTCTGTCTAAACTTTCTGTAAAACTCAAAAGGCATAGTGAGCAGTTGCTGTGATCGTAGCTTGAAATATTTATGGAGATATCACTGCTGGACTCAACAATATATCATGTAATAGAATGATTTGACGTGCAAACTAAAGCTCTCAAGCTATAGTGCAACAGTTTGTTGACAATAAAATGTGAAGGGAATTAATGGTGGCTTAAATAGAGTTTGATCCAGTAGAACATCTGTCCTGAATTCTAAAAGATGCATTTGATGATGTCAGTGCATCTGTGAATTAAATGCAATCAGAAGTCTATGGATAAACTATGCCAGTTATTGCAACCTCAAAGCAGTGGGAGACCAAAAGACAATATATTATTTAATAATAAGAGACACAGAGATCAGAAAGTTCATTCAGAGAAAAATATGACTAAATAAGCTGAAAAATGAATTGTGATTGAACTAATTTCTCATCCTACTAGCTTTATGTTACTTTTTAGCGGTGTTCTCCATTCAGCATCTTAGCTCATTATTACTATGAGTATGTGTATATTTCTGGAGGAGCCTTAATCATAGCCCCTTAGCAAATTTTACCTACAACAGTGTACTTAATGAGAGAACATCTGAGGAGCATTTAAAGTTAAGTTCATGGCAAAGGTCAGATTTATGGCATGATTAACCTGTGAGCAACATGCTCACTGAATTTATGGTGCCATAAAATGGTAAACCAGCTCCAAAGATGTGCCACAATAAATGTGGAACACCTCTCAGATCCCAATTGTGCTGCTATTTGAATAGTTTTCAGGGGCCTTAGATCCAGCAGTAACATGGCGGTGTCCAGAAGCTATATGTCCTTGTCCATTACCTGTCTTGTTAAAGAGAAATGTATCAAGTCTCAAACATACTTGGGAAGCCTTGAAGGGGCTTCCTAAATTGGTGAGTACAAGCATAGGTTTAATAAAAATGCCTCCTATAAATTTAGTTTTGCATAAAGGAGAAAGAGATATTGCAGGACCAAGTCTGAAAAAATCTAATAGTGTAATGGATAGCATTGTGCTGTACAGTATCTTGTGTGGATGTGAAACTGATATACTTAGGAACCTTACACTTGCAGGATATAAAAAATACTGAGATTTATTCTTTGTCTTATGACCTGGTTGCACTCAATAATGAAATAGCTACAGTTCAGCATGATCTCCCTTTGTGTAAAGCATTTGTATATTAGAGCTGAAATAGACACAATGATCTTTGTTTAATCTAAAGAGCAGGCAAGCTGAACTAGACTGACAAAGCCAACACAATGAAGCTGGGTTACAGTGTCTGCTGACATGTGATAGTCTCTTCAAACATAATGCTTTGGAAATGCTGAGCAGAAAATACTGATCTTTGGGATTCAGAGCTGTCATTAGTGGTTAGCTGTGAAGAAAGAAGTAGTAAATGAGTTTGCTGAACTCTTATGTATATACAGCCAGTGGTTTATAATTTTCTAAATCATGTGGTTGTACTATTTCAATATGTTCAGACCTGACATATTTTTTTAATGATAATCTAATTTTTTTAGTTTTTTTTTAATGCGTTGTGAACAACGTAGCAATCTACGAGATTAGTTTTGATGCAATGTTTATGTGCTTTGTTGTCCTTCATTTTCCCAGTCAAATGAATGAAGTAGAATGCCATGATTATTCTATCTCCCAGCTTTTCCACAGACACTTCATGCTTGGCAGCTAATATATTTTGAATTTCTCTTTTTTTCCTTTATCTAGAATCTTATTTTCAAGGTAACAGCATCAAATATGTATGCCCACACCCATTCCCACATTCATGCATACATAACATTATGGGGCAGAGATGATATGTCTCTGTATTACAGTTACTTGTGTTCTTTGTATTACAATTACATTTTTCCCAATATATTCCTAGCTATATTAATGGTGATTGTAGCATTGTATTATCGTAGTATTATCTATGTTTTATAATATATTGATGTGTACAGGTGAGAAGAGAAATGATGATCATAGAAAAGTAGAGCTGGAAAGAGGTCATCGAGACCAGTCCCCTGCTCAAGGCGGGATTGATCCCGACTAGATCATCCCAGTCTAACCTGCTCTTGAAATTTCCAGGGATGGAGAATCTACAGTTTCTTTAGGTAGTCTGTTGCAATGCTTGACTGTCTTCATAGTTAGAAAGTTTCTCCTAATCTTCAACCTAAATTTCCTCTGTTGCACCTAGAGACCATTGCTCCTAGTTCTGTTCCTTATGGTCAGAGAGAAAAGTTCATCTCCAACCTCTCTCTAAATTGCCTTTCAGACGTAATTTGAAGATGGTTATGATATTCCCCCTCAGCCTTCTCTTTTCCTGACCAAAAAGTAACCCTAGTCCTTTTAGTCTTTCCTCATAAGTCTTGCTTTCCAGGCCTCTACTCATTTTTGTCGCTTTCTGCTGACTTCTTCCAATCTGTCCACAACTTCCTTGAAGTGTGCGTCTAAAACTGGACACAGTACTCCATGTGAGGCCTTACTAGTGCCTAATAAAGTAAAAGAATGACTTCCCTTGAAGTGGCCCTCTCAGAGGTATGATGATGTGGCCAGTTGCCCAGGGCAGCTGCCACACAAGGCAGCTTCAGGTTGCCATCACGTTGTGTGAACACAGTTGTGATCGCATGTGGCTGCAGTAGCAGCTGTTTTCCACTTTCCCCCGCCTGCCCAAATTGGCACCCAAGGTGACTGCCCCCATCCTAGCCAATGCACAGAAAGCTCTTATTATTACAAGCCAGTATGCTGCTGACTTCAGTATAATTTCACTGGCTAAAGTGTTTCATGCAGAGAATCCCCAGAAAGTATCTTGTCATTTATATTTTAATGGTGCTCTGCTCTTGGAAGACTCCTGAGAATATTCAGGACAAGTTAATTGACATTAGGTTTGCATGTTAAATGTTTTAGACAACCAGGGTACTTCTTAGGTGCTGCACTATTGTCTTGGAGTATGTCTAACCAAAGACTTCATTGAAGTGTAGAGATACTCAAGCTAGCTTTAAATAGACTAGATCAGATACTGGAAGCATTCCAGTTATCGCAGCATTGAATTCCACACAGTCAAATTTACTCTGCTTCTGCTTCTTGGCTTTTATAGCAAGCTTGGATATATCTATGCTGCAGTGCAGTCCACAACACAGTCATACCTTTAGAAACCTATTTCTAGGCAACTATTAAAATATGGAGCAGCTCTTCTATTTATTGACTGAAAAATTTGTTTATGAACTTTAGAATGGCCTGGGTCTAGTCATTCTGGACTGGGAAGAATTCTTTGGGGGATTTTTTTTGTGGACAATCAGGAATAATCACTGCAGTTAAATAGAGGTGCCTTTTTCACATCACATGTTAAAGCCACTAATAGCCAAACTTAAACTAAGGGTGTTTGTATATGTAACCTCTCACTTAAGTGCAGAGGCTCGTGTGCCAGCCCTTTGGGCCTTCCTGCACTAGTCATCTCACCCCAACCATAGTCTTGTCACTGTCCGTAGTCTTGCCTGACTTGATGGAATACATTGACTAGAAACAGTTTCCCCAGTGGAACAGGCACCTGAATATTTGGCCCTTGTCTGCACTACCTGCCCCTTTCCACTCTTACTCCAGCTGTGTCTAGTGGCTCTGGGCCCACAATTCAGGGCTACTGGTTTCAGGTGCAGACTCACAGCTGCCAAGCTGGGCAGCATTGCCATTTATCTGTCTTGGCAGGCACTTCCTGGCTGAGCTCAGAGCCAGTTGCTTGCCCCCTTATCTGGCCAATGCCTGCATCTCCTGGCTACTCTCCATGTCTCTGTTTCTCCCTCTCAGACTCTGTGCAACTTCAGTCCCTCTTTTCCCCACCCCAGCCCCCTTTCCAGAGTCCAGGCTCAGCAGCAGTCTGATTCTGGGCCCAGGCGCTAAGCGAAGGTTCATTCCATCCGAGGCAGTTGCATCAAAAAGCAAAGGACAACAATCACATAAGTCTGGGGACTTCACTGGTTCCTTCGTACCATGCCTTCCGTCATCCTCATCTGGCTACTGCTTCCAGTTTGCTCCTTGGTGCTGACAGCAGCTGCCTGCTGCATCTCCTGGGATTCCCTCTGCTACTCTCTTCTCCGTCTCCTCCTCCTCCCCTCTCCAGCTGGCCCCAGCCTTGTATATGGTGGCAGTGGGTCACCTGACCCCTCTACTTCTGCCCTGAGTAATCAGCACCACCTGCAGTACATTATAGTTGCCATTTTGTTAGACTTGTCTATAGTGATCACTGGGTTCAACAGATCCAGGCATATAAAAAAAATGAAGAGAATTAACTATGGGCTTTATTGTGGAGTAGTAGATAAGCCTCTGCAGACTTTTCGTCTTGATCAAACTGACTGGCTAGTTGAGGGACCATCTCCAAATTACTGACTTAGTCTCTTTCATTAGGGATCATCTTCAAATTATAACTTCTATTGTTACAATGTTGGGACAAGAAATAAGAATTTCCAGAGCTAAATGCCTGAAATATAGAGCTGTTTGGAGCTCCAATAACTTTCCATGATCTTGTACCCTCCATGGGATCACCTGGGCATTTAACAAAACACTTTTATTCTCTTTATGATATCAAAGTTCATATGACACAAACTATTTTGTAATTTTCTTTGTCCATAGTGGTATATACAATATGTAAAGAGTAAGGTTACAATACATACATTATTGTAATAGGTTCATTCTACTGGCTAAAATTGTAGTTATTCATCTGAGTCTTTTTGGCACAGGTCTGCAGTGAGGACAATAAGGAGTTGTATTTCTCCAGGAAAATATGCCACTTCCCAAGACAAGTGTGGTGTAGACAGAGAATCACATCTCTTTCTCCCTCTTCCCCCCACAGATCCACAAGGGCCCAGAGTTACATTCCCTTCTTTGACCAGTAGTCTTTCTTGGCTGCTGAGGAATTGTGCTTGAATTATTTATCCCTCTTTGGGATTAATTTATGATCTAATCAGCACAAAAACTTTTGCAACCAACACCTGAGTGGAGAGTGCTTGGAAATGTACTGATGACCTTCCTTCTCTGGTAGATTTGTAGAGGGGCCAATCTCACGCTTGTCTTTAGTGTTTTATGTCCTGAACCAAGCCACCAGTTGATAGAATGACAGAACCACTCCCAGGCTGCTACTTTGCTGTCTCTAGCTCTGAGAGGGATAGAGAGAAGAGAATCCTCTGCTCATGGCTACGAACAAAATGCTTGATGGGCAATCCTTACTGCATCAGTCAGTCCACCTAAGACAGAGTTTGAAATGTGAACTGTGAGGAATGAACTGTCCTACTCATCTTGGGATAATCATGGCAGAAATCAAATATGCTAACAATATCAATGTTTAGGGTAAACATTTACCAATAATCAAAGCATGTAAAAAAGGAAAGAGAGACTATTGCAGTGGTGTTCGGATCTGTACAGTCTACTTTCAATGACAAATCATTTTGATGTGGTGAGTGGATGGGTTTAAGAAGTACTTCCATTTATTATTTTTCCTCAGTCAAGAGGGGGCAGGAGCCAAAAAGGCCAGCAGAATATCGTAGCCCAACTAAGGGACTTGGCAGAGCACAGGATGTATTTGAACCCCACTGAACAGCAGCCCAAACCAAGAATCCCAACAAGCACACCTGACCATACTCTTCAAGTCTGTGCAGCCTGAGAATAACCTGGCAGGATTTTAAAGTGTTCCTACATGTTACTTTTTCCTCTCAACCAATGTAGTGATTAACCATACAATGTAAGTGGTTGCTGATCCCTTGATTGTGCTGCTTTCTAGTGTTTCTTTTCTCAAGAAGCAGCTTTATTTAACAAGTTCAACATATCGATAAAAGAAAATAGAAATAAAAGCATTTTTTCTGTCAGCATTTGATGCAAAGCAATTTACCAATATCAGCAATGTCAGATTGTTCACTGCAGAGGAAAAGGGATCACCTTTATTTTTAAACCTTCCTCTTCAACTCTACTGCTGTTAAATCTACCTTTCTTTTCCTCTAGGAAGTGCTGGAAAATAAGCTCCATTTAATCTGCTTCAACCTGGTGTGATGATTACCTGTCTCATACCTTGAGCAAAATGGCCTGCACACTGCCTGAAATCTCTCTCCCTTTTTAGGGTAGGGAGGAGCCATCACTTACTTCTACATAAGTGTCCATCTGGGGTGATAATCTTATCTGACCATAGGGCTATCTCTTATGAAATAACTGTTGTTTGTGACCACTTTTTCATAGTAGATACATTCACGGAGCATCACTTTCATGAAGTGGTGGCAGCTCCTGGGACCCTAAATAATATAAAATTTGTTGTACTATCTATATGTAGCTGCAAGTCCTCAGTGACTCTGCCATCAGTCTCTAACAGCGCAGGCATTCTTGTTTTTAATTTTCTGTTGAGCAAACAGAGAACCAATGCTGCTTTAGTACCATTCTGTAATTTAGCAGTGCTAAATATGGATCATAGCCTGACTGCATAACCTCTTTCAGTCGATGCTTTATCTTGACACTGCATTCCATCACTTGCTGGACTGGCAGTTATGGGGATTAGAGGTCATGTGTCTAAACTCATACTTCACTGCACACACTTAAACTTATGCCCACTAACCCATGGCTTATTGTCAGATGTTACTTGGGTATGACAGATTTAGAGAAAATAAATCTGATACACATGATGACTGTTTAGCTATAGAATCTTCTGTAAAGCTATCTTAAAGAAGTGAGACTAATAGCCTAATGTAGGTATGCAGGTGGTTTTCTCCAGGCCAGGTAAAGCAAATCCATGCTTACGTTCCGGCAGGGAATATCTTTTTTTCGTGTTACTAATACTGGTTCTTTCATTGACTTGGCCTTTATATGTTAACAGCTCATTTCTGGCTTTTCTTTCAGAGGTTTTGAATTGCTAAGTGACCATCATATATCTGTTGTTCTGTTCTGAGATGTGTGGTGTTTGGGCAGCTCTTGCTTGCTGTCTCTTGCTGTCTCTTTTGGTGTTCAGGCTTTTGGGGTGTTGGGCACTCCAGAAGGCGAGTAGTAGCAAGTGACCTCCTGGCAACCAGGTGCAGTGCAGAAAGAATGACTCAACTTTGTGTTCAGCAGCAAAAACTTAGGGAGGTTTATTGTCACACAGACAGTACACTGGCTGATCTTTTTAGCAGTCAGCCCAACTCAGTAATAACTGCTGAGACAAGGGAGCAACTCCTTCGGTCCCCTCTATTGCTACAAAAAAAGACAAATAATGCTGTGCTATTTTTTTACACCTCAAATACCCAAGTTTGTGTGCCAATGCTTAATATATTTTTCCATCCAGATATCCATTTGACTCGTCTGTCTGCCAAGTTCATATACTGTATCTGGAATCTTCGGTCCTCTTTTTATCTCGGCTCCAGCCTGTATTAATTTTTAATTTGCTCTTACCACTTCCTTCTTGTATCAGCTTTTCTGCTCATTAATGGATTTTTTCTTTTTACATTTCTTCTCCAGTCCTCTGGAGGTCAGTGAAGCCTGTTCTTCCCAAGCTCCTTTTTGGCAGTTTAGCTTAACTATGGCTTAGAATAACCATGAGTCCTACAGAATCCTTTAACATTTCCTGTAATGCCTGAAAAGCAGCTATCCTGGTCCCATGGATCATAAATCAGTCAAACCCAGAGGAGACCCATGGAGATCTCCATTTGGTATCTGAGTTATATATGATAAACATCCTGTTTCATGAAGTTTTGTACATTGGCTCTCATAAGAACTGCCTAAAGGTATAGTTCTTTATACGTGGACTTGGGTAGGTCTGGAGTGGAAGGGTGCAGCTATATCCTCTTTGGCTGTGTTGTGCATGCAGTGTGTAACACTTCACTCTTTAAGCTCATGGGCTGATCAGCATGGCTCCCTGCCAGAGCTCAGGATGCACAGTGAGCTCAGACATCTTGGAACGCTCCAGCAGGATCTAGGCTGATCAGCCAGTGAGATCAGAGAGCTTCCTTTGCATGCTTAGCTCTTGTCAGGGAACCAAGTATGGGTTAGCTCAGCCTGTGGAGCTCTGGCAGAAACTGCATGTGCCACACAGTCAGAGGGGTCCTAGTGTACTCCCCTTAGCCTCGCTCCCCCCCCGCCCCGCCCCACACCTTGGATCCACCCCTGCACTCTGAGAATACTTGTTTGAAGTTTGGAGCATATTTATTTTTCGTAAGATGTTATAGATTTGACTTCGTTTAGACAACCCTGCTGTTTAGCACTGACTCACTTGCATTGCTCTTTTTCCAAACTAAGCTTTAGTTTAACAGCCCAAGCTCTATCTTTCATTGTCAGGGGTCCAAAACATCTGGTGATTATTATGCTATACTCTGAGGTGCTCTTTCAAATAGAACTCTTTCCAGTGAAGAGCTTATGGGAAGTTGGCTTATTCAAAATATCAGATTATGATGGTGCCTGTTTTTGCTGAAAGAACAGTCTATTTCAACTCTTTGGGCAACAAACAGAAAGCCTGATCCCCTTAGTTAGTTGTGCCTTTTAAAAAAAGAGATGGCTATGAGCACAGGGAGTATTTGCTGCCTGCTTTGGCTAAAAGTGAAAATAAATGTGCCAGTGCCATGCTACAAACACATTTTACAGTGTATTAAACCAGTTTCACTACCTTTGCTTGGAAAGACTTGGCCTATTAAACTGATCGTGGAGGTCACAGTAATAGGCCCTGAGTTGACAAGAGAGTACAAATCTACAGCTGTTACTGAAATGTGCAAAAGTAGTAGCAGGCTGAGCTAATACATCACTCTTCTGTTTAGGCGTACAGGTTTTTATTTGCCTACTCCGTTCCTCCCTCTTATTTCTGGGTTTCATCCTTTAGGAACTTAACAGTGCTATTGCATGAGCTGAGGCATTGCTGAGTGTCACACTGTGACTGTTGTGCTGGTGGTTCTTTACACAGGGGGATAGCATGTGGTTGGGGAATGCGTTAGGCTGCACTGTGGTTCCCTAAGACAGTTTATGAGTAAGGTGTTTTTTTCCTCTATAGACAAACTGAAGGTGGGCAGCACTTTTTGTGCCAGACAAATTAATACATTTGGACTTGGGGCCAACCTGCAACATCATTGCCAAGAGAGTTAGGTTTCGAGTTAGGATTCCTCCCATCATTCTTCCCTGTGACAGTAACCAGTGTCTCTAGCTATCCCCCTCTCAGCAATGGTTTCTGAGCTACCAATAGCACTGAAGCCAGTAACACATCATTCTCTCTGCTGGGCCAAGCTGTTTCAGCCATTTAAATCTCTCATGGTCTAGAGCTTCTCTGCTGGACAAAAAACCAATTTGGAGAGCATGTCCAACGGGGAAGGCTCAGAGATACGTGCAAATGAAAGCAATGAGCCAATCTGGCAGCTGAAAAGAGATTAATGCCTGCTGGGTTTTATGAAGCTTTCTTAAAGTAGAAAACTGAGAACTGGTCTAAACATGTTTTTCCCCAATTTCCCCCTCCTACTCGCCCTTTCCCTATAGCCAACTAAAACTATTTAGTTAGGATATAATATATACATGCATGGGGGGTGTGTGTGTGTGTATGAGAGAGAGAGAGCTTCATATATATTTATTAAAATGTATGTATTTTGGAAATAGTTATACTACTTGTGGCAGGATGATTACATCTTATACCCAGCTGATTAGCTCACTCATTTGGAAGGTAGGAGATATGGCTTTGAATCACCTCAGATGGGGAAGAAATTGAACTTGGGCTTTCTGTAACCCAGATGAGTGCTCTCACTATGAAGCAATTGGTAAGAGAATACAAGTCTTACCAATTTTCTCTTATTGCAGCAGTGTTGTTTTAGAGAGGGGTGGCTTTGGTGCCTAGATCCAAAAAAGGGTTTGTGACCATGGTTAAAAGAGAGCTGCAAGGATTTGCAGACATCTTGGACTAGAGGGAGGGATAGGTGCCATAGGGCACTTCCCTGTCCTATCCTACTATCTAGTACTCTGTACTTACTGCGCTATCTTTTGTGACTCCCTTTCTTGTGGTATGTCTATACTGTAATTTAAAGTGTAGCTTGGGGTCGGCAACTTTTTGGACAGAGTGCCAAAAACATCTACAACCTTGACTTGTAAGATGTTGGTGTTGTAGGGACGGATGGCAGGGTAGCCATGAGGGGCCCAATTCTTGCCCCAGCCCTTCCCCACCATTTGCTCAAAGGCACACATGCCAAGAAAAATGCCCGTGTGCACCACATTCTGGCACCCATGCTATGGGTTGCCTATCTTTGGTGTAGCATAAAGATACTCAAATTAGCATGTGTACCATGGTACCAATCCTAGCTTGGGTATCTTTATGTGGTGCACATGTACCCATAGACACCTAATTCTTCCTATATATTGTATAAGGAGCCCTGTTCCCAACTCAGAGCTGTTGATTCCACTCAGCAGCTATGTATCTGAAAGTGAGGCTCTGCAACACTTGCAGTCATGTAGCCCTAAAAGTCCCTTCTGTGGATCTAATCTCAGATTTTTAAAGAGATTTTAATGCCTAAATCCCTTTTATTTCTGCAGGAAATAAGTACCTAATTGTGTAAAAAATCTGTCTCTTAGCCCTTGATGCTTGTGACTGATCCTAAAGCAGGGGAAAGTCACCAGAATACCAGTTCAGTCATGCCAATGATCATGTTTCTGCTATTATGATTATCTGAAAAGTAAAACTGTCTCCTATGTGAAGGGCATAAACAGACTTTTGGACGTCGGACTGTTCTGGACTGAGGAGAAAGCCTTCAACAGTATAACCCTTAGTCTAGATACAGTTTTACTGATAAAAAGGATATCATGTGTTGCTACAGCAGTACAGAAATGGAAATTATATACTGGTGTAGACCCATTTCTACCAGTATAACTGTGTCTAGTTTATAGAGTGCTTTAACTATCTCTTCTGGTGATATCTTTTCACTGCAACAACACTCCAAACCCAATTTAACAGTGATATAGTTAAAGTGATACAATTTTTGTGTGTAGACAAGAAGAGCATATTTTTGGGAGCAGTGTAGGATGCTGTTTTGGAGACTGGGTTGGTGAAACGTATATTTGTGGAAGAGGTGGAATTTAGAGTTTTAGAATTATTTTATCTTTTAAATTTGGACTCGGTCATAGTTCCAAATACTACTGGGTCATCTACATGAGCTATTAATGCAGATCAATAAACTCAATGCAGCCCCTCTGCTGCCAGTCAGCTGTTCTTGGGTGCGGCATCTTCACATGATCGCAGAACCACAGCAATTCCAGCTGTGGAGGAGTAGCCCTGGGCTGGCAGCAGGCTTGGGGGGTCATCCCTGGGTTCTTGGTGGTGGCAGCAGAGGGGTTTGCAATAGCATGAGACTGCCAAAACTCTGGACCCATGTTGCTGACCCCCAGAACCTGCTGCCAGCCTGGGGCTGCTCTGTTAGGGCTTAAACTGCTGTTGTCCCGGTCACTAATACTATCCTATAGCGGAGTTAATTTATTGGGTCCTAATACTGGCACATTTGTAGACAGTGATGCTTTACTACAGAGCTAATTAGTCAATTTTGCTGTAATGTGCATGTGTAGATGCATCCACTGTATACTTGTGCTTGGTTTTTTGTTTGTTTTCTCATCCCAGCACGCCGCGGAAAAAATGCTATCTAAAAATGCTATTATCTTTTAGAGAAAAGAAACAAGTATGTATTATTAAACCAAGAAACAGTTATATTAATACTTCCAGCCTAGTTGTGGCTGATTTTTTTTTCTGTAAAAATAACCCCTTGGTGTTCTATATTTATTTTCCATCAATGACTCCAGCTCAGATTTGCTCAGTTAATAAGTCAGAGAAGAATTTTTTCCCTAACAGTCAGCCTTGCAAGCTCAGTGATTTATCTGGAATACAAGCTGTGTGCATTCTGCTTCCTACATCATCGCTGACATAAATGTTCTGGAATTGGAATGTAGTTGGCAATCTCATTGATGCATTTTGTAGATTAAACATCTTGCTCTTCCTCAGTTATATTGGCTCAGAAATACTGACTGTGTATAGTGCTTGATTTGGACATTAAGGTAAACAAGTGCATCTTGGAAGACACAAAGGGAGGAGTTATGTGCAAATAACAAGGTACCATTTTTTTGGTAACTTTTTGACCGGAATCATAAACTGGATGAATTGGCTCAGCTGCTGAACAAGAGCCTCATCGTGCAGTCATCTAAACCATCAATCTCATCCCACTCTCAAAATTAACCTCAACCTTTTTGAAAGACTGAGACTGATAAAGATTTTTTTTCTTTGCTTACTTTTTATAGTTGAGACAGGAGATCAAACATTAGGAAATATTTTCCAGGTAACTTCTTCCCAATCAACTGATGAAAATAGTGGTAACCTTTTAAATAACATAAATAACTTA
The DNA here is from genome assembly GCF_001723915.1 of Gavialis gangeticus. Classification (NCBI taxonomy): domain Eukaryota; kingdom Metazoa; phylum Chordata; order Crocodylia; family Gavialidae; genus Gavialis; species Gavialis gangeticus. The sequence continues at coordinate 67,867,103 of NW_017729024.1, read as the reverse complement.
TCTTTCATGTATTAACAGTTTAGTCTTTAAACATACAGTATTATTAGTTTATTATAATAGTGCCCAGAGAACATGCAGAGAATTGGGATGACTTTTCCCCAGTATTCCACAGTTAAAGGCAGATGTAGTTTCAATAGCAAATTATGTATTGTCTAATGTAATTCCTTCCACTTCTACTCTTCTCTAGCAGAGCTAGTCTGGAGAAATATTCAGGGTTGAGAACCCTACCTGAATGGAACTCAAAGTAAATTGCTTTAGTTAACCTACTGATGAACACTTTTTAATCTAGCTAAACTTATTAAAATGTTTGCACTTAAAAAAGCCATTTTATCCAAGCATTTCAAAAAGGCGCAAAGGCAAACTATGTACATAGTATTGTTTTATAGGTTGAGAAACAAGGGAAGCTGAATGTGGTACAGTAATGAAGGTTCAAAGGCACCTAGTAAACCAGTGGCAAAATTCAGGACTCCTGACTAGTTCTTAGTGCCATGCCTATGTCTACTAATCCATGATTAGATCTCCTAAACTACAAGGGTCCCCTGAAAACTCTCTCTTTTGTTTTTCTGAATAGTTATATTCTGATTATTTGGCAAAGTAGCTCTCTTTCTGCCTTTTTTAATCCTCTTCACTTGATATCTTTTTCTGGCATGGGCAAAGCAGAAAATTTACCTATGTTAAGCTCCAAATTCTGAGAGGGGACAGTTAGTTTTTCTGTTTCTCATAGACTTTCTTGATTCTTTTTAAAATCACATTAAAATGTAGAAATAGGCTATCTACATTCTGTGCATTGTAGGAGCAGAGTGTGAAGAGAGACATCTAGTATCTGGAGAATTACGTGAATGAATCTTAAGTAATAACAGTCAAGCTGCTGAGCACTTCTTGCCACTTAGTGACCAATTGGGAGGAGTTAATGGCCCTCAGCTGCATCTTGGACCATCAGCCTCAAATGAGATTATTTCCCTGAGCTAAGATGCTTTTTGGTATTACAAGCTAAATATATTTTAATGGTTTATGAAATGCCTTTGTTTTGGTGGGGCTTTGTACTTGAAGTTTTGTGCATCTGACATCATCGATGTATGTACTGCTGGATGGTAGACCAACTGCTGTCTCTCCACATGATGCCACTTTGTATGTCAGCATGGGAACAAAAGATCCTCCTCAAGCAGGGATGTCTAATTTCTCAGTGGCTAGGGGCTGTGGACCATGCTAATGAGGGCCACATGCTGTGTGGGCTGCACCAGTGTAAGCCACAGGCCCCTTTTGCATGTGTTTTGGGTATTGCCTTGGCCTCACCCTCAGCTCCTTGGCCATGGTCTCCCTTGTTGTTCTATTCAGTGGGCTCCCCAGGCACCAACACCTTCCTGAGGCAGGGCTAGGAAGTGGAAGGAGGTGGGGAGGAGTTGCATGCAGCCCATGGGCCACCAGCTGGAAAGCCCTCATTGTGGGCCCAAAACAGTTTATTTGACAATACCACAAGTATTGTCTTCCCCTGCAAGCAATGATGAAATGGTAGGTAGTTGGGGCAGTTTTTGTAAATTGTCTTTAGTACTGAAATATAACTTCACCATCCTTTTAATGCACCAGAATCCAGATTACTAGGTTTTGCAAAATGCCTGTGTTTTGTTTTTGGGTTTTTTTTTTGGGTGGGGGAAGGAGGGTGGAGAGAGTTGGAGCTTGGGTTGAACATAAGGTCTAAGTGTTGTGATCATATATGGTCTTTGGGGGTGTGCCTTTAATTGGCAGATATTACAATGTCTTATAAGGGCCAGGCATATAACCACTTTTGCACATGTAGCACTGTGGTGTTAGTATTAAGCTTTTTTTGACATTACCCATTATTCACAAATGGCAAATCAACAAATTAGTTTATTCATAGCACCTTAAGCATCGGTCTACAAATATCTTTATAGCTCATTGCCTTAATGTACATTCTAAATGTGTCTCACAAGACAAAGAAAAAAAAATGTCCCTGTTTCAGAAGAGTAGGTTATTGAAATTATTTTTATACCCTTTTACTTCTAGGGCCTTGCCCCTTAGGGTCCCTCTACATGTGCAGGTAAAGTTATGATAGAATCTAATATGTGTCCCTCACAGTTTTGTTTCCTGCCATAGTTTCATAGTTTCATAGATTTAGGGTTGGAAGGGACCTAGTAGATCTTCTAGCCCGACCCCCCGCCAGGGCGGGAGAACAACAAAACCCCAAAACAAGAAACGGGACTCAAATGAGTCCAGCCAGGTAGGCATCCAGCCTCTTCTTAAAGACCCCCAGGGTAGGGGCCAGCACCACTTCCCTTGGAAGTTGGTTCCAGCTCCTAGCCGCCCTAACTGTGAAGTAGTTTTTGCGGATGTCCAA
>NW_017729024.1:67855630-67863663 GCF_001723915.1 Gavialis gangeticus | reverse complement strand
CCCCCCTTGCTTCTTGTCGGGATGGACACCCCTTGGGCCCTGAGTATCGTTTCCTTAAGGAACGACCACTCGTCTTGGACACTGAGTTCCTCTGCCCTCAAGGACCCCAGTGCCTCTCCCACTAATCTCCTCATCTCATGCATGTGTGATTGTGGGATTGATCATTGGATCCTATTGCATCTTATTGCTTGTGCAGGGGGAGCCTGATCCTGAGTTCCCCCTGCACTGGCAAAAACCAAGTTCCCACAGCTGGAAGATCTCAGCTGAGGGCTGCCCCCCAGCCATGGAGGAGCTCCGCCCCCCCTCCCCCCATAGCTAGGAGACCACAGTTGCTGCAATCTCCCACTCATGAGAGTGCCCTATGGACCTGGGGCCTGGGAGATTGAAGCAACATCCCACAGTATACCCCTGTAGCTGGGTTCCTGGCCAGCTGATGGGGCTTCCAGCCGTGGAGGAAGACTCTGCTACTTGTGCAAATTAAAGATGGATAGCAACTAACTATATAGTTAGTATACCTTTTTGAAGTGTAATTTGATAGCTGTTTGGAGCTTTTAATGTCATGGTAGGTACTTTGCACAAGTAGCTGGTCTCAATTAACTGTGTTTTTAACCAGTTAATTGCATAATAGCTGTAATATTTGTGTGTGTTTGGGGGTGGATGACTAAATATCATGAATCCACTTGTATAGAAATCATAGGAATCCCTAAACCTCAGGAAATAAATTATTTGAATACTGAGACATTCTTAGTTGTAAGAAAGCTAAAGTCTTTGATGCTTTCCTTTTTAGTGGCGTAATACAACTCAAGTTTCTAGCCCTGCACCATCATTAGATTTCACTGCAAGTACATCAGAACTGAAACTATATGTTTCCAAATTAGGCTTGATTAGTACATTTTACTGATGCTGCGGTAGCTGCTCAGTGGGTGTGTCTACACATTCATTAATGCAATGTAATTACAGCGCATTAACATTAATATCTGTAATAACAGGTACTAGCCTTAATGCAACATAATCAGTGCAACTGCACATTTGTGCAGATGAATGATGTTTCTGTGATGCTTAATGCACACTGGACTAGGTCGATAGTGTATTAGCATGAGTTTTGCATGACATGCTTATTCACAGTAGAATTAGTCTAATGCACATTGAGTGTCTTGTGTAGATGCACCCAGTGTCCTCTTACCTGGTTCACAGCTGAAAATTATGTTTGTGAGATAAAGGTGCTTGCTGAAGGCTCTATGAAAATTAGACCATGTGCTTTTCTGTAATTTGTTCATATATTAAACTACATGTTGTTGTTAAGAGCCTAATTAAAGTCAAAGTTGTAGTGAGGCCTTGTACATAGTAATGAGGCATAGTAAATTTAGCAAGGCCTTGTAGAAGTAATGGTAGGCCCTGTGGCGTAGTAAAAATTAACCTTACCAAAAGAATGCAAGGCTTGTACTGCTATTGGTCAGTCCTAAAGAAAGTTTGCAGTGGGAGAATCTGGATGGCTGTAAGTTATCAGCATAGCTCAGAAGTTATAAATCGGCTGGCACATCTGGAAATCATTTAGAAGGAAGATGCAGCTCTGTAAAAGAAGCTTCTAATTTAAGATGGGCTTCTGGCCTGGATTCGGTTGGCCTGTGGATCTCGAGGAGCCCAAGGACTGAATACAAGGGTCCTTCCCAGTATCCTTCGGACAGTGCTGATCGGGGACGCCTAACTTTGCTGAGCTTTGTGGAAGAGAAACTTGTCATACATCAGGCATCAGAGGGGACTGCCGATAAGTTGCCAGCATGAATTATTATTGTCTGTCATTGTCTGTCTTACTATTACAATGTGTAGTTGTGTTTAAGTCAATAAATCTTACCTTTCTACCCCCAACCACACTCTCAATCCCGAACCCTCTGCAGGTGGCTAGGACATCTAGGACAGCAGACTTGTTTCAAATTTCAGAAAGTCTAGTCTGTGTCTACTTGGTGGCTAGTCTGAGCCCATCAGGATGCAAGGTCATTATGTGGTTCATTTTGTGGAGAAAATTGATCAGATTAAATGTTGTCTTCCATAATGATGTGCTGGAGTAAGGGCCAGGGGGAAGGCCACATCTTCTCTGAAGTTCCAGGGGTGATGCTCATTGTGGTATTGTCAACTAAACTTTGTGTTTTGAGCTCATGCTATGGGAAACTTACTAGGTCCCTTTCTAGTTAAGATTGTTAAACCCTCTTAGAGAGGACAGGAGGCAATTTAGCACAGGCAATTACTGGGTAATTTAGTATAGCTTGAGATGCTACTACTTGCTGCTGATAATAAAGTTGATTGTTAAGCAGAATTTCCATCATGAAGAAATTTCTGATACTTCAAAATTGTGTTGCTGTGTAAGGATGAAAAATCAATATATCAAAATTTTCCACAGATTGGAAAGTTCTTCAGAAAAGATGCAGACATGTCAAAACACCTTGGCTCTGTTGCATACTAATCCGTCCCTCAGCTCTGCTTCTGAAGTATCTTTTTCTCTTGCATGCCAGTGTCCTGCCATCCTCGCTCTCCCATAAAGTATGGTCATTGAATAACTTCCATGAGGTGCTAAAGCAGTTCAACCAGAAGGAAGACTACAGTGCAACATGGGATGTGAAATTTATATATTGTGCCTTGACCATAATGGAGAATAAGGGGCTGTCAGGTACCTGAATGATGGCTTCCATGAGGCAGAACAGCAGTTCAAGTGGACATAGATTAATGTTGAACAGGCACAAGGCAGGAAAGGTTCTTTGGGTAGAGGTGATATCTTTTGTTAGAGCAACTGAATAGTTGGAAAAAAGTTCTTTGCAAGCTTTTGGGTGCAATCACCCTTCTTCTGGCATATGAAGTCTCAGAACAGCAGAGACTCCTGTGCCTGAAGAAGGGTGATTGCACTTGAAAGCTGGGAAAGAACTTTTTTCCAACTACTCAATTGGTGTAATAAAAGATACCACAAGGACCTTGCCTGCCTATGTCCTTAGATCAACATGGCTACAACCAAAAACCCAGCAAACTGGCACAAAACATTTAGTTTTGGTTTGATGAGGCGATATTCCAATGTGGGGAAACCTTTCCTAATAGAAAATATTCACTTGGACGTCTCTGGAGGGAAGCTCAAACATTCCAGGAAAATCTAAATTTTAACTGTGTTTTTTCTGTACAAAACAATCATAACATTTTGCTGGAAAATGTGTACACTTTTAGCTCACAATCTGGACCATTCCCTTGATATTGCACCTTCTTTTCTTGGGTATGGTTGTGGCAAGAAAGCTTGCAGAATGTTTGCATGACTCTGGTCCTCTTGAATATTTTCAGTGTTGGTATAAGCTGACTGGCATAAAGACTAATTTGGCTATATTAGTCAGTGATTTCCACTGTTGGTAATCGATACAGATCAGGTGACCATGCTCCAAATATTAGAACTATTGGTTGTCTCTTATCCCACTAATCACAACATATTATTGCTACTTCTGCAGATCTTGACAGGGACAGGCAGATTTAATTATTCAATTACTTGATTTGTTTTTTGACTAATCTGAATGAGTAATTGTAGATAACTTCTCTTACCAAGCAGCTCTTGGTATGCCACTCTTTCACTCATCCTGTTCATCATTTATATGGGACTAGGAGGAGGAGTAATGTAGAATAAGGAGCAGTATTTTCAGCAGATTGATACCCCGTTCTCTGTATCCATATTGTCTGTCTTGAATGATTTCATGCTGCTTCAGCTCACGTCCATTCAAGACTGGGGTGTGAGTGAGAGCAAGCTTCCTGATATCAGCTAAGAGCAGACTGAGATGATGACTAGAGGTGCTTGGAAAAAAATCAAATTCAATTCTGTTTTGGAAAGAAAAACCTGCAAAAACCTTATAACATAGTCAAGGTTTTGTTTTATTTTCTTAATGCAATTCAACCATTTGCTACAGATTTGGTAAAATAAATAAATAAAATAAAAAATTATTTAATAAATAGAAATGTAAAGAGAGATTTTGTGTGTGTGTGTTTGTTAAAGAATGGTCTAATGTCACGATTGTTTTTTTTAGGCAAGCTACAGTGATGATGATGGGTTGTAGTAGCAGCTAGACACCTAGTATTAGCCCTTTTGACCATAGAATATCCACCACTGTTTACCAAGGTTAACAACTTTAAGTTGATTTTTAGACAACAGCTAATGATTGTAACCCAGTAAAGTTTTTTTTTTAAATCATCTATATCTGATAAAGAGGCCTCAATGTTTTCTATTAAGTGCAGACCTTGTCACCTCAAGATTAGACCGGTGTAACATGCTGTAGGTAATTCTGTGCCTAAAAACGTTCAGGGATAGGGCAAAATGCATCAGCTCTCTTACTGAGATCCATGCTTTGCTGCCAGTATGTGATTCTGATCTGAACTGTCAGCTTATTGCTCTCCAAGAAGAGAGGTATAAAGCCTTATATATTCCATGATTATATAGATCCTATGGACATAGGTCCCTGTGCTAGAATTACATATATTTCATAGCACCTTAGAGATTCTCCTGGGAACATAGACCACATCTTTATTTGAACCCTTTACAGCCCCAAACTCATGGTTGTCTTAATACATACTGGGTACATCTACACAAGATACTTTATTATGAAGTAGCATAGTTTACTGTGCAGTCTACACGTGCACATGCATACTGTACAGTAAACCTTACTAATTGCAAGTAAGTTTTCCACCTGCATATGCAAGTAGCAAATATACTCCTGAGTAGTTACTGTGCAGTAGGGCTCATGTAGATGCCTGACTGGTCAGCCAGCTACCAGGGGCGGGAAATTGTTCCCTGTCCCCAGGAGTTGCCTCCTGCTGGGGCGGGCTCTACCACTGGAGTCTGCGTGGGGACTATGTCCCCCTGCCCTGGCAACAGGGAACTCCAAGCCCCAACTTCAAGATAGCCCCCACCTCCCTGATAGCTGGGAGATCCTTATCGTCCAGTGCCTGCTTCACCATCATGATTGGGGAGCAGGGGGTTGGGAGATCCATATCTCCCAATACCAGCTCCATGGCAGCGGGGCCAGCACTGGGGGATCCTTATCTCCCAGTGCTAGCTCCATGGTCATGGGGCTGGCACTGGGAGATGACTATATGTGAATAAGGATCTCCCAGCCTGAGCCCTGCAGCTGAGGAGCTCAGGGCGGGAGATGAGGATCTCCCAGTGTCAGTCCTGTGGTTGCAGAGCTGGCGCTGGGAGCTCCTTGCTGGTGACGGCTGCAGAGCCTGTTCCCTGCTGAGCTCTGTGAGTGCAGAGCTGGTAGGGGATCAAGCTCCCAGTCTCTTCCCCACCCAGCTCCACATTCACAGAGCTGAGTGAGGAACAGGCTCCTCAACCCCCACCCCACGATCATGGAGTGGGCGCTGGGAACTGTCTTGGTCAGAAGCAGGTCCCAGACCTCATACTCTGATCAGGTGACTGAGATGCAGGGCTTAGAAAGAGCTGCAAGGGTGGGGCAGGTCCCAGCTCCCTGCCCCATCCACCTGTGAGGCAGCTAGTAGTGAGCCCTCAGATAGGTGGGAAGTCCCTCTCCAGCTGGGGGTTATTGCTAGCTGCACCACTGGTGGTTTGGGGCAGGGGCTGGAACCTGCCCCTCCCCTGCAGCTCTTTCAATTCCCCTGCCTTGATCAGGGAGCTGGGGCTGGGAGCTTCTGCTGCTGGGGCAGAGGGACAATGTCCCTACCCTGGCAGCTGGCAGCCCCCTGGGGGCTGGAAGCAAGGTCCAAGCCCTGGCCAGGGGACAGCTGTCTCCTAGCCCATTGCTCCCTGCAGCCCCTGGGCTAGCACCCAGGGGGAGCCTAGATCTCCTCCAAGTGGTGCCAGGGGCCTGCTGCAGGGCCACAGAAAGTGGGAGCAGTTTGTTGTTAGGAGCCGCAAATCTGCTCCCACATCTCTGCATGTGTAGACAGCTGTCTGGGAGTGTTTACTTGCAACTAAACTGACCCCAGATCAAATTCAAGTGTAGACTTACCTACTGAGGAAGATATAAAGATAATGTGTGGCATAGAAACTCTCCAGCTGTTCCTCACTCTGCTCTGTTCCACAAAACTCTGTTTTCCTGTAGAGTTCAAAATGCAGGATGATGTTCAGTTCTACTGCATAAAGTCTCTAGTGATGGGTTTTTCAAGCACTGGAAATTTGGCTTTTAAGCTTGATTTTGGCCTGGATGTGGAATGTAATGGTGGGTATCACTAGTCTTAAGTTTTGTTTCCTTTCATTATAAGGCTGTGGAAACGGGAGAAGCATAAAGCTACTTTTGCATCATACCATAAGTAATATATCTTTAACTGACCAAGCACACAAAAATATTTCTTCTTAAATATTTTACATAAGAAATCATACAGTGGAATTGGTGTGCTGAGAGAATCATCTTTTGCACCTACTTTGGTAGCTCAGCTCAATGCCATACCTTGTATTATAAGATGTCAAATCAGTACTTGAATGGTTTTTCTTTTCTATTCTTTATTTTATATACTTTTTCATGGACTTACTTATATAGGAAACCCTCCTATTCTCAGGTTTGGCATTCATAGTTTCAAATATTTGCGAATGCCAAACCCGCTTCTTAAATGCACTTAAAGGAGATTTTTGGGAGCTGGGCTCCTGCCATCTCCTGAGCAGCCATGGTCCCCTCCCCCCCCATGATGGCCAGAACCAAAAGGGTTAACAGGCAACTTATAGCAAAAAGAAAATGCTTTTTGAAGATATCTAAAATAGAGCTTATGAAACTGTTTCCTGTCTGTCTGGAGTATAACCCGTAAGAATTATATATAGCTGTTTGCCCTGATTTTGAGACAGCATGAATTTTAAAAAGAAGAACTAAAGAATAAAACTGCAAACCTAGCTGACTTAATAATTTTTTTCTTAGAGTCAGTAAAATTAATAGATCTAACCACAAGGTATAATTAACATAGTGGGTTGAACTTGGGTGGGGACATGTTAATCTCAGACCCAAAAGTGATGTAGTGTGATTTGCTTATTGGGTGAACCCAAGCTTAAGCAGTAACTTATTATAATAATTTCTAACACCTTTTAACCCCATGAGATAACAGCTATAGAATAAGATTATGAGTGGCTATAAAGCCAACATATTAGCATAGATAAGATATAAAAAAAATGCATGTTAAGTAACCTGCAGGAAGGGTGGAACAGAAGGGTCATTGCTGTCCCATGCCCCTGGATCTTTTACTCCCGGTGTGAGCGAAGACCAGATCCTGACTGAGGGACCTTCCCCTGGTATTGCCATCTGACAGCATGGATCAGGAACGCCTGACTTCGCTGATGTGTACCTGACACTGAGGGACTATCGATAAGTTACTAACCAAGTGAAAACTCTTAGTTGATTTCTCTGTCTGTTTTTATTATCACTGCCAATTTTAACTTGTGTTGTTATGTTGTCTGTTTATTAGCTTTACCTTTTAGCTAACTGTCATGTGTGAAAACTATATCTTTTGCTATTATAAATAAAATTCATTCTTTTTTATAAGTGAAACTTGTCATTGCTTTCCTCCCAACATCACCTCCTCAATCCCGAACCAAAAGGCCCAGTGGCTAATGTAACTTACAGTACTTGGTCAGCCTGCAACTAAATTAATATACTCACAGTGCCCAGCTGGCCTGTGACCCCCTCCCCACCCCCCCCAGCCACGGGGGGGCACTGAGTTCATGAATACAGCGTTCATGAACTCAGTGCCTTATTTGCAGATTTCACGGGGGGTACAAGAACATGATCCCCTGCGAATGGTGAGGGTTGCCAGTCCTCTTCACCCTAATCCTTAGTTTGCAGTAGCCTGTTTTTTTCATTGCACACCTTTGGCACTGTCCTATTTCTGCACTCTCTTTTAGGAGAGAGAATTGAACTAGAACTGAGCACAGTGTGAATGTTTCATTGGTTTATATAATGGCATTAAAACACTTTTGGTATTATCCATATAGACTGACAATTTGGGTTGTCTTGGTAGCATTCTGTGTTCATGGAACAATTCATAGTTTCATAGTTTCATAGATTTAGGGTCGGAAG
>NW_017729024.1:67824448-67826804 GCF_001723915.1 Gavialis gangeticus | reverse complement strand
TTTGAAGTGCCCCCTCTGTCCTCCCCGCCAACACATGCACACTTATTTTTTTTTAAGACTGATATTTTTTCATTGTCGCCAGTCTTTCCTATGCATAAATCAAGTATATTTTTTTATTCATTTATTACTTAAGATTCATTTACTGCTTAAAATTCTGTTTGTTTTTCATTGATTTGTTCCTGACAAGAACATTAAGGCATTAGACCAAAAATGTGCATGAATAAACATAACATTACCTAAAGCAAATAGTCCAATTGATTTATACTTAGGGACAGAACAAAATGATTAGCCTGTGTGTCCTGGATTAGGAGAAACCAATGATAGATATAACTCTCAACTATGTGGATACATGATACTTGCTTGAGACAGATTTGTTTCCCATATACACCCCGACTCCCCACCAAGATAAATGTTGATTTATTTAAACATCTATGAACTGTGGTTTTTGTTTTTTTCATGTAAAAAGTTTAGTCTACTTTATCACCCATTCTAAACCAGGGCATAAAGCAGTGCCTCTTTGTGTAGAGCATCTGCTTTTCCCATAGAGGGACTCACCATTTCTGTGGCACTATCCCCAAACCCTCCCCCAACTCTTGTGCTGTGGTTCCAGAGTCGATGAAGGAATATGGGACAAAAACTGAACATCCTGGGGTGAAAAGCAGGTTACCTGGGGTTAAGAAATTGCAGGCATTATTGCTTTTTCAAGTCATGAGAGAAAATGCACTTTTTTTCCCCCTTAGAGTTTTCTTTTGTAAGGGACCTTAGACTCAGCAGGACATAAAGGCATACAGAGGTGGCATAAAAGAGCTATTCATAGTAACAGGATCCAAGAAATCAGGCCTCTGCCAAAATCTGTTCAGATCTTTGAAGCAGTATTGTGGGGGGGTAGGAACCAAATCTCAGTCTTCTCTGACCAAACAACAAGGGAGGATCTCTTCAAGGGGATATTGAGGACTGTGTCAGGATATTTGCCTCACAAAATGAACAGATCAAAACAAACAAAAATCCTCCAGGATTTTTTCCATCGTTCAAATGTATTCTCTTCAGGCAACACTTGATGCAACTTATTTCCGAAGGTGTTTGTGGAAGGGCTGAAGTTGGAGCTTGGGACCATGACCAGTCCAGACCAGATATCCCAAAGCCATCACAGACTACCCTTCCTGGGAAAAAATGTGCTTCGAGTTAAAACACAATTCTTTCTAGACACAGGGCATCTTTTCTCCCATGGGACATGTTTATACGGCTTCCACAACACTCTCCTCCACCCATGTCCACTGCCTCTTGACCAGAGGACTGTGCCAAACCAAGAGAAGAAACAGGAAAGCTGCTATGTGGGTGCCTCACCCATGCTATTCAGAAGATCTGTGTCTTCCATGCTTGAGAGTGGCCAGGACTGGTGTGCTGCATCACCTCTGGGTCTGGCATATGCACAGCTGAGGCAGGTAGGGAGAAGGTGTTTCTTAGAGATGCTCCCTGGAGTGCCATGTGGCAGCAGAGACATGACTATTGTAGGCCTTTTAAGTGCTATATTGTAGTTTCCAATAGAATCTCTCAAGTTAGACAGATTATTTTACTAAATATCTGTAAAAATGAGTATTTTTTAAAAAACTTTTTGATTCACATACAGTAGAGTAATTCCTGTGAGTATCTTTCAGGTTTTGAATATGAATAAATAAATGGTCCTTTTTATTAATCTCTCGTTCATTTTCCAGTTCTGACTTGAATTTCAAGAGAATCCATTATACTTGACTGTCAAGAGAACCTATGGATAAAGATGAGTCTTAGTGTAACACAGAACTAGAGGATCCCCTTACCATAAGGGGAAAGCAGCAGCAGAGAGTTCTCCAGGTGGGGGGAAAGCCTGCCCATGGTGAACTACCTGCAGGAGAATAGGGAGCCAGGGGATCAGAGGCTATGAGTGCCTATTTCAGGGATAGCTGCTCTGCTATAGGACAGTAGAGTAGAGATCTGCTTGGGCAGCAAGGGTACTGCTAAAGCAGCCAGAGCAGCAGTTGTAAGCTGCCCTGGAAGCTAGTTATCAGACCCTAACTGGAAACCCCTATAGGTGACTGGGGAGCCACCTGACCAGAAGGGGCGGGCTTTCAAAGATTTCATAGACATTTGGGCTGGAAGGAACCCCAGAGGATCATTGAGTCCAGCCCCCTGCCCCAGGGGTAGGAGGTCAGCAGGGATCATAGGATCATAGGATCCCAGCAAGATAAGCATCCAAATGCATCTTGAAGGCGTTCAAAGTGACTGACAATACTGTCAATACTGACAAGTGCAGGGTGCTGCACTTAGGCAGTAGAAACCAGCAGCACACTTATAGAATGGGAAACTCCCTTCTTGAGAGCAC
>NW_017729024.1:67819013-67819448 GCF_001723915.1 Gavialis gangeticus | reverse complement strand
TTTTTCTCCCGCCCAGGCGGGGGGTCAGACTTGAAGATCTACAAGGTCCCTTCCGACCCTACTTCTATGATATGATTCTATGAAAGTGGGTGCTTGAACCGCCTTCGGTGGCAGTCTATTTCAAACCTTGGGGGCTTGGACAGATAAGAAGTTCTTTCTTATGTCCAGCCTGAATCGGTCGTGGCGGAGTTTGTGACCATTTGATCTTGTCATCCCTTGGGGCACTCTGGTGAACAGACGTTCCCCCAGATCCTGATGAACACCCTTGATAAATTTATAGGTGGCCACCAGATCACCCCTGAGCCTTCGCTTTTCCAGGCTGAAGAGCCCCATGGCTCTCAGCCTCTCATCATAAGGTCTGTTTTCTTGACCTCTGATCATGCGTGAGGCTCTCCTCTGCACCCTCTCAAGCTTTTCCAAATCCTTTTTGAATTG
>NW_017729024.1:67818587-67818958 GCF_001723915.1 Gavialis gangeticus | reverse complement strand
AGATCCGCCTGGATCACCCTCCTGTCCTCAGGTGTGGATGCTTTACCCCAGAGTTTGGTGTCATTGCCAAACTTGGCCAATCCGCTTCTAACACCAATGTCCACATCATTGATGAAGGTATTAAATAGTATAGGCCCTAGGACAGAGCCTTGAGGGACCCCACTGGTCACAGCGCACCTAGACGATTGGCTCCCATCAACCCTCACCCTCTGGGTCCTACCACAGAGCCAATTCGCCAGCCAACGGATCGTGGTGAGGTTGAGGCTGCAGTTAGCCAGTTTAGCCAAGAGGTGATCATGGGATACCATATTGAAGGCTTTTTTAAAGTCAAGACATACAATGTCAATCTCTTCCCCCTTGTCCAGGTGATA
>NW_017729024.1:67809632-67813587 GCF_001723915.1 Gavialis gangeticus | reverse complement strand
GGATCTACTTTCCTCCCTTTCTTGAAGATAGGCACAACATTGGCCCTCTTCCAATCATCGGGCACTTCACCAGAGAGCCAAGAGCTCTCAAAGATCTGTGCCAGAGGCTGAGCTATGATGCTCACCAGCTCCCTGAGTACCCTTGGGTGTAACCCATCAGGGCCGGCTGACTTGAAGGTATCCAGCTTCTCAAGATGTTCCTTCATAATGTCAGCTTCAATGCAGGGCAAGGAATCTCCCTTACCTGGGCCTCCCTGACTCATAATGGGTAGGGCCGTCCCATGGGATTAGTGAAAAACTGATGCAAAGTACCCATTTAGCAAGTTCGCTTTTTCCTGGGCATCAGTTGTCAGTTGCCCCATCTGGTTTAGCAGGGGTCCAATGTTGCCCTTGCTTTTCCTCCAGCTCCCCACATATCTAAAAAAGGACTTTTTATTGTCTTTGGTATTTGAAGCTAGCTGGAGCTCCATCACAGCCTTGGCTTTCCTGTTTTGCTTTCTGCAGGTCTGGATCAGAGCAGAGTATTCCTCCTTGGTGGCGGTTCCAGTCCTCCATCCTTTGTAGGTCTTCCTTTTAAGACACAGGAGGTCTGCCAGTTCCCTGGAGAGCCAAGGAGGCATATAAGCTTAGGAGGCATATAAGCCCATGGCTTGAACCATGTCAGCAGTCTGGCCATGGTGATGGCAGAGAGAAGAGGTCCCAGGAGTGGAGCTCATGGGACAGAGAGCAGTGAAAGCCCAGGAGTGAGGGCTGCTCTGGTATTTGTTTGTCTGCTCCAAGGCAGGGAGGCTTCCTTTTAAAGTGATGGCATGCCTTTTTCTTTCATGACATCTGTTTTCCAAGAGGGGAAGTTTTTGTGTTAAACAATTGCATGCTTTTTGCATTTAAATCAAACTGGTGCACCAAAGTGGCTAGAAGGGATATTTTAGAAGGCCAAAGTGGGATTCCAGGGGTACACTGGTGTTTTGAGCCCTGCCAGAGCACTCAGACTGAGGGTGAAGCCTGGAGAGGGGCTGAAGCCCAGTTCAGGGGGGAAGCCAGACAGCACCAGGAGCTGAGCACCTGGGGATAGGGGATGAGGGGGCCTAACAGCTAGGTCTGGCACAGTGTGCCTAGGCTAAAGGGTCTAGCTAGAGGAAAGGGGTAGGGCTGAGAAGGCCGCGAACCCAAAAAGTACATGGAGGTCTGAGGAAGCCTTATATTGTCTTGAGGCAAGGTGCCTGCTAGAGTGATTAAACAGTAACATCTGTGAGGCATGGGTTTAGCTACAGGGAAGGTTGGAGGCCACAAATTTAGTCCTTAAGGCGGTTAGTGTGTTAGAGCATGGATGTGCCAGGAGGGCCCCACCTAGTGCCTGAGGGTTGGCGCTGAGGGTTTGGGAGGAACCCACAGATGGGTCACTCGGACCTTTTCTCCCACTAAAATAATGCCAGCAAAGTGTGACAGGTGAGAGAGTAATAAAGGAGGAGGGTATCCAGACAGCCAGAGCAGGGCAGGTGTCACAAGGCTACCCTGGGTCTCAATCCTGCTACACTTGGCTTTTCAGAGTAGGGGGCTCTGAAGGTGGTACCAAAGCATTTTAATCTTTCTCAGTCCTGGGGCATCATGCAACTTTGAGAGGTTTAAAATATCATCTAACTTTCATCAGACACCAGTGACCTCAAGGGACCAATGTAGAAGCTGGGGGTGGCAGGGCACCAATGTAACAAAGTCTTGCTCTCTTTTCATAACCATGCCTCTATACCAGGGGTGGGCAAAATGCAGCCCAGGGGCTGGATGTGGCCCACCAGGCCATTCTATCCAGCCTGCGGGGCCCCTAAAAAATTTAGAAAATTAATATTTATCTGCCCCTGGCTACCTATCATATGGCCCTCGATGGCTTGCCAAAACTCAGTAAATGGCCCTCTGCCTAAAATAATTGCCCACCCCTGCTCTACACCATAAACTAGTTGAGAGAGACAAAACAGGAACAATTAGAAGAATTCAGCATCTTTCAAAGATACCCCTTAACATGATGAAAATCCTACCCATGGCTGCAACTGCTGTGTCTATGTATGTTTTGTGCTTATACAACAGCCAAGGCTAGTCTAATGTCTAAAGGAATAAGAACATGCCCAGTATCATTTGCTTTTTAGCTTAGTTTGCTTTACATATTAATTAGTTAATCAGTACACAATAGTGTACTCAAAACAGTATGTTCATGATGGCAGAAGCATACTCGTTGCACATACTTGGAATTATTTACATGATTCCGTCTCTAACGATTAAAACAAAAACTGTAAGAATTCCTTATCCTACAAATACAGTAGAAAGCTCTATTTGTTAATTTGGCCATATTCTTCAGTGCTTCCAGTCATAATAAAAGATGACGTAAAAATTGAGCATGCAGAATGAGAACCTAAGGTTGTTAGAAATATTTCTAATCTCCAGTATCAAATCTATATTGAAGTTATTCAGTCCATTAAATTATCATTTAAAGCTAAATCAGCAATCTAAGCATAAGGTACATAAAATTACAATTTTAGAAGGCTAATTACCTGGACAGAGTTGGGTCATAACTTTTAATATGGTATTTGAAACAAGAGCTTTCCCATTGTATGCTTCTTTTTATTTAAAATCTGTTTTTACTGAACAGATCTTTTCCATTGGACATGGCATGTGGCAAGAATAATGAATGCAATGACTTTATTCTTAACACTCTATCCTTTCTCTGGTATACAGCTATGGAAAAGATGATGAACGATTGTTACCTCTATTTAAAACTATCAGTGTTATGTTTGCCCAATGCTAAGGGAAAGCATTCAACTGCCTATTGAACTAAAGTGTGGAATTGAGACTTAATCAAAAGCCCAGTGGCAATAATGGAGAGACTTCCGTTGTCTTAAGTGTTTTCTGAATTGAGTTCTAAAAGATGGATGGGGAGAAGGGGTTGCACCAAAACTAGCGTCCACAGGAGAGACTAATACTTATGATGGCCCCTGCTTTTGATTATATTACAATAGCTCCTACCATCCTCGGATAAAAGTAATTGTTTTAGCTTCATAAATATGGGTGTCATTTTAGGGTTTTGTTACATCTTCATTAATTTTAGGTGGCTCCTGTATCTATTAACCCCTGGATTGTCCACTCATTAACATGTGAAACTAGTTTTAAGTACCCTTTTGGAGGCTTTAAGTTGTGCTACTCCAGGGCAGGTTTATCTGTGGTCAGTGTTACCCTGCTTGCATTACACACGTAAACACCCCACGTACCTCCCCCACAAGCCTCCCCTCCACTACAGCCCCCTCTAATCAGACTGCTGCCCTTTGCTGCCTTTCCCTTCCTTCACTGGCCCAGATTGGGCCTGCCACTGTCCCCCTTCATCCCAGATCAGCCCACTGCTCCTCCCAACCCCAGTTTAGGCCAGCTGCCCTCTGCCCATCCCTGCACCCAAGATCCCTGCTCACCCCTCTGCCCCATCTTGCTTTTGGCTGCCAGCACAGTCCTGGTGGAGCAGGCAAGGAAGGGGGACCTGCTTGCTTGGCTGCCACTTTCTGGGCTGGGCTCAGCCCAGTGGAGTGGCAGTCTGGTGGCAGTAGTGGTGGCCAGCCAGGGAGGCTTCCCTTCCCTGCCTGCTTCCCCAGGACAATGACAGCAGCCACAAGTAAGTGGGGGTGGATGTAGGAGGGATCCCTGGGGGTATGGGGGAGCCATCAGCTTGGATCATTCCACTACCCCTTCCCACCCTCCTGGATTGGGACCTCTGTCTTCTGCCCCCCAGTATCTCAGATCCTTGCTCACCCATCTCCTTCTCCCTGACTGACTTGTGGCTGCTGGCACTGTCCTGGCTACTGACTACTGCTTCTGCTGCCACCACCACTGCTGCTTTCTGGGCTGGATATCCACAGGTAAGACAGGAGCCATGGGGATCCAGGTGACCACAAAGGCCAGGGGGCAGGAGGGAGTACCAGGGGTG
>NW_017729024.1:67798581-67809472 GCF_001723915.1 Gavialis gangeticus | reverse complement strand
TAATGGGTAGAGAGGAGGTAGTCTTACCTTTTAGTCTTCATGGCCCCTGGTGGCCTGAATGTGTAACTGCTCCAAACTTGAGCTAGCACTAACACAGATCAACATCTGAGCAGCTCAAAATGCAATGTGTAACAAGGCTCCTACAGTATAACGATCAATCCCCAGTCCTTTGAGAACTAGCATACTAAGGTCCCAGTTCCATATCTGACTGTGTGTAGATTCTTGTATCTATACAGAGTCCTAGTGAAGTCATTCTTAGAGCAGAATTCCTCAACTGGGGTGATGCAAAATCCTTTCAAGGGTGTTGCAATGCCACCACTGCGCCAACCAGGTAAAACTGCCCTATGCTTCTCTGTTTCCAGGAGCAGACTTGGACTGGAAAGTGGCTGCAGAAGGAAGGGGAGCTCCTACTTGGCCTAGGTTTATCCCCAGGCTTGTCCCAGGACTTTCAGAATCTTTCAGCTGCAGGCTTGGGAGGCTCAGTTTGCTCACTTCCAAAAATGAAGAAATACTGGATGCCATAAAATGATGGCTACCTCCTACTGTAGCATGAAGTAACACTACCACAGAAACAGCTGATAGCGACTGGGCAGATAAGACCCTGTATAGTGACTGTGGATGTGCTCTCTTTATCATATGGGGGATTGGAATTCAATTTTATTATTCAATAAAAAAGATTGTCTCCCCCCCACATTTTGAGTAGTGACACATTATGCTGATATCCTAAGTGTGGGTGCCTGGGTTCCCCCCAGAGCAGCAGCACTGGTTCAGTCCCTGACATGGCCCCTGTTTTCTCATTTGCCTAGCTCTGTGGCTCAGCCATACCTGAGCTGCCTCCAACTTGACAATGCCATCTCTCTGTATGTAAGCTGAGACACTAAAATGAAAGCCATCCAGCTAGCTATGGGTTTTACTTGATAGATATTTGTAAGAACTGCTGGCTCAAGTGCCTCATGAATTATAATCCTAGTTATTGATTTATGTTTTTCCAATTTGTTTAAAAATGCATTTCTATTAATTATTTTGATTAATTGTAATGAATAAATTAATTTTAAATGAGGTCCACTAAACTCAAAAAAGTTTTGGATGGGTGCCTCAAACTTAAAAAGGTTGCTAACTGCTGACTAAGAGTCATGATAGGTTTGAGATCTGACAGCATGGATGACTGAACTCAGAGATTCTTGTTGCCTTCCATTGAATTCTATGGCTGCATCCAGACGAGTGAGCCTATTGTGGTGTATCAAAGCAGTTTGAGATGCTGCCAGAGACATACTAGGAATGAAAAAATGCTCTCCAAGCTGCATACTTGTAGTGTGGTCTCTGTTTGACACCAGGAAATCCTGGTATCAAAAAACCCCCCCAAACAAAATCCAGAAAAAAGCATGCTCCTGGAGCATGCCCTGAAGCAACTGAAGGCTAAGTCCTCCAGAGACCGAAGGCTGGGTCCTCCAGAGTCAGCCAGATTATCTCCAATGTGCTGTTGGGCCCTGTGGCACATGGATGCAGGAGCCAGTCTGGCCCGATTGGTGCATGGGACACATGGAAGCAGAAGCTGGCTTGGCCTGATGGTGCGCAGCCCCTGTGTGCAGTGCTGGGAGCCCCAGGTGGCAGCAAGAGCTGGCCCAGTCCTGTTTGAAGACCAGCAGGCCGGGCCGGTTCCGTGCCCCATGTGTAGCCCCCAGGTTCACATGCCACCGGAAGCTCTGTCTGCATTGGGCCATGAGTGCACCGAGGGCCCACTGCTGCTGCAGACCTTAGCAAAAACATCTTTGGAGCTGGCCAAAGGAGAACTAGCACATTTAGTCCCTGACTGGACCGACATCAATACATCCTTGCATATGGTCTACCTGCTGTAGTTTTTGAAAATTGGAAGAGTTGGATTGGAAAAAAAAAGTAATATTTTTATTAGGATCTGCTTTCTCTGCAGGTAACCAGAGGAACCTCCCTCCCCCCTTCCCACCACATTGTTCACCTGCCCTTTCCCTTCTCACCCTTCTCCCCAAACTCAGAAATCTTATGAGCAAAAAGATTGAAATTGAGAGATTTATAATGAAACATTTCTAGCCCATTTCAACAATGATTCTTATGCTTGTTATTAGCATGTCTTTAGCTTTATACATGAAGAAAATATTGGGCACTAACTGTGGCCCGCAGCCTTACATTTTTTTTTGCATAGATGGAGCACAATACCCACATAGGTCCCTTTTGGTTTCAATTTCCATCCATAAAGAGTTGCTTTCTGGATAAAAAGCATATGTTCATTTTTAATTTTATGGCTTCTAATTCTGTGCTCATTCCTCATTCTTTCAGACCAAAACCAAGTTCTTTTTAGGAATATAGGAATAAAACATCTTATGGTCACAACTATCTGTGACTCATTAGCATCTTCATGCTATTGTAATATAATTTTCTAGCTTTGAAGTCTACCAGAGGGGTCTCAGATTAATGTTGCCTCTCTGGAGATTTTTTTTAAAATTACTTCAGTTTTCCAGGGACATTTACTATTTTACCTTTATTGGTCCCCCACCCTCTCCCCAGTCCCTTGTGAGTCCAGAACAAAAAGTGGATGGCAGCAGCTATTAGTATTGCTAGATATAAATGTTATCTGGAATAAATCCTTTATGATAAGCAGTTATTTTGACATGACATTCAATTGAACCCTAATTTATCATGCTATTTTGTTTATTGTATTTATGTGAATCGATTACATGGCAAATAAAACAGGTGAACAACTCAATTCTTTTTGCTGAGCATTATACCACACAACCCACAATCATTTCAGCATTTTGGTACAGCTGCTGGATTTCAGGAACTATATGAATTTATGTAGCATTAATCTCCAAAATATAAATATTCAATTTTTTAATTTATTTGATTCTGGGAGATGAGATGCAGTGTGGAAATCTGAAAGCATACACTTTACATTATATATTACATCAGGGAATTCTACGAGGAAGTGACTGGTATAACAGCAAGAATAAATAATACCACTCATGGGAACAACAATTTTGGAGGATAAGTCTTCACACCCAAGATCTGTGTGTTACCGTCTTAATTTTTTTGGTAATAATTCAACATGATTTAATAATTCCGAATGGAAAAAAGGTCTTTCTTCAACACTTAAGACAAACTACAGGGCGGGGAAAGGCAAAAAACTGCAGTAGATTTGATTAAAAGATGAAGCCGCTGTAGTAACCCAGAACTAAATCTGTTGAGAAACACGAGGCAATGTAATTTGTTAGAAGGATACTTCAGAGGGGCTGTAAATCATTAATCTCTCCATATTCCTGGTCAACATGCTGTTTTGCTGGGTCTCAAAGGTCTGGAAATAGAGGACATCAGAGACCAGAGGAATAGAAACTTTCCTTATTTATTTTCTTTTATTTGTTTGAGTTCTGTAAGATTTCTCATTCCTTTCTAGCCTGCCTTGGAGGATTAGTTTGCTCTTAATTTTAAGTTCAAAGTTCCAAATACAAGCTGAAGCTATATTTTTATGAACAAGTTTTTCTTGAGTACTTTTAAGGTTTCAGTTGACCTTCCAAGTTGGCATTTGCCTTATACAGTGGCCGCGTGTACATGAGATGCTGACTATGCAGTTGTTACTACGCAGTCATTTAGTACTTGTATTACTAAGTGACGGCAGTAATGAGTTATCGTGCAGTAGCAGAAAGGAATAACCTTTCTGTGACTCTGACTACTCAGTAGCCCATGACAACTGCGTAGTAGTGTCACGTAACACTTTCTGCCATGCAATGCTACTGCATAGTAGTCACGGGCTACTGCACAGTCAGCATATCATGTAGACGTGGTCAGTGGTGATATTTGATCTCAACATATTATTTAATTCTTGTGAATGTCAGTGTCAAAACTTAAATGTGGATTTGGTTAGGTGTGAGGTAACTACTCTTTACCGTCAATCAACTGAAAGTCTCTTATTCACTTCATGGGAGTTCGGTCAGCAGTTATTGTATTTACTGAAATACAAGATGACCCTGAATGTAACAAGACCCCCCAATAATTATATTCTACTGTCAAGTATCTCCTTCACTTGCAAGCCTGTAGGACACTGCCTGCCGGCCGACTCGAGAGACAAATTCTAATTAGAGTTCTACACACCCACTCTTTCTCCTGCCATGACTTGGTGTTTAAAGGAGTTGGTTCAGTACCTGGATGTGTAGTTCAATTAGTCGTCCCATGAGGTCCTATGTTCCTGAGGGCTCCGCCACCCCTACACCCTTGCCTGTTCCACCGGTTTCTGATCGTCCGCTTGGTCCTTCCCCGTGGCCTCCGTCCCAAGAAGAAAAAAACAAAACAAAACAAAACCAAGCACTCCTGGCCTGGATTATTGTTCCAGCTCCTTTTAGCAAACAAAAATGACATTCGTGAAGTCAGTCCCTCTTTTCTTCTTCTACCATCTCTATGGTGGCTCTCCATGAGCCTCTTATTGGGGTTGTCACGTTTCCCCTCATCCCATTAGGTCCATCTGTGACAAAATGTTCTTGTGCCCCTTTTAGGGACTTTAAGGTACCAATTTTCCAGAGTGCCCCTCTATTAGAGACTTTACAGTACCTGTCTCTGCCTGGCTCTGTGGGCTCCCCCAGTAGTAACAGGCAGTTTCAAGTACTGCTGGGTCAACAGTTCTTTCTCTAAGTTCTCTCTGGGGAGCTCAGTCTCTGGTGGAGTCTCCTACCAGCTCTCCACATTGCTCTCAGGGTTCTCTGCAGTGTGGCTCGGCTGGATCCTCCTCCTTCTGGTTCCTTGTTCCCCGCTCTTGACTGTTCCGGGCTCCTCTTTATACCTGAGTTGGAGTTCCCAGCCCCTCCCCCCCCAGAAACACCTGGGTAAGGAGGGTTTCTGCTGAGTCCTTTGGGGCTGTGGGTCTGGGGCCACTGACCCTATGTTTAGCCCTTGCTCCTTTGCGCCCTGTGACTCTCTCTCTTCCTCACATCTATGCATAGAAAATTCATAAATTTACTATAACTTCCCATGTATGGAATCTAATTATTGGAGGATCATCCTAAATTTGTCCACGTCCACTACTGCAGGTGGTGGGGGAGAAGCGATGAGGGGGGCAGCAATGGGGCAGGTGGTAGGGGGCAAACAGTGTGTAGGTGGTGGGGCAGACAGTGAGAGAGGCAGGAAGCTTGCCCCCTGCTGCCTGCCCCTTCACTTACCCCCCCCATTGTGCCTCCCCTCCACAGCATTAGTTTGCCCTGACTTTTTCCCTGTTCCCCTGTTCACCCCTCCTCCCCTCTCCATGCAGCTTCTGCCACCCTCAGCTTCAGATCCCCATCCTCATTCCTCCCATTTCCCTGCCCCTCCAAAAGTTTTTCCCTCTGCCTGCTTCTCAACTCCCTCCAGCCTTTACCTTTGTTACTCAGGCTGTCCCTGCTGCAGCCCAAGGCATGGAGCATGGCTCCAACCTGCCCCATATCAGTGGCACGGAGCTGGCACTGCTGTTCCAGCTGGGCCCTGCAGCAACATCAGCACAGAGCAAAGGTAATGAGCAGTGTAGTAAAGTGGGGGGAGAAAGGGAGAAGCAGTGTGGGACAGGGGACACTGGCAGCTGTGGGGAAGGAGTGGCAGGGCATGCAGAAGTAGTGGGGTGGTAGGCAGGCAGCTGCTGTAGCTCTAGCTCCAGCTCCAGCCCCACACCAGAGTTGGGGCCAGAGCCACAGCTGCTGCCTGTCCCTCCCACCTCTGCTGCCTCATGCTCAATTGTAAAGTGAGGGGTTTAACCCCCCATTCTAAATGGGGGGAACCCCCTCATCTTCTAAATGAGTAAATATGATAATATAGCTTTCCGAATGTTAGTTGTAAGTAAGGTATATAGAAGTTCAAGTGCTTTAATAGGTATAGACCTTAGAAACAAGGACAAATTAAGACATTGAGCTGGGTCCAAACTAATACATAGACAGGACTTAGGCAAGCAAGTCACCAAAAAGCTATCCTATTTAGCTCCACTCCAGAAGCTGGAAAACCACTTGAATGCCTAGATTTATTGGGTTGTCCTCCTTTTGGCCTGAAATAGATTTGGGCTTTTGTGTATGCTTAGAAGTTACCCAGATTGACCTCCTAGGAACTGAACTGCCCTAACTCCACTGTGATCCTAAATCATCATGGAAGGCACCTAAAGTCTGTTGAAATTCTTAACCCCTTAGGTGAAGACAGAACATATTTAGTAACTGACTCAGCCAATAGTAGGGTGGTGGTGGTATCAGTCCTTTCCCCTAGTAGCCTATGGTTAGAGCGTTTGTCCAGGAAATGAGAGAGATGAGTTTTAGTACTGTTTATACTAAGGGACTCCAGACTTCATCTCCCAACTCTCAAGATGTGCCTGAGCCACCTGGCTGTGGGCTAGGCTGGGTAGAGTCCTGCTGAAGCAGGCCCACTAAGCGAGACTGGAAGATCTGAGGTATTGTTAGTTAAGTAGGTGCCCTGGATCTTAAAAAATGATAGGAATATTGGCATTCTTCTTGCTGTGGATACCAAGATGATAGAAGCACCTAATGTTGCATGTCTTTAGGACTGCATAAGCTCTGAGTAGAAGTTTAGATGTGCCCCTGTGCCTAATGTTTCTTGTGGGCACATCCTTACTCAGCATCTGTGTCCCTTTGATTGTGCTTGGGAAGCATCTAGGTCTCTCTATTTATTGTTTTGTGATCTTTGGTTCTCAACCCTTTCAGGTCTCTCTATTTATTGTTTTGTGATCTTTGGTTCTCAACCCTTTCTTGGGACAAGGTATTTTGATGCCTAAAGAAACAGGCCTGCACAGCTGTTCTGGATTTGTCCTCTTCTCTCTCTATAATTTAGACTGTCCAAGTGAAATTTATTAAAAACAAAGAAATCTATTAACTGAATGGTATAGAAAGTTGAAAGTAGTAAAAAATACCTATAGAAATAAAAATATTACAATTTTTAGTATGTGTATATATGTGTGTGTGTGTGTGTGTGTGTGTATACACACATATATATGTGTGTGTGTATATGTGCATGTGTGTGTATATATGTATATATAACTTCCAGCCCTGAAAAATGTTTTAGTAATGTGGCTATTAATTTTTTTCACAAAATAGTTTCTATAAGGGCATACACTTTGATACTCAAGTTTAACAAGTAATCTGCAAGTATCATTTGCTGCTTAAGAACTGACTAGTGGCCTTAACAAGTAAGGAACCTCACCATCAGCAATTTCTGTAGGAAGTAAAAGTGCAAAGAACAGTTTTGTTTTCATTATTTTTTGCTGTTATCAATATTTGTTCCTTCCTTATCTTAGAAATTGGTGTTTTTTAAATCTATTTCTGCGACCAATACAGAAATCTGAATACAAACCATAGAGAATGAGACAAACCAGAGATGAAAAATATCGGTCCATATGAGATGCTGCCCACAATATTGGTAGGTTGTTTTGTTTTTGTTTTTTTTCCTAGCCTTTGCTGTGTCTCCTGGGATTAACTTCTTATGGAACTCAGATCCTCCATTGGGCTGCTTCTCATCTCTTGTAATAGAGTTTGGTTGGGGCACAGAAGCCATTCAGTACTCTGCGAGAGTCCCTGGGCTTGATTTATATAGGACTGGGTAAAAGTGAGTGATTTTACTGTCTCGAGTCTTCTCACTTGTGCTAAAAGAAACTATTGTTCACTGAGGTTTGTGTAACTCTTAATATGTCTCATGCTGCCTCAAGTGTTTTGTTTAACGGTTTCACTGTTCAATATTGACATTTTCACTGGGTATTTGAGCTTATACCTGTTGAGGTTAATGGAATGATTCATATCTCTCAGCATAGTTTTCTCAGTCTCTTCAAACTCAGGCAGCCCTTGTGTCTCAGTTACACTCAGGTCATGTTTCCAAGATCATCTCAGCTTCCATAACATCTAGACTCTATTAAATGAAAGCTACAGTCCTGGAGGGAAAAAAGTAGCAGCTCCAAGTTGGTGCTGGTATATTGTAACATCATATAATGGTCCAGTTGGCACCTTCAGTGATTCCATTTCATGAATCTTGTCCTATATGTGGAACTGTTTGGTTGTCTATATTGAAACAGCTAAAAGAAACACTGCTGGACTTGAGTTAGACTTTGCTAGGACAATAGATCATATTAAAATGAGGGGCAAATCTCTCTATAACAAACCACAATACTTATAGGGAATAGTGAGTTAGTCCTGAAAAAACAATTACCTGTGAACCCTAGGAAAAATCACTAGGCAAGATGCAATTCTATGTTTACAATGTGTGTGTGTGAGAGGCTGTTGTATATGTGTACTGAATAGATATAATCTTCAAAATAATATTACCATGACCACCTTACTCACTTAGCCAAGCTTCTTAAGGCAAGTAGATACTTGCATAATTATTGCTATACAATCACATAAGCTGATGACATCTAAAATGATTAGGTGAAAATTGACACATACAGATGCACTCAAAGCTAATTTGCAGTAGCAGATGAAGATAATAATGTACCTGAGTCAAACCAGGGTAGGCACGGTAGCACCCACCCTTCCCTGAAGAGCCTATGCTGGTATAAAACATAAATTGCTGCTCATATGCACTTAGTAAATGTGGTAAGGAAGAGTCTTTTTAAAGGATTGTTGTGATGTGTTCTTATTTACCTCCTTTTTCTGCCTTGGAAAGCCAGTGTGTTCTAGAAAAAAAAATTCACAGCTCTTTCCTAAACTTGATCATTAATTTAAACCTTAAAATCAACTGACGCTGACTGTCACTTTGGAGGCTTGCCTACATTTAAAAAATGTTATTTTTGACTGTACTAGTATAGTTAAAGCAGTACAGTTCTCCTAGTGGAGATGCGGCTAAATCTGCGGTGGTGAGGAAAATAACTATACAGGCACTTAATACCAGTAAATATGTACCTGCTACAGATTGCACAAATGTACAGCTGTATTGGTAAGATTGTCATTCCCCTGATGGTCATGGTTTAATCAGTATATAATCTGCATATGCATATAGACCAGGCCCTTGGAGAATTGTCAACATTGTGCCACATTACATTCTAATTTATGGTTGAAGAGTATCATTGGTTTCAGAGAGAAAATAATTAGTTCCTGCCTACTTAATTTAATGTATTGGCTAAAGGCTGTGCTGCAGCCTTGGATAATCTTCACTCCTAAGTACTTACTAGGGTCCTGCTATTGGACCCTTCACTTGGGTATTGTGTGCTATCATCTTGTCATGGCTTGACAGAGTTTCTTAGCCTTTAGGCAAGTTTTCTGGGTGTAGGGGACAAATAATAGCACAGTTAATAGCCTGAGCCATAAAATGCAGGAGGCAAGTATTTTGTAGGTGATATCTTGTGTTGGACTAACTGTATAGTTGGAAGGGACCTAGACAACCTTTTGGTTACTACAGTACCCTTTTCCAAATGGTCAGTGTCCTTCCCAACTGTACAGTTGGTCCAATAAAAGCTATAACTTATAAAAATCCTTGCTTCTCACATTTTTCCTGGATCACTGTGACTGCAACTCCAACACTATTTGAGTATATGGTATATACTTCAGTAGTAAGGTACAGTATGTAAGAAGTATAGAATTCTCATGAAATACTGAACACATATTAATATTACTGTAGGTGAAATTGAAATGTCAAGCTGTCCAGAAATCTAGGAACTGCAAAGATTTAGACACATAACCCTTATTTACCTTTGGGAAATAGAGTTTGGATATTAAGTAGTTGAAGAAATGTAAAAGAAAGGAGGAGGGAAACCCCCACCCCAATATTTCAATAGCAGTTGGCATCTACACCACTTCTGCAGAGTGAAAGGGTCTGAAGTATCTTAAAGCCATGCAGAAAATGAAATTTCCCATTTCACAAAAGGTTCTTGGGCTTTTTTTTTAGATGTCTTCATTTGAATCATGTAAAAACCAAACATTCTGAAATAAATCAGTAAACAAAATCATGGTGAAAATTATTTTGATTTCTGTTTTGGCAAAGGCAAAATGTTTTTTTTTAATTCTTCTATTGTTCATTTTATTTCATTCTAATTGAGAAGACTTTTCCAGCTGAAATTTGAAACTCACTGAAAATGTTGAAATGGGACACTTCATCTTTGTTAAAATTTCTTTCCATTTTTATTTAAAAGTTCTGGTTGAATTTACCTGATTTCAAGAATTATGTATATTTCAGGAGAGCCCTGTTCTGCTGAGTCTCTCACCCACTCTGTACTAAGTTTCCCCTACTCCACACCAAACACTTTTATTTATGTAGTTAAGAAGACAAAAATGGAGGGAAAAATCTATCCATGATTTATAGATGATTATGTAAGGAAAAGTACTTCCTGACAGCCTGTGTAACAGGGACTATTAAGACTTCCTTGAATTAATCCCTGTTCAAAATAAAACATATCTTATATGCATCTTGTACCTACACATATCTTGTGTATGCATATAATTGTACATTTTATATTTTTATATATATTGTAGATTTCCAGTAATTGATACCCTACCATAAACATGGATAAGTTTTTCCACTAGATAATTAGTCACACTGATAACCATTTGTGCTTTGTTTCTCATCTGATCTGGTCCATCTCCAATATTCAGATATTGGGCCTTGTCATGCCTTCTGCTGACTGAAGAAACCTCATCATGATAGCATTTAGTTTCTTACTCAAAATAGTAACTAGTGTCAAGTCAGATGCTTAACATTCCCAGCACACACTTAGATTCATGAAGCAAGTTTAAATTGCAATTTAGATGAACTTTCTGAACACAAGTGTGAGTAAGCACTAGAACACATGATCTAGTGGGGTTCAGGAATCTATCATTATAGGCTGTGTAGGTTATCATTATGTGTAGGTTAGACAAGCATTTATCTGTGATTACTAAGAGCAAACAGCACTGGGTCAGAGGAGGGCAAGACTGAGGTGCTCTAGGTC
>NW_017729024.1:67780125-67793581 GCF_001723915.1 Gavialis gangeticus | reverse complement strand
ACACCCAATGGAAGGTAGGGGCCATCACCAAGGAGGATTATACCTCCATTGCCTGAGATTGTAGGGGGGCTGTTAGGAAGGATAAGGCGGAGATGGAATTGGGACTAGCCACCCGGATCAAGGATGACAAGAAGTCCTTTTTTAAATACATAGGGAGTAAAAAGAAGGTACTGGGTAACATAGGGCCTCTGCAGGATATGCTAGGAAAGCTGGTGGTCACACCAGATGACAAAGCTAACCTCTTTAACAATTTATTTGCCTCTGTCACAGCAAAATATTATGGGTGCTGCCAACACAGAGAATTGGCTTTGACAAGGACTGCCAGCCTAGGCAAATGGAACAGTCCATGGCCCGGCCTGTGTGTGTCCTCTGCACGACCTTTGAGCTTCTCAATCAGCCATGACCCAGTTTTCTGTGTTGCTCATGTGCAATAGTAACCAAGCCCTGATCTAACGCATGCTCAGTCCTTCTACAGAATGAGGTAATCTGACTAGAACTTTCTTTTTGGAGAATGATTTGATTGGCTATTAAATTCATAGTTAAGGCCAATGAGCCCCTCCTTTGGGGCGAGACCCGCTGAAACTGAGAGCAGAGGCTGCAGCTGCAGGGACTGCTCCTCAGTAAGGCTTCCTAGCCTATTGGTCTCCTCCTGTCTGCAATCTTCTGCAGAGCAATTTGAATCCTTTTCAGTTCTAACTGGTATTGGCTTCTTTGGTTATGGGACTGATATTGGCAACAATCACTGACTACAGTTTGGACAATCCCAACTCAACTCAACCACGATTTTGGCTCAACTTACCTGGCATTCGATTTCGGCATCATCCTCCGGTTATCCCATCTCATTGTCCATTTGGACTGGCATCATGCGTTCACCGAGTTACAGTTTCTGTTGTTTGTTTGGACCTATTAATGAGCTGTTGACCAGCCCTGGGACTAAGGAGTGGGCAGCCGCACCTAGCTCCGGCTAGAAAGCAAGGGCCCACTCTGGAACCCCGTGGGCCAACAGACCCCCTTTGTCGTTTGTATTCATTTCAATTACTGTAACTGAAGAAAGCATCTCGGCCTCCGCTTCCAAAGCGTGACTAATAAAACCACCTGTTTGAAACCATATGCTTTTTGTGCCACTCAGACTCCACCGCCGTAAATCCCACCTGTTCGTGTTCCAATCACCAACCCCGGCCCACCGTGACCTTGGGGCCTTTACTTGGTCTTGACAGCCTCCATCTTTTTGAGCAGGAACTGGGGCATCCCCCTCACTGGGATCCCCGATGGACCCAGGGGAGCCGCTGCCAGGCCCAGGGTCAGTGAGGACCTAGTCAGGGAACTTCTGGTGGGTCTAGACATGTTCAAGTCAGCAGGTCCTGATGATCTCTACCCCAGAGTGCTGAGGGAATTAGCAGAGGTCATTGCAGGACCCCTGGCACAGCTTTACGAGTACTCATGGTGCTCTGGAGAGGTGCTGGAGGACTGGAAAAGGGCCAATGTGGTCCCCATTTTCAAAACAAGGAGGAAGGATGACCCAGGAAACTACAGGCCATTAGTCTTACCTTGGTCCTGGGGAAGCTCTTTGAGAAAATTATCCAGGAGCACATCTGCAAGGGATCAGTAGGGGATATCATGCTTAGGGGCAACCAACATGGGTTCATTTGAGGCAGGTCCTGTCAGACCAACCTGGTGGCCTTCTATGACCAGGTCACAAAATCCTGGCTGCAGGTGTCACAGCGGACGTAGTCTTTCTGGACTTTAGGAAGGCCTTTGACACTCTCTCAACCCATTCTCATTAAAAAAATTAGGTGATTGTGGCGTTGATGACTAAACAGTCATATGGGTCGCAAATTGGCTGGAGAGCCGCACCCAGAGAGTGGTGGTGGATGGGTCTTTTCTGACCTGGAGGGATGTGGGCCCGCACTGTTCAACATTTTCATCAGTGACTTGGACGAGGGGGTGAAAAGCACCTTGTTCAAATTCATGGATGACACTAAGATGTGGGGAGAAGTGGACACGTTGGAGGAGAGAGACAGGCTGCAACTAGATGTAGACAGGTTACAGGGGTGGGCAGATGAGAACAGGGTGGGATTCAATACTGACAAGTGCGAGGGACAGCACCTGGGGAGGAAGAACCAGCAGCATACCTACAGGCTGGGGAACTCCCTCCTCATCAGCACAGAGGCAGAAAAGGATCTTGGTGTCATTACTGATTCCAAAATGAACATGGCCCACCAATGTGGGGATGCGGTCAGCAAAGCTAACCGCACCTTGTCATGCATCTGCAAACAGATCCAAGGAGGTGATCCTCCCCCTCTATGCGACACTGGTCAGGTTGCAGTTGGAGTACTGCGTCCAGTTCTGGGTACCACACTTCAGGAGGGATGTGGACATCATTGAGAGGGTCCAGAGGAGGGCCACTCACATGATCAGGGGGCAGCAGGGATGTAGCCAGCATGACAATTTAAATAGTCATATAGTTTGTGTTGTCGGGAGCAATTTACATGCTCCATGTCTGAAACCAACATCAACTTTGGTTTTTGGCAGCTAACAAGCTAAAAACTACAGCTACTCTCTTAGGCGCAACAGTATGGCTGTCTTTGAATTTATCTTTTCTCAGAGGGTTTTCATGCTGCACTGGTCCTTTTTGTCTCTGTCATGGGAATAGTTTTGTGGCAGAGCTGTGTAGTGGAGATTATTAGGAGGAATGTTCACCAACTTTACGGAGAGATCAGAGGAAAGGCACAGTAGGGGATTCTAGATCATCCACAGTTCTCTAACTCTTGTAGGATGCTAATATTTTGTCCAGACTAGTTGCCAGGTAATGGAGGTTTCAGTACTTCCTTTGGAGAATATTTATCTATCGTTTTAAAATTCTTTGACAATCAATTACCTTTTTGTGCCATGCTAAACAGAGGCAAACACCATTTTTTCTTCACCTTTTATTTCTCATTGTTGCTTACACTTTTCAAATATGAGGTAGCTGTCTTCCTCATTGTTAATATTTATCCCAGTGCATTGAAGATTTTAATCTTCCTTCATAAATCATTTTGGTCCTCTTTTTTTTATTCGTTGCTGAATTCATCATAGTTTATCTAAATCTGTCTTGTCAGTTAGTTCCTAGAATAGATTTCTGGGTATATCATCATCTTCAGTAGAAAGGTATTATTATTCCCTGTTTTCTGGAAGCTTCTATTCAGGAATGGTTTACAACTAAATAGGACTTGTATGTACCAAGATGTCAGGCTCTCTGGTAATCATTTATTTTCAGATTTCAATCTCTCTTACATTCAAAACAGTCCCTAACTGTCTTTTGGTTGTTGTGTGGTAGGGAATAGGTGGCCTACTTATTTGTGAGCTACAAGCTAGTGAGACCTGGGGTTTAGTACTCCTCAGAAAGGATCTTTATTCAGTTGTACCTTAGGTAGGAGTTTTTTCCTTTCCTAACAAGGTAGTGATTATGTGTATGGGTAAATGAGAAACTGTCCATGAAATTATTTGGTTTGCTTTGGAGAGTCTAACAAGATATTTCCTATTTTTCTTCATAATGGCATTTATGGGCAAAAAAGGTACATTGCAATACTTACAGTTGCTTCTCCTGATTAAATTAAATATGGATTTATGCCAGTTATAAAAGTAGCATTTTGACAGCCAATGCTGCTAAGCAAATAAATGAAGGAGAAAGTAAGACAAATATAAGAATAAGATGAGCTTGACAATTGAATACAGTATAAAATGAAAAAGATCACCTAATTTTCACCCTGATGCTGTGTTGAAACTCATGTATTTCCAGGAATCCTTTGTTGACAAAGGCAGTGGACCTCATTAGTCATTAGTTTCTGACAACATTAATGTAGGGTGTGTGTATTTGTTAATAATTTCCTGGATTTTAGTATGACAGATCAGTGCTAGCCTGCTAGAGTTATATTAATGATGATGTTAAATCAATAATTTGTTTCTTTTTCTTGAGAAGTCATTGTTAGCAGCTATGTAAGTGAACAAGTCCGAAATAAGTTGTGTTAAATATAATGTGATAAATTTGGTTCAGTTCAAAAGCAGATTTCTGATTGATCTGAGAGGATCTTGGTACAGACTACCAACAAAAATTCTTTTTCTTGGATGCCAAATGTTAATATCAATTTGGACTCGAATGCCTTTTTCATAATAGCATGGTTCATTATCATTCTGCAAGATCTGTGAGAAGTATAAATGGATGTTATATTGGTTTGTTTTAGGCTTTTTTCAGTAAATGTACAAAATAGGATGGTACTGATCAGCCACCCAGGAATATTTTCAAAAATGGTCTTTGACTCTGCATAGAAATCCATAAGTTTTCATGGAACTCTAATAAAAGATAAGACTTGGAGTGAATGGCAGGATATTGCTTTTTCATTATGAAAGATAACATGTACAAGTCATTGTATTCTACAGCAGCAGCAGTGCAATTAATAATCATAGTTTAATGGATTGTCTGTCTATAGTGAAATGAACTGAACAGTAACTTTTACTTTGGAACTATAAATTGCAAATGTAGTAAACCATAATTATACATGCAGAGAAATTCTATGGTACATTTATGCGGTGACAAAAATGTATGTATTTAGACTTAAAGAAACATCATTTCAACATGCTCCTAAGGGATAATTAAACATTTAAGAAAGACTCCTGATCCTGAGGAATTTTTAAATGTTCAGTCAGATTCAGGTCTTAGTCATGTTGATGTAAATTGGAATAATTCTCTTCTGCTGAGTGCTGTAACTCCAGTTCAAACAAGTGTAAGTTGTAGCAGAATTTGCCCCACTACATATTATCCATTTTCTGACAATAGCCAGAAGTTATTCTATTGAAATTCAGAGCAGTACATAGAGTCATCAAAACATCTGCACTTAGTGATTAGAGCCATACTATATTATGAATAAGTATGGTGTGGTGCGATGGTAAGAAAGACATTCTTAATAATGCTGTAGAATAAAGTTCATGTTAAATTTTAATTAGTTTTAACTAGCTCAGGGAAAGGATTAAAGGTTTTAAGTAAATGTGTTTATTTTATCCCATTAAAGAATGAACAAAACATTTTACATATAGACAACTTGAGTGACCAAACCTAATTGTTTAGTTTAATACCATGGAAAGTATGTGTGGTTCTTAGCAGATAACATTCTCTTCTAGCCTGCAGTAGTTTGAATAAGAAGGATTCTGAAATTCCTTAGAATGCTGTAATTTTTACTGTGGCCAGTTTAGATAATTATATAAGTGCAACATGAGAGGAGGAACATTAATATTAGTTCAAGATATAGTGTTGCATTATCATATGAGAGAGCATTCCTTGCAGTATAGAAATGTAGCATCATCTTTCAGAAAGTAAAGGCCAGAATGTTAAAAGTGTTCAGAACCAAAACATTGTTGTTAAAGGAGGCTGCTGGATCCTGAGCATATAAGACCATTTCATGTAGGTAGCTTTTAGACTGGAAAAATAGATTATTTTAAAATGTTTTCAAATAATGGCTTATCCTTAGGGGGCACAAAACAGTTTATTTTTCCTCCTATAAGAAAAGTAGACTTAATATTTATTTTATCATACATTAGCAATTATACTTTAAGGCACCTTTCAATACCTAGAAATGAGAGGGAAATTAGATTGCACTACGCCTGTCTGTTCCTGAAATTCACAGTTTGTCTCATTTTTATGGTTTCTGGAATCTTTTGAGAGGCCCACGGAGACCTCAAGTTTATAGTAGTTGTGAAATCCTAATATGCAATGTAGGCTAGACACCCAGTTCTAAAAACTCAGACAAACTCTAAGGTATATCACCAAATATTTCACCATCTTACAACTTTTAAAGACTTTATCTTGACAATATGGTAGAGGAAATATTATCTTCATTCTATAGACAGACCGAATCACATGGTAGATTATAAGACTGTAGAGTGAAATTTATGTTATTGAATTTGCATGTCTGCAATAGTGTCTAATTGGAAGAACTCTCTGGAATGCTTGAACTTGTAACATGGTGTCCCACTTTAAGAGTATAAGCATGCATTGAGTGCATGGCAGGAAACTAGAGTATCTCTTCTCAGGAAAGGTTCAGCAACCACTGTGAGTTATAGAAGGGTAGCGACATGAATGATGAGTTTGATCGGTGAAGTGCATAACTGATAAGTGGCAACTCAGCACGACTGAATAGCTGACAGTGGGGTGACATGATGTGAATGAAAATATTTAAGATACCTGCAAACACCTCAGTTTTTGGTTCAAGTAGGCTGGTGTGCAGTGTGTGTCTGGAGTGTGTGTAAATATGTGGGTTCATGAGAGTATTCCTGTATACAGTCGATCTGATTGGAAAGCATACTTGGTTAGAGGATTGTGGAGAGATGCTCTTCAAGGCAGAGAAGCTCCTCTGAGGAGAGAGTATAGCTGCTGCCATTCCTCTGCAGCATTGTTGAGGCTATGAGGGGGATCCATAAAGCAGTGCCTTTGTGAGTGCACTTATAGACACAGCAACACCACAGCTTCACTCTGGTTGGGGAATATGGCAGTGTAAAGCCGCGAGGTGCCAGTGCTCTCTCCAGACAACCATCTGGATGAAATTGGCTACTCTTCATCGTGGACTGAATCAGTTACTGATGGTATTCCTCCTGGTCACATTTTGCTGTTTGGTAAGTATTGTTCTAACTTTGTTCGTATTCTCGGTCCTGTGTCCCAAGTTGTTTAGACCCATGGTGGCGTGGCATGGTATTGTATTGTTGTTATCATCCACTCCCCTTTCTCCCTTTGTTCTGTTCTAATAACTCCTTGATTTGTTTTACCCTTACCTTTGTTGGGACTAAACTCAATCTACTAATAAAATCAAGGCAAGTCTGTAGCCAGCACTGCTGGGACACCACAGTGCTGGTCACCTTGGCTTGTACATAACCCAATTGTGCCCCAAACCTTTCTTGGCTTAGTATTGGGGTTGCATCCTTCCCCCAAACTTGGGGCTTAGCAAGATGTACAAGAAATCTCTAGTTAAATTGGCAATTGCTCAATGCCCTGTGCACTAGAACATCCTTGTTACCTAGTATCATATGCTTATTGTGTTGTTGTAGCCATAATGGTCCAGAAAATATGCAAGAAGGAAGAATTTTTGGTTACACTTTTATTGGACTATATTGATGTCCCATTAAAACATACTACTAAACAAACTTTGCTTCTTATTACCAATTAATTCCAACACTAGCATGATTAAATGGTTTCAAAATCAGACCCTAGAGTACTGGATGTGTATCTCTATATATTATAGATGTATAACAAAGCTAATATCACAGAAATGGAAGAGGTCCTATGGGAAGTGTTTCATTCTTAGCTATTCATGTTAATAGCCTGTGATATCTGTCAGAATATTAAATGATTCATAGATTCATAGATTGTTAGGGGCTGGCAGGGTCCAGCCCCCCTGCTCTGGGCAGGAAGACAACTTGGGTTAGGTGACCCCAGTGAGGTGACTGTCTAGTCTCCTCTTGAAAACCTCCAGGGTAGGTGACTCCACCACCTCTGGAGGGAGTTTATTCCACAGTCTGGGCACCTTGACTGTGAAGGAGTTTTTCCTGGTATTAAGCCTGAAGCAGTCTTCCAGGAGTTTGTATCCATTAGTTCTGATCTTCCCCAGGGGTGCCCTAGTGAACAATTGTTCACCAAGCTCCTGATGCACTCCTCTGATATAGCAGTAAGCTGCTATCAAGTCCCCTCTGAACCTTCTCTTCTTTAAGCTAAAGTGGCCCAGGTCCCTCAGCCTTTCCTCATATGGCTTGCCTTGCAAGTCCCTGATCATACAGATGGCTCTTTTCTGGACCCTCTCAAGTTTTTCCATGTCCTTATTGAAGTGCAACACTGTATCAGATGCATCAGAATTAAATGATGCATCAGCTCTTACTAACACAAGGTATTAAAGTGACATTGTAGCTGTGGTGGTCCAGAAAATATTGAAGAAGCAAGGATTTTTACGTGTGATATCTCTTATTGGACCAGCTGCATGGTTAGGATAGATTTAGACTTGAAGAAAAATGTATTGCTTTGGAAAACTTGACAAAGTCTAGCAAAATGTTAACAATATTGTGAATTCCATCTGTTTGTGTGTTTCCTTATTACTTTATTATCTAGTTGTAAAACTTATAAAAATGTGCTGCATTGACTGGCTTTTCCTCCTAATGCATTGATTTATTTCATATTACATTCATATGTCACTATTCTTATCCATCAAAAATGAATCTACATTTTTTTCCAAGGGAAAAATATGCCTATATCTGTGTTTCAACCCAAGTCTATTCTGCTTGCTGCTACTTATGCTGATATACTTTTGTTACTACAGCTTGAATAAGAAAGGAAAGACTTGATGTGACTTGCAAAGATACATGGCTAATGATGAAGAGCTTATGAAACTCATTTTGGGATTGGTCAGGCCCCCTTGTTCAGATGTTATGAATGTTGTACCAAATGGTTCATCAAGCTGTCCTCTGCAGCACTTGTCAGGGAGGTGGGCACACTTAACTCATCATTGTCAAACCTTGAATGCCTGATTCATTTTCAATGAGCTTAGGGAGTCACTTTGGTTCTTCTGTGCAATAGTGCAGAAGAGCATATGCTTTTGCTTTTGAGAGTCAGTTTCACCGCTCTGACCAACCTCAGAGCTTCTTTGATATTCTTCCACTGAAGCAGTGCAACATTTAAAGAAAAATCCTCCTCTTTTTTTTCATGTTCTTAAGTATCACTATGCTTCAGTGAATGCCAAAGGCCCCTTTGCAAGTACTGAATTAGCCTGCCAAGGTCATTCTTTTCAATGGATGGGACCATCTGTTTCTCCTTTTGGAAACTATTCTTTTAAAAAAACTTTGGTTTTCACTGAGGTAAAGCCCGATAAGGTCTTTTTAAAATTTTGTACACAAACCTCATATAAATGCAGTCAAAATTTAAATAAATATGCTGAATTGCTGCTCCTTAGTAAATGTTTTCAAAGTTATGTAGCATAAGCAGAACTTATGTCACAATAGTTCTTGAAGTATACCAAGAAATTACAATGCTGGGTTCAACACAAAACCCAAAAGTATCCTAAACTTACACAAGTACCATTAAAGTCAACATTATTTTTTTCATATGAATGTATTGATTGACATAAATAAACTATACTTACCTATAAAAATCTGATACTCATTTTTTGGATACATTTAGGAACTGTACAACTTAGGAATAACTATTTTGAATCAAATGGAGTTGCATGAATACAAAAAAAGCGGGGCATTGGAATAAGGCCCCATGTACTCTGCTTGGTTTGGTAACTTTCTCAAAACTTGTAACACCTACTTTTTTGAATTGGCTAACTCTTGCGTCTCCCCCACCCCACGTTTCTGCTGCTTTGTTTGACCAATTGGTGAAGAAATAAAACACAATGCTCATTATTTTCAGATTGTATCCACTGTTACTCTGTTTTCATGTTAGTATTTCAGGGCTTGCCCTACTGTTTTGAAAGAGACTGTGAAGAGGCAGTGGGAGTTTAAGTTGTGTTAAGGGCTGTTTCAATATCAGATTTTCTGTTAAGTCTCACCTTGAAATTTCATATAACCATTTTACAGCTGGTGTAAGTATTTTCCAGATGACTGAGAATTCACAGTGCATTGACTTAGTAATATATAGCCTAGATTTTTTTTCCCCAAAATTATTTCAGGAGTTCATTGAATAAGCTGTAAGGAATTTCTAGGGAAAACTAAAAATATGTACTTTCAGTAGGAATGGCATTCATTTAAACAATGTCAGTGCAGTTTTGCCCTAATTATTAATGTAACCCTGGAAACCAGGCAGATGCTATGGTGCACTGACATCCTGAAGATAAATGTTTGCTTATGGAAAGAGACTGATGGAGAAGAGCTAAACAGGATGATCTCATAATGGAGGGTCTTTTAATTAGAGGTGATTAGATCAACTTTCTTACCTTTATGAGAATGAGCTAAGATTAAGTCAAATTAACCATTTCTAATAATTTAGAATTAGAGCCAGATTTAGGAGGAATTGGGCCAGTCTGTTTGATTTGTTAGGTTTTCTTGTTAGAGGAAGTATATTTGTTTGTTTTGTAGCTTAGAAAGGTAAAAAAAAAAATTGTTGAATAGTTTCAAGAGAATTACTGGCTTGGTGAACCAATACTGAACCATCTTCTCTGAGGGAGTTTCTTTTTGTCCAATATACAGTTCAACTAGAAACTAAGACCACCAAAAAAACCTGGCATGGCCCCAACTAAATCCACTGTTAATGTAGCACAGGAGTTGAATATTTCAGTAATGCTGAAATGATCATTCCTCATTAGGGAGTAGAACTTGGTCCTTGATATCCAGCTTTAATTAGGAGGTTTGATGACAAGAAATGTGAAGTTTCTAATTGTCAGAAAATTGATGCAAGACCAGAAAAAAGTAAAGTCTGTGAGAGTGGATAAGAGACCTGGGGGTAGAAGTAAAACTTGGAAGGACGCCACATTTTTGTAATTCTAGAACTAGACCCTCTTAGTAAGATGCTGTTTGAAAGCATGTCTACTCTTGTAATTGCATGAAATGACCCCAAGGAAATCCCATTACACTATCATCACCCTAAGACCAAAACACCCATGTCTGCATAGACTGTGTAGTAGAGATTTTTCCTTCTGTTTCATTAAAAGTCCTATTTTTTGGACTGCTGCTGCCTGTGTGCTGTTATAATACTTGTGAGATTTTTAAATGAATTTTGCATTTTCCAAGGTAATAGTTGTATTACCTTTTACATATATTTAAGCTGCAAAATATTCTTGCTTTTGAAGTGCAAAACTGAAGGAATCCTTCAAGGCCACAAAGTTTTACAGGAATCTGACCTTGATAAATGTCTCTTTCATTTTTCAAGGAAGTTGCAAAAAGACAGTTTTTACATTACCAGAAAACTTTGGTTCTTGATTTGAATCTGCAAAAATGTCCTGTAATTCTTTTCTATACTCTCCCAGCTATTTCCATGAACTGTAGCATTTAGGGTTTTATTATCAAGCAAATGCAATTAAATGGAAAGACAATGCTCAGGATCAACATAAAGATTTACTTACTGGTGACCTAAGCAAAACTAAATAGGTTTTTAAGATTCCTAGTCACTAAATTCCTGTAGGCCATTACTAGAAAAGTAAAAAAAAAATCAATAGCACTTTGTGTATGATCTCCTGTAATCTCTTGGGCTCCCAGAACAAGCTTCCTATGCCCTCTTTTATGTTTAATATCAAGGGTCAAAGTCCCATTAACAAGTGTCTCTCTTGCTACTAATCTTATAAAGAAACTTAATGGGTTGTTTGATAGTTTCATAGGTTTTCAGTAGGTGCTGAACTGGAAAAGCAAGGCTTCGCTTTAAGCATTTAAAAAAGTTCATTTAAGTTACTAAAATGACTCATTTAAAGATAAATGTGTGTGTTTTGCAGTATTTCAACCTTCATCTATTTTTGTCACATTGTACCTCGGATAAAGACCACCACTGAAATTGTTTAACATTTATTTCCATATGCCAAATGATGCCAAACTGGCTACCCATAACCTACTACATTAGCAGTACAAACTGTATACTATATGTATCCTTAGCTGACTAAAGAGACTTCCAGATAGAGTTGTCTGAATAACTGCTTTTTTGTTGGGAGAGGGGAGGAAGTTTGATGTCTTAATCTGTTCTCTTGAAGTTGTTTCGCCTTCTATAAAAAAATATTCACTGGCCCAGAGAGACACAGACAGTGTTTAGCTTAATGGTTATGGCACTCATGGGTGAAGGAGAACATCCATGTAACAGTTGCTGTTCCAATGAATATTTAAGTATTTCATAGATTTCATAGACATTAGGGCTGAAAGGGACCTCAGAAGATCATTGAGTCCAGCCCCCCACCCGAAGGCCAGGAAGTCAGCTAGGGTCATAGGATCCCAGCAAGATAAGCATCCAATTTTTTCTTGAAGGTGTTTAAGGTAGGTGCTTGAACCACCTCCAGTGGCAGGCTGTTCCAGACCTTGGGGCTTGGACAGTAAAGAAGTTCTTCCTTATGTCCAGGCTGAAAAGGTCTTGTTATATATCCCACTATAAATAAGTGGGACAGCATCCTCAGTAGAAAATGAGAACTGCAGAATATGGTACAGAACCATGATTAGGGCCTTGCCCAAAAGAGATCCGAGTTTAAGGGTGCTTGTAGATGTGCAGGACATCTTCTCTGTTACACTGCAATTAAATTACAGTGCATTGGAGCAGACTCAGTTAATCGAGTCTGCTGGAGTCTGTGAATTAGCATGCTCCAGCAGCCTTGGCATCTCTTGTATTCAGTGTCCCTATGCTTCAAACTGGTGGCAGGGGTACTTTCCCTAAAGCTTATTGAATATGCAGTTAGTTAAACCATCCCCGCAGCCATTTTACAACACGGGATGCTGAATACATGGTACATGAAGTGCTGTGGGCACTTTAATTAGAGTGGTTCCTGAGAGCTACTGTAAAGCGCCTCCCAACCCCGGAGCACAAGTGAAAATGCCCTAAGTCCTTGGTTCAAATGAGGGCTTCTGAACCTAGTTCTCTGACATTGTGGGGAGTTTCCAAACTCTGGGATTGAAGGACACCTTTTCAGTCTTTGAATGGTGCATACATCCCCTTTACCACTCTGTATTTTTATTTTTGTTTAATCTAAATCTGTGTGTGACTTTAGGTTTCAAATTTAAAATAGTTTCAGATGATCCAAAACTGCATCTCACACAGAATAATAGATATGATGCAATATTTTTACCTAGATCTACTTCTGATATCCTGTGTTAATATGAGTGCAGTTTTAGTATACTGTAGGTGATCTTGTATATTCAACAGCTCCAATTTGTAGCCTTGACCTTAGAGATAAGAATTTTCATTTTGAACATCTACTTTTGATATACTGCACTTAGGGTATACAAAACTTTTCCCACAAAAATTGCTGTTTCTTTAAAAAAAATTCTAATACTTGATTATGTCTAATTAAGTTTTGAGGTGATTTTCTTTTCACTCGAATTGGACCAGTACCCAAAGACAAAGCTGAACTTTTTTGGGGGGGGAGGTGGGGAGGGGAATCAAATGTGGTCTATTTTTGGATGGAAATGTATTTTTACACGTTTTATATATTGTGTTGGACCAAAAGAGCATATTTGGATGTGATACTTGCCCTATCATAAACATATAATAAACAGTATGTTATATGACATGATTTGAAATAAAATAGCATTTTTATGACTGTTGGGGAATAATAATAAGTTACTTGTGTTTATTTATATTGTGATAGCATGTACAGGCTCCACTCAAGGATCAAGACCTCTACTGCTAGAGATTATAGACACCAGCAAATTAATAGTTAAGGTTCACTAGGTATCAGAGCACAATAGAATTTTTAAGAGAAATTTGAAGGAGAATAAGATAGCTTTGCAGATATTCAACAGGAAAGGACAGTGTGGGAGG
>NW_017729024.1:67766403-67775125 GCF_001723915.1 Gavialis gangeticus | reverse complement strand
GGGGGTATTAAAGCTAAATTCTCAAAGATGATTAGACACCTCCTTCCTACTGGCTTCAATGGGAATTAAGCATGTAAATACCTTTGAGGATCTGGGTTGAGAAACTGCCACTAACTTGATTTCTTTTTCCTTATGCATTTTTTTTATTCCAACGGTGATTAGCAGCACCAACTCAAATCAGAGCCTCTTTGTGCTGGGTGTGTATGCAAAGACATAAAAAGAAAAAGTCCCTGCCAAAAAGAGCTTAAAACTCAAATAGACAATACAGACAAAGGGAGGACAGTACAAAGATGCTTTGAAAATGTAACAGGTGGCTGATTATAGACTCAGTTCTTGGTCAAACAGAGTGGGGAAATGATATATCAATGGTAAATGAACAATGAAAAATATGAACTGTTTTTCATATCATCCTGCTGACTATATGTAAATATTGTGTCTACCCACTCCAACCATTTTGGGGGATATCTTACCATTTCCATTTCAAAAGAGAGGAATATGTGGCTTCCATGGGTGAATCTAGATTTTTGAAAAGGGGGTTACAGATGGTGAGGTGCATCACCACATTTAAAACAACACATTTTTCCCAGTTAAAGATAAATTAGATGCTTTACTAATATGCTAGGCATCTAAGGCTGTATGATTCAGTTTAATACTGAAGCAAAAACAGGTCTAGCTTAATTGGAATGAGTTAAAAGCAATCTGCAGGGCTGTGAAATAGAAGCTTCATTGCCAGGAGCAGCTGACAGACAGAGGAACTGCACAGCAAAGAATAGCTTGACTGGTGAAATGTCATCACCATTAAAAAGAAGAGAGGGTCATCAACACCTGTGGAAGGAAGAGTTTAGAAG
This sequence comes from Gavialis gangeticus, assembly GCF_001723915.1. Taxonomy (NCBI): domain Eukaryota; kingdom Metazoa; phylum Chordata; order Crocodylia; family Gavialidae; genus Gavialis; species Gavialis gangeticus. Next base: position 67,774,277 of record NW_017729024.1, on the reverse strand, counting down.
GGGTCGTGGAGATTACGATGAGCCATGAAGTCAATCGACTCCCTTAGCATTCCCTGACTGGAAATACTGCTACCACTGCCACTGGGTGGAGCAGGAATCAAAGTGGGTACAAATGCACCAGTGCACTCCCCCTGGATCATCACTGGTAGCTTTTGCTTCTTTTTTGTTCCCCACATGGACCTGGTACCTCAAGGAACATCTGCATGGGTTAAAACATATCCTAAAATCACTCTTATCCAGTTATAAAAAAAATGAAGGCTAGGGACAGAAATTGCACGTCAACCAGTATACGTGATTGGAAACCAGTTCAAATCTGTAATGCAGCAGAAGTTCAGTGCGCATAAACTGTTTTCAAAATTGCCAAAACTGGTTTAAGAGAAACCTGGATGAATGGAGTGTCAGACTTAACTGATTTAGGTTAAATTGGTTTATTGAACTTCTGTCCCAGATCCCCTCCAGATTCAAGTTAACTCATAGTTCCCCAGCATCCCAGGATGCTTTGCACCACCCCTACAAGTCCCCTTCAGGGTGGGTGAGTTAGCCCTGGCCCAAGCTGTCTGCTCCAGCTGAGCAGGGAGGCATGCTCTAGCGCCCCCTAGCTCCTGGCCTAGGCTACTGCAGGTCTGTGGCTGCATTTCTGGAATCAAAAGTGAATGTCTACTTACTTGCTTATTTTTTCAATATATGCAGCTTAGACTAACCTGCAAAAACTGAATCGATTCATCCTCGGGCTTTCTGACTCTGTACTTAGCTGAAGTGAGGAAGAAAATTCTATGAAGTTTTATGAATAATGCAATAAGACTACCTACCAATTATTGTCATATTAATGTAGCTTCATGATTGCTATCCAAAGGTCATGGGTTTTCTTGCGTCTAGTGCTCCATTTGGCTAACATTTGGTATAAGTGTGCCAGCTTCCATAGCCAATGACAGAAAAGGGAATGATACTATCATGTCTAGGAATCTATAATTCTTGAGCCTAACTGATAAGGTATCCATTTCGCTGATTTGAGCAAGGAGTGGCCGTTGGCCTGACTCCAGAGTGAGGCTTGAACTTTTTGTTTCTAGAGCTGTTTCAAGAAACCCACTCTGCGACACCGGTCCAGTGATGTGCATGCTGCACCAAAATGTCTCTGTGTTTAAAAAAAATAATACTTTTATTGATCTGGCCTTTTGCTTAGATCAGTATTTGCCTTTTGTTAATGGCTCAAACTTCTCTCCTTGAGGGAATATTCTGACCTAAGATAATGGAATTGGTGATCTAATAGGTCTTTTCTATTTCTACTTTCTGGGACTTTGACTTTATTCCAAGCAACTAGCAAAACAATCAAAACCATTTAAATCATAGACAGTTCCACAACACATACAAATGTACTCATCAATCTTTGTTGAAAAGAAACAAACCAAATGCATTTACTAAGGACTAAATTGATGTACTGTGTTTCTAGAATACCATAATGCATGCATAATTAGCTAATTAAGCTAAAATTAAATACTTCATTATAAAAGTTAGAGCAGCAGCACAAGCAGACCAGTCACAGTTGGTTGAGATGGACAACTGTGTTCTCTCTCCTGTGCAAAATGTAAGAACAGAATATTTAGAGTATCAAGTAAAACAAAAAATCTAGTCAAAATGTTGATGTGTGATTATTAAATGAACAGAGGGGTGCTGACAACCAAATACCTGTTTGCAGTAGCTACCCTATATATCTTAGAATGTTTTTTCCCAGATACTCTAAGGATAAGCAGGACACAACAGCTTAATATTACACAAACTATGACTTTTACCATAACTCAGTCCAAGCAACAGTGCAACGATATGTTGGCTCGGAAGCAGGCCAGGATATTTTAACTTCTAAATTTCCATCTTCTAGGCTTTTTCCTCACCTATACAAAGACAGTACTCCCTACAAGGCCCATACTTATTGAGAACCACAGTAGCTAGGTCAGTCCAGCAGTGCCAGGTAGGGATCCTATGTTTTGCATTTACCAGATTTCTTGGTTGTCCTGATTCCTGTTTTATTTATGGGTATCCAGGGAAAATGTCTTGTCTTCATATTCCTATTCTGAGTGGAATCATTTGAATTCTGGTGAAGTTTATGATAGGTACACTGTCAGAGCAGAACTGTCAGATATGTGATGCCTTGCAAAATGCACCTTCAACTTCCTGTTGACAGTTCTTGGTTGAGTGTCTTCCAGCTAGTCCACATCCCAGAAAGTAGAGAAGGAATATACTGTTGTAATGTATGTAACAGTAGGAAGAACCAGGGGGAAGGCTGCAGAGCAGTGCTGAATGTTAATTTGGACTACTACTCTCAGAAACCCCCAGGTGCCTGACTGGCAATGGAAAAAGGAAGAGGAAGCTTGAGGCTGGAGTAAGGGGAAGAAAGGGCAGTCTGTGCATGAATCCTGGTCAGCCCTGCATAGAGGAGTGCATGGTGGAGCTGGAGATGTCATTGGCTTGGCTGGCCAGGACAGTGGACTGAAGGAGCTGGACTCAGGCTTGGCGGCAGCTGCAGGCTGCTGTTCGAATGCTTTAGGGACTAAAATCTTGTTTGGGATACCAAGGTGTGGGGAGAAAATTAGGGTGCTGAATGTATGTTACCACAGTGTTGATGGGTTTTTTTTGTCTTTTACCTGTTCCCTCCCTTTGGCCAATTGGGTTGTGAGCCTAAGACCTATGGTTTTCTATATGAACTGGGACTGCAGGGTTGGCACACTGTGAACATGTAAATAGGTCTGTACTGACCTTTCTCTGGATTCAAAAGTCTTTCTGTTGAACCCTATGGTCTTTACATCGAACAGTGTGAGATGTGAGATTCCCTCACCCAGATATACTCCTTGGTTAATTTCAGGTGCACCATATATACTGCTTGGTCCCATCTTGCACAAATAGCTCTTTCCTTACCTGGTAATATAGATTCTTGAGACCTGACCAAATTTGGTATATTGATTCTTTTAGGACCTCCATCTTATTAATTGGAAAACGCTGCTTTTTGGCCATCTCTATGCATTTTTGTCTATCAGGTGGTCTGGCAAATACTTTGGGCTACTGACTTTGCATCACTTTTTTATTCATCCTTGTAGTGCTACTCATAGGGCACCCTTGCTCAACAGGGATGTTGTAGTACATTAGAACCACTTCACTACTACCTCACAACTTAATTTTGTTTTACTCTTCCAAAGGTCTGTTGTGGGGTCATGACAATGTCCAGGCTGCCCTTATCTGAAGGGTTCATAGGCTTCTGATAGGCATGCGTCGAATCTGAAAACATAGTTCGCCATTTCTATAAATCACTCAAACTTCCTTTTTATTATTTTGCCTGGGAATTCTCTTTGTGACTCTCTTTTTCAAGTCCCTGATGGTGTCCTTCAGAAGTCAACAAATGTTCTAATTAAGGAATCTCAGTTTTTTCAGCTTCTACTTAGCTACATTCAGCCTAATATTCAATTCCTAGAATTAGAATTTGTCAGTCACAGTTTAGTATCATGGTCCTGGGTTGCCTCTTCTTTGATTTCTTCTCCTATACTATAAAGGATTATGATTTCTTCTCAGTGCTCTGTTCTGTAATTATAGATCATTGTTTCCATGTACCGAGGCAGATCCTTAGTTTACTTGCCAATTTTCTTCCTGCTAGGAGACTGCCGATCCACTTTTTTCTAGTTTCAATAGCTAAAATAATGCCCATTTTTGCTGGGTTGCCAACTGATTTTCTATGGCTCTGCTAGGGCTACTGAACTCTGTTTCAGTTGTCTTGTAGACAGTCTCATAGCTTGCAGGCTTCTTGTGTAGCTGTTGTCCATTTGAGAGTCTCTAAATATGTTAAAGTCACAGATCTCTTACTCTTCAACGCAAATATCTACATCCTTGATCACTGTCAATTTTTTTTTCTTGAGATAGTTGTGGCTTAGGGACAGTTGTGGCAGAAGAACAGCTCGAGTGAGACCCCCTAGTGGCAAGAAGGGGGAGGCTCAGCTGCCAGTCACTAGGGCAGCCAGAGTCACAGGTGCTGGTTGCTAGGGCAACCGGTAGGGCCAGCTGACAGGAAGGGGCAGGGCCTGGCCCATATAAGCCCAGGCAGGAGGCCAGGAGGGCAGTTTCCCTCTGGTGACGGAGGGAGGAGGAGTTTGTCTACTACAGATGGAGGAGAGAACTCTGACTGTGTGAGCATCCCTTGGTCACTGCTGGGGTTGGAGTGTTTTCCCGGTAGGGATTGAATGTTGTTTGGCCAGACGGTCTAGCTTTTTATGTTATAGCCCAGGGGCTTTGTGTTTTTGTGTTTACTGTTTTAACCAGAGGACCGAGTGAGGCTATTAGGGGTTGGAGGAGGCCTCATAGGGGACTCCACAGTAGCGTGGGGACCCTGGTGCCAGAGAGGGTGCAGCATTTGGGGTGCATTGGCCCCAGCCCCAGAGCAAGGGGGGCTGTGAGGAGCCCCAGAGCAAGGAGGGCCACGAGGAGTGAGAAGCCCCAGAGCAAGGGGGCAGTGAGAAGCCCCAAGGAGGTAAAGGAGAGGGCCAAGTCACAACAAGGCCCAGGTCAAAAACTACGTCAGTACAATCTGAGAGGCTTGGGCTGCGTTGTAGGGATAGAAAAGGAGCCACAGATAGCGCTCCCTGGAACCAGGCCGCCTAAAGTGGGCAGGCTCCTGCTAATTACACCAGTCAATTAATCAATTAAGATCAAGGCATGGCAGGCGAGTAAGCAAGCAGTTGGCTCATAACAGGAGGGCGGAGCTACCAATAGAAAGGCTCCGGTAGAGATACTCCTGTCACAGAGACATAAAGTGGACTTGGTCCAACCTCCCATGAACTTTTCATCATGAGATGGTCATCTTCCATTCAGCCTTTCCTCCTGTTTTCCTCACTGTTTTCTAAACTACGACATCTTGATCCTTGATCACTGTCTCTGTCCTGCCTCAGAGACAACTCTAGCTTCATTATGTATTAATCTTAATGTCTCCAAAGTTAGATCTGGATGCCACAGTTCTAAAATCAATAAGTAGATTAAGCAGCTATTCCTTTGCTGGTTTCTTGGTTTAGGGGAAATAACTGATATTGCTTTATACTTTCATTCTATGTGGCATCACAGTACTCATAAAAAATGTTGTCATCTGTTCCACTGATTTTTTGGGCATTCATTTTGGCAACAATATTTCACTCTGTAGGAGATTTTTTTTAACAAATAAAGCTCTATTTTCATTTTCTGTTTTTTTTGTTTTTTGTTTTTTTTTTTTTAATCCCCCTAATCAGTAATTTATATAGATTCAGTTCTTTCTTCCATGCATGTTCAAGAAGTTCTTGTCAGAAATGCAGTTGTCTGGACCCTCTCATGCTGCTCACCTTCATTGAGCCTCAATATGTTCTGGTACAGTTTTCAGTGATGTTATACAATATTTTCATCAGACCCCTGCCTCCTTTACTGCACAAAATAGCTGATACTCTGATCATGAGTAATGATCTATATTTTTCTTTATTCCTTGTTCCATTTATGGGCCTAATCCTTATTTACTGCACACTGTTCAAGCATGGTTGTGAAGATAAAGTCATTCATTTCTAGAGTGTTCATCACTATAGTATCCAGACATCATTTCATCTGCACAGATCTTTGTGAAGCAAGGGAATAGTATATCTGCATTTTACAGAACCAGGTTTGAAGCACAGAAAAAATAAGTTTAAAAGTATCCACTAGTGTTTTGTGCCTAATTTGAGATGCCTAAAACTAATTCTTCAGAGTATATTATATGTTCTGAGCACAACTCCAATTGACTGCAGCTGTAAGCGCTTACAACTTCTATAAATCAGGTCTCAGGTTTATATTCTCAGGCACCCAGAAAAATGAGAAACACATGATTAGTGTGTTCCTGATAGTTTAGTTTAAATGATTTGCTTGGCATCCATGCATATGTGTGTGTGCACATGCATGTGCACATGTTTTCAAAAGCAACTTTTTAATCCTGATATTTCCTACCTTTTTGTGCTTGATTTTGCAATCTTAAAATGTTCTTGTTTTCTTGAAGTAGTGTGTTTCATTTCCTAGATTAGAAACACTGGACAAAACAAATTCCATCATGTACCATTATATTGACACTTGTATCGTTTGCCAGAGAAGTTGGCATCTGTAGATGCACTTCACCAACTCTTCCTGCTTGAGCTGATGAAGTAACTGATCATTAGGTTACTATAATCCATGTGGACCACATCTAGAAGAGGATGTTTCACAGATATTTGGTGCCTGCAGAAGAATGGTGAATCTCAAGAATTTTTCATTTTACTCCAGACTGTGGGGGGAAATGTCCTTTGGGAGTGGGGTGGAAGGAACTTCTTATGCCTATTTCCATCTAACCATTGGCCCCTTATGTACCTTTTTCACATCGGGTTTCTTGGCCAAGTGCTATTCTTCTTCCTAAACTCTCCTAATCTCTGTGATTTCATCCCAGGCCCAGTCTCTTTACACAGGTGTTCCTCCTTTTACCTCACTCAGAGCTTGCTTTCTGAGAATCCCCTTACCCATGTGCAGTTCCATCTCCTTGGTATTTCCAGTTTTCCCAGTCTTCCAATCTCTCCCTCCCTACTCTTACGTAACTGTTTCCCTCCCATAAATCTTTCAAATTTTTCCTTCCCAATGGCTCCCTCCCTATCTCATTATTCTCCCTTCTTGGCTCCTATTCTCCCTCCACTTATTCATAGTTCTGGTCTCCTTATTTAGTCAGTCACTTCTTTCTCCTCTTACCCTAGCTTTTTTGTCTGCTCTTCCCTTCCAGAGCCCTTTGGCTCTTGCAGTTACCAGCTTCCAGTTCTTTTACATCTCCTTTAGCTCCCACTTCCTTTGGCCTTATTTTACCAGTCCCAGCAGTACCCCCGTTCCAGTCTTGAGAGACTTCTTGTGACATCCTGTTCCTTCCTATACTCCCTGGTCCAGATTTTGTAGCCTGTCCATTTGAATTGGGCAGCTTTCTCTTCTAGAGTGGCTGGGTGCCAGCAAAGAGGATGTAACTGAGAGCACAGGACCATTCCCAATGTCTTGCCCTGCTCTGCAGCCTGGGATTGTGGCATTTTGAACATGGAACTATCAAAGGTTTTTATCTGGCAAGTTCTAATAAGTCTACTGAGCCAATGAGAACTGCAAATTTTTAAAGCTTTATAACTTAGGCACAGGACGTGAGTAGACTAGGCAGTTAGTACTACCAGAGCTACGCATGTGTTCTTAAGTTCACTTATAAGCAGGGTTCTAATATAAGAAGCTGCAATCTGTTGTTTGCTTGCTGTTTAAGCTCTCCAAGGACCTCTTGCTGACTCATTGGTTTATGAAGTCAAAAGATTAAAAAAAAATTAAAAAAAGGAAAACTACAATACACCCTTCTTTTGGAGGGGGAGGAAGGTACAAAACAATTCTGTACAAAGTTACACTACTGACCTCATCTTTTGGATGTTCCCTTTTCCATTCAGAGGCCAGGGAGAATAAGCAGAAAACAAATGCACATGGTAGCAGGTTGGAGTGACCATGTTGGGGAAGAGTGGTAAAAGAATCTCTAGGCAGTGGGAAGCTTTTTTGGTGGCTAGTGTTAATTATCATGGGGAGAGGAGCAGATTAGGTAACAGTGACACACAATGCACAATACAGTTTACTCCCCTTTACACCCTTTATGGGCTACAAGGATGCGAAAAGCAGACATTTCAGAATGCACAAGGGTTTAGGTCCATGCCATGGACAAGGATAGAGCAATACATTTCCCATCTTCAGGCACAAAGGCAAATTGCAGCTTTTATTTGCTCCTGAGGCAGTGTTCTGTTTTATGCAAAACTAACTGTAAGTCCTGTTGCTTAAACACACATACACTTCAGTAGTTACTCTTTTTTTTTTTTTTTTTAGGA
>NW_017729024.1:67719927-67761403 GCF_001723915.1 Gavialis gangeticus | reverse complement strand
TTTTTTTTTTTTTTTTTTTTTTTTTTAGGATAGCTTGAAAGAAATGTGGCTATTAACACTGGAAGCAAATCATTAATAGTAACTTAACAGATAGGAGTTGTGTTTGTCTCTACCTAGAAAACTATGGTTTGTATGCTCATATTCCCTCCCCTCCTCCCCACTTGCATTTTTTTTTTAAATATGGACAGTGCATATTAGAGAGTTGGTGACTTCTTGATAGGTCAGAACTGAACCCCACAGTGCCTTTTAGATTGGTTTAATACCATATACATAAATAATACATAAAAATATTTCTAGTTGGAAATTGGTAGAGTCTAGACACAGGAGATTGTGTAATTATGTATTCAAAGGAGAAGTTAACTGGCTCTGAAGAGTATTATGGGTTTATTCCTAATTATATACATTCCGAAGTATTCCCAGCTCATATATTACATTTCTCAATTTCCTTTTCCAATCAACATGTTGCTTCCCTAATCAACATCACGGTGCTCATTAGACTAGATAGTAGAAAGATATGAAAAAGCGTTCTCAAATTATCAGAATTTTCTTCTCTGATATCTCTGCCCACTGCATAGCATACACTAGGGGGATGGATTGATAAATGACTATACTAATTAACTTCCAAAATACCAATGTATACAGTGTTACAAATCTGCAAAAAATTTTAGTGGATTTCTTAAAAATATGCCTGAGCCTTTGTGGGAAGATCCTTTTCTTCAACAGTGCTTTCTTATAGCAATGCTTTCTTTTCCCTACAAAACTTAACAAATGATTACCTGAATCCAATAGCATAGGCAAGAGGTGGTGAAACCTTGGCAAAAAGATTGCTTGTTATCTAAAGGAAGCACACTGCTTGCCATGCATCATCCTACTTATTTTCAGCTTTTAAACCAAATACAAAATAGAACTTGTTGCACACATGTTGGAATATGTGATTATGGTGAAAACAAAATGCCTTATGTGAAAGTTGGTTTATTTCTACCAGCTCTCACTTGGTAGAGGAGAGGGGAAATTGAAATTTTCCAATTTTTTTTTTCATTTTTTAAATTTACTTTGTAGTGATTATTTTCATTTTTGTTTTTTTTTTTTAAATGTTGTGTTAAATGATATTGTATTAGCCAGGATGCCACTTGTATTCTGTTCCAAAAAACAGACGTATTATTTTTCTACACAATTCAAGCTGCTTCTTCCTTTTCATTTTGAAACAAATGCTTCTTTGGATCCAGTTAATAAAGGATAATACTACTTGTGAAGGCCTCAGGAGGAGATATGTGTATATGAATTCCTGATCTGATGAATGTTATTGCTATCTGAAAGCAAATTACCATTGTACAAATAATAGTATGTACCTTAATACAGACTAGACATTTCGGGACTCTGACAAAGAACCATATGTGCTTTGGTATTTATGTGTGCACAGGAGGGAGCTAGTTTAGGTTGCTGTGGCAGGTGTTGAGGTATTTCAGGAGTCTCCAAACAGTTGGAAGATATTCTGAACCATATGTGCTGAAAAAGCGCTTACAGTCGTAGTGATACGAGTGGAGGAATACAGCTGCAGACAGGGGAAAAAAAACAAACCACAATCTATTGTTCTGATATCCCAAATACACAAACAACCCAGACAAAAATAGAAATAATAGGCGACATTTGTTTTTAAAATAAATACAGTGTTTGTAGATGATACTGGACTGATAGGAGAGGGAACCATTTATCTGAAGAGAAGGAATTCCACAGCAAACTCTGTCTTGTGCCCCAACCCACTGAACCAAAAGTTTACTACCTTTGGAGCTGTAGAAGTAACTCCGCCTCCATTTATACATGCAGTCAAAAATAGTCAATAAGGTATAGATGGAACAACTGTGGTCAGTAGGCACCACTTTGAATGGAAATATGGCAGCCAAAGCTTTTCAAATAAGCTATGGAAGAGCCATCTGATGACAGCAGTATTCAGTCACTATTCATCTGGTGAGTTTGGATCCCAGTGTGATTGCACGTTGAAGACTTTAATTCTTCTCATAAATCTTAGGTGAGGGGATTGTCTTAGACAACTAAGAGGAAGGTGTTCTAAAGTATTTTGCAGGTATCCTAAGCAGCTGCACAAAGTCAATATTACCTAATTACTTAGACAGGTCTTTTAATCTGATGATATCCAGTTGCATGCCTCCCCTTTGGCCTGATTTGGCTAATGCAGGTGTGAGGTCAGTGATTCAACTGGTCTCTAGGCAAAATGGTATGGGTTAGAACAGAGGTGGCCCACCTGCAGCAGAGGTGCCACAAGTGGCATGGGCAGCCTCTGTGTGTGGCATGCAGCAGATCAGGGAGGGGACAGGCAGCACAGTGGTAGAGCAGGAAGCAGTAAGCAGAGTAGGGAATGCAGGGCTGGGAGCAGAAAGCAGAGGAGCAGATTGAGGAGAAGACAGGGATTAGAATGGCACTTGAGGTGGAAGGGCTAATTTGTAGCGTGTCTGCCAAAAAAGTTGGCTCCCACTAGATTAGAGCAAACTGGCTAAGATGATGGACTTTGGGTGGGGGAAGGAAAAGCTGGAGAAGATGGTGGAGACAAAATTGCCCCTTATTCTAATTAGTGTTGTAGGTCCTGTGCTATTATCTCCACAGCTTCTCTCTATTACAGTGATAACAAAGCAGGAACCTTGTCCTCATATAAAGCAGAGTGTGTCCAGCAGTTGATTCTTTGTGAAGCTCTGAAACTCGCCTCCTACTCTCAGCCCAAAAAATAGTATGAATTTGGTGACTTTCTAAGCAGACTGCGACATATCTGTTTGACAGGGTTGTTGGAGCAGGCTGTAGGCATGCTTTTCAAATAGGGGAGGAGGTTGGTGCCTGGCTGGCTGGCTAGATGAGTTCTGTGGTGCTGATTTTAGTGTGGCTGAGATTTAATTGTATTTATAGCATAATTAATTATCTAAGGATGTCTGGAGCCTTGCATAAGGATTTTATTATTTGAAATCTAAAAATCTTCACTAGTACAGCACAGCAATTTGCATAAAATGTTTGAAACTGGGCTACGTGAAATATTTGTATTGTACTGAAAGATCTGTTTAATTTCAACCCAGGTTGCTTTGATAATGTGGTTGAATAGGACTACAGTGGAACACTGCTGGTTTTAATTTGGCATGGCTGTAAGCTGAGTACCTCTCATAACCTCTACGTCCACTAAAAAGCCCAGCTGTCCAGCCTCACCTTACAACAAACATGAACAAGGTTACTAAGACTTCCAATTAACAAAATATAGTAAACTAAATAATTTGGGCTAAACTCCTTTTGACAGAAAATATTCTGGATTTTCTATTTATGTATTACATAGACACCGCAATCTTCAGTGTAAATGCCAGCCGTTAAGAAGGATTAACAAGGTTCTGCTCTACAGTTGAGCATCCTATTACGGTCATCTTTCAAAACTTCTTATGTTTCTTTAAGATGAATTAAATACATAAAGATCTGAAAGTGCAGGAAGTGTAGCAAGTTTCAGTAAACTGCAAAAGGCACAGTTTCACTAGGTACTGATTTTTTTTTTTTAAAAATAATAATTTATATCTCTGCATTGCTGAGTAGCTAAGGGATATTTATCCCAAACAAATACAGAATGATATTTTGAAGGTACAAAATACAAGCTGAGAAAAGAAATATAGTAAGGTTGTGGTTGACTTTAAGGGGAGAAAGGAAAAGCTGAAGGGTTTTGTTCAGTACTGGGAGTATAACAGTAAAGTAGGCTTGGCTTAAATGACAGCAGAGCAAGCCTAACTGTGGGATAATATGCCAGCTTGCTGGAGAGACACCTGGTCAGAAGGGCACATGATTGTCTATGTAACCTAGAAGATTTGAAAGAAGAGGTCCTAACTTTGTCCTGGCTGAAGAAGAATTCCTACCTGAAATAGGAGTTAAGGCTGGACCTGCTTCAGCCTTACATTATGCTTCTTATTACATTATGCTTCTCAGCACTCCTAAAGGGACTCAGTGAGGGGTAAGAGCAATTTAAAAGGTGACTAAAATCAGATCATATGATTCAGTGGATGTCTATTTCTATCATGGAACAGTCCAGGCAGAAGTCATTTTTTAAACTGTATTGGAAATATTATGGTAACAGTCAAGTAACAGAAGGATGTATGTGTTAATGGGATTGACCTGCTGAACTGGAGACAAGCTCAGTTAACTAAACAGGCATTAAAATGTTCGACAGATAACTTTTGGAAACTTCATGATTTATAAGAAATTAAAATTTGATGCAATTAAAGATTGTGTGGAAATCCTTTTGAAAAGATTTAATCAGACTACATGAAGTAACTTTCAGATTTTCCTTGGAAAGATTGAGTATCTTTGTATTGTTTATCAATTAAACTTGCCAAACGTGTATTTTACAGGGGTTTTCTTTTTTTTTTTTAATAGTGAATTTGTATTACTCTTTGATTTGCTGCATATTCATGGGAATTTGCTTCCAAAAACTAACAAGTTCTAAATTAAGGCACAGCTTCCATTTTAAAAATGTTTAGCAAAACTTGGGTAGGGTGGCATAGTGATTAAGGCATCTTGCCTTTAGTCTGAGCTTTGCTCTTGACTCTTGCCAAAGAGCACCCCCAGTGATCAAGCTGTATCTGGTCATTTGGCTGATGAGTTACAGATGGCTGGATATGAATGGTAGCCACATTGCTGCCTTGTGTGCCCTTGGCTACAGAAAGCTTAACCATGCTAGATTGTGCTAGGCCAATGGGCCTCCCAAGAGCAGGTAAATCATGACTGACTAACTTAGTAACAACAAAGGAAGAATAAATATTTGCATGAGACACACTTAATATGGAAGCCAAGGTATCGCAGTAAACCCCAAATTTTGATGTAATTAAAGATTCCTACTGCCTGCTTAGATTTATAATTTGTCCTAAAATCTTCTCATGTGTCTGTGGGGTAAATTTAAAACATAACATTGGTTCAGTGATGTATTACCCATTATAAAACGAAGAATATTTTTTTTCAGCATGTTTTGGCACAATTTGGCTCATTACCTGCTTAGAATTGCTATGTGTGTGTGTGTGTGTCTATAAATGCACTACTATAAATGTTAGCCAAGGGAAATAATGTGCTGCAAAGCCTCATAAAAAATTATCATTCTTTTCAGAAGCTTAGAAGTACAGATAGCGTTCAGGAGACACAGAGTCTGGGAGGGTGGGTGCTGAAGACATATTGCCAGAAGGAACATGTCCTTGTGATGAAGGTCCTTTTACCAGAGAATATAGCATTTAATTTTTTGCACTGAGTAGGCACTTCAATACAGTCATGCTCCCAAATATAAATAAAGTGATATTGTTCCATTCCTTGCCATGGGGGGTGGCAGAAATAGGGACATCATACATCATGACTTCATAATATAATGATAATAAGTATTAATTGTAAACTTCATCAAGAAAATATTATGATGCCTTTGTTAATGGTAAAGCTTCTTAGCAAAGAATTACCTCCCCAGAGAAAGGGAACAGATTATGTGATAAGTTGCTATGAGTTCCTGACCTCTTCCTTATCCTGACCTTCTGTTAAATTGCTTATAATTTAAATCTGTGCTTAAATAAAAGTACAGCTTTAAAAACATGTAAGCGGTGTATTTGCATATATTTAGCCTGTTAGCTTGAAGTTCCACTGCTAGATGGGAATATTGGTTACTTCAAGCAGAAACATTTTCTGTAGATGAGAAAATGGTTCATAACAAATTTAACAGTGTCTTTGGGCCAAGTCCTGAAAGCCTAATCTCAACTGAGACTAATGAGGGCTTCCTGGAGTAAGTATTTCAGGACAGGATCCATTGTGTTGAATATGTGTTTATGACTGAAAGTAGCCAAATGCCTGTCAAGAATGATGAGGGGAGGCCGGGGCTGGGATGGAGTGCCGCCACCTAACAGCCCATGCTGGTGCTGTTCTGCCTCTTGCAGGGACTGGGGTGGGGGAGCCAAGGCCAGTGCTGATGGCCTAGGCTCCCTCACCCCATGTCCGGTCCCTGATGCCACTGCAGAATCATGGCGGTACTGCCCCATGTTTGGAGCACTCTGATTGGCTGTTTCTGTCAGCTAGTCAGAGTGTGAATAAAGCATTATGGATGGACAGACAGACAGACTTAGGCTTTTATAATATTAGAGTGATAAAATTGCCAGAGTAAAAGTTACACCACTGATGGGTGTCATGCCTCTAGTGTGTGTTCCATCACAAAGTGCCTTTGGGCCTGATTCTGCAAGATGTGTTTAATAAGCTTAGTTGCAGCTGATATCAGCTGATAACACTTAGTATGTTACAGTACCTGACCCTGTAGATAAGGGCATATTGAGCCCTCAGATCAATAGCTAGTAATCTTCCTTCAGAATTCAGTTACTTTGTGGGAGTATATAACCACTTCCACATTTTTGCTGGCATAGCTTGCAAGTGCAATGACCCACTATCATCTTTAAAATATTGAACAAGTAAATACAGGACAAGCAAAACCAATTATCTTCTACAACTGAACACAACGCTTATTGTGAGTTTTACAAAACTGTCCATTTTTATGTTATATTATGTTATTCTAGTGTTCTCCATCTAGCTGCCATGCACAGTATATGCAACTGTAACCTAGTGGTGATGGTGTGTTACAAGTCCCACTGTAACCAGAAGCCAGAAGGCTCCTGTTTCTTTAAAATGAGAGAGTACCAGGCTGAGCTGACTTAGGGAGGGCTGGCAGCTAGGAAACAAGCTATCTGCTAATGAAATGGCTGCCAACAGGCAGACCAGGGTGCAAGGTATAGGGAGACGATAGCTATGGGAAGGACAGAGCAGTAAAATGCAACAAGGATAGTCAGGAAGTCATCCTGGAAACAAGGGGCTGAAGACAGATGACCTCAGTTCTAGCAGGCAGCTCATCAGACACAGAGGGGAATGTCTTACCAGAGCCGGTACAGTCACATGATTGGATGGGGCAGGGCTTAGGAGACTCTTAAAGCCTGTACCTGAGAGCAGGCTAGTCAGTCTGACCCTACTAGCCACAAAGTGAAGAGCTCCTGCTCTGGAAAGCTGCAGTGAGAGGCTCTGCTGACTCCTGGAAGGCCTGATAATACCCATAAGACATTGAGGCTGCTTGCAGACATCATAACACAACAAGAACAACAAAAAAAGACTTTACTGAAAGAAGTGGCACATAACTTCAACCCAGCTCTGCAGTGTCTGTAAAGATTGGGTGCTTCAGCAGGGCTTTTTGGCACTTTTAGTTAAAGCTGATTCAATCAGCTATTAGATAAAAGAGCCAAAATATCCCCACTAAAGCACCTGATCTTTTTCAACATTCAGTGAGCCAGATTGAAGAAAGGCACTGCCTCTTTGGAGCATGCATAGGGCTTGGCACAGGAATGTGCCAAGTTTAAATTTAAGTGCCTCTTTTTATTATTATTATTATTATTTTTTTTTTTTTTTTTTTTTTTTTTACTTTGTGCAGACATCCTGAATGCTTGCTGCAATGGAAATAGTACCCCAGATGGGAGGAGACTTGGTAGACAGCTAGTTGTCTTTTGGAGTTTTGCTAGAGCCTCATTACTTATGTGTTTTATTTGAAGTTGACTAGTGGCTTGGGTTTGGGATAAGTAGGAGTGACAGGAGGTCCCAGCAGTTTTGGAGAGGCATGAAGTTAGAGCCAGGAGGGAGCGCACATGGGTCTAGGAAGCCCAGGAAGCCAGGCCTGGTGCATTGGGTTTAGGCTAAAGGGACTAGCTGGAGGAGAGGGGTAGAGGCCAGGAAGGCTGAGGCCCTGACAAGGGAGTAGAGGTCTGAGGTGATCTGGTGGTTTGGGCAAAATGCCCCCCTATGTGATGATTGGAAACACGTGCAAGACATGGGCACAGCTGTAGGGGAAGTTCAGAGGCTGTGATTAGCCCTTAAGGCAGGGGTGGGCAATTACTTCAGTTGAGGGCCACTTAATATGCTTTGGTGAGCTGTTGAGGGCCACAAGGGTAACCCCACCCCTTGGCAGGTACCCTGCCCCCTGGTTGCCATCTTGGGACCAGAAGTCCTGCTCCTAACCCCTGACTTTTGCCACCAGAAGTCCCTCTCCTTGGCTTGGAAGTACTCCTTGAAGTGGGGGGTACCGTCTTGAAACTGGGGAAAAAAACAAATCATATATTTTTAAAAAATCAAACCTACTATAACTTATTTTTATTTTTAAAAATATTCTGTCTTGATTTATGTGTGTTTATGTAGTGTATCTAGAGGCAATTCCATAATTGCTCAAAATGTAGTTTTACTTTTGTATATAGGGGGGAGGGTAAAGGGGTGGGTGTATGTCGGGGTGTGGTTGGGAACTGTGTGTGTGGTGGAGTGTGGGGGTATGAGCAAAGGTGGGGGACAGGTGTGGAGGGGTGTGGGTATGGGGTATGTCTTGGGGTGGGGGTAGGAGGCATTGTTACTATGTGCTTGACACTAGAAAGTGGTCTGGGGACTGGGGCAGACCAAGCTGTACTACAAGGACTTGTCCCATATCCTCACCAAGAACAGGGCAAATGCCATCCCCCCCATGCCCATGGGACCGGGATGTCCAGAGGAGTCGCAGGGGTCCTGCTACAGGAGTAGTAGAAGGAGAGAATCCCTGTGACACTGTTTCCCATGCAAGTGCCATGGCTGTTCCAGACCAAGTCCTCTCACACATCTATGCATCCTTCCCAGTGGTACAGAGCATGTACTAGCCCCTCCAGTACTAGCACAGCAGTAGCTGCATTGGCATGACTGCAGGACCCATGGCAAGTTCTCCCAGTGCTTCTCCTGATGAGTCAGGCCATGCATGTGGATGCCATGCAACCCATGATGGTAAGGTTCACCCCAGCTTCATGCAACTATGAGGGGGACCCAGGCCCCTGGGGAAACACAGAGCCCCCAGATGGGGGGTGGGGAGCTGAAACCACCACAAGCCATCCACTGTGGTCATAGCCCTCTCTCAGGCCATTAGTTTGGGCTGAAGTGAGGGGGCTGAAAATGCTGGGACATAGGGAGAGGGTAAATCTCCTGCTTTCTCCTGACTTCTGCTTTAACTAGGTGAAGTATAGAGCCCAAGCATGTTGCCAGTCCTCTCCCTCTCCCCCTGCCCTGCTCTTGGGCACTTGAGAGCATGTCCCATTCAGTGGGATCATAAATCTGCCTAATTGACATGCCCTTGCCATTTCTGTCAAGGCCATGCTGTGCTCCATGAGAAATTTGAGCTTAAGCACAGATACCCCGAGTGCTTGCACATACACATCTCCCCCTCTCTCAAAGACACTCACAGAAAGGCATTGATAGCCTTGTTGCAAGAGAAGTTTGTATCAGCAGTTATGCTGTTAACAATGTTGTAATGCAAGTCTGTGGAACTAGGGATCATGTGCTCTTATAGTTCCCCTTCCAAATCTCTAGAAACAACTGAACTTTTAAACCCACTGACCCATTTAAGCAACTTGGGCATGGATGGTTGAGCTGGTGTGAGTCGTGGGAAAAGTGTGTGTTCTGAGTTAAGGTGAGCAACAGTTTGACTGACAGCTGAATGTATCTTTTGAGAGCGTAACCTGAGTGACATGGTTGGATGCTGTATGACTGACGTTGAGTGACAGGACCTTTACCTCAGAGGACTGGCTGGTGAAATTAGGGTGATTGTGGCCTATTCCCACATCTTGGCATTGAGGTGTGTGTGTGTGCATGCATATGTGTGTGGAGTGTGTTTGGTGTATATTGGCTTTTGGGTGAATTTGTTCATGTGGTATTGATTTGTGTGGTGTTAGCTTGTGTTTGGGGTGCCTTTGTGACTTGGCCTATGAGTGGTAGTAGACTGTGGACAAGAGCTGATAGCTGTTCTGTGGAGAGCCCAATCTCATGTGGAGAACTGCCCCCCTCTGCAATTGCAGGACACTTGAACCCAGTCTCACATTACTTTCTCCTGTGATCTCCTTGCATCAACTTTGGCCCTTTGGGCCATCTCTACTGACTTTGTTCTCAGACTTGTCTACAATTGTCTCCAAATGGCCATCTGGTGTTTGGAGGAGACACCCCATGTGTGGCAGGGCACTGTGTGTGCCTGCCACTTTAAGGGCCAGAAAGGTTCCAGATTAGGGCAGCCATTTTAGATTTAGGGCTGCCCATATAAACAGGGCAGTTCTGCTGTTGGAGGCCAGGCAACAACATCGCCTGATCAGAGGGCTGCTGTTATCATCTGGAGGTAAGGGAGGAGCTGTAGGGGATGGTCAAAGGGCCAGGGGCCCACTGTGAGGGATGCCCAAAAGCAGAGGGCCTGGGGTTCCGACTGGCCTGGAGGTGGGCCAGGGCTAGATGAGCCGAACATCCTGGAGGGGGGAACAAACCCGAAGGGGAACCAGCTCAGGGAGCTATGCTGCCCAGTATGACCATGGAAGAGGCTGCCTGAGGGGAGAAGTCCAGGTAGGGTTCAATAGGAGGATTCTGGGGCCCAGTGTGGGGGCCGGTGATTAGTGAGAACAATGTGATGCCATCTGTAAGTCTTGGGCTGCAGTGTAGGGGAGGAAATGAGCTGCAGATAGTGCCCCCTGGCATCGGGGCAGGAAATGGGCAGCCTCCCGCTGATTAACATCTATTAATTAATTAACATCAAGGCATGGTGGGTGAGAATGCAGGAGGTTGGCCCAGGAACAGGTGGGCGGGCCACAGTTAGATTGGCCCTGAGCAGGCCCCCTGTTACACCATGGCACAGCAGAGCTGAGCGAGTTGCAGTGCCATGATAGGGAGTTGATGCACATAGTCCTAGACCACTGCTAGTTGTCCTGTAAGGTACTATATAGCTGTACGCATCTATTTTCTAAGTGTTGGTTCCCATACATGCTTGCAAATTTTCAATATATTTTTCTCAAATACAAACACGCATTAAGGATACATGTTGCGGTTGTTTGTTACAATCAAACCTTAGGCATATTCTGATTCAACTAAAGTGAAAAATGGCTACAATAAAATATAAGGCTGAAGCTACAGATTATTGCAAAACAAAAAATAGATTGTGAATGTTTTATTGGCTGCTGGCACTTGAAGACGAAGCTAGTTATCACTACTTAGACATATATTATGTCTCTCTGAGTGGTGCTGAGTCTCTTCCTGTGTATTAAACATTATGTTTTCCAAAGAATCAATTACAGAGAAAATGTAACTCCCTGGATTATTGCTGGTTCCAAATCCATTTCAAATCCCTCCACCCAACATTCTGTTTTAAAAACGGCACATAGTGTAACATTAGTGATACAATAGCAATCATTGCTATTTGTGTTTCCGTCTAAGATTAATTTCAAAACCTGGATTTGAAATTTGATTTTGTTTTTAATTCCTCTTTGCAAAGATTTACCGTGCATTGCCCACACGAAGATCCCTCTTCTGTCAGGTTATAGAAAGCAGAACAACATAGTTCCTCATATATCCCTTCCACCTTTTAGTTCCTATTTGAAAAAAGACACTAGTTAAAATGCTGCAGAACTGTGTTTTCAGACTGGGCTTTCTGTTTATCAACAATGTATTTTCTTCCTCTCAGATAAGGGCAGAGGTACAGATTTTTCATATGAGTCAATTTATGAACCATTAAAGAAATAGAAATGAACTCTTGTTATCTTTCATATTTAAGTCTCTATACACTCAATCCTACAAAACATACATACTAAAGAGCATGCTTGTGTTTTTGGGTCATGTCATGGCAGTTAGTTGCTGGATGAATACAGAATTGGTACTGGAATTTATTAGCTGATATGAATTCGGTACATAGTGGCTTGTTCAGCTGGGAAATGCAAGAGTGTGCAGTGCTGAGGGGCATGCTGCAATCTGCTCACCAGGGTATAGCGAACAATTTGTGGTTCTTCTCCATGGGGCTATTTGGTCCACATTGCATTAACCAGGGGAGCAGTCCCTCTACTGCCCTGTTGGTTCCCAGAACAGACAAGTCCTTGCATGGGCCATGCAAAGAGGGAGAAGTGTTTTTTCCATCCCCTAAATACCTACTGGAGGACTAGACTTTCTAAGAACTTTAAGTGAAAAGTTTTAATACTCCCCATTAGTGCCAAATGGAGCAGTTTTATCACCAAACCCTTAGGGTTAGATTGTGATAGGTTGTTACCTAGTTGTGCAGACAAGAAGAGTGCTAAGTGCTGTCTCCTTTTGTATAATATTGGCAAGTGTAGTGCCAGACCCTTTCCTGTAGCTGTGGATAGGGCTGGTGGGAACATGCATGTGGACTGTGAATCGTACATGTGCATTAGCAAGACTAGTGAGGAATTCTTTTTTTAAGGCATCTCTAAAATGCAGTTGTTTCTTCTCGTTGCCCTCTGCACCAAAACAGTTCCATGCCTTAAACCTCATTCTAGCACTTTCAATGCCCTGGAATCGCTATTAATGTTGTATGCAAGTGACAAAGTATTACAGAATTAGGAAAACAAGATTTTCATTAATTCTGCTGACTGCTTCAGCTTTCTCTCTGCTTCACTGTAATTTTCTTTCTGAACCTTTCTGCAGCTGCCCATCTACATGGCTTTTTGCTACAGTTCTAAACATAAGATACAACCTCACAACCAGTTCCGTACACTTTAAATGTTAGTTTAGGGTCTGTTTAGATTCTGGATCAATAATTTGTGTGTGGTGGTGGTGGGCGGGGGGAGGTAAGAACAGAAAATACCATTTATAGTGACTCTATCTCAATGTACACTTATTTGCAATTGGAGAGGTGGAATGAAATATCTAGCTGTGGATGTTTTACAGCTGCTTGTCTGCTAGGGATCGTAATTCATTACCTGTCTGTGTACACTGGAAGATAGTTTCACATGTGCAGTTGTTGCACCAAATTTAGAAGTTAAAAAGATCATGTACATATAAAAAGAACTTGTACATTAAAAATATTAAAAGGGCATGTACATTAAAAAGACCATGTATGGATAATAATCTAAACCTCTAATAGAATATAAGTGCAATTTTGAGCATTAGTATCAAACTTTCCTCTCTGAAAGTTGTGCTCTTTAGCTCTGTAGCCATCTGACTTCCTTTTATATTAATCAAAATCAGATCAGTAAATTTCCGATGTGCATCATTTAAAATAGGTATGTGCCAAGGTAAACCCTCTAAGATTTGGTGTGGTTCAATTCTTGTAAGTGAGGGTTGGAAGTTTTAAAGATTTAGTATGGAGTTGAGCTCCTTGCTTTTTTCCACTAGGATTGACTGTTATGAAAATCCTTCCAACTTTCCTCTTGTACTCATATTGGCTATTAAGTCATGGGCTGTAGTAATGGCCATAGAGAAACTCCTCTGGGACCCTCCACTGCCTTAGCATGAGGTCAGGTTCCTGCCACCTCTTAAGCAACCAGTACAATTATATATTGTGGACATTGTCTAAAAATTGTCTTCCTCTGCTATTAAACACAATGGTTAATGTTAATTTAACAGAGGGTACTCTTGGCTAAATGTGTTTTTGTTTTTTTTATATTTGGTAGATTACCAACTATATTACAGTACACTGTAACTAACGGATGGAACGTCAAATGGCCTGTTTATATCACTGGATTAACTCACAGTTAATTTGGCATGAAATATATTTTTTAACATATTCAGCATGCAGGCAGCATTATACTTCCCATTAAGACATGCATGAAAATATATTAATTAAACTTGTAAATAGGTCATCTGGTATACTTATGAGGTTATACAGTTAACAGGTAGGTGCAGTACTCATTTCTATATAGCAATGCTTTTTGATGTTTTTAAAAACAATACACTGCTAAATCAAGGGCCTTTAAACACATTTTCATGCAGATGCAGTCAAAAGCTGTTCAACAAAAATATCTGCAAGCCGTTTCCTTCTGGTATTAAAAAGTAACTTAAGAACTGGAAAGAACTATTGGGTGATTTATGCTTATAACCAGGAATGGAAAATGAGTTATGATGAATCAGCAGATTTCTTGATATTGCTGCAGGATCTACTGTTTTCTTTTGTCCTTGGGGAACACCTGTTAAGCTGAGGTCACTTTTGATAGTGAAGACTAATAAGACTGCCTATTATGAAGCTCAGAACCAGCAGTTCTTTGTTATAAGTGCTTAAGAGCTACTGGGAAATGCAAAGCAGCTGGCTGGAAGAAAAAAATTCTGTTTCTCATTTAGTTATGTGGGATCTGAGTTTGTGAAAGATGCTGCAGGACATATCTGCAAAAGCAGGAAGGAAAAATACCTGTGTGCATATATTCACGGTTAAGTATACCAGCTGTGTCACAGGTCTACCAAAAAGCATAGACCACAGTAGGCAGGCTCCTCATCCATGGCTTTTTGGATTTGCTACTTTTCAGCCTCTTGGTTCAGCCATGCACGTATCTTAAGAGCTAATGCTGGTGCATGTGGTAGTCCGTGATTTCTAAACTTCTCTTGATTTAGAGAGAAGGACAGAAATGTCAGTCTCAGTTTTTGTTTCTGAGAGATTAAAGTGGACTGCTCATACTGGTGGTTTGGATTCCATGCCTGCCATTTTAAATTCATCCCCTCCAATATAGCTTATTCATAGTTCTTTTCTTTTGTGTCCAAAGACGATCCATAATTATTTCTGTCTTTTTTCTGAGGTGGCTCCAGGCAGTGGGCAGCTGCATTGTCTAACTTACTGCAGGCTCCATCCTATTTCTTGGCTGATAGTTGCAACTCAGCTGTAGATGAAAAACTGTAGCCACAAGGAAGTTGAGCATGGAAGGTATATAGGTCTTGTGCCCTAAATATAGAACTGGGATGAAAGCTTTCTTTTAAAATATGGAATTGTTTGATAGCAAAAGCATGCAGCACAAATAATTTCTTATAATTTGCTGATAGTGAACTAAAATTGAGTCATGATGTTTTCTGAAATATTGTATGGTAATACTAAACTTTAAGTAATAGTTCCTGAGTACATTACACAGTTTAACAAATTACCAGGTTCTGGAAAATTACTACAGATCATAGAAAATTAGGATTGGATGGGACTTCAGGAGGCCATTTAGTCCAACACCCTGCTCAAAGCAGGACCATCCCAGCCAAGGTTTTGTCTAGCATGTCTTAATAACCTCCAAGGATGGAGACTCCACAACCTCTCTGGGTAGCCTGTTCCAGTGCTTTACTACCCTCCTAGTGAGAGAGCTTTTACTACAGTCTAACCACAACTTCCCTTATTGCAACTTGGGACAATTGCTTCTTGTTTCATCATCTGCCACCACTGAGAACAGTGTAGCTTCATGCTGTTTGGAACCACCCTACAGGTAGTTGATGACTCTTATTAAATCGCCTCTGTCTTGTCTTCTCCATAGTAAATAAGCTGAGTTCCCTCAGCTTCTCCTCAGAAGTCATGTGCCTCAGCTCCCTATTTTTGTTGCCCTTGGCTAAACTCTCTCTAATTTGTTCACATCCATTCCATAGTAGGAGCCTTGCCAGTGCTGAATAGAGGGGAAGGCTCACTTCCATTGATCTGCTGGCAGCACTCCCACTAATTCAGCCCAGTGTGCTGTTATCGTTCTGCAAAAAAGGACACACTGTTGGCTCATATTCAGATTATTGTCCACTGTAATCCCCAGACCCTTTTCTGCAGAGCTGCTGCCCAGCCAGTCAGTCCCAGGCCTGTACCAATGCATGGAATTGTTCTGTCCTAAGTGCAGGACTTTGCACTTGTTCTTACTGAACGTCATAAGATTTCCTTTTGGTCCAGTCTTCCAATGTATCTAGGTCTCTCTGAATCCTAGCCCTACCCTCCAGTGTGTCTACTGCTCCCCCCAGCTTGGTGTTATGTACAAACTTGTTGAGGGTGCACTCTATCCCATCTTCCAGATCGCTGATAAAGACATGGAACAAAACTGGCCACAGGACTGACCCCTGGGACACTCCACTTGATATTGGCTGTCAACTAGCTATTGTACCATTGATTACTGCCCTTTGAGCCTGATGGTACAGCCAGGCTTTTTCTGTTTACCCTAGAGTTCATTCACACAACCTATACTTCCGTAGCTTGCTTGTGAGAATCTTGTGGGAGACCATATCAAAAGCCTAGCTTAAGTCAAGTTATATCATGTCCATTGCTTCCCCTGCATCCACAAAGCCAGTCAGCAGGCAATCAGGTTGGTCAAGTATGACTTGCCCTTGGTGAATCCATGCTGACTGGTCCTAATCACCTTCTCCTCCTCCAAGTGCTTAGAAATGGATTCCTGGAAGACCTACTCCATGATTTTTTTCAGGGACTGAGGTGAGGCTGACCAGTCTGTAGTTTCCTAGATCCTCCTTCTTCCCTTTCTTGAAGATGGTCACTATATTTGCCCTTTTCCAATCATACAGGACCTCTCCTGGCCCGAAATTTTAAAGTTAATGTCCAGCAGCTCTGTAATCACACTGGCCAACTCCCTCAGCACCTTTGGGTACATTGCTTCTGTGCTCATCGACTTGTACATGTCCAGCTTTTCTAAATAGTCCCTAACCTGTTCTTTCACCACTGAAGGCTGTTGACCCCCTCTCCAAACTATGCTGCCAGGTGCAGTAATCTGGAAGCTGACACAGACTGAGGTAAAGAAAAAGGCGTTGAGCACTTCAGTCTTTTCTGCATCATCTGTCACTAGTTTGCCTTCCCCATTCAGTAAGCAACCCACACTTAGATTCATAGATTCATAGAGTTGGAAGGGATCTCAGTGGGCCATCTAGTCTGACCCCCTGCCCCTGGCAGGGAAGAAAAGAGTCACCAACCCTGGGGTCATGTAATCCCAGCCAGGTGCCTGTCCAGTCTCTTCTTGAAGACCCCCAAGGATGGGGTGAGCACCACCTCCCTTTGGAGCCCATTCCAGATTCTGGTAGTCCTGACTGAAGGACTTTTTCCTAATGTCCAGCTGAGAAGGTCGCCCCCCAGCCTGTAGGTATGATGGCAGTTCTTCCTCCCTAGATGCAGCACCTTGCACTTGTCCTTATTTAATTGCATCCTGTTGCTCTCTGCCCACTTCCCCAACCTGTCTAGGTTGGCCTGGATCTGGTCAACCTTTCCCTGATCTTCATATCCCTTGCTAGCTGCAACTCCAGTTGTGCTTTGGCCTTCCTGATTTCATCCCTGTGTGGTGGGCTTGGAAGGACTCCAAGCGATTGGTGGGGCATTCCTACAAGTCAGGTGATGGCATGGGGAGAGGCTTGCCCTGCCGCTACCCAGGGGTGAGGTGAAGAGCCAGACCTGAGAGGGAACTAATGCCCTCTCTCTCTGTTTGGTCTCTTTGCAATCTGGGGGCGGAGTCTCCAGAGGA
Source organism: Gavialis gangeticus (assembly GCF_001723915.1). Taxonomy (NCBI): domain Eukaryota; kingdom Metazoa; phylum Chordata; order Crocodylia; family Gavialidae; genus Gavialis; species Gavialis gangeticus. The sequence continues at coordinate 67,744,157 of NW_017729024.1, read as the reverse complement.
AATAAAAAGGCCGTGTGCCTGGCACATGGGCAGCTGTGATGAGGAATGAAGAAGAGGCCAAAAACAGGGCTGGGCAGAGCAGTTGCTCCAGAAGATCCCAAAGAGACTTGCCAAACAGGGAGCAGCAGGCGGTTGCATCTCTCTGTCCTGCCATGAAGGAGTGCAGAGTTGATGCACAGCTGGTGCATGGAGGGTCTGGGAGGGACTGAGACCTTGGAAGCTGCATGAGGCGGCTCAGGTCTCTAACCCCTGCCATGAGGCGAGGAACACAGTGCACAGGTTGGTGCATGGAGGGTTGGAGAGTGGACCGAGATCCTGGAGCTGCTCAGGGCAGCTTGGGTCTCTAACCACTGGCATGAGGCCAGGACTATGGTGCACAGGTGGTGCATGGAGGGTCTGGGATCTGCACGTGGTGGTTCCCGGGTGTGAGGCCAGGTGCGCAGTGCACAGTCAGTGCACAGAGGGTCTGGGAAGTGGACCAAGGCCCTGAGGCTATGAGGACAGCTCGGGCCTCTGATTTGGCACAAGGCCAGGCACACTGCATATAAAGGACCTCAGTGCATGGGGCAGTGCACGGGGCCAAAAGAGGGCCTAGGCCAGGAGAGCCCTGAGCAGTGAAGGAACAGGTGAGGCTGCAGAGAGTTGAAAGTTACCTGGGAAGGGGATTCCCACAGGGGAGGACCCCCCCCCCTTGCACTGTTCTGTGGCTAGCAGCTGGAGGGGAAGCCCTGAAGGGGAGGGCCCGAGGTTGCAAGATTACTTTAGTGAAGCAATTCACACTAGGTTGCGGAGGCCCACGCGGGGCTCTGGGATTCTTTTCCCCCCCACCCCTCTTTATCTGTGGGCACTGCTATGGCTCCAGAACTTCAGGGCTGTTCTGTTCGTTTAGAGACCTAGCTTTTCTATCCTTTGTGTCTGTCTCATATTTTGTGAAACCTGAGCCTCATGATTTGTAAAGTGGCATTCCATTAGGGTATAAAATTTACATAACTTTTAATAAGACTCTTGCTTTGACCCCCTTTTGATTCCTCACCTGTATATAATGTTTGCATTGACCTGTATATAAGCTATTTTAGCTCCTATATCTTATGTGTAAATATGTTAACCCTGTAACTTTTATATCTTATTAAATTTGTATATAGTTAAGCCTTAACATGTGTCCACGCCTTGCTCTATAGGGGAAGGAGGGAAACTGTCATAAGCAGCTTCACCCCTCAGCGCACCCACCCTGCTAACATTCCCTTCATTTGGAGCAGGGAGTACATCATTGAGTACCACTTGGGTTACACCTGCTTGCCCGAACAATACTCTTATGTTCCTCTTTAGTCATTTGTTCAAGTTTCTACTTCTTGTAAGCTTGAAATGCTGTAAGTATTTTGAATGTTGGGATTTGCATGTTTTGTATGGTAACCAAGGATATTAAAAAAATATTTTCATAGGCAGAAAGTATTGTTGGTCAATATTTTGATGAAGTTATTTTCTGTCAGAACCCATACTTTAGTCTAAAACCAAAATGTTGTATGGGAATGAGACAATTTCAATGAAAAACTAAAATGAATCAATTTAATCTAACTTGGGTTTTTTTGTAATAACATCAATATTTAATTTTACCTCTGTCAGTATTGATATTTAAATTTTAAATTTAAAACTTTTCTTCTCTATTTTGGGCCAAATATCTCCAAATTTTCTGCGGAATAGAAACTATTGATAATCTGATGTGGAAATATAAAAAATACTGCATCTGCATCAATTTTAACACTGTCAGCATGTAATATTAAAATATTTCCAGGTCAGCAGAATTTCCATTCTATAGACAATTTTGAAAACATGGTCTCAAATCAAAGAGAAAATTTTACAGTTTTCAAATTTTGCAATAAAAAATATTTTTAGAGTTATTTCCTTAGGAATACATTTGATTTCTGCCCAGAATTATTACAAGTTTCTACATAAAGTCACAGCAAACTGAGAATGCAAAGAGAGGTCTGGCAGAATGCAACCACCACCTAGAAGATTTCAAGAATCACAAAATAGTCAAAAATAGTAGAGCTCAAAAAATTGAATACTCTTTTCTTTTTTCCTTTTCCTTCTTCCCCTTCCCCTTTTCCCTTTCCCTTGTGAGAGCCCACTTTCAGGTTATTAGCTCATGACTATTCAAGGATCTTACTGAAAGACCTTGGATATTATTGCAAAGATAATTGCAACTACCCATACACTATTTTTATTATCCATAAATTTGCCTATTTAAATGCAAAGGAAAAGGTTCTTGGAGAACCATGAATTAGTGTGAATGACTTTACAGAGCTGCTGGACTGTTTTGTAAAAACATGAGTACTTATACACTTAAACTTTCAAATGTATAGCTTGCTTTATTTTCATTGAGTTCAATCAGCATTTCAGAGGATTTTTATTAAGGAAAAGCAAGTATACCATAATACAATTATGTGTCCTAATTGTATATTTTATTTATAGAGTTCAAAAAATACCATTTAGATGATCTATTTTGATTTTCTTTATAAACTGAGCTACTGAATTTCATTGTTTCTTCTGTAATGAGCCCAATATCTGACCGTATTGGAATCTGTAGTTTGAAAGCAGGCTAACAATACAGATACAAATGCAAATCCACCTTGTATTAATATGTAAAAATATTATTTTTCTTGTACATTATTTACTACACTAACGGTGGAGTGGTTGCTTTACCACTTTGTTACCTTCACTACCATTGTGTTCTCCTGTACTTGAAACAAGAAATAACTTCTAAAAAAAAGACTGTAATGATAAACATTTCAAGTAAGATTAGAGAATGTAGCATTTACCAAAGCTGAAAAAAGGAACATTAAATATTTAGAGCTATATTTTGCTAGTACATCTATTATTTTGAAAACTCAAAAATCCTTACACCAACAGAATTTTCAGTAAAGTTAATGGGAGTGCTTTGCTTACCGAGGACAACACTCTAAGGCCATACAAATGTCTTAAATTTACAGTTCAGATATTCAGCTGCTGTGCATACTTTTTAAAATAAATTAAGTTCTTTAGTTTCCTTCAAAGTTGTTTTTAGTTATAAGTTTGTGATTTTGCAGAGAAACAAGGGGAAAATAATTGATGGAAATAAGAGGAAAGCAGGTCTGCAAGTAACCGGTATATTTAGTTAAAAATAAATTACTGATCAATGTACCAAATGACTAGAGGATGGGAAATCCTGCACATTTATCATGTATAACATGTAATGTTGCCTGCAAATGACCATGATTTTTTTTACTTTGTTCGAGAACACTCCTTATTTGCAGATACAGAGGAGGCAAAGACTGTAAAGATGTAATTATGATATAATGATGTTTAAGATAATATTACATCCCAAGTTAGTAATTCATTATCACACATTCAAAGTCTCTACTGAATTTAAAGGGACTTTTATCTTATGAAACACTTATTAAAAAGTTCAGTTGTAGTCTGTCTACAAACTAAAGAGAATAAGTAAACAACCTGCACAGTACTAAATGTGATCAGTGAGCTGATAAGATAATATCTGTTGGCCCATTGTTGTATAATTAAAATAACTCCTAAGACAGGGATACATTTTGGATGGCTATGTTGCATTAGAAAGTCAAGTAAGAGTTGGAGGATAAAAGTGCATGTGTTGAGGAATGGATTGATAAATTAGTCCAATATTAAACATCCCTGCTGTCCCTTAACAGGGCAAAGACTGTTTGCATGTTGCATATTGGCTTGGGAAGATCTTGCTCACAATTTGTAGCTTCTTTATTGTAACAATGTTGGATAAAGCAAACTAGGATTATTAATATGGCAATTTTGAAGTAAATCTCCCCAATTCAGCTAGAACAATGAAATAATAGGTGAGAGAATCTAATTATTTTTAACCAAACTGTCTAGGAATTTATATCCTGATTATCATTTTAATGCGATCCCCAAAATATTCTCTTGTTTTATAGCTTTGTTGTCTATGGCCTCTGTGTGTGCATGCAGTTGTGCAATTGCACTCCACTTTGATTCCTGGTTCATCCAAAGTTTAAAAATGGCTATGTTACAGTGACAGCAGTATTTCTTTTCAGGCAGGGGTGTGGGAGTCCCTTGACTTCATGGCTCATTGTAATTTACCTGATTCTTCCTCAACTTTTCACCTCATGGATATCAATGCCCTCCCATGGAAAGGAAACTTTTTCATCCATTTTTGCTTTTTTTTTTTTTTTTTTGCAGGAGTTTGGAGAACAGTTGATCGATGGACAAATAAAATGAAGAATGATGGATACACATAATCTGTCTAAGTCCATCGAGTCTGGTACAACTGCTCTAAATTACAAATTGCTATAACACATCCTAATAGCACCATCTGCAAGCAAGAGTGGACATTGTGCTTTTTGTCCAAGGGCAGATGACCGCAAAACCCAGAAATGATGCAAAGATTGTAAGTAATTTGCTTGTGTGCACCATAATACATCATTGCTGCTTTGTGAGGAAGGCAATATTTAGTTAAAACAGTTAGGAAATGTTTTTGGAGTAACTGTTAGCTTGAAAATGTGAACTGCGGATTTAGCAAATTGTTCATTCATTTTTTGAAACTTTAAAGGGTTCAAGTCATCATAAATGCTCTTTCAAACCATCTGTGTGTTTAATAAATAGTTTCTGGTACATTTGTACTGTTGTCACTGGTTCCATTTTGTTCATGAGGGTGGGATAACAAGTAACACCATGAGAACAACACCAGTTATGGTTTCATGAGAATGGATGAGGGCTAAAAAGGTTGAGAAACACTGGCTTAGTGCTTTACCCAGAAATTTACTTGTGCCAAGTGGGAGCAAAATGTTACCATTTTGATCTGGTACTGTTAATACCATTTTTTCAAGCTGTATTCTGTGGAACCCCTGAGTTTTGTGAAACACAGGGTCAATGTGCACCTTATAGACTAACTAAACAAGATTATAGATAAGGCATAAGCTTTCATGAACTCTAGTTCACTTCATCAGATTCTGTGAAAGGACAGCATAAAGCAGTGTGTACAATGGAGTGAGTGATTTGAATAAAGAGGCAAAAAGTGGGGAAGAGGAAGAGTGGAAAGGAGGGGCAAGAGGGACAGTGCTGTGGAAGCAAACAAGCAATGAACCCATAGGAACAGACCTATCAGGTCGTGGGGGGCTGTGATGCCTCTCACAATTTGCCCTGCCACCCTTGGCCAATAAGTGTTGGTTTCAGGTGTATCAGACCTTCCCAGGTACAACACTGAACCCATCAGACTAAGTATAGGGGTGGGACCTAGACTGAAAACCCCAAACTGATTATTTTCTAATCCCTGTTGGGAAACCCTCAGAAGCAGACTGCATGTTTAACAAGACCATGCTTACACAGACAGAAGCAAATATGGATTCTTACATTGCATCAGTAAGACCTTTCATTCTCACTTCACCACCAAAGCTTCCCAGTTATCTGTCAAGAAAATGCTACTATACTGACAGTACAGAAGAGGGGAAGAAGAGCCCAACCTTAGCTCAGCTGTTGCCTGAGATGCCTGGACCTGGGCAGGAGACTTGTGCAAGCTTGCAGCAGGCCAGTGAGCCCTGATGCCAAGACTCCCAAAGCAAGAAGCGGGTGGGAGTGGGGTGCCTCATGCTGGACCCTGAGTGGAAAGAAGAGGTCTATGAGGGAATGGAAACACTGGTGAGAAACTTGAACCAAGAATGCGGAACCTTTAAGAATGTGAGGTGATGGGGTTTGGTGGGAGTAGGAATTATCTATGAGCTGGTTAAACAATGGCTAACTGAAGGGTTTTTTTATTTGAAATCCGTTTGCAGCTAGATGTAGTCTTTCTAATGACTCCAGAAAGAGAACACACCCCCAGTCCTGTAGTCCTGGCACTAGAGCAGAGAAGCTGATTTTTGTGAAGAACAGAGGCCCAACACTTCAGAAAATGATGATACAGTGGTTTTTAGAAGGAAGTTAGGAATAGAACTAACCTATCCTGTCTTGCATTAAGAATATAAAAGGCTAATGAAAGCTCTTATTGATGTATCTTTTTATGGCATCTGTAAATATTGTCTGAGATAAAGGCTTTTTGAAGATTTCATGGGCTGTCTCCTAGATGCACCAGGACAAAGAAGCCATGACTGTGTGAACTGGTAAGATGAGAATTTAAACTGGGCAATTTGGGAGCTCTGTGCTGAATTATGTATGGAAAGCATCTCAAAGTTGTTACTGCAATAAATTATGCCATGAATTGTTTGTGCCTTACAGAGAAATTTAAGCTAACACATAGCAATTTTAAAGGCTCTTCATTTTGCTGCGGACCTTAATATTACTCTATATAGTGAGATCAATGAGAAGTATAAGTCTCTGGTGCCATTACAGTGAATGCTTAATTGGTCCTAGAACTTGTATAACCCTACTGAGGAGAAGGTACATAGTATAAGCTAGTATACAACCAGCAAAATCAGTAAACTTTATACACATTGGGTACATCCAGATGAGCTTGCACATGCCTCTTGCAGCATCTCACACCCCTTTGAGATCCTGCAAGGGGCACATACAGGAATGCGAAAAGGTTCCCTCCACTACAAGTTTGCAGTGAGATGGATATACAGGGGTCAAAAAAAAAAAAGTGAAAAAAAGTGGGGCAACCGGAGGCTGGGTCCTCCAGAGTATCTCTATGGTTGGCTCTCGCCCTGGTGCTGAAGCACATTGTGTGCCCATGCAGGGCAGGCAGAATCCCAGCAGAAGGGCTCTAGGGCAGGTAAGTAAGGGGTTGGGGGGGGCTGGAGAAGGGCAAGGGATCATGGGGGGGAACCCCTGCTAGCCCCATGCCTGCCCCCTGATCCCTTCCCTGTCTGGCTCCATCCCCTCCATCCCTCTGAGCTCTCTTATCACTGCCCCCACAAAACCCCCAACAATTAAAAACAAAAAAAACAAAAACAAAAACAAAAAAACAACCCCCCTGGCACATCAGCAGTTCTAGCTGCCCATCTGGGTTACTGGGTCCCTGCCCGCACAGCAAGTGACAGCCCCAGTGGCCCCAGCCCAGGCCCTGCTGCCCCTTGCTGCCCTGTGCTGCCCAGGGTGGCTCTGCCAGGAAGCCCCAGAGCCCCCACAGTTCCTGCTTCTACAGTGAGTAGAAGCTTTTTTTTTTTTGTTTTTTAAGTGCCGGAGCCTGGGGTGGGGAGCAGCCATAAGGGGGCTTGGGATGCAAGTTGGGGATGGGGCCTGGTGGGGCAGCCATCAGGGGGGCCTGCAGGAGCCAGCAGTGGATAAGACCAGGCAGAGAAGCAATTAGGGGGCTGGGGTGGGGCACATGGGCCCTGCAGGGGGAGTGGGAAGCCCTTGCAGGGGCCATTTGGCTCCTACTGGGGTGGTTATAACCCCTGTGGGGGTGCTGTGGCTCCTGGTGGGGGGCTGTAGTTATTCAATATCTTCATTAGTGACTTGGACAAGAGAGTAGAAAACACCCTGTCCAAGTTTGCTGATGACACCAAGCTAGGTGGGGAGGTACACAAACTAGATGGCAGGGAGTGAATCCAGGCTGATTTGGACAGGCTGGGGAAGTGGGCAAAATGAAATAGGATATAGTTTAACAAGAATAAGTGTCATGTGTTGCACCTGGGAGGAAGAATTATCAGCACTCCGATAGCCTCAGAGGTACCATTTTAAGTAGCACAACTGCAGAAAGGGATCTCGGAGTCATAGTAGACTTCAAAATGAACATGAGTCACCAGTGTGGTGAGTTGATAAGTAAAGCTAACTGCACCCTTTCTTGCATAAGTAGGTGCATCACAAACAGGTCTAGGGAGGTGATACTTCCCCTGTATATGGCATTGGTCAGGCCACAGCTGGGGTACTGCGTCCAGTTTTCGGCACCACACTTCAGGAAGGATGTAGATGGCCTGCAGAGGGTTCAGAGGAGGGTTGCTCATCAGGTTAAAGGCCTACAGAAAAAACCCCATATGGACATATTGGGAGACCTGAACCTCTTCATCCTCCACAAGAGGAGGCTGAGAGGTGATCTAGTGGCTGCCTACAAACTCATTCGGGGGGGAATCAGGAAGAAATAGCGGATACGATGTTTACCAGAGTGCCCGTTGGGGTAACTAGAAATAATGGCCAGAGACTGAAAGAGAGAAAATTCAGACTGGACATCAGGAAAAAATTCTTTACAGTGAGGGTTGCCAAAATATGCGATACGCTTCCAAGGGAGATGGTGCTGTCCCCTTCCTTGGAGGTATTTAAAAGGAGATTGGACAGACACCTGGCAGGGGGTCAGACTCAATGATCTAATAGGTTCCTTCCAACACTAACATCTATGAAACTAAGAAATAAATTACTTTAACACTGTAGATATATCAATAAAACATGCCCAACTGATTGCTCGCTCTCTCTTTCTACACACACGCGCGTGCTTGGGGCCTTTTAAAGCATAGGGCCTTTTTCAGAGTTGTAGCTTGTATATGAAATTAAGCTTTGGCATTAGTTTGTGAAAAGTGAGTGCTTGATACTGGGCGTGTCTACATGTACATTTATTTCAGCTTAAATTTACTGTGCAGTAAATTACTGCTCAGTAAGCAGGACTAGGCTGCATCTTCACGTGCAGAGTTTAAAACGCATTAACACTGTGTGGACTGACTTGGGACTAAAGTTAGTGTTACTATGTAGTAAGGTGTCTGTCTATACATACGTTACTACACAGTATCTAATCGGGCATAGATTTGATATCTGCATAATGCACTTATCAAATTTATACTCAAGTTGGTTTAAGTTGCCATATTTAATGTGCAGTACAGGCATGCGTGTGTAGACATGCACCTGTACTGTGCAGTAATTTTTGTTACCGAGCAGTAAATGGTCACATGTAGATATGCCCACTGAGATGTAAATTTCATATTTCCTAAGCAACCTAATAACAATACCTCCAGGAAAGGCAGTGATGCTTCAGAGAACCAGGCCCTAGAAGCACCAAAGGGATGGGAACTGGACCAAAGGCCTTTAACAACACTAACACAAAATCACAGAAATGCTCAGCTTGAGGATCAGAATGCTTGAAGCATCCAAAAGGACAGCACAGATGGACACAGTAAAAAGAAAAGACTGCATGGTTCCTCAGAAGTAAACACATCACCACTGAACCCTGAGAGAACCATGTGTTAAAACACAAGGATTCATAATTCCAAAGCTGATGCTTTGCAGTCTGTTAACAAGAAACTCAGGACTGATTCTTTAGACACTTTAGAAAAGCCTGAGGAGGAGGAGGGGTTGGAGCAGACCTAATTAGTGCCCTAATTAGGAACAAGGAAAGGGACAGGAAGGATTAAATCTGATACTAAAAAGTCTGGCTTCAAGAGGCAGTGAAAATATAGGAGAGACAGACTGGTGACTGGTTAAAATTGAACAGGGTTTATTGAATTAGGGTTAGGTAGAATGGTGGAAATGCACAGGGAAAAACAAGTAGAGGTAGAATAAGGACAAACAAATAATATATTTACAAAATCAATCCTACTTAGCCTGTGCTAAGTCTGGAGCTACTGGGGTGTATGATTCACGCAGTTGATGGTGTGGTGAGCAAGGCAGGGAGTGGCACTTTGTACTAAGATGCAGGTGGGTGAGAACTGGATCATCAATCTGGACTCAGCACCACATACACTGACAGACAATTCTCCCTTTCTCATTCACTCAGCCTGCCACAAGTGAGAGACACCAGATACGAACCAGGTACACAGAGACTCTCTCTCCCTTTCTCACTCACAGATCCAACCACAAGGGGAGACAGCGACTCTAACAGACACGCACAGATACAGAGAGATACAACCAGCAAGCACACAAGTCCTTTACACACACACACACAGCATTGTTTTCTTATAATGTTGGAGAGCCTGTTGTTATTAACTCATTAATGCCTTCCAGTCATGCCAGGGTGCTAATAAATCTTGTCCAATCACTTTCTTCTGCCAGTGGGACCTGTCAATCATGCAGGGTGCAACACTCACCTCAGTCATCACCAATCATCTTTGGTCCTGTTAGCAACATTCATCTGTCAGTCATTCATCTGTCAGTCATAAAGAGTCATGGGGCTCTTTAGCCTGGAGAAGCGCAGGCTCAGAGGCGATCTGATGGCCACCTGTAAGTTTATCAGGGGTGACTACCAGTGTCTCAGGGAACGTTTGTTTGCTAGAGCACCCCAAGGGATGACGAGGTCGAATGGTCATAAAGTACTACAAGACCGTTTCAAGCTGGACATAAGGAAGAATTTCTTTACTGTCTGAGTCCCCAAGGTCTGGAACAGCCTTCCATCGGAGGTGGTTCAAGCACCTACATTGAACACCTTCAAGAGTAAATTGGATGCTTATCTTGCTGGGATCCTATGACCCCAGCTGACTTCCTGTCCCTTGGGCAGGGACTGGACATGGTGATCTTCCAAGGTCCCTTCCAGCCCTAATGTCTATGAATCTATGAAATCTATGAATTTCACTCTGCACCAAAACTGGAGCAGCAATTGTGCATGCTCTTACATCTTAAGTAGGCCAAGAGGTTGAAGAGTCAGGGTTTCTAGACCCTTCTCAGTTGAACTCAAATGAACAGATCAAAACCTTGGGGCTGCAGAAATTCTTTATCTGATTTTACAAGATCATGATTATTGTGATAACTAAAAGAGGTCTTTGGGTGGTGTTGGCCAGCATATACATCACAGAATAAGTGTGCAAAGTGTTTTAGAAAAACTTGAGTCTTCTCTGGGTGTAGTTTCATAGTTTCATAGTTTCTAGGGTCGGAAGGGACCTGAGCAGATCATCCAGTCTGACCCCCTGCCATGGCAGGAAGAGCACTGGGGTCAAACGACCCCAGTAAGGTGGTCATCCAACCTCCTCTTAAAAACCCCCAGGGTGGGAGCCTGCACCACCTCACTTGGAAGCTGGTTCCAGACCCTAGCCGCCCTGACCGTGAAGTAGCGCCTCCTGATGTCCAACTTAAACCTTCCCTCCGCCAGCTTGTGACCATTGTTCCTGGTCACTCCTTGCGGCGCTCGGGGGAACAGGGACTCCCCCAGCGCCTGCTGATCCCCCCTAACCAGTTTATAACAGGCCACAAGATCCCCCCTCAGCCTTCTCTTTTGAAGGCTGAACAGGTTCAGGTCCCGCAACCTTTCCTCATAGGACCTACCCTGCTGTCCCTTGATCATACGAGTGGCCCTCCTCTGGACCCTCTCCATGCTGTCCACATCCCTCTTGAAGTGCGGCGCCCAGAACTGGACGCAGTACTCCAGCTGCGGCCTGACCAGTGCCGCATAGAGGGGGAGGATCACCTCCTTGGACCTGCTCGAGATGCATCTGTGGATGCACGACAAGGTGCAGTTGGCCTTCCTAGCCGCCTCCCCACATTGCCGACTCATGTTCATCTTGGAGTCAATAATGACTCCCAGATCCTTTTCCACCTCCGTGCTGACAAGAGGGGAGTTCCCCAGCCTGTATGTATGGTGCCGATTGTTCCTCCCCAGGTGCATCACCTTACACTTGTCTGTGTTAAACCCCATCCTGTTCTCCTCCGCCCATCCTTGTAACCTATCTAGGTCTAACTGTAGCCTGTTGCTCCCCTCAATTGTGCCCACTTCCCCCCACATCTTAGTGTCATCAGCAAACTTGAACAGGGTGCTTTGCACCCCCTCATCCAAATCACTGATGAAGATATTGAACAGGGCGGGCCCAAGGACCGAGCCCTGTGGGACCCCACTTCCCACGTCCTTCCAGGTCGAGAAGGACCCATCCACTACCACCCTCTGGGTGCGACTCTCTAACCAGTTGGCGACCCATTGGACTGTATGGGTGTCTACGCCACAGTCCCCCAGCTTCCTAATGAGAATGGGGTGAGAGACAGTATCAAAAGCCTTCCTGAAGTCTAGGAAAACTATATCCACTGCCACCCCTGCATCCAATGATTTAGTGACCTGGTCGTAAAAGGCCACCAGGTTGGTCTGACAGGACCTGCCGCTGATGAACCCGTGCTGGTTGCCCCTGAGCATGCAGTTCCCTGCTGGCCCCTCCTGGATGTGTGCCAGAATAATTTTCTCGAACAGCTTGCCCAGGATCGAGGTAAGGCTGACTGGCCTGTAGTTCCCCGGGTCCTCTTTCCTCCCCTTTTTGAAGATGGGAACCACGTTGGCCCTCTTCCAGTCCTCCGGCACCTCTCCAGAGCACCACGAGTGTTCATAAAGCCGTGCCAGGGGACTTGCAATGACCCCAGCCAGTTCCTTCAGGACTCTAGGGTGAAGATCATCCGGGCCGGCTGACTTAAAAATGTCCAGCCCCTCCAGAAGCTCCCTAACTAAATCCTCACTCACTCTAGGCCCAGGTGAGCCTCCCCCGGGGCCCAAAGGGGGCCCAGCAGGGAGGTGGCAGTTCTGGTCCTTACTGAGGAAGACAGAGGCAAAGAAGTTATTAAATATGTTGGCTTTGTCGTCTGGCGTGACAACCAGATTCCCCGTCTTGTCCTGCAAGGGCCCCACATTTCCTGGGGCCTTCTTTCTACTCCCTATGTATTTAAAAAAGGACTTCTTGTTGTCCTTAATCCGGGAAGCCAGCCCCTGTTCCATCTCTGCCTGTTCCATCTCTGTAGATGCCCATCCTTTCTTGAATGATCACAATTATTATCAAAACAAAAAGACAGATTTTTGTACATACAGGGGGTGGTCTGTATGGTGTGGACAGCAGTTGTGGCATGCATTGTAAGAGGGGAGGAGGTGATAAATCACAAGGTAGGAATGGGGGCGCTAATGAATAAATGGCTTCTGGGGCAAAAAGTACAGGTGTAGTTAAAGATGAGTGGGGACGGCTAAATGCCTGTTGAGAGAAAATAAGGAACCACCTGGTGGTAATGTGATCTAGAAACAGATTTGGAGGGGTCCTTAAATAACACACTCCTACCCAGGTCTGTAGAGACAGATGGATGAGATGTAGAATCTGATTTTGAATGTGTTTTAGACAACAACCTAGAGGGGTTCATCCCCTCCTCCTGAGCCTGTGGCAGCAGAGATCGGGGTGGTGAATGTGATTTAGAAGACATGTTGGAGGGTATGTTAAATGCTCCATCTCCTGGGGCTGTTGTGGATGTCTTATAGGATGTACATATGGTATGGATGAGAAGATGAGAGTGGCCTATATCTAGGTTTAGGGCTGTCAGATATTCAGATGATTTTTGTTTTGTGAATATGGAGCTTCTGCCACTAGTTGTAGTGTATGCAGCCCTAAGCAGAGGGACAGAACAAATTTTAGTGTATTTCTGCCAGATTCACACCTGCTAACTATGCCTACAGTTATGTAGTGAGGTAAACAGCATGAGGGACTCTTTACACACTGTTTACATTAAACTGTTAATTTAATGACATGTCTGTTAACAGACACAGTTCTTTGGGTAAATCTGATTATCTTTTATTAGACCAACTCACGTAACTGGAAACTTTCTTCTTAGCAAGCTTACAGCCACAAACACCCTTCCTCAGGCTGAGGAAGTGTCTGCAGATGGTCTGTGCTCTTCCTGGGTGGAGTGGTAAAGCAGCCAGAGGTCAGTACCTATTCCAAGCAAGCCAGTCAGTTAAAATGTAAAATTAGGTGGTCAGTAGGTGAGAGACAGGAGGATGGTGGGGAGGGGAGGGGGAAGGCAATGAGAATAGCTGGTAGAAAGAGGAGGGGTTACCAGGGGAGTCAGATGTTAGGTAGGTTATAATGTGTCATAAATCCAATGTCTATATTTAGTACCTGATTTTTTGTATTCAGTAGTTTGATGAAGTGAAGTTCATAGGCTGAAAGGAATTTTGTAAGTTCCCTTTGAGGATTAGAACTGAGAGATTGGAGAGAGAGTGGTTTTCTTGTGAGAAATGTGCCCCCATGGGTAAATGTGTATTCTTGTCTTTGATAGATTTTTGGTGTGGGTCTCTTGGCATGTTTTTAGAGTGGATCAGTAACTTGTTGCAAAGCCAGAGGGAAATTCTTTTTGATTTTGACATTCCACCTAGTTTTGGCCATTGTAAGAGGTGTGGGTGGTGGTGCCCATAGAGTCATAGATTCTATCTCCTATTCCCAATTCATTGCAGAAAAGATACAGTATTTAATTGATATGAATACCTTTCATAGGTACTAACCTGTGTTTTATGGGCAATCTGTTGGCTCTCACAACATATAGAGGAGCCATAGAGGTTGAAGTCCTGGAAGGTACAACCCAGCTACATGAGAAGGTGGGTTGGCTGGCTCAAAAAAAGGTCATGCTTACTGAGGTAGCATCATTTGAGGACCTTGTTGATGTTAACATTCACATAGTGATGCATAAGCTGAAAATGGGCTACAGTTTCTATCAAACACCTGACACACCCAACATCTGTTTCCTTTGGCTGCATGGTGAACATTATTATGGTGTTTGGGATGTGAGAAGGGTGGTTGGTGTGAGAAATTGTGATCTTCATCAGACATTGTACAGTCATACCATGCACGCAGGTTCTGGTGTCACCTCTGTCTGAGCCTAGGGTGTGAGACAAATGGGTGTGGCACAGAGGTGTGCTAGTTGTAAACTGGTCTGCTGGTACAGACAGTGCCTAGAAATCAGGGGTTCCTTATGGCTCTGGCCTACAAAAAACAGATTGAACATCTGTCTAACACTTTTTGTAACAAGCATAAATCTTAGGTGGACAAAAAAAGTAAATAAATATGAAGGAAAGCAATGCAAGCAGTGTTATAGGCATATCTTGGATGTAAATGAGCACCCGTGTTTTCTATGTGCAAGATTACAAAGCCTGAAACAAAAGATGGTTATATTTTTTATGATTTTGAATATATGCAGGAGACAGAAATGCATTTACCCAATTACATTTTTTTTCAATGCAGCTAGTACCAGAAAAACCTTATAAATTTGGGTATAAAAACCAGAAGAAACTTGGGAATTTAAAGGTGAAGAGTGTCTGTTTGACTTTATTAACATACTTTATTGAGAAAAAGTTCCAGGGCTACATGTTCATAACCCACAATGCCAAAAGCTATGATGGCTACATCATTGTTAGCCAGTTATTGAAGGAAAAAATGGGTATGGAACTAATCACTCAGGGTGGTAACCTCATGTGTATAGTAGTAGACAGCTTGGATATTCATTTCATAGGTTCTTTAAACTTTTTGCTGCTGTAACTTAGCAAGCTTCCTCAGGCAATAAGGTTTGAACAATGAAAATTTTGTTTTTTCTTGCCAGAAAACCAAAATTTTGTAGGACCTATCCTGGGGTGGAATACTGTTTTATGTATGTAGAAATCAGGATTTCCTCTCCTCAATGTGTGGGCCTTTTAGCAAGTAAGGAAACTCTGCAGACAATCAGGCTTAGTATAAAGGCTACATTTATTATCTTGTCAAAACTAATACAAATATAAAGAAATGTGGATACCTTCTACTGCAATATAATCAAGTCAACATATACACTCACCATACTATGAAATAATGAACATGACATCAGCAGTGGATCAGTCTGTGAAGTCTTGTCCAGGGGTTCCCAGCTCCTATGTCTAAGTTCTGTGCAGGGTAGACTCTCTTGGTCTGGGGATCAATGTTGAGGGTCTTCAGAGTGGGCTACCCACAGAAACAAGGCTATTTCCCAATTTTATACCCCTCTTTTTTACATAACTCTACTTCTTAGCTTAACACACCGTTTTCCTCTGGTCGTTTATTTATGTCACACATTTCTATAGCAACCTCATATCTTACCTAATATCTATTTCTCATATGGTTTGCTTTGCCTTAGAGGGTCTCTATCTGCCCAAGACCATATGTTGTTTTTCTGTTCTTAACCAATTTCTTAGTATTCTTAATTCATCCTGACTTCACAAAAACTAAATTTCACGTAAACAATTCCCATTGCTGGACAAGAGTCAAGCTACTTATGCCAAGAGGCCTTTATTTTAGGCTAACAATACTACAGCGTTGAAAGTATGATGCCGAGAAAGAAAGAAAGAGAGAGAGAAACTTTTGACTTTTTATAAAAGTTTATTAAGGGGAGAAGGGGGTAACAATCCAACAAAGTAATAAAACACTGCTCATGCAGGGGCCCAGGTACAAAAGACAGAGCCTGGGGCTTTTCATTCAAGGCCTGCCCTCATAATCTAAAAAGAAAAAATACAGTACATCAGCCTGCTGAGACCCCTGCTTCTACCCCGGGAAAGGGAAAGCAGAATCACAGTGCAAGGACTAAACGGCCACCCTCAACACTGTATAGCATCCCTGAACTGCCCAGCATGCCTGGAAGGTGGGCACTGTCTGCTGGAGGACTGCATGCTCAAACTCTAGTGACAGGTATGCCTGCACCAAAAACTGGAAGAGCCGCAGAGTGTCAGCTGAGTTGGCCCCAGCAAGCTGGTTCCTGCAGCTCTTGAGGATGGCCATCTTAGCCTGGGCAAGAAAGAAGGTGGCCAGACAGATGACACCCCCATTGGCTGCCCAGTAGGGGATGGAGAACAAGTAAATGGCCTCTGAGAAGGCCAAGTCTAGCACCTCAAGTAAGGTGCCAAGGGCAGCAAATAGCAGCGACAGCCAGGGACATCTGAGGAAGGTATGATGAAGATCCTCCTCCACTCCCCCTAGACAAAAGGGGCAGGCTGCTGATGTAACAGGGTCTGTGTGGGGGACAAGAGTGCCAGTGGCCAGTATCCTATATAGCAACTGCCACTGGAGGTCACCAGTCTTTTTGGAGATGGGGGGGCTTATAAGCTTGCACCACATCTGTTGCCACATCTGCTGGGAGAGTAGCCCACATGTCCCCCAGGAAGCGGGCAGCGCAGCGGAGCAAGTGCATGCCCAAGCAGGCAGCAAGAGCATTGGCTGACAACCAGTTTGAATGGGTCATGTTGAGGAGGTGTCTCAGCCATGTGGTATGTGACTGGAGGAGGGAGTCAACAAGGCTGCTAGAAGTGAGGCTTGGTAGCCTGCACTGCAGGGTTGGGTTATGGACCAGGGGCTCTTGCAGTAACTGCGGAAATCATAGATGCCTGGCTTGGGGCAGGAAGCAGAAGGCAGCTTGCCAGGACTGCGCCATGCTTTGATAGAAGGGCGGGAGGACACCCCAGTCCAGGAGAATGGGGTCCAAAAGAAAAAGCTCCCAGTTGAAACCAAGGTCCCCCACCTGGTACAAAACCAAATTAGCTAGCTGCTGTCAGGGGAGGGGGTTCTTGCACTAGAGGAGCCTTTGGAGGGCCTGCAGGTAGAAGGCCACCACCTGCCCACTAGGTCAACAAATCCCTGGCTCCCCTTGGCCACCAGCAAATAAAGAATGGCTCTGGGGAGCCAGTGATGCCCTTCCCAAAAGAAACCCACATGAAGTCTCTAGAGCTTCTCAAGCATGTTGGTGGGGGGAGGGTCCAACACAGTGCAACAGTGCCACCATGTTGCAGCTGCCAGGTTGTTGACAAAAGAACTACCTGTGGTAGGAAAGACTGGGCAGATGCCAGTGCCATTGCTGCAGGTGTGCCTCCACCTCAGCACCAAGTTCTTCCCAATTCCATGCCGAGAAGACAGATGGCCTGAGGAACACTCCCAGGGCCTTGAGGCCCTCCTAATGCCAGGTAAGACCCTAGGCAAGTTGGGGGCGAGGTGGTTAACCCAGGGACCGAGAAGGAGTCGTTCTTGGTCCAGTACACAGGAGATGAAGAGGCGTGCTCATAGGCTTGTTGACAGGTGACCAAGGACTGGGCATCACCCTGGGTGCTGATGAGGGCAGTCACATCATCTTCATATGCTGTCAGCTTGACTGGCAGCCCACTGAGACAGAGGCAAATGGAAGAGTTAGTCCGGTCAGGTGCCGCTGCAATGCATGGAGTAGGGGCTCAATGGACAAGGCGTACAGCATTCCCAACAGAGGGAAGGCCTGGTGGATGCCTCTGCAGGCCAGGAACAGGACACAGAGCATGGCATTCACCTTCAGGATGTTTGAAATGTTCTGATACAGGACCTGGATGGCAGAGGTGAAGACAGGCCCAAAATCTATGGCCTCAAGGGTCCAAAACAGGTAGTCATGGCCGACCCAATCAAAGGCTTTCTCCTGGTCCAAGGAGACAAACCTGATGTTGAGACTTAAGAGGTCTGTAGCCATCAGTAGCTGTCAAAGCAGGAACAGATTGTCCTGGATGGTCCTGCCAGACAAACAATAGCTCTGCTCAGGGCTGATGATGGAAATTATGATGGTGCACAGCCGGTTAGACAAAGCCTTCGCCAGGATCTTGTAATCAATGCACAAAAGGGACATTGGTCCCCAGTTCTTGATGCAGCCAAGGTCTCTTTTCTTAGGCAGCAGGGTGAGGATTGCTTGGTGACAGCTGGTTGGTATTGTCTGGTCCGTGAGAATCTCATGGAAGACATGTAGGAAGCAGGGGCTAAGGAGAGGCCAGAAGGTCTTATAAAACTAGGCAGGCAACCTGACAGCAGCTGTAAGTTCCTCCAAAGACAGTTTTAGCTCAAGATGGTCAGCCTCTGATGAGCAAAGCCTAGGGAGGCCATCATGTAAGCATCTATCAAACTCTAGGCAAATCAGTTTGGCTGCAATCAGTTCCTGGTAGAAGGTGATGTCATGGCATCAGATCTCAACAGGAACTGTGAGCATTTGGCTGTCTGGGGTCAATGGCCTTCTGTGTGACTTGTCATTTCTCAAGGCTGAAGAAGTGAGTCAGGGTGACAGTCCCTGCCATTTCTTGGCAGAGGGCATGAACCCTTGCACCCGGGATGTACTCTCTGCCATCTCCTACAGAAGTTTCTTGTGGAGCTTAAGACTCTTGAGCAGTCCAGCATCACCATCAGCATCATGCAAGGCCACCTCAAGCTGCGCCACATCCTCCTTTAACTCCCGAATATGGCAGCAAAACTTGCTTGTTGTGAACTGTGTGTACTGCTGACAGAAAGCTCTAATTTGCACCTTTCCCACATCCCATCATTGCTTCCAGGAGGGGAAGATGTCTCTTGCAGCCTCCAATGTCTTCCAGAAGTGAGCAAAGCAGTCACGGAAGTGAGCATCCTGCAAGAGACTGGTGTTGAAGCACCAGGAGGATGCCCACGAATGTGTCTTTCCAGGAAGGCTCAGTGCACAAGAAACCAGGCTGCAAGTCTGGTAGTCCTGCCAGAGTAATGTGGCTGCTGCACAGGCATGGTAGGTGGTGCCTGGTGATGTAAAGATGGTCAAGGCATGCCATGGAGAGCCCACTGGCAGTCGCCTTCAGCTACGTATACTGCCTTGCATCGACATGAAGATGGCACCAGACATCAACAAGGTCCACTGCCTCCAAAGCAGTCCACAGCTTTTGGGCTGAGGATGGATGGGGCTCTGGCCCATTCCAGTGAAGATGTGCATCGACTGTGCAATTAATGTCCCTGCCCAGGAGGAGAAGGTCATTATCATCAGCTGTGCTCTGCAAGATGTCAGCCAGTGTCTCAAAGTGTTCATTCTTGTCCAGCAGTGGGCGCATAGATGCTAATAAGGAGGATGTCTTGTTGCACAAACTGGATGAGCATGGTAAGCAGGTGGCCAGGGATGACCTCTGAGTCAGGCATCAGCTGTGGTGACAGAAGGATTGCGGCCTTTGCCCTAAGGGAGGTGCCATGACTCAAAATACTGTGGCCCTACCGGGCGGCATGCCAGTCAGCTTGATTGGCTCCATCAGTATGTGTTTCTTGCAGAAAGGCGATGTCCAGCCTTTTCTGGCAGAGAAAATCAAAGAGTGCTGTGTGCTTCACAGGTTCTCTGTAGTCATTGGCATTAAGAGAGCCAAAGGTTGTGACAGCCATGTGTGAAGGCATAGAAGGGAGCACAGGCAAGGTGAAACAACAGAGGAAGAGCCAACAGAGAGGAGCAAATATGCAGGACAGGGAAAGACTGGGCCTACAGCTACCCAGCTGACTCCTCTTGTAACAAGTGCCAAACATCATCTGCAAGCTTGATAAGGCGAAAACTATAACGCTGCATCCCTGGATTGGACCACTGCTGCGACCTTAGCTAACACCACAAATGTCTCAGGGTCTGGGAACTGTTTACGTATGTGCTGTGCAACCCTCCAGTGGTGCTTTTTCTGGTCAAGAAACTTAATAAGGCTTTCAACTGAGTAGCTGGCACAGGGAGGTTCCTCAGAAACAGGAACAGGTTCTGCCTCTGGGGTGGGGATGCTCCCTATTGATGGGGGCATCTTAGCTGAATCGGAGGATGGTACCTCGTGAGGCAGGACTTTTGTTAACTCATCCTCAGAGGCAGAGTCAAAATCTGACCCTGAGGAGGAGGAGCTGTACACATTAGGCATCAAGAGCCACTGAGTCCCAGGAGGAGCACTTGTCCCCTCACCAGGATTCTCAGCATTAGGTCCCATTGGAGCAGCATCCTCCAAGAAGGCCTGGGGGAGGGGACATCAGTCCCTGATCTCTTGGGTGGGGTGCTCTCATGGGTCAAGCACCCTTGCTCCCAGAGATGCTTGTGGCTCTCAGAAGGTCCAACCTCCATATCAACCTTGCCATCCTCAAGGAGCTGAGAGATGGGGGGAGGGCCATTGGACTCTCCCACCACTTCCCCTACCCCAGCTCACCCTTGACCACTACAGGGCCTAGGGGGGATGCAGAGGAGGCAGGCAGAAAGGGGTGGGGGGCTGCTCAATAACTTCACCTCCCCTCAAAGTGGTGGGGAGGTCTTGAAGGGATAACATGGCCTTTTTAAAAGACCCCTTTTTTTCCTGGGACTTGCCCTTCCCAGCAGGAGGGGACAAATCCTCCCCTGAGTGGGGAGGAAAAGGAGGGGGCAGGTCCACCGGCACAGAGTTAGCTGACTCTGATGAAATGGGGAGTGACTGGGAAGAAGGCCCTTCCCCACCACCTGATGAAGCTGCTGCTCCAGAGGTGGGTGAGTCACCATCGGGCACAGCCATAGGAGGCTCCGCTGTGGCCAGCTTCTTCTTTGGGCACTGAGTGACCAGGTGGGACCTGCTACCACAGCGAAAACATGAGGTGTCCCCAGTTGTGAGGTAGACCTCATACCACTGCCTATCAATCAGGAAGGACATGGCCTGAGGCAAACCCCGAACCGCTCTGTTAAGCAGCATGAACAGCTGCCTTTTAAAGGACAGGATGCACCGGAGCTCAGGGACCTTGCTGCCAAGCAGCAATCTATGGATTAGCCCTGTAACCATGCCATAAGGACACAGGTGGTTAGTGAGGTAATTGTCCAAGAGAAATGGAAGCATGTTTGAGACTACATGAACAGCCAATGTGTCTAGCAGTGTTGTGAGGAAAAAAAACACCCTTGACTGGCACACTTACTACCACAACCTCATTCACTAAAGCAGGGGAGCTGAGGAAGATGATGGGGACTGAACTCACCTGGGCAGCATAGAGGACATGCTTGCAGTCTATGAGCACCCCAACATCAGCAGCACACTCCTCCACTACAATGGAGGGAGGGGCATGAAGCCAGAGACCAAATCTCCAGTCCAGAGGGGCTGAAGCCCCAGCAGTGAACTGCTGGGAGCTGTCTTCAGCCATTCCAGCAAAAACAGGGTTAACCCTGAAAGGAATCAGGGGGATGGGAGATGGGCAGCACTCTGCCTGCAGGGAACAAAGAAGCTGAAACAAACAAACCCCAGGGGAGAGGAGAAAGGTAAGCAATGTGGCAGGGAAGGGAAAACAATAAGCAGCAGAAAAGCTGCAGGAAGAGGGAGGGAAAACAAAGAACAACCTGAGGGAGGGGGAAGGCAGGAACAGAGGGTGACTGAAGGAGAAAGGACTGAAAAAAGGGGGAAAAAGGCAGGAAAAAGTGACAAAGTGAGGGACTACAGTGGGAAAGGGATCAGACTGTCTAGGGGAGGGAAAACAAAACAAGAGAAGGAGAAAGGCTCACAACACAGGGAGAAACTCTCAGAGCTCTGAACAGACATTCCTGTCAGGAGCTATTTTAAAAGAAAGCAAGGAAGTAAGAAATAGTCACAGGGCTGGCCTATTATTGCAAGCAGGACATGAACATTTTGAAGGAAACCTGCTGCCTCTGCAGGAATGACATTATGAAAATGAAATGGCAGATGCACATGGTGGAGAGGAAGGGTAAACGCAAATTGATAAATCTCTGCATAGATCCTTTCTAAGGCATCATGTTGACATCTGTCTGTATGGCCACATACAGGTTTGTTTTTAGGACAATATCACTTCTCCTCCCTGGACCCTAGTAGTTCTCCTCCCGGCCACTATCAACACCATCTGTCTCTATTACACAACTAAACCTGGTGAACAAATATATGACATTATTATGATTTCATAAACAAAACTGAAGAATACCCTATTGGATCCCCCAAAATCATTCATGACAATTTTTGGTCTGCTGTCAAGTTATTTTGGACTGGCCAAAGTGAAACTGCATCCCCCACCCAAAGCCTTTTCTTCTCTGTGCTGCCTGTCAGAGTGAACAGGAAACTTATTTTCCAGCTATGCCACACCTGCATAGAAACAAGACACCAATAGTTCACTCATTGACAAGGAGAGGGCTCTCCTGGGCACTTAGTGCACAGTAGAATTGAATAAAGGTCTACATGGTAGCTAAAATCTATGAAGTCTGACATTTTGCTGTGACAATTAACATGCTTTTTTGGGGGATGCATAAAATTGCACCACAAACAGGAACCCTTGGGGTATTCCACCTGCTGTACTGACACAGAAAAGTAAAACAGATGCGAACAATTTCTATGAGAGAGATGGCATATATTTACACCAAGAGCAAATTAAATTGAACCCCTGCAAAGTGCCAAATTGCAATATTGTTTCTAAATTCTTTGTGAGGGAAATTTGGCCAGAGAACAAGCCTCCCAAACACCAGCATCAGGAAAGACTCTGATGGACTCTTTGACTATCCCTTTTCTCTCACCTATGAGATCTCATCTTGTGACTTCATCAATAATGAGACTGCCAAAGCATGACAAAGAGCATTACGTGTTCTTTGGTAACACTAACATTTTTATAGCCTGTTTCACTACAAATTATGTGCACAGTATCTGTGAGCTGTGAGGGAGGTTGGAACTGTTTGCTAGACTGTTATATAGGTGAGTTCACAAACAAGATCTTGCCAGATGAACACAACATGGAGTTTGTGCCAGCAGGTCAGAAAAACTAAAACTAAGCTGTCAGAAGGAATGGCCTGCTTGAAGGTCAAAGGAATTATTTTGAATGCGACTAAGTGTGAAAAAATCAATTTTGACTCACTGAGAGATCCTGTTCTAGATTATGGGGAAACCATAGTGGGAACACCCCTAAAGCAATTGTGGTACAGCAGCTCTCTACCATCAGGGAGAGATCGATAGATGATAGAGACCAAGATCTTTCAGAAAAAAAACAGAAAGTTGTTTATGAAAAGAAGGTGCTCACAGAAAATTTTAACAGTCTCCTCTTCATCTTTTGCATGTGGATATGCACTGGAAGCACCTCTTTGTTGTGATTCTTGCTGGGCCTAGCAACTGGGGTAAAACTTACTTTATAATATACCTTTTGGATAATGCTAATAGAATATTGTCTGTTATTCCTGACAATATCATGTGGTGTTATAGTTGTTGGCAACCTTTGTATAAAGATTTGATTTGTAAATATATTTTTATCAAATTTGTGGAGGGATTCTCGGACAATCTCAATTATAACCACTTGTTTCCTCCTAATAAAGTAAATATGGTTGTACTGGATGAAATTGAGAGAGTCTTTATCAAGTACCCACATAAGAGGAATCTAAGCATCATGTATGTTGTCCAGAATGTTTTCTGTTGGGTGAAAAGGAGTTGCACCATTAATCTCAACACAAAACACATGTTTCAGTTTAAAAAACCCTAGGGATAAGCTACTGGTGGTGTCCCTTGCAAGGAGGATGTACCTAGGCAAGGCACAGTTCTTTTTAGAAGCTTTTGAGGATGCTACTAAAAGACCTTATGGATATCTGGTGGTAGATTTAAACACTTCCACCTCAGAGAAGTTGGGTTCTACAAAGGGATGAGAAAAGGTATTGTGTTTGTAGACATATCAGTGGCATATGACAATCAACCACTGGAACCTGCTTGCCCAAGTCTATGATATAATGCAGGATTACTACCTAGTGCAGCTCATCCAATCTCTTTTAGAGATTAGACATTTTAAAGTAGAATTGTGCAAGAAACGGAGTCACTGGCGATGACAATGAAACAGTTTTCTATACGGCAACATAGATTTCATAGATTACATAGACATTAGGGCTGGAAG
>NW_017729024.1:67719186-67719916 GCF_001723915.1 Gavialis gangeticus | reverse complement strand
CCTGTGCTCCCAGACCCTTTAGCCCCACTCCCAAATCCCTTTAGCTCCTCATGACCTTGCATGCTTGCACCAATCATGTAACATATATACCAATGATCACCACATACAAAGTAATACAAGGAGCTTCATATATGCTGATGATCTATGAATCAAGTTACAAGAGAAGAACTTCACCACTGTTGAGAGCAGACTGACCTGTGTACTGAACAACCTCTCAGATTACTACATTAAGAACCAGCTTCATGCCAACCCAACCAAAATGCAAGTCACAGCCTTTCACCTGGGATTTCAATGGGATTCAACACAGATAAGTGCAAAGTGATGCACCTGGGGAGGAACAACCAGCACCATACCTACAGGATGGGGAACTCCCCTCTTGTCAGCACAGGGGCGGAAAAGGATCTTGGAGTCATCATTGACTCCAAGATGAACATGGGCCGGCAGTGTGGGGAGGCAGTCAGAAAGGCCAACTGTACCTTGTCATGCATCCACAGATGCATCTCGAGCAGGTCCAAAGAGGTGATCCTCCCCCTTTATGCGGCACTGGTCAGGCCGCAGTTGGAGTACTGTGTCCAGTTCTGGGTGCCGCACTTCAAGAGGGATGTGGACAGCATGGAGAGGGTCCAGAGGAGGGCCACTCGCATGATCAGGGGACAGCAGGGCAGGCCCTATGAGGAGAGGGTACGGGACCTGAACCTGTTCAGCATCCAAAAGAGAAGGCTGAGGGGGG
>NW_017729024.1:67705192-67718626 GCF_001723915.1 Gavialis gangeticus | reverse complement strand
GAACCTGTTCAGCCTCCACAAGAGAAGGCTGAGGGGGAATCTAGTGGCCTGTTAAAAACTAGTCAGAGGGGACCAGCAGGCATTGGGGAAGTCCCTGGGTAGATTCAGGCTAGATATCAGGAGGCGCTACTTCACAGTTAGGGCGGCTAGGATCTGGAACCAACTTCCAAGAGAAGTGGTGCAGGCTCCTACCCTGGGGGTTTTTAAGAGGAGGTTAGATGAATACTTTGCTGGGGTCGTTTGACCCCAGTACTCTTTCCTGCCATGGCAGGGGGTCGGACTAGATGATCTACTCAGGTCCCTTCTGACCCTAGAAACTATGAAACTATGAAACCGATGTCATAGAGAAGCCAAGTGGAAATTAACCTTTACTTGAAATGGAAAATCACTCACTAATTACCTGGACCCCGGGTATTTGGGGATTACATTGGATTGAACACTTCAAAGCACATGTAGAGAAAAATAAAGGGAAAGTCAGTGCCCACAGCTTTTGAATTTAATGACTGCCAAAGGATAGCCTGTAATTTCTCGCTGGCATTAAAACACCTGATATCAGAAGAAAGGTAGCAAGTCAAAAAGAAAGATCACAGAAGACAGAAGAACCTAGGCATCCACTCTATGGTCACACAGAAGAAACCAAGTGGCTTAAAGTGTGAAAGAGCTTTGTGACCAGTGTTGCACCCTTGGGCACAATGGCTAACAGGGTGTGACTGAGACTATGGAAGGAAAGATTATGTGCTATCAGATGCCCTGAAATGGACCTGGAACCCCCGGAAGACCTTCCCAGAGGGGCTGACACAGATTGGTTAACATGGTGATGCCTAAACCATCTGTGCATTCAAACTGGAAGATCAAAACAAACATGATCAAATGTGGGGCTACTTTAATGACACAAATAAATACACATGTGGTGAAGTGTAGACCATGGAGCACCTGCTTATTCTCCAACTCCTTGCTGAGACCTGGATGAAGGAGGAACTCATTGCAGCAATGGAAAGAGCCATTGCTTGTACACGATTCTGGAAAAAACATGTAGTTTGACAAGGATATGAGAAGATGATGACCCCAGAGGCTTTTTGATTAAAAAAATGGCCTTTTCTCTCCTGACTAGTTGGTTGTTTACACTTTGAAAAAACTGTGAAAGGGATTTAAAAAAGAAAATATAGCAGCAGACTTTTCAGCTCCTAAGCCTACAGAAAGGAAACATGTCTACCAGTGTGAAGAGAAATTTGGCTTTCTTAAAACTGCTTATTCCATCCTCCCCCCAGCAGAGGAAAGTTGTACTCTTCTTGGCCTCTGATGATTTAGTAGTGGCCACATCAGAAGTTGTTTTGAACACCTTAAAAGGTAATATCCCTTTGCCACCCCACCAAATTTGCATGCTGAAAGAGAAGTGGAATCATAAAAAGCTAAATAATAAAAGGATGTCTCTTAAAGAAAAGAAACAGTTGGTGAAACAGTATGGGTGATTTATTGGACTTCTCCTAAGTTTTGATCTCCCTTTGATCATAGGACTTTTGACTAAGCAGTGATGGAGTATATGGAAAAAAATGTATCCATGGCCAGCCACCAACTGAAGAAATTAAGGGCTCCCCTGCTGCCTGAGGAAAATATCAGAACCAAGGTGACCTGTTTACTGGATGCTGAAATCCAGGACATTTTCCAAAGGTAGGGTTAAGCCAAATCTGATAAGACTAAACTTTATGCCATCTACTTTAAAAAATACCTGATGTACGTGAAGTAGGGTGGTCTTGACAGAGGGAAATTAACTTTGTTTCTGCCAGAAGAGAACCCCTATGAAACTGCAAGACCCCTAAAAACTGCAAAACCCCTGGAAACACCAGTGAATCCTGGCCCCATCATTCAGGAAGTGTTGGAAAATGTGCACGCTCAATATAGGGAAAATGCTAAAGCATTGCTCAGTAAGCTGAGTCAGCACAACCATATTGCTTCTTGGGAAGATCAAGGGGATTTTGTATACAAAGTAACAGTCATTAAGGGTTTTGACATGCTTAATTTAGTCCAGGGATTCCTTCAGACTCATGCCACTTCTACTAAGAGCACAAAAGTTGGGATATCTTTATGAAAGTCTTGGCCAGGCTGAACGTATTGTTTTCTGTCCTGGGCAAAGCCATGAATTCGGATCTTCTATAACACCTAAAAACATCTATCATGGACTAAAAAATGCCAACCTCACTGCCTAAGAAGCAAAAAATGTCTAAAAACAAGTGGCTCACCCTTTAAAGTTTTACATTTGAAATTAAACCATTCATACTGCTTTAAAAGTTTTATTACGAGATGTTTTAAAAAACAGTATGGGGTAAAAAGACAACACATACACAGATATTTTAAAAACTCAACAGTGGGGGTGCTTTATTTAGACAGTACATTCATGGAAGTCATTGTAAGAGACACATGTCTGGGTATGTTGAAACATGTTTTGAGCAGGTGCAGCCATGGGGGAAGCTTAATATTTACATTTTATAAAATGTACCACCATCTGGTCATTTTATATTACATCATCAGAGTGCAATTTTAAAATCTGTTCAAATGATAGCTCCTTCTTACAGTGGTGCAGGAAAAACACACAGTGGTATCTGCAGGCAACAGAGTGGGGGTGTTATAACTGTTTTATCTGAAAAGTAATGCTAGTAGTGTTCTTATTTAAATAGAAACTAATACTTTGGGGAAAGAGAGGGCTGTTTAAAGGGTGACTGTATGAGTTAAAACTCCACAGTTCAGATCCATCAGGTAAAATGCCAGCCAGTCTTCATGAGGCTGGTGATTATGGGTGTGAGAAATAAGCAGCATTTGATTCAGATTTGGATTTGGCCCGATTCAGTGGACAGTGATTTCATTAGCTGATTTGGATCACTGTCCTCATTTGATTCGGCCAAATCTGAGTCTGAAGATTTGGTTTTGATTCAGAGAATCAGCGATTCAGCCATAGACACAGCTTTATATGTTTTTTCTACATACCTCTAAGTACCAGGCATGGCTCTTGAATGCTGAGATGGTGGGGCAGATGGAACATCCCATAGGAGCATGGGGGTGTCCCCTGTGTGCTCAGCAGTGGACCCAGAAGTGGACCAGAAGTATGTGCCTGGTACCTTGAGGTATGTAGAAAAAACATAAAAAGCTGTGTTTATACCCAATCACTGATTCTTTGACTCAGAATCGAATCTTCAGGTTCAGATTTGGGCAAATTGAATCAGGACAGTGATCCAAATCAGTGAATTGAATCACTGTCCCCCAAATTGGGCTGAATCCGAATCCTAATTGAATACAGCCCATTTCACACACACCTATAAAATACCTACACATCTTTGATTTTAATATTCTATTAAACCACTCTACAGCTGCAGCTTTGACCTCATTATTCATGATCAAATGGTGGATATTATGCTGCTTTAATAGTTTTCTTAAAGGTTTATTGAAAAATTATTTCTCCTGATCTGTCTGTAATTTTCAAAGTACACAGCCCTCCATGAAAATGGTTTAAAAGGCCAGGGATATTTCATCTACTGATGTCTTATAGGCCCACAGCCCACGCATGCTTTGATACTATGTCTATCATTGTTAAGACATACCTAAACCCACTGCTGTGTTCAGAGAACTGTTGCATATTTACCAGATCTGCCTGCCATAGCACATCTGAATCTGAAAGAACAGTCAAGTTTCTTTTAAAACCCTTTTTCTTGTTGGTTTGTGTAGGTTATAAGTACCCTGATCTGAAAGCCACGCAGTTACCTGGTTTGCGATCATAACCTTATTCTGCCCTTTAGCTGCTTCAAAACGTAAGTTCACTCCTCCAAAACTCTGTGCTTCCCCAGGAGTATAATAATTTTTCTTTAACAATGCCTCCTGTGTAGATATGGCTGATAACTGTAATGCCCCTCACTAACACAGGTATGATGGATCCAAACACCTTACAACAAATTTAAACCATGGTAAACAAGTTTTAGTAATCAGGTAATGAAATACAGTATTTGCAGCAATCTGGAAACTATGAGGAGAGCAATCCATGCAGGTGAGGAAGGGTAAGCGTCAGGCTTGTCTTGAGCTCCTCTCCTTCAGACATGAACAAAACCAGTTCAATCAAGAGATCTTGACTCTCAGAGGTCTACTGATGCATAGATTTTGAAAGCTCTTTATAAAGGCATCATCTACCTGCAAAGAGATTGTAATTAGCACAGACCCCCACAGTTATAAGAGAAAGTGATCCCCCCAAAATCTAGATTTAGTTACCTCAGCATAGTCCCTTTAAGAAAGATTGCCCAACACCTCCATGCTCTCCTTCGTCTCTAATGCCAGCTGATGAGGTTCTATCATGGTCACAGGGCCTGTTTTGGGAGCTCAGGAATCTGTCTGAATCACTGAATCTTACCATAGCATTTCTGAGACACCCCACCACTATGCCTGGGGCTACCAGGCCTGGTCCCGCCCTTATACTTGTCCCAGTTGGTTCACTGCTGCTCTAGGTAAGATTTAATGCACCTGAAACTCACACCAGTTGGCCCAGGGTGGAGGGGCAAGTTATTAGCTCATACGTAATTCTTACCTCCACCACTGCTCACCAAACCCCATCACCAAACCACCACTGGTAAGAGGCTTGTGGTTCAAGCCCGTCACCAGTGTCTCTGCTTCTTATAGACATCTTCTTTCCCCTCCAGGTCCAGCATGAGACACCCC
Organism: Gavialis gangeticus; assembly: GCF_001723915.1. Lineage (NCBI taxonomy): Eukaryota > Metazoa > Chordata > Crocodylia > Gavialidae > Gavialis > Gavialis gangeticus. The sequence goes on along the minus strand of NW_017729024.1, from coordinate 67,713,934 downwards.
TCTTCTCCCAAATCCTCAGCATCTGCTTTGGGAATCTGGGTATGAGGCTCACTGGCCTGGTGCATGTTTGCAGAGGTCTCCTGCCCAGGTTTGGGCATCTCAGGAAACCATTGGGCTAGGGGGCTACTCCCCTTAATCTTCCCCTCCTCAGAACTGTTCTTATGGTAACACTTTCTCAGCAGATATCTGGCAAGCCTTGGTAATAAAGTTGGAATAAAAGGTCTTATTGGTGTAAAGTAAGAATCCATATTTGCTTCTGTCAGTATAAGCATGGTCTGAGAAAACACACAATCTGCTTTTGAGGGTTTCCCAATAGAAACTGGAAAAGAGTCAATCTGGAGATTCCAGTCTAGGTCCTACCACTATACTTATTTTGATTGGTTCAGTGTTTCTCTTGGGAAGGTCTGACATCCCTGAAACCCATGCCAATTGACCAAGGGCAGTGAGGAAGATGTTAGAGGGGTCACAATCCCACCTTACCTTATAGGTCATGTCTGTGTCTTGTGGCCTGTGGGGGCAGGACTTCCGTGCCATGACGGCAGGCCCTCTAGCAGAGGGAGAGTTTCTCAATCAAGGGGTGGCCCTTCTGATGTTACAGACCATGTGATGGGGGCACAGGCTTCTGGGGCCAAGATGGTCATCATGATGACAACCAACATGGTGGTCAACCTGGCAGTGTGGGTTCATGAGGGCATAGCTTCCAGTGTCACAGACTGTGTGATGGAGCAGGAGTTGCTGAGACCAACATGGTCATCTTGTTGGTCTCAGAGATGGGGTTTGGGAACATGTGAGTGGAGCTTTTAGATTCAGGGAACATGCAACTGGGCTGGACTTCCAATTCCAGGATAGTGATCAAGATGGCAACCACTTCCAAAGAAACTGTTTCTGGGGCAAGGGGTAGAACTTTCAGTGGCAAACGCCAGGGGTTAGGGCTAGGACTTCTGGATCCAAGATGGTGGCCAAGATGACAACAAGGCTGCGGGGAACCTGCCAAGGGGCGGGGTTTAATTTTGACAGAAAGTGTATCCCTTATATTGCTGTCCTGGTGCACTGATCTTCTATTTTAACAGTATTCCCTAAACACTTTGTCCACAGAGGCCAGCAGTCCTCTTTGAATCTTTCTGCATCCTTTTGTCCAGAAAGTGCAAAATTGAAAAGAGGAGCTGAATTTAAATATCTTGCATGACAATGCCTTGAATTAATTAGTTCACTCACTCAGAAATTTCATTTGTTCACATAACTTGCTGAGGGAGTTTTAATAGATTAATCACTGAGGACTGATTTTTAAGCTAATTATTTTACCTTATGTGGATAGTGTATGAAATTATTCATGAGAAGAGAGAGGAAAGCAAAGGCAACACATTTGCAAGAAAATGATGAGAGAGACTAAATAAATACATGACAGAATTGGGCTGTGTTACAGAATCCCTGTAAAAGTACAAAAGAAATCCTGGTAACTATGTGCAGGAAGGACGCTGCAAACTTAAAAAGATAGTGTAGATGTTGTGTTAAGATTTAATGGGAGTTCTTCGAAACTATTTGCCAACTGCATGTATCTGGAAAAAAAGAAGTCATATTACAATGAGTAAATTGTTGCATTCCATAAATGTTGGGTTCAGCTGGACAAATCAGATGTGCATCTGAGCCATCACAGACTCGGTGCTTGGTGCTTTCATTCAGATATGGTAGCATGGCTCAGTAATTCCATATTAGCAGAACTCAAATGATACCGCAGGAAATTAAGGCAGGGAAGGGTAGGGACTGCTTTGTATGCAAGTATGTAAAGATTAATTGTACAAGTTTTAATGTTAAGATTCTGACCATTTAAGTATGCCTGTGTATAAGTTTTTTGCTTCCTTACACCAGACGTATGTAAAATCCTACTTTTACCAATAATCCTTAGCTGAACATACTTTTTAAAGACACATAGGAAAGGTTAAATTGGTATCTTGATAGTTTACATGAAGGAACTTTTAGTTCTTTAGACACAGAAACTGCTATACAAATTGTTTAGACAGAGACATGTAATGAGATTATTTTGGCACTGCAGTATATATTTCTTTTCCACAATTGCCACTGAGTCTCCAGTACTTAGGCCTAGAATTGATTGTGATTTGGTTCTAAAATTGCACTGAAAATGATGCGTATGCACGGTTCTTTGGAAATGTGGTTGCATAGGGGTGAAAGGGCAATGTTTGAAGCTAAAAAATTGGACCATTTCTGAAGGATTGGGCTGGGGGTTGAGAAGTAGGTAATTATGAATATTCACTTCCTTGGCTCATAGACCTGTCAGATTCCATGAAAAGTATAATGTTACAGTAGAAAAAACAAAAGGCATTTTGGATTTCCTTATGGAACTGCCTTAGCTAAACTAAGCTGTGGGTGTTGAAAAATGTCACTGTCAAGAAACCAGGTATGGAAAAATCCTCAGTATTATAACAGAAAATACATTCAAGTCTTACTCCAGTTTTGTGATAAATGTGTTGCTGCTAAACAAGGTAGTATATCTTGGACATAATCTGACCCTAAATGTAAGTAGTAGCCATTTTGCTACTGTCAGCTAGGCCTCTGGACTATTCTAATCTTTAAGATTTTGGATCTTTGTGTTCATTCATCCCTTTCTTCAGCTTTCTGTTACTGGCATATTTTGTTACCTTGCTGGGTATTCCTTTTTTCTGGGTCAGTGAAAGATAAATTGAATAAAAATCACTCCTCATCCTTGTAGCAGTACACTTGTCACCACTACCCGTCTACCCTAAAGAATTTTCACTCTCCAGGACCATTTGCTTTCCATCTCTCAGCTGGTTAGGCATCCAAACGGCTTGCTCCTTGTTATCAGATTGGCTGAACTTGTAGATTAATCTTTTGTGTGTTGTACTGTATTTAAAGCTTTCTTGAAGTCTTGGTGAATTACATCTTAAGCTTTTCCCCTGCCAGCTCTTTGTATTATCTCTTCAAAAGCTTCTGTCAGATTTATTAGGCATGCTTTTGCTTTTGTGAGTCCATGCTGTGACTATCTTTAATCAAACTATTTTTAGTAAAAGCTCTTCCATCATATTTCTGTTTAGTACCTCTTGTGTTATCTTTACTACTATTAAAGTCAATCTTGCCTGTCTGCATTTTCTAGGGTCTTTCCTTTCACTTCAGTTCTTTGGTAACTCCATTGTTTCCAATCAAATATTAAATGCCTTTGCCCAAGGGAACCACCTCCCACTTATACCACTACCTTCAAAATTCTGAATTGGTGTGTGTAGTTAGGGTGGCTTTAGTTAGTGGTAGCTCATTACTGAAGGGTTTGAAGAGTTTCTAGATCGGGGCGGGCAGTTATTTTGGGCAGAGGGCTGCTTACTGAGTTTTGGCAAGCCATCGAGGGCCGCATGATGGGCAGCCAGGGGCAGGAAAATATTAATTTTCTAAATTTTTTAGAAGCACCACGGACTGGATAGAATGGCTTGGTGGGCTGCATCTGGCCCGCGGATCACATTTTGCCCACCCCTGTTCTAGATGTTAATGATGCAGTTATTTCAGCATTTGTTTGTTGTGTCCTCCAAAGTGCACTTCAGGCTCATCTGTTAGCTCTCTTTGTTGCCAGCCATGCCCATTTTTAAGGAGCCTAGGTCAAGCTGCAGAAGTGTGGCACAGAATACCTCAGAGCCTGTTCTGAGTGACTGTAAAATGAACCTTTGCAAAAATTACAAGCAGCTTAGTCAGGAAAGGAAAGGAAGCATTCAACATGTCCAGCGACATGGGTAAGAAGTAGGGATCTCTGGAATTCATGTCAGATGTGCACGGTGCAGTGGTTTCTTTAATCTTGGATTTTCCCTTGTGCACCCATGCCACTGATTGGAGGAGGGGCCCCATTGCTTGCTGCTCACCGCCTGCGGCTGATGGCTGGACTGACAGCTGGAAAGCAAAAACTACAGTTTAAAATATGCAGCTGCAGCCATCAGGCACAGGTGGTATGTGGCAAGCAGCGGGGGCATGTCAGGGAAACTCCAAGATGAAAGAAGCTACTGTAACGTGTACTTCTGTTGCGAATTCTGGAAATCCCTAGTAATGAGATCCAATTAAACTGAGCACAAGGCCTTAAATTTGATTATCCGAATGTAGTTGGGTTTTTGGTTGTAGCCATGTTGGTGACTTCCCAGCTGGGAAGCTGTATGATAATGAAATTGTGAAATTTTAGGTTATACAGTAGTTTCTGATTAAAATCAGTATTTATATTTTGCTCAATTTTATGCAAGATGTCTCTGTATGGGGAAACGGTTCTAGCTCATAAAACACAGTAAGGTATTGTTTGTTAAGGATGGACTTTGTTAAAGGTAAACTCTCTAAGGTAATTGGTATCTGTGGATATGTTTATGCAGTGCAGAGCAGACTCTGTTGACAGATCCTGCACTAGGTCTAGGTACACTAGCTCTGGAAGGTGTATTGCCATGTTAGATGCAGAGCTTATTGGCCAAATGCTGCACCTCAGTAACAGAGCTATCTTGCTCAGGGATTGGTTGGCATGTCTACATTTGAATTTAGATTTGGGTTATCTTGAAATTTTGAGGGGATTAAGTGCCTTGCACTCACACATACAAAACTTTGTTTTGGTTTATGTTATATTTTAATCTTGGTCCTGGATAATTCCCACAGCTTTGTGGGTACTGCTTGCTTAGAGAAAAGTGTCATCACCCTGACAGAAACGCACCCTCATGAGGTGTTAGGCAGGCTTTCTTATCCATTGCTCTCTGGCAGAACCTGCAGCCCTCAAGTCACTGAGCATCTGGACTCAGTCTGGCCTTTGGATTCTGAATCAGTGGTCTAAAGGGGGGATGGGAGGTCTTGGGCAGCCTCCATTCCTCCATACTCTTGCCTAGGTTTACACATCAAAGGTGGTGATGCGATGGTCGGAGGAGTCTGTACAAGCACATTCATCAGGCCCCTGACTGGATCTCTTACATGTACACCATGATATAGAAGATTGCCAGTTGTTTACTTTTTTAACCTAAATTAAATGCCCCATTTTAGGAGGAAGATTAGTAAGATTTGAAGTGGTTTTCCCACCACAAAGTAGACATGTATGAATCTCACTGCTGTCTCTCACTTCTGTCTCTTGCCTATTTGCTGCCCACCCATGACCAGCCTGTCCAATTTACCTGGCTTCTTCTGAAAGTTACCTTCCCATTTAGATGTTAGCATGTGGCAAGGTATGTCCTTTTACAATTTCAGCTTATTGCAAGTTCATACACCCAAAGCCACTTACCATACATATAATAATACCTATACCTTTTATATCCATTTAAACCCATACCAGAGTCCTAGATTTCCTTGTTATATGGCATACGCCTGCAGTCATTGGAATACCAACATTTGTGAGAGGATATTGGACTAAGCAGAGGAAAAGATACAGTCCCATAAGAACATAAGTGCCATACTGGATCAGACCAATATAGATGATCTATCCTAGTATCTTGTCTCTGATGGGAGTGGATGCTTTAGAGGGAGAACATATGAACAGAGTGTATCTACAGTGGTCTGTATTCTCATACCTTCCTTCATCCACCGTCATTTCTGACTGTTCTGTTTAATAACTATTAATGGATCCATTGCCCAATAATTTGTCTAGTTGTTTTTTGAACCTGGCTATGCTATTTGCCTCTACAACCTCCTGTGGCAATGAGTTCTGCAAGTTAACTATGTATTGCATAAAAGTACTTTTTTCTTGTTAGCTTTAAAAGTCTCCTGCTAATTTTAGTGGGTGCCCCCTAGTTGTAGAATTCTGGAACTTACTAAATAACAGTTCTGTATTCACTTGGTCCTCATCCTTCAAGATTTTATAGACCTTTATCATATCCCCTTCAGCCTTCTCTTTTCCAAATTGAAGTCATAGCTTTTTTCAGTCTCTCATTGTATGACAACTGCTCCTTTCCCCTGATCATCTTGTTTACCTGCCTGTGTGTCTTTTTTAATTCCACTACATCCTTTTGGATATGGAGACCAGAACTGCACACAGTAGTCAAGATGCATTTCTGTACTAAAACAAGGAAAAACGCTCTGGTGGGATTATGGAAAAGTCAGACATAAGATTTCTGGGAGAGTTCACCTTATTTGCAATTGTTATAATGCTTGTTGGACTGTGTTTTGGCAAAGGAGACCATCGCTGAACCCTGCTGCATTGTGACCTCTATTGAACATACTTCAAAGAACACCAAACAGGAGGAAACTAACCTAGACACAGAATATCCCCCACCTGCCAAACCACACAGTAGAGACAGTGCTAGAAGACTCCAAAATCACATGAGGAGAAGCTTTCTGTTAGTGATGGGGAAGGGATCAGTTCTATTAAGCGCTACTGTACATGTCATACTACAAGCCTACAAGAAAATTAAATCAACTTTATTCTGGATATCATCAGGATATCTACTTTTCTCTCCTCAGCTTTTAGCCGAAGGACACTAAAACGTGCAGTTGTGCCACAGAGATTAAAAGCTTCAGTGCATTTATTTCTCCCAAATGAAAACTTGTCGGCCAATGGATAAATGAACAATACCCTCCCATATAATGCACCATTTTTATTCTGCTTATTGCTTCCTCTTGGTGCCCCCTTCTGATAAACATCTTCACCCTTCCCCACTCAGAACGGGATTACTTCATACAGGAAAACATATCTAAAACAGCTTTTGAATGCAGACAAGCCACAATGCATCTGTTTTGGAGTTAGGAGGTTCTTCCTTACTAGAACTTCCCTTGCAAATTTAGGTGTGACCCAGACCATTTTAAAATAAATTTGAGCCAGTGTGGGATAGTTTTTTATGAAGCCATTTCACTTTTCCTCTGCCATTTGAAGCCTGTTGCACATTTTGTGAAAGAAAGAGTCAAACCAAATTTCTATAATACTTGGCTCATTTTTTATTATTTGCCCCAGTGCTATTATATTTGACTGCTGCTTAAAATAACCTTATATTACCTGTCATCTTTGTTAACTTGAACAGATTTTTGCCTCTATTGAGGATCTTTGCTTTCTTTTCCTCAAAGAGCTAGTACTTTTTCCACTTCCTTTTAAATTTCTCATATAACTATCCCGCCTCCCCCATCACCTTGGTTGCTGTGAGCTGTGTTTTTTATAATGGGTGACTAGAATGACATACATTATTCTAAGTGAGCCTCACTAATCCCTTATGAAGTATTAAAATAATTTCATCCAATTTATATATATGCAATCCATTATTTTCTATTGTTGGTTGCTATGTATAATAATTCAGAGTTTATCAAGAGACACCAGATCCTCCTCATCCTAAGTGTTTTTGTAACAAGTTTCTTTGGTTTGGCTGACTCCTTTCTGGCTCTATTTTGCCATGTCAATCTCTCTTACTTACGGTGGATGTTCCAGTGATCTAGGATATTATAATTCTTTTTATTGAGAGTAATAATTATACCTAGGTAATACCTGGTGATTTTGATCAGGGTTTGGGTCCTGTTGCATTAGGTACTCTAGAGTAGGATATCCCCCAAGGAGTTTACAGTTGAAGGCACTATATTTCTAAAATAATTACCCTTACATAGAGGTCCAGACAAAGCTGACTTATTTATCTTCACTGGGCATGTCTACACATGCATTTACACCAGCTTAAATTTACCTCTCAGTACATTACTGCACAGTAAGCGGGAATGGGCTGGCTTCTACACATAGGCATTAAAGCACATTAAAGCTTTGTGTGGACTGACAACACACAATGTTACTGTGCAGTAAGGCATCTACATGTGCATTATTGTGCAGCAATTAACTGGGCATAAATTTGATATATGCATAATGCAGGTATCAAACTTATGCTCAAGTCAGCATAAGTCACCATATTTACTGTGCAGTACAGGTGTGCACCTGTAGCTGTGCACTCATACTGCACAGTAATTTTGGTTACTGTGCAGTAAATGTGCACATGAAGACATGCCTGCTGTGACCAAATCCCCAAAAGTATCACCTTCTAGAAGCAGTAGCTATTTAGCCTCAAATAAAGACAGTGGATGAATCTACATGAGCCACCCACTACACAGTTGTTACCACGCCACCATTTAGTATTTGCAAAACCAAGTACAAAATGACTGCGTAGTAACCAGTGTTACTGCACAGTAGCATCCTGGAACAGTTGCCTAGTGACAATTACTGTACAGTAACTCATTACTACTATGCAGTAGCATTTAGGAGTTCACAAATAAAGATTTAGGGGTGCACACATAGTGGGTGACTCAATAGAGATTTTTGGGGCTGATACCTGTAGGTGATTGCAAGGAGGCATATTGGCCAATACTGATACAATTTCTGATATGCAGCCCAGCAGCTTGAAGAGCAGTGTCCAGCTGGTAAGTCTGTTGTGGTGGAAGGAGAGGGAGAAGGGAAGGGGCATGAGGGGGGCAGATTGAGGCCCCTATGGTAAGGGAGGGAGTGGGGCTGGGGTAGGGGCAGGTGATGCACAGCTGGGGTGGGGCAGGGCATGGAACAGAGCCAAGGCTTATCCGGGGGCATGGGGAGTGGGGAGCAGCTCCCAGCATTGTGCACAACCTGGGAAGGCACAGGGGGTTGTCTGCCCCCCAGATCTGCATGGTGTGGGGTGGGCTGTTGCTGTGGGTTGGGGCCAGGGACTATGCCAGTCTCTTCCCAGTGGGAGCTGGGCCAGGCTGTGCTCAGGGAAGTTGGTGACAGCACTGGGAGGCGGCTACAGGGGGCTGCAGCCACCCCAAAATTCACCATAGCTCCCC
>NW_017729024.1:67688258-67705092 GCF_001723915.1 Gavialis gangeticus | reverse complement strand
AGAGCCACTGTCTGCCCCGGCCCAGCTACAGCCTGGCTCAGCCCCCGCTGGAAGAGCCTGGTACATGCCCAGCACCATCCTGCAGCAGCAGCCTGCCCCATGCAGATCCAGGGGCACACTTGTGCCCTCCCGGGGTGCATGCAATGGCAGGAGCCCCACCCCTCCCTGCCCCTGCCAGATGAGCTGCAGCTCCATCCCATTCCCTGTCCCAGCCCCAGTGCCAGCCCCAGCCCCAGCCCCAGCCCAGGCTCCACTCCCTCCCTCACTCCAGGCTTTTCCTCCCCTCCCCCCTTCCCTCCTCTCTCCCCTTTCACGGCAACAGATTTACCAACTTGATGCATTTCTGCAAGCTGCCGGGCTGTGCTCCTCGCTGCCTACATGCTGCACTGTGGCTGCACAGATCTACGGGGCATTTATTAGCCACATCAGGCCAAAAAACCTCATTTCCGACATATTGGTGCACTTCTAGTAGCATTGCATCATGGTTCATGCCTGGCAACACTACTGCGCAGCAGTAACAGGCTACTGCATGGTAGTAACGAGCTACTGTGCAGTAAGCATCTCATATAGACATGCCCAGTGACTGCATAATGTAGGAAGATATGCAGAGGATTGAGGGTATTCAGGGAGCTGAAACCTTAAGTACTTTGGACCAATTACGATTTCAGGAAGACATTGTTTCTGCTGAAACAGAACTGTGGCATAAGGCAGGTAGCAGTTGCTATTCCATGATTAAAATGCTGAAGTAAGATGAGCAATAGATTTAAGACTCATTTCACCTTCCTTTTCCTGTGTAGGAATGGTTTGTCTGTATGAAGATACAATCAAGATTCTCTAGAGCTCAGAGTTTAAACATCAAGTGCTGCTTTATCCATATTTTCTGGCTTGGACCAAATGAATTGTCACATGACAGATACTAAATACAGTCTTTACAATATAACTCCATACAATATATTATTTTGATATGGAATAAAAAGGATGAGTTATTCTACTTTTAGTAAGTCATTTTACATTTTATGATTATATTCTTATATACTTAGCACTGTATTATAAGTACAATAAAAAAAATGAATGCCTGAAATGTCTCCAGAACTAGATGCTTAGGTCCTCTGCATTACTAATTGACGGTTAAAAACTTATAACTAGAAAGGTTCTTTTCCACAGTCATGTACTTTTCATAAAGTGGTAGACCTTAAAGTTCTGAACCTACTGTGCACTTTCTTGAAGGCTTCAGTGGAAGATGTATGGTCCATAAGATCTAATACATTGTTATATCTATAATATTTAAGCTATACTGAAGGTACTTGAATACAAAATGATTCACTAACTTTACACAGCCAATCATTCTTCCTGAGCTTTCAAGATAATCTATTTTTTTCTTATTGTTGGTTAAATCAGTCACTTATGTTTTTATAGTTCTTCATGCAGAATCTTCTCTACCAATAGCTGTAAAAATGTATATTGAAGGTAATGATGTGCTCTGAGGCAAAATGTCTTTTGCCATATTTCAGGGCTTAAAAATTAAGCTACTGTTAAAATAATAATAAACTTTCAGTTACTTGAAATTACAAGATCTAGGAAATCTTGGATTTCCCTGTTTTAAGTATAGACCTGACACAAACTCCATAGCTTTTTAGTTTCATCCCCAAACAAAGGATTTATTTGGTATTTCAAAGGAAGAATTATTCAAGTGCCATAATTAGATGTCCGCATTCAACTGATCTATGGAATTAAACTTTTTGTTCTGTATTTCAGCATTATATACTCATGTTTCAAGTTTGTTCTTAGGTTGTTTTACCCTGTTTTGATATCATCTCTGAAGTGCCAGGAAAATCTGACTCATTTCTTATATCATGTTTTTTTATGTTTTATTTTATAGTAGTTCAACATGTTGTAGTGCTTTGCTACAAATGAATAAACATTGTTTCTCATAATTCTCTTTATCTGCTTAGATTCTAGAAAATTGCTTTTTAACTTGATGGGATTTTATCCCTTTATATAAGATGTTAATTTACATGCTATTTTAAGTTTCGGTTTTAGTAGTTATAAATGTTCATTACACTTCTTATTCGTTGTCCACATAATCAAGCATTTGAGATTCCTATCTTTATCAGTCCTTGAAGTTATGGCAATGCTTTAAATAAACCAAAGTACTGGGAAAAAATTGAGGATTAGGTTGTCTGAACCTTGTTCATAGAGAAAGCTCCTTTTAAAAAGGGAGCACAGTGCCTTGTTGACAAAAATATGCTGTCACTCAGCCTGTGTTTTCTGTGTGAATTTTATTCTTAAAAGCAAAATGCAGTTTTATTAGGTATGGGAATTGGCTAATACGTTTAGAAGAGCCATATATTTACATAATGAAAGCAAATATGATTTTTTTTAAATTGCTTTTGTCTTCATAAAGAACCATTTTTTTTTTAGCACTGGGGATATTAGAATTATTAGGTCAAATTTTGATCTGTAATTCACCCAGTCCTAATTTAAAAAAAACCAACAACCCAAGAACTGCGTGCCTGCATGCCCACCATCATTCCAGTGCTTTCACTTGTTCTCTTCAAAGGGTTTGCCTCTAAAAAAGTCTATGCCAGTCAATTCTCCAGCATATGAGGACAGCCATTTATTTCCTATCATCCTCTTCTGTCTTTCTGTAGTAGAAGCACATTTCACTTAGCTCCATTTTAATAAGGTCCTCAACTGTGGGGTCTGAGTGTCTGTTTATGAGCTGGCCCCTGGCTTTCCACAGGGCATACCTGAAACAGGAGAGGAACTGGTCAAAGTGAGCTGTCAAGGCCCCTTCCTCTTTAGTCAAGTGCCCGTAGAGGACTGCTTCTCTGGTCAGGGTTCTGAAACCTGTCACCATTAGGAGGAGTGTGCAGACTTTCTTCCACACCTCTCTGGCATATGGGCAGTCCCAGAAGAGGTGGTCAATTGTTTCTGCCTGCCATTGGCAGGTCTGCTTCAGGCATTTCAGTGGACCTCTGTGCCCTGCCCTGTTTTTCCATGCCCATATGGGGAGTGCCCAGTGGGCAGCCTGCCAATTTAGATCTCTGCTCTTTCTGAAGGTCCTTGTGGAAGAAGATTCACTCCCAGATGGCCTGGCAGCTGTCACCAGGTAGAAAGTCCACAAGTGATATGATGTCTTTTTCCCTTACCACCTTCTGTATCTTACAGCGGTTCACCAGGGTCACTAGGGTAGTGTTGTGCAGCTTGTATTTCTCTTGGAAGCATTTCAGGACTTCGTAGAACCAGAGGGACACCATGGTCCACTGGCTCCCATTGGTCATCATGTACACCTGCTACAATCACAGCAGCTGCCCTGCAAAATACTGGCTGTTTTGGATTTGCAAACCCGGCTCATGTACTTGACCCAGAGGAAGAGAAGGATGTCTGGCATTCCTCTGCCTCTGGACCATTTTGCTTTGTACAGCTTGGTCCTTGCCACTTTCTCCTATGTGGAGTTCCAAAAGAAAGCACACATGGCTCTTTGGATTCTGTGAACAACTTGTTCTGAGGGGAGAAGGGAAGATGAGGGTGGTGTGTAGAACTATCAACAGTAGCACTGCCTTCAACACCACACGCCTCCCATTAACAGGCAGCATGACTGCTGTAGCTCCAGTTTTTGTCTAGCCTTGCCCTCTGCCCTGTCAATTCGGGGTCAAATTCCACCCCAAAAATTTTTACCCCCCTTACAGGGGACAGAAACCCCCAGGAATGACTGGTCCCCAAGTTTACCCAGGACTAGGCAGGTGTTTTTGTTCACATTGAGCTTGGCCCCTGCTGCTGCTCCATATACCTGGGTTTGTTGTAGCACTGTTTCCATTGGCCCTTATCCCTGCATATGATATTCAGGTCATCCATATATTCAAGGACTTTTGTCTCTCCCCATTGCTCCCAGGGATCTTCATACTGCTGATCCTGGGGTCCTGCCTGAGCTGTTGTGATAGTGGTTCCATTGTGCTAATGAAAAGGATTGGGGAGAGTGGGCAGCCCTGTCTGACATCTGACTCCACCACAATGAGGGCGGTCAGGGACCCATTCACCAGTACCCTCCTGTTCACATTGGTGTACAGTGCCTTTATCTAGGTGGCAAAGTTCGCAAGGACTCCCATCTTTTTCAGTCTCCAGTAGGAAGTGATGGGATACCCAGTTGTAGGACTTCTTCAAATCAGGATTCAGCATGGTGATATTCTATCCCCTCTCTCATTGGTACTGTAGTGCATCTCATAGCTGCATCAGGGCATCGTGAATCTGTTCCCCTGGCACCACGCACACCTGGTTCTCATGGATCACTACACCAATAAGAATTAAAATGCTCTGCCAAGACTTTGGCAATTAATTTGAAGTCAAGGTTCAGGAATGTAATCAGGCACCAGTTTCTCAAGTCCCGCCTCTTCCCCTTCTCATAAAGAAGGGTTATAGATTCATAGATTGTTAGGGGCTGTAAGGGACCTTGTAAATCATTGGGTCCAGTCCCCCTGCACTAGGCAGGAAAAGACAACTGGGGCCAAGTGACCCCAGTGAGGTAACTGTCCAGTCTCCTTTTGAAGATTTCCAGGGTAGGTGACTGCACCACTACTGGAGGGAGCTTATTCCACAGTCTGGACACCTTGACTGTGAAAGAGTTTTTCCTGGAATTGAGCCTGAAGCGGCCTTCCAGGAGTTTGTGTCCATTGCTCCTGGTCTTCCCCAGGGGTGCCCTGAACAGTATTTACCCAAATATAAAACAAGGCCTTTCCTCCTAATTAGCATGCTCCATTATGAGGCCTTCCTCCATCCCCACTCTTAGGTCATCCTCCTTCAGGTATTCTCTAGAGACCTCCAGCAGGTCGGGGCCCACCTGGTCCCAGAAAGCAACATAGAACTCCTTGGGCAAGCCATCTGCCCCAGGAGTCTTACTGTTCCAGAAGCTGAGGAACGTCATCTTGATCTCCATCATCCCCTCCCCCACCAGTTTATGTCTCTCGTCCTCCCCAAGGACCCATGTGAGTGTTTTCAGGACATCCTGCATTGCCCTGGGGTCCTTTGGTCATGCTGTGTAGAGCTCTTGGTAGAACACCGCCACTGCCTCCAGCATCCCCTCTTTCAACAGGTGCTCCACCCCTGCTCTGTCTACCAAGCTGGTCATCACTTCTTTCTTGGTTTCTTTTATCTTGCTAAAATAAACAAACCACTCTTTCCCCTCCTCCATCCAGGGGGTTCAGGCCAGGAACATATTCCTGGCCTGTTCTGTACCAGGCCCTGATCTGGGTCTTCATCTCCCTCATGGCCTCCTTCACATCCCACCCTAAGACACGTACTTGTGCAGGCTCTGCAACTTGCAGTTTAGACATTCCTGTTGCCTTTGAAACCAGGTTTGCCTCCTTCCAGAAGAAGTCCCTCATTCTCTTTTTTGTGCTGGCTCACCACTGTGTGTGGTTCCACTGTCCATGCTGGAGGGTTTTCCATCCTGCATAGTGCTGCCTGGAATCCCGTTGCATCTTCTCATCTTCCAGAAGGGTTTTGTTCAGTTTCCACACACCCTTGTCTCTTTTGGACCCTTGTCTCTCCCATTTCTGCTTTCACTATTAGAAGGCAGTGGTCTGAGAAACAGACCAGCATGAATTCAGCCTTTCCTAGCTTCTACCCTTTTGGGAGGAGTATGAAGTCTGTGTGTGATTTGGACTGCCCCAAGGAGTTTACCCAGGTGCCCCAAGGGGTTTCCCCTGGTCCTGTGGCCTCTTTGCCTGTGTCCACCAGACTGTATTTGCAGATGAGCTGCTGCAGCAGTTTGGAGGATGTGACCGGTTACTTCATTTCGCCTCCACTTATTCTGTCACCCACCTCGAAGATGAAATTCATGTCTCCTGCAGCCATCTCTGGATACTGCTACTGTCATGTTTTTAAGGAAGGTATGTTTCACTGTCCTATTTGCTGGTGTGTATGCATTCAAAAGCTCAAAAGTCCCTCTTTCTGTTTCCAGGGTGACCTGCAGCAATCTGCCTGTAATGATTTCTTTGTGTTGCAGGGGGCACACACGGTCTCCTTTCAGGATTACTGCGACCTCAGCTGCCTGATTATCTCAGGCTCCCAACCAGAAAGAGGGGTCGTGTTGCCACCTCTTCTTGAACAGAGCATAGTCTTTGGAATTGGGCAGGGCACATTCCTGAAGACAAAGGATGTCTGCCTGCAGTTGCTCAAGGGCCATTTCAATGCTGTCCGGTTTCTCCTTCCTAAGCAGGCTTCTCACATTCACTAAGGCTCTAAGGATCCCCTTGAGTAAAAATGTGTTGCGGGGAGTGGGCCTGTAGCTTTCTCATTTTCCTAGTTTAAGCTTAGAGGTTTTGGGGCTCTCGTCCCTCTCCTGACTCATCTGTCCCATCTGTTTGTGGGTCCCTTTCCAGGACTGGGGGGCTAGTGAGGGATTCTGGTTTCCCTCTTTCCTCCCTTTAGTTCCATGTCAGAGCCTTCATTTTCCCCCTCCTCTTCCAGGGCTCTTTCCAAATCATCCCCCTGAGAGCTTTGGGTCTCCCTTTCTTGTTCCTCCTTTCCTATCCTTTCCATTTCTACAACCAGTTTGTCTTCCACCTCCTGTTTTCCAGGTTCCTCAGCCATCCTTCTCAAGCCTATCATATTTTCCTGAGCACAAGTTTCTTTCTCTTTTTTGGAGAGAGGTTCCCCTTCTGCCTCTTCCCTTTTTGGGGGCCTTTCTGCCCCCTTCTCCTCTGTTTCTGTCCCTTTAGTTTCAGTGGGGCATTGTGTGTGTGTGGAGGGGTACTTTCTTTTTGGCATCAATTGGGCATTGTGAGGGGGATCACTTTCTGGCACTTTTCTCTTGTTTTTCCTTTTTCCAACGTTAGCATAAGCTCTGCGGCACCCTTTAAAGATGTGTCCCTCTTTTCTACACAGATTACACTTCCATTCCTTCCCACACTCATTGGCTTCATGCCCCTTTTTCTTGCACACAGCACAATCAGGTGACCCTCCTCCCCATGGTTTCTGCAGAGCTTAGGTTACCTCCAGTAGAAGATGAAACCATTATGGGACTCCAGGCAGATGGATGGGGGGGGGGGGCTGCACTTCGCTTGGTTTTCCTAGGCTTGCTTTTGAGCACATTAAGCACAGTCCACTTCACCACTGACTCTTTTTCAAGTCCTGGTGAGCCACGACATTGCATACATTTTTACTTCCTCTTCACTCCCACAGCTGAGCTGTACCTTCTTTTCCCATTTCCAATTATTTCTGCCTCTTCACCAGCCTTAAGGGCATTTATACACATACTTTCTCACCCCGCAATATGCCATAGATCTGCCGCTTCAGAGCAGACTTGATTATTCAAGAGATTAATCAAGCCTGTTCCACAGGCGAGCTGAGGAGAACTGCACTGTGCCATGTGCAGTTGTATAAATAGCAAAATGCATGTCAGCATGGAGAAAATGGTAGCAGTGCATTCTTGAACTAAAGCACCTCCAACGTGTTTTAGTTCAAGAGTGCACCACTACCATTTTCTCAGCACTGACGTGCATTTTGGCACTTATACAACTGTAAGCGTTGCAGCATTGGCATTTTTCAAAGCGCCCAGTGCTATGGCAATTGCATATGTAAAAATTCCTGAAATGTCTGGGAAACATCAACAAATAGGGACTCAAAGAGTTCACCCAGAATCCCTCTGTCACCCCTTCTCTCACCTTGATGCATATGATTAGTGTGGCCCTACCTTCCATGAGGTGAAGCTGGACTGGGTTGGACTGAACCTCATATACATTTTTGGAGTGTCCCAAGACTCTTGACAAGAACAGTTGATTCCAGTCATGAGTGGGAGCTACTCAGCACATGGATCTTTTGTGGGGGGTATCTAGAATACATAAACATACTAAGCAGTACTGAGCTGTGGGGTCACCATGGCTTGAAATGCTGTTGACTCTGGTGGGGTCCAGGCCATTGAAGTATGCAGCAAATTGCGAGTCCTTGGTTTTGAACTAATATCATGCATAATTTGTACTACATATCTTAGTTGTCCTTTATGGATGAAGATGACTGCATTCAGCAGAGGGTGGGGAGAGAGAGAAGAAAGTGGGAAAGGAACAGGAAGGGAGGAAAGGAGAAAAGAAAGAGAGGAAAGAGAAAGGGATGGGGCTGAAAGCTAGGTTGCATGGGTACATAGGTGACTTATAAGTCTCATGCTTGCCTTGAACAATCTGCTGCAGCAGGGGCAGGAAACCGATAAGGACTGGGTGTGTGAGATTTTCATTTTCCTGGTCATGTGTTTCTTCATGGCTTCTGCCGTGCATTGCTGTTTGAAGGCCAGTGCTCCACTGTGGATTGATGATCTCCAGGATGGACAGTCATGAGTGATTTGTTCCCACGACCCTGTGTCGATGCTGAAACTCTTTAGGGACACCTTTAGGGTGTCTTTGTACCACTTATTTGATGTACCGCAAGACCATACTCCATTTGACAGTTGCTGTAGAAGATTTTCACCAGCCTTAAGGGCATTTATACTCATACTTTTTTGTACTACATATAAGTATATACAAGTACATGCTGTTTAAATCTGTGTTTATAGAGTACCTGTGCTAAAACTTTCAGCAGTTTTAAAAAAAGGTAACATGCATTAATTCTTTATGGACTAAGTGTATGGGTGCTATGTGCAGATTATGTTAGCCATATTTAATGTCAAGGTTATTGTTTTCAAATTTGCTCCTCACTTTTTTGTGCTCAGGGATAGTAGGGTTTGACAGTAAGCAGAGAGGAAAGGTGCTGCCAGAAGAGAAGTTGGTTCCCCATATTTATTTTCTCCACTCTAGCAATGGAAGAGGGACAAATTCAACACAAAGGTCCAATATTTAGATTCTATACCTGGAAAGTTATAACAAATGTATATGTTTTCCATATTAAGAATCTAATTATTGAGGGAGTCATCTTATAATCAGAGCCATCTTCTATTTAAGTAAATTTAGTATTAAGTGGAAATACCTAAAATCATATTTCATAATCTAAGTAAAATTATATATACTTGTCTACCATTCTTTCCCTCTACTTCACCAGCTCCTCGATTAAAGATCCTTTAAGTATATTAGGTCCCAGCAATACTATCACTATGAAATGTCTATACTGACTGCCTCCTGTTCAGGACCTTCTGGATAAGAGGGCCACAAAATACTTCATCTCTCCCAGAAGTCTCAGAGCAGCGCTAGTGGTTGGAGAAGCTTATTGAGTACCTCCACAGACTTTGAGTCAAACTCAGTCCGCCGCTCCATTCTGTTTATGCTGTTCACCATGCTCTAGGTTAAGAGGCCTGTAGCTTTTTTCTTCCTGGTGTTTTGGTGGATGAGAGGAGAGGGAGAGGTTTCCTTCTTTCACTTAGAAGATCCTCTAATGAGGCAGAACTCTTGACCAGAAGTTCTGTCTCATTACCAACATTTTAAAGTGAAGTAAATTGCAGCATGCAAATGAATTGTTGAAGAACATTTTGATATTTTAAAATCAAACAAAATTTCTTTCATTGGAAATGTTGCAACAAATTGAAACAAAATGAATAGGTGATCTGTTTCTAAACAAAAAGTTTAATGGGAAACAAAGCTAGGCAAGGAAAATAAATACTGTGACATTTTCTGTAGGTAAAATGTTGGCTTTTTTGTGACAAGTTCTGTTTTTTAATGAGGTTTTTTATTGTGTGAATAGTACAAGGCTGTAGTTATAAACCTTTTGTTAGCCAGGAGATTAGAAAAGAATTGTAAAAGTCCTAAGAGGGCAATTTTAAAATATTTATTACTCATAAACCAATTAAAAGGTGTACTTGTAAACTGTCAAAAATTCACTCTTTACTCGGTGTGACTATTGAAAGCTTGAGGAAGGTAGTAGGTAAAAACAAAGAAATTGCAAATCTCAAAACAACCTTACATTTGGAGGAATTTTGCCTCCAGAGTTCTCCTGAGAGCTGATTCTAATTCAGCTGTGCAGTGCTTAAGATTTTCTCTGAAGTTTGTACCAAACCCTAAACCATTCATTTGGGGGTGTGGCAGGACAAATCTACATGGGAAGCAGTCCATTTTATTTGATTGTATTTCTTACAGAGCAACTGATTAGGGATTTTGAATCCAAAAAGTCTGAATCATGTTCATTGTCACTGCTGGGTGTGTGAATATTACAATGTTTCTGAAAAATGGGAAGGTGCTTAATTAGTGAATGAAGAGCAAAAACAATTAGAAACCTTTGAATAATATGCATGTTGTCCAGTACTTATTTTTTTGGTAGTTTTTTTCAGTAGAAGCTGAAGTTGAGAAGTGATTTTTTCAAGATATCTAGAATAATCATTCTGTATAAGCGCAACTGTTTTGTTGTTTACAATGTTACAGTAAAAAAAATAACTATTTGCTAAGAAAAACAGAAGGTTAAGCACACATTAGGAATTTTCCCCATGCATTACCCCAATACTGCAAGTTAATGTGAAAGTAAGGGGGGAAAAGGGTGGAATGGCACTTAGGGTGTAATGGCATAACTTTTAAGTACAATGACTTATAAATATTTAAGAAATAGACTTACTAAAATCCTGAAACAGATATTGTTCCCTCCTGTTATACAAGTAACTCTTGTTTTTAGCATTTGAACAAGGGGAAGAAAATAAAAGAACCCCATCAAAAGAACCCATATCTCATACTATTTATACTGGTAAGAACAGATAAGGAGTCAAAAGTACAACCATTTTCAGGCTGATATTGATGTATTGAAGATTCTTTTGGTATATTTTAGACATCATCTATCCTACTGGGATTAGTTTAGGACTTGGTGGGCATGTCTATATGGTCATTAATGTGCCATAATTGTGGCACATTACTAACTTAATGTGCTGTAATCGGCACTACTACACAGTAGTGCTGGCTCACGCTTTTGTCTGTTGATGCCATTTGACCCTATACTGTGTCACTACCATACCTTCAGCTTTCATTGTAGTCGATAGAAATCTTGCACACTGAAGAATTACAGAATCCAGCATCTAAGAAGCCAAGGTTTCAGATGTTCATTTTCCAAAATAGATTCTTTATGGTAGCAATTCTCATTTTCAAAGATTGTGTGACTTTTGGGGGGAAAAGCTATGAAGGATTTTAAGCCACAGTGATCTCCTGATGCTTTTCATCAGACAGAAATGGGAGCGAAGCGCTGATTAAAATAGGGCTGTTGACTATGGCAAATATTTGTAATGGACATAGTAGTCTAAATACCTGTGATACAGCAGTTAGTTTGCCTGCCTTCCTGCATCTCTGTCTGTCTTGTGAGATTTTTAGTATTTTCATAAAAGCACCTTACAGTTCTATGAGATAGGGAGTACAGAAATTGTTCAGCAGAATATGAAGGATCATATGAGAAGAAGTGAAGGACCTCTTCCCTGAAGGCAAAACAGTAGGTCCTCATGAAGAATTTTCATAGCAATTGGGATCAAGTGCACAATTACATCCCGATCAAAATTTCAGATTGAGGAATGTTCAACTCTAAAGATTTAGTTAGACTCTCTGCAAAAATATGAGACTTTCTGCATACTGTAATTCAAAATTCAGGTTGGGATCTGAACACCTCAGAGATAGCTAATTCCATAGCTTCAGTTTGGATCCTTCTGTGAAGCTGATAAGAATACAGATGCCTTGAAAACTGCATTACAGCCTTTGTAGCCTCAACATCATGGTATTAATGGCAATAGTTGTGAATAAGTGTTATTGCTGTATTGGGATTTAAGTCTTGGACAGTTGGCGAAATATGATCCATTTCGTTTCTGTGTTGTACAAGATTGTTTCAGTATCAAACAGAGACAATTGACAGACCATAAGGCATTCTTTCCGTTAATTTAATTTGCCCCTCTCCTCTCTTATTACTCGGAAGTTGGTAGACCATTTTCACATTAAGGAATTTAATTTAATTGACATAATTGCTACTGTTTTATAACAACAACAACAACAACAATAACAACAAAGCAACTTGTCAGAATTTATCCCCCATATACAGATCTTAGTGTTTTTTTGAAAGATGACATTTTTATTCACTCAGCAAACAGATTTGTAGTAGTAGCAGCAGCAGCAGTGGTAGTAGTAATATCAAGTGATTCCGAATATAGTTTGGGAGGGTAGGGTTCAGCATGTGTTATTTATACTATAGTTCAGCAGAATTGTAAGTGATGCTAGAAGCTGGTGTACAACCCTGAAGTAAGGACAATATTTTCTACAGTAAAAGCCACATTATCGGGCACCTTAGAAACCAGCATGCTCCATTAACCTGCATGCCAGTTGATGAGGCAAGAGTGAAACCAGAAGTGCCCTCCATGGCACTTCTGGTTTTGCCGAGCCCCACGGCCTGGGGCAAAGCAGCCTGCACTGCCGAGCCCCTATGGCCCAGCACAAAGCAGCCTGCATGGGGCTTCCTTCCCTGTCCCCTGGCACACCCAGAGCAGCCTGAACAGGCAAAGACTCCCGTTTGGGCCTTTCAGGTAACCGGCATATTTGGTTATCCAGCACCTCCCATTACCCATGGGTGCCAGATGACAGAGCTTTTGCTGTATGTGGTTTACACAATGGGTGTATCTACATGTGCATTAATGCAACTGAATATACTTCAGCTCAATTTGAGCTGGAGTAAACTAATCTCAATGTTATCATCTATATGTGAGTTTAAGCGCAGTAATTTACTGTGGTGCTAGATCCCACTTGTATCTGACAGGACTACCCAGCAGCACAGTAAATTAATTTGCTGTGCCCTAATTGCTGTGCAGGTATAGATGGTGACTCTTTACTGTGTAGCAAATTAATCTGCTGTGCAGTAAAGTGTCTCATGTAAATACACCCACTACGATCTTTTATTTGGACACTCAAGTTACATGTCAGTGCCTAAAGTTTGAATGTATATTTAAATATCCAAACATGCCATATGTACCCTTATCCTAGATAATGTAGGTACTAATCCTTCAGATAGCTGCAGAAGTTACTAACTTATAGGCTCAAATATTCTCATTTAAGTCAGTGAGACTATTTAAGAAGTTAGAAATGTATTGATGAACTTGTAAGAACAGTGGCCAGATTTGGAACTGGACTAGGATTTTTTTTATGAATAAGGTTTTATATGAATTTATTTCTAGCAACAAGAAAAAATTCTGTTATTGCCCATAACAGCCTGGAAAATTCAAGTAGATTTTGCTTGGTATAATTTCCTGCATGTCATTAAAGACCGTTCATTATTTTGTAAGCATATACCATTGAACAATAAAATATTTTAACCCTGCAACCTATTAACACATTTAACAAATATCATGGGAGAACAGTCAACCAATGTTTCTTTCTCTGCTAACAGTGAATGTAAAAAAAGCAATATTTAAAAGTATTCATTTGCAAATTATGTCTACTTTAAATGCATTCATTATAACGGCATTTAAATAAAGTGATTCTTAGTTGCTTATGAATATTATGATTAGCTGAAACTTAGTATTCAAATATCACTTAAATGTATTTACATATATTTGTCAAATCGTGACTATATATAATCACAGTAACATTGGCCAATATTATGAGGCCTGACTTGATGGCATTTCTCTGTCTTTTTAGATGTAAAGTTATCACTTTGGACTAGATCAGATGCAGCATTAAAAAATGGACTAGACCACAACTGATCCAAAAGAAAATGGGAAGCCTAGTAGGTGGAAAGTAGGGGCATATGAGACATGTTTAAACTATGACAACACTGTGTTTCAGCCGGTATGCCTCCACATGTATGCCCACCTGTTCTGACTGGCACACTTCAAACCCAGAAGTAGTGCTGCATGGAGAAGTCTTTCTATGGCCACTCTGGATACCAGAGTCTCCTGGAACCCAGAGAGTAGTCAGTGGGAGTGACCATGGAGAAGGCTGTTTAGTGTACTGGAGTGTGTCAGTTGGAACAGGTGGCCAAGGCATGTTTGGGAATGTCCCACATAGAGCATGCTTCTACCATGCTGGATACATCCCCTTGGAGCCCTTCCCATTTGTGCAACAAGGTAACAGATTAATTTATCTCCTAGGCAGAAAGAAGTAGGGCTGTGCAAAACAGAACCATTCCATTTCGACTGCTGATTCAATGGGACAGTGTTTCATTTTGAGTTTCATTTCCTTTTGAAACAGCTGTTCCATTTTGTTTCATCTTAACTGTTTCACTGTTTTGACATTTCACCCATAGGCTATAATGGGGGAGCATGAAACTGCCTATAACATTGTCATTTCTTGCCTAATTCAGATGAAACTTTCAGGGATAGTATCTGTTTCTGAGGCCATAAAGCCTGCCAAGTTGCAAGGAGATAGGTGCAGGGGTTTCTGGGAAACTGCACCTCAAATTCTTTGAAAGCAAAACTCGGGTCATATGTGTGTGTTAAGGTGCAGCAGGGTGAAAACTGCAGACACGTTAGGCCCTGCTGAAGCCATGGAGTCTGACAGCTTTCAAGGATATAGGTGCAGGGGTTTCTGGGAAACTGCACCTCAGGCTGCTGATGAGCAAAACTCGTGACATGGGTGACACTGTGTGTGAGTTAAAGTGCACCCTCACTGGCACTGAGGCCTCTACATGACATGGTAGTGTGCCGCAATGAGGTACCCTCCTCCCCTACAGCCTCACCCTAGTCCACCACTTTAAATGACAACAGGTAATAACTTAGTAAGCAGCACAGTAGCACCAGCACCATCTCAGGCAGCCAAACTGTCTCAGACTAGAAACTTTCTTTTCTTTTCTGCAGGTGTTTCTTCTCCAACAGCTGCCAGAGAACTCTCCCTGCCTGGCTTAGATGTGTCCAGGGCCCTGTGTCCTTCTGGTCAGGTGCTAGGGGTGTTGGTTTAAGGACACGGCACTGCCAGACAAGTTCCTTTCCTTTGGGTCACTTTTATTGGGTATGTTCTAGCAGACCAACTGAATAGTTAGTTACAGAAATATATCTTAGCAAGCTTTCAGGTTGAAAACCCTTTGTCAGACTGAGGAAACACCTGCAGTTGTGCTGTTCCTGGATGGAAGGAATAGTAAAGAAGCCAGAGGCTGGCATACAATGCAGGCAAGAAAGCCAGTCAGTGAAAGTGGAAATGGAGGCATCAGGGGATGAGGGGCAGGCTGGGGTAGGGGGGAAGGGGGATGTATCAGCGCATGTAAAAGTAGAGAGGTACCTAGGGAATCAGATGTCTGGCAGGTTGTAGCGTGTCATAAATCCAATGTCTATATTGAGTCCATGATTTTTTGTACCTAGGAGGCTGATGAAGTAAAGTTCATAGGCCTGGCTCTGAAAAGTGGTCTGTAAAATCAAACAAGTACCAACCCTTGCTAACCTAACTACATCACCAGAAGCCAATTTCCTCCAGCTCAAAACATAAAACCTGCCAACCATCTCCAGTACCCCCACAAACTACACACCAGAATCTATTATAAGACAAGAATACCCAACTACCTGTGGGGACACATTTCTCACAAAAAAACACTGTGTCTCCAATCTTTCAGGCATGATCCTGAAAGGGAATCTACAAACCACTTTTCACAGCCGGGCCTGTGAACTGCACTTCATCAGCCTTCTAGGTAGTAGGTACAGAAAATCATGGACTTAATATAGACAGTGGAGTTCTGACACACTACGACCTTCTAGACATCTGACTCCCCAAGTACCTCTCTGCTTTTACCTGCGGTGCTACATTCCCCTTCCAGCACTACCCCAGCTTGTCCCTCACTCTCTGATAGCTCCATTTCTATTTTCACTGACTGGCTTTCTTGCCTGCATTGCATGCCAGCCTCTGGCTTCTTTACTATTCCTTTGATTCAGGAACAGCACACACACACACCAACTGCAGGTGCTTCCTCAGCCTGACAAAGGGTTTTTCAACCCAAAAGTTGGCTTCTGACTCAGCTAAGCTGAGCTCACCTGGAGCCTCACAACCCCACTGCAACCAGCAAGCCTCAGGCCTGTCAAAGATGTGACAGGTCTGGGCTTTCCCCAGCCAGGACCGTGTGCTTGGGTGTCATAACTGGAGGTTATGGCACCTCCTACCCACCTTTCACCATGGGGATCCTCAGTCCTGGCATTTCCTGGGACTGCCACTCTACCAGCAGTTCCACTAGGCCTCCCTGACCTTGGCAGAGTGCAGTTTTAGGTCATGCCCAGGACCTGGGGCTGCCTCCTTCCCCATAGCCCCAGTCCATACGCCCAAGTTTGTCTTGGCATGGGAGCTCATCAGGGACATGTTTTTCCCTTGCTGGCTCGTGATGCAGTGAGTGCCCACTCTATCTCTGACAGCAGGGCATTAAATGGCTTTTAAAAAAATCAAAAAAAGGAGATAGGTGAAGATGGAGTGAGTAGGGTGGCACTCACCCCATCTGCACCTGGAGCTTGGGGAACCCCAGCAGCAGGAGGTTTACCTTCAGGAATACCAGCTGCTCCACCAAACCAGGATCCAAGCAGGTGCAGTGGGCTGTCACTGCATCCCCAGCAATGCTGAACACCCTCTCGCTTGGAACACTTGTTGGTGGACAGGACAGGTGTTCCTGGGCAACTGTGGCCAGATCTGGTCACTTCTGGGTCCAGCTTGCCCAGTAGGCCAAGTGGTCACACAGCAGCGGCTCCACGTACTTGGCGAGATAGGCAGCCACCAAGGCCTGTGTACCACCTGCCTGATGGTGGGGTCTGTTGGCTCTGGACCCCACCATGGAAGCCATGCCTTTGGCTCACATTGGCAGTGCCTGTGGTGGAGGAGGAGACTGGCTGGTGGATGGCATGCTAGCATGGAACAATGGATCCCCCTCTTCTACGTCCCCCCACCTCGGCCACTCTGCCTCCCTAACTTTCTTCACCAGCACCTTGATCCACTGATTCAGGCTTTGG
>NW_017729024.1:67680777-67683258 GCF_001723915.1 Gavialis gangeticus | reverse complement strand
TGGAACAATGGATCCCCCTCTTCTACGTCCCCCCACCTCGGCCACTCTGCCTCCCTAACTTTCTTCACCAGCACCTTGATCCACTGATTCAGGCTTTGGCTGCTGAATATGCTGCCCTTTACCCTTGGGTAGTGTGAGAGGAGTTTGGTAGGAGAATGGAAGATACAAGGAGCATGTAGGGGAGAGGGAGAGTGGTACAAAGAGCTCAGTCTACAGAAGCTACAAAGTGTGCAACCCTCTAGTTTGAGATATAAAGGTATGTCCAGAGAATGCCTAGAGATAATTTATATCCATGTCCATGGTATTTTGAATAAAGTTGATAAAACTTAGGAAAGGACAGCTTTTGCTTTTTCTGTATTTTAAAATAAGCTTCTCTTTTTTGTCCTAGCTAGTAATTGGAGCATGGATAATCAAACGCAATGAAATTTTAGAACCCCAAAACTGAGAAGAAATCAGCAAGAAATACTAGTAAAAATTCTAGAATGCGAGAAGCCAAAAATCTGGACAGCATTACTGAAGAAAGTGATTGGATATGTAAATAATTTTTAAAAATTGCAATTTAGAAACTCCACATAAGGGAGGTGTGAAGGACTCCAGGTGCATAGGTAGAGATAAGAATACCAGAAAACATCTACTAACAGAAAGCCTAAATGTTAGACATGTAAAGCTAGGTGTGCAGATAAATATTGGTATGAAGTTCATTTAAGATATCCAGGACTAGTACTTAGATAAAAATATTAAAAATAGCTCCCTGTTTACCTCACTTAGCCAAACACTCCTATAATAATATCCATCTTTAACTGATCTCGCTTAAAATTTAGCTAGCAAATACACTCAAGAAAGTGCAAGCTACAGGCTAGGAAACAGTCCTCAGATGTATGTGGCAAATATTTTGTGAAAAATAATTTGACTGGGATAATTACAGCTCAGGAGTTTATAACAGAGGATAATTTTGGGAACAGAAAGACCTTGAAATTTGTTGAAAGAATTATCAAACATGAAATATCCAACCAGCTTTTTATATATCTATCCATCCAAAAAGGGATAATACTTTGGGGCATAATATGTTCCATAAATCCATTTATTTCTTATACATGAAACAAGCCATTATTAAAATCCTCAGGTATAAACAAAATTTAATTATTCATGAATTATTTTTAGAAGCAACACAAACAAAAACTTTGACCAGATCAGAAAGCTACTATGATAAATATTATACTTTGATCAAATAGATGTTACTTTCACTTGTTTTAACAGAAATTTTTCTCCCTCTGCAGCAAATTAAAATGAATTAATCTATGTGGGAAAGAACTGGAGACCATTTTAAGCTGGGCCATAAATTTAATTTTGGCTTTCATGTCAAGCTTAGTTTATCGATCATCCAGAATCTTTTTCCTTTCTAGTACTATGGGGATTTTCTTAATTTCTGTCATTCAATCTATTGTTAATACTGTATTTTATGTTATTTTCATGACTTTTTTTAATTCTCTAACTGTATTTCACTTATTAAAAAAAAGTCTCCCCAAACAGTACTGCAATGTCTTCCTTTTCTTTTCATAGTTAAATACAAAGGAAGATGGTGACAAGCAGCCCTCTTCAACCCACAAAAAGCTCACACCATTCCTATGCACAACTTGACCTATCAGAATGACTGTTTTAGCTGACCTCTATGTGGGAAAAAGCACCAGCAGCACTGGGGAGAGTGGGGGGAAGTGATGATTACAGCGTCTTGTATGGACCAGGTTGGAAGTGGGCTGTGGTCAAGTGCTAAGCTCCATTAAAACACCCCCACACTCCAAAATGTTGACAAGTCATGCTATGGACTGTTTTGGCATGTGTTGCTTTCATTCTCTCCCACTGAAGCTATTGCACTATGCGTAATAATCATATATTCACTGGAATAAAATATTTACTTCTCAAGTGAATGTAAAGCTTCAGGGTTGTAGTTCCTCTCTCTTTCCCTCTTCTCCACCTCTCCAATGAGTATTTCAATATTCCATGTGAAGTGGAAGTTGTCAACAGTTGCAGCTGAGAGAAGGAGCTGCCAGTTCAAGCTGTGAGATGCCAGTTCAAGTTCCCTCTGGAAAATGAGAGATTTCAATCTGGATTCCCTCATCCTCGGAGAGTGTCCTAAATGCTGAGTTACTGAATAAATTATGATCCACTACCACTAAAATAATAACGGTAGATTCTCAATTTTTTTCCAGCCAGAACTATTCCAAAACCACATCAGCTACACACACACTTATTTTTGGGATCGACAAAACAGCAAAGTTTGATAAACATAATATTCACCATTTGCCAGTTTTTCTTTTATAGATTTGGTATAATGAGCCATACCTGCTTTGACTTCCATGGGAATATCACCCTCTCACACTTGACTTGCATCTGTTTCTGGGTTTTGGTGAGATTTAGAATGGAAGTACCCCATGAAATGATTGGGCATAGTTTCATAGTTTCTAGAGTTGGAAGGGACCTGAG
>NW_017729024.1:67678651-67680766 GCF_001723915.1 Gavialis gangeticus | reverse complement strand
TCAGCACGCACCCCAGAGCGTGGTAGTCCTCCATCAGGTGATGGAGTTATGTAAGACAGTCCCTTATCGTGCAGAGCAACTTGTAAGCCTAAATCCTTACGCACACAATGGAGCTGTCAGTGAGAATAGGGGTCAGTATGTCCAACTCTACTTGCAGTTTAAGAGATTTAGAGTCTGTGAATATGGAAATATAAACATGGCATATGGAAATGTATGTTAAATGTAAATGTAAAAACTCCAGATGCGATTACTTAGTGTCTCTATATTACAAGTATCACAGGAGGAAGTGTGATAAATTCCATGGAGAATTTTTCAATTACATTTTAATTCTTTGTAGAACTGGCAGACTACCTGGAATAAATAACTTAAAAAAAGAAACAAAGAAATAAGTTTGATGGAGCAGAGCTGAAGAATTAACATGAGATTAATAGAGTACACAGAGAATAATTGTTGAATTGGTATATGAGAAAAGGACTAATTAAGTAGAAGAAAAGGTTAATAAAGTTATAATGTGAACAGAATGAAAGGTTTTGCCTGCAGAATAGTCTGTTGCTAAAAAGTAAATTTCAAGTCTAAAATGAGACATTTACTCTCAAAGCAGCTGTAGGCAGTAATCTTTATATATATGACTATTAGAAATTGCATGGGAGGTCAAGGGAAGGGAATTAAAAACCACAGGTGATTAATGAAGATCTGGCCAAAAAGAATTGGTGAGTACATTAATAATACTACTACTAAAATGATGATGATATACTATACACATATGTGTTTACCCTGTTCTCTGAAAGGGCAGGTCTGGGTTTATAATACTAAAAAAATGAATGCCGGCATTAGCAAAAGTGTTCTTTCCTCAGTATTAATCAATTACCTTTGCCATAGGTGTAGGAAATAACAGCAACACAGCAAGAAAAGGAATATGTATGTATAGTATGTTGCCTTCAGTTTGTTCAGTGTGTGCTGGACTTAATATCTTCCAGGAGTGAATTTTGATATTTTAGTATTTGTGATCACTTGAACATGAATAAGAGTGTTTGTGTATGTAATCCAGCATAGGTAGTCACTTTACTGTACAAGGTGAGTATTTTTAGTTCATCAGCTGAGGTTCAATTTATTGATTTGTAATTTTACTTTTGTAAGCAACAATCTAGATTCCATATTTTTCTAAAGCTGCAAGACTCACCACACCAAGTGGTTAGGAGAAAAATAGTTCTAGATCCACGTTTACAGCACAGCTTGTTTCATCAAAGGGCAAATGTGGTGATTGCATACACCCATACAATGTTTGCAGACTGCACTTTCACTGTATGTAAGTGAGCTTCTACTTTTTCTCTGCTATGTCTTTTTTATTATGATTACAGCAACAAGATGCAGTATTCAAGGGAAACTGCACTATTTTAATGGTTTTAATAGTTCTTATTCTATATTCCTTTCATAAACAAAATCTGACATATGCTATAAAATATATCTATTTATAAAGGAGAATAAGGAATATAAATAATTGGAAATGTAATTACACAACTCCAAAATAACAGATATCTCAATATTTGAGGCAAAGCAAAATGGGAAATGATTAGTAATCAGAAAGTTTCAGTATTTTTAAAGGCAAATCCTTTAGTTTCTGTTTCTTAAGTGGTTGATTTATTTGACCACGGTTAACTAAAAATATGTGAAAATAGTGTACTGTAGTTAAGCCCAAGGAGATACTGAAAATAATAAAGTAATATTGTTTAATTACCACAAATTTAAATGTAATAATTGTCAATAGACTAAATCCTAAATTCTTATTAAATTGATAGGACATTTCCAAATAAAGATTTCAGGTTTCAGTCTTATCTTATCTAAATAAAGTAAGCAAGTAACTCACCACCAACATCATCAGTGACTTGGATGAGGGGGTAAAAAGCACCCTGTTCAAATTTGCTGATGACACTAAGATGTGGGGGGATGTGGGCACGCTAGAAGGGAGGAATAGGCTGCAATCAGACCTAGACAGGTTACAGGGGTGGGCAGATGAGAACAGGATGGGTTTCAACACTGACAAGTGCAAGGTGATGCACCTGGGGAGGAAGAACCAGCACCATACCTACAGGCTGGGGAACTCCCTTCTTATCAGTG
>NW_017729024.1:67671790-67673651 GCF_001723915.1 Gavialis gangeticus | reverse complement strand
GGGGCAGCAGGGCAGGCCCTACGAGGAGAGGCTACGGAACCCGAACCTGTTCAGCCTCCACAAGAGGAGGCTGGGGGGGGATCTAGTGGCCTGTTACAAACTAGTCAGAGGGGACCAGCAGGCATTGGGAGAGTCACTTTTCCCCCGAGCACTGCCAGGAGTGACTAGAAATAACTGTCACAAGCTGACAAAGGGTAGATTCAGACTAGATGTCAGGAGGTGCTACTTCACGGTCAGGGCGGCTAGGATCTGGAACCAACTTCCAAGCGAAGTGGTGCTGGCTCCTACCCTGGGAGTCTTTAAGAGGAGGCCTGACAAACACCTTGCTGGAGTTGTTTGACCCCAGTACTTTTTCCTGCCAAGGCAGGGGGTCAGACTTGATGATCTGCTCAGGTCCCTTCTGACCCTACCAACTATCAAACTATGAAACGTTACTTTTATACATTATAGGCCCTTATGTATGTTCTGAGTGCATTGAGCCTGATATCTTCATTGAGCTGTCTGCAGTCATTCCTCACTGCTTTTCCTATGAGGGTACAATCCTTTCAGAACCTATCAATGAGTATGAATACATTTAAATAGCTTCTTCCTGCGTGCATTAGTTTACAATCCTCTATGTTGAATTCTCTCAATGTTACTCAGTAATCTACTGTTAAATCCTTCTGATCTTAATTAATCCAGCCTATTTTATATCATCAGCAGATTTTGACACCTCAATGGTACACTTCCTTTTCTATATAAGCAACATTGTTCCTGAAACATCCCTGGAAAATTAAGTAAAGATAATCTGAGATATAGAATCAGTAATCTTACAGTCCAGCTCCCCAAACTGTATTTCTGAACCCTTCCTTAGTGAAGGAAAGCAAGGAAGAGACTATGCTGAAACTCCTCCCTTCCACACCTAGTGACTCTAATTCTTTAGGACTTCTTTCTTGTTTAATAGTCCTTTTAGTCTCTGCTCACTGGTTACCTCACATGTTATTCCAGCTCTGTAGGCCACACAAACTTTAAACGGGCCCTCTGCATGCCTTATACTATAGTAGAAAATATTAATCTCTTGCCCCATGCAAGGTTGGATGCAGAGGGGGTTCAGTGGTGCATTCATGCCTCCCTTTCAGACCACACCACAGGAGCAGCAGCTGGGGACTTTAAGTTCATAAATTAGGTAAGAATCTCATGCCTCCTCCCTTCCATCAATGCTCAGTGACACCTCCCTTCCTCTCCAATTCCCCCTTTTTCCTCCCTGCTGCTACCACTATACCTGCTGTCTCTGGATGTCCTGAGGGTCAGGGGAGGTCTACAGCCACTCCTTTCTAGTTCCAACTGAGCTGTGTGGAGAGCCAGACTCATCTTAGGACAGTGGCAGCAGCAGTAAATAGGTTCTTCCTTCCTGCCTGATCCTCCTAGGTGTTCTCCAGCAGCAGGTGAGTTACTTACTGGAATTTCATGTGAGGTACCAGAGAGTTACCACCTGCCATTGTGGCTACTGTCTCTGATTGAGACCTGTTGCTGGGGCAGCCTGGATGGAGTGGGACAGGATAACCTGTGGAGCTCCCTACCCTTCACACCCCCAGTGCACCCAGCGAAAATGGCAGTGGCAAGCAGGGGAGGGGGAAAAGGGGGAGAAGGTGTCAATGAGCATGGAGGGGAAGGGATGCAGTTCCCAAGGCCTGTAGCAATTAACAGAGAGATGGAAGCTAGACCTGTGTGAAGCAGCAAGTATTTGCTTCAGATTCAGATTTGGCCAAGTCGGATGGACAGTGATTCAATTCAGTGATTCAAATCACTGTCCCAATTCAATTTGGCTGATTTGGAATCAGAGATTCAGCAGCAATTTGGAGATTTGGCCATAGATTACACA
>NW_017729024.1:67655089-67671479 GCF_001723915.1 Gavialis gangeticus | reverse complement strand
GGGGCTGAGACAAGCTGCCAAGCCTGGGCAGGTAGGTGCAGGACTTGGGGAGGGGGGCTCCCACCACTGCACTGCTGCGCACCACCAGTCCAGGAGCTGTTCTTCTGGTGGCTCCTCCAGCGGCCCAGGAGGGCATGGGAACAGGCATGTGCCCCCACATCTGCGCAGGGCAGGCTGGGCCAGGCTGTGCTCTGGATGGGTGGCGGAAGGTGCTGGGAGTGGGGGCTATGCCCTCCTGCTGCTCGCCCAGGGCGAGGCGGGGAGGTGAGAGACTCTGCCACTGCGGTGCCTCAGACAAGTGGCACGCAGTGGCAGAAGCTGCTCCAGCCTCCCCGCACCTCTTGGACAAGAGCTTCACCTCTCCCCACCTTGGCTGGGTGAGCAGTGGCAGGCCATGGGGGCAGGCACATACACCTGGATTGGGGTGGTGCCAGTGGCAGGGGCTTTGGGGAATTTAGGGTGGCTGCAGCCCCCCATAGTCCCCACTCCACTGCACTCTGCAGGGCAGGTGGGGCCAGGGCTGCCTCCCAGAGTGCAGCCCTGGCTCCGCCTGCCCTGTGGAGCACAGCCCAGTGGCAGGCAGCTGGGGCCAGCCTTCCCGAGTGCCACTCGGCCCAGTCCACCCCACGCAGATCTGGGGACACATGCCCGCTCCCATTGCCTCCCAGACTGGTGGTGAGAGCTACCAGAGGAGCCACCAAAAGAGCAGGTCCTGCACCGGTGGTGCACAGCAGTGTGCAGTAGTGGGACCCCTCCTCTCCGAGTCCCACACCCCCTCACCCCAGCTTGGCAGCTTGTCCCAGGCCCAGCCCCAATCCCTGTCCCACTGTGGGGGTATTGATTTGCCCCCCATGCCCCTTCCCTCCTCCCTCTGCCCTTCACAACAGATTTACCAGCTGGAGGCAGCTGTGTCCAGCGTTGTCAAGGACTGCTGCTTGTATAGTCTGTGGCCAAATCTCCAAATATCTCCGAATCAATTCAGAGGCTTCTGAATCAATTTGAACATTTTAATGGGTCTCCCAATTCAATTCGGATTTGAAGATTTGGCTGCTGAATTGGGCCGAATCTTCTCCAAATTGAATTGGCTACTGAAGCTTTGCGCAGCCCTAATGGAAGGGAAACCCCATACCTGGTAATTTATGGCTTAATTTGAGGTTCTTGTTGCATTATTCATAAAAATCAAAATCTTCAACAGAAATAAACTTTTATTTGTATTGTACAGCTCTCTCCTATTAAAATGTTCTATTTTATGCATTGTTGTGAGTTGTTTCAATAAGCCTTATAAACCTGTCAATGACTTTAACAGCACAGCTGGTAAGGAAATTGTACTGCTGATCAACTGCAGGTGTCATCTGAAATATCATTACTGGAACCTATCCAGACTTTGGCTAATAACATCAAGATGACAGTGAACTCATAGTAAACTTTATTATATTCATCACAGAAAAATGCCGCCAAAGATAAAACATTTTCTCTGCTGTAGCAGAGTTTAATCACATGTGCCTAGTGCCATCCTGCTCTGAAAAATTGAAACTGAAAACAATGTACTTTATTTATTTTTCAAAGTGAAAAGGAGTCTATTGGGGTCAAGAACTTAATACATGTTAGATGATTTCTAGATTTTCTTTGAGCAAATGTATCAATTTTGAGAATAAACAAGCATTTGGGATAAGGGCAGCACACCTTGTAAAAACTGAATATCTATTTTCAAACCTCAGTATTATTAGAAAGCACAGGCAAACAAAGCAGGGCAGAGAGTCTGCCTCTGTCAGAAATAATGGAAAACAGTAGTAAGTGGGTATTGCAAACAGAAGCTGTAAATTGTCTATATAGATTCAGGTTTGAAAAATGTGTTTTTGGAGTAGGGGGTTGGATTCATTGGTAAAACTGTGTGGAGAAAAATTGGCAATGCCATTTTGTGGAGCATTTTAGGGAGAAAAACAAAAATTCTGAATTCTCCATGGAAGGGGAGGTATACTTGACTTTGCAGTCCATTTAGCCTGAATCCTGGAAGCTCCATGTGCAGACAAACAACTCATTTACTACAAAGTAAATGGACTTTGCTACACAGCAAAAGTAGAATGCGTGCATGAGTTGTAGCACTGCTACGTAGTAAATCACTCAAATAAAAAATGAATTTACTTCCTGAAGTGTGGAAATGTTATCATGTGAGAAAATACATATGTAGAACATACCGCTTGACCACTCCCCAGGCAGTTTCATTTCAGTAAAGCTGTTTGCTCATACTGTTTGCAAACCAGATCCCTTACCAGAGGTATAAATGGCCAGTATTGCACCCTGGTCAGCCCTGGTCCCACCCTACCTACACTGCACACTTACACCTTCCATGGTTTGACTCTGGCAGTGGAGACATTAGAGAAGTTGTGCCAGCATGGGGCATAGGAGCTGCCAGAGGTTCGTTGCTGTGTGGGGGAGATGCCTTTTTTGCTGCTGATGTGCTGACCATCCAAAACGTACTGCAAACAAAAATCGGGGTGATGCCTCTCCCTCCACAGCAGCAAATTTCCAAGTTCTCCTCCATTGTACTCAACCACCACTTTGTGCCCTTCCTGCTGCCTGGGCTGAAGCAGGGAAGGTACAGGGGAGAGGAGGATGGTATACAACCAGAAATGTATTACTAAGCCTGCTCTGGGGTCATCCAACTGTGCCTGCTTTTGAGTCCTCACTCTCTGTTGGACCTGCACACAGATATTTGGATGAATC
This sequence comes from Gavialis gangeticus, assembly GCF_001723915.1. NCBI lineage: Eukaryota > Metazoa > Chordata > Crocodylia > Gavialidae > Gavialis > Gavialis gangeticus. Next base: position 67,668,755 of record NW_017729024.1, on the reverse strand, counting down.
CAGAAGAGAATTACTGATGAAATTCCAGGTTTGGAGCATGCCTGAAGGCTTGGGGATTAGAGAGGATATGCTTGGGCTTCCCACTGCTAGGTCACGGTGCTGTAGTGGCATACAGGCAAGTATGTCCATCCCTGGTGAGAACTCAGTCTGCCAAGGACCAGAGAACCTCAGAGCTTGAGAGACGGTGAGACCTTGAAAGCACTTAGCCCAAGGCTTTCTGGCTTCTTATCAGCACACTTGCTGGGCTGATAAGAAATGAGGAGTCTGGAAACTGTGGATTTTAACGTCCTGCCTTTGCAAACCCTATCAGACCACCTGGATATCTGGCAAGGACTGAAAGCTTCAAAATGCCCGGGGATGGTTTGGTGGCAGCCTGCCAGCAGAGTTGTAGAGGAGAGAAGCTGAGGAGTATAAGAACTTAGAAGCTTGTCATCCAGGTTTTCAGTTCCCTTTCAGTCCTCCAGGTGGTTTGCTGAAAGGCCAAGAGCTTACAAACGTGAGAGGTCCCTAACAGCCTGCTAGGAAAACTGCTGAGCAGGGGAAGCTGACAAGAAACCCTGCAGACTTTCAGTGAAAATCAGCCTTAGTTTCATCACACCTTAGCAAAAACAAGCAAATCAGAATTCTTTAACTGAGGAACTTTTTGACCAGCTCTGTTCATTAATTTCTTTCTGGTTCCAATTGACGAGACTAAGTAGCAGAACACAGCCAGTTCTTAGCTTTCTGAAGTATTTTAGTGGAATACTTGATCTTGTTCTGCATACATTATATTGCCTGTGTAATCCCAGATCTCTAAGAATCTTCTCTATACCACAGAGGTGTACCAGGGCACTGCTGCTCCTTGGGAAATGGAGGTTATATGAGGCAGCACCAGTGGCCTGGCTGGTGCTGCTGAAGATGGTGACTTGGCAAGCAGAATAGCTGGTTCCGTTTTTGCACCCGGGACTGATACCCAGTCACCCCACCTTAGCTTCATTATTGCTACAGCATGACAACACCGGAAATTGTTGAACAATTAATTGATAGTGCACTGATAAACAGATCAAGCTAAATTGAGAATGGCTTTGTTGCACATAAATTGTTTCCTTTTGGCAGTTTGGCATTATTGTTTAATACTGGTAAGTCCTCTAGTTTTGGAAAGAAACCTTTGCAAAGACAGATTTATTAGAACTAAGACCTGAAGCCTGTAAAGTTTTGAAACATTACAGAACTCTTACTTTACTTTGCTAGAAGCAAAGTTTTGCTCCTGATGTATTCTCTTCCAGTCGGTTTCATTGGCTTTCTGCTCTAATGTTTTATCACAGAGGCAAGTAAATGCTAGCCATAATATTCAATACAGTGCAAAGTAAACCAAATAAATGAACCACACCATTACTGTGTTTGAGTCACTGGGTGCATCTACATGAGATGTTTACTGCAGAGTTAATGCGTCTACTCTGCAGTAAACATCTCATGTCTGCCTGTGTGGCCCTATTAGGTTGTAGAAAACTAATTAACTCTGCAGCAGAGTAGTTAATTGGGAACACAGGACCTGTTTTAGGTATTAGTTGACAGGCATCCTCATGACATCCTGTCTACAGGAGTTGGTAACATATAAATGTGGCTTCAATGCTGTTGGTTTTTGCTTAAGCAGGAATGTTGGCATTTGTTCTTCTGTCTTTCCAACTGATATGGAGGATTTTCTGAAGACATTGCTGGTGCCAATTTTCTACGCTTTCAGATGTTTCTGATATATTGTCCAAGTTTCACATCCATACAACAGGGAAAGAATGACAACAGCCTGGCAAATGAGAAGTTTGATTTGGGTCCTGATGTCATGATCATCAAAGGCATAATTTTAGAGATGTCCAAAGGCAGCACTGGCAGATTTTATCTGGTGTTGAATATCACTGAATATGTTTACTTTTTGATAACGGTCGTTACTGAGATAGTGGAAGTGTTCAATATGCTCCATAGACTGCCCTCTAATAGTAATGTATGAAGGAGCAGCTGGTTGGTTTGGGGTGGACTGGTTTTCCAGATAGTGAGTACACTTCACAGAAGCAGTTAAGAATGACCTGGAGCTCTTCAAATGAGAGAGCACACATGATATAATCTTCAGTGCATTAACCAACACCTGCATTACTGATCTTTATCTTGGATTTGTAACATAACCAGCTGATGTTAAAGAAATCCCCCTCCATTCAGTACTGGATTCTGACCTCAGATAGAAGTCTGTCAGAAACAAGATATGGAATAGTTGCAATATAAATGGAAAGAGTGTTGCTTCTGTCACGTGCCCTCGTGTGTTTCCACTTCTAATAGTGAAGGGTTTTCTGAGCCACTGCTTAGGATAGGTGCTGTCCTATTGTCATGAAGGAGTCTGAAAGTGTTAACAAATTTTGGCAGGCATCTCATCAATCTCTTCCATAGGGCCACTCTGAATCAAAGGCCCTAGTCAGGTCCATGAAGACCATGCAGTGATCTCAATATTGTTCATGACACTTCTCTTGCACCTGTCTAACCACAAACATCATATATATTGTACCTGAGTGCAATGAAGCCACACTGAGAGGGATAGAATCTTCTCAGGGAGGGGAGTGAGTGTATTAAGGAAAATGCAGGTTAGGATCTTCCCAGCTATGAACAGGATTTCAATACCATGATAATTGCTACAATCTGGCCAATCTCCTTTCTTGAATATGGTAATGATACCATATCATTCTATCACCTTTCAAGTCACTGGGAATCTGTTCATCTTTGTTGATGCTCATAATGGCATGTCGTTCCTAAAAGTTTCAGCTGGTATTCCATCAAGATGACATGCTTTGTTATTCTTCATCTGCTTAAAGGTGTTCAAGGCCTCTTGATAAGCTGGAGGATCTTCAAGGTTCTCCTTACTGGGGTGTTGTGGAATGGCTACACTGGTGTTGACATCAGCACCTTGGTTTAGGAGCTCTTGAAAGTGCTCCTTCCACTGTGCTTTGGTAGTGAAGCTGTCTTTAAGGAGTGTTGTTCCATCCTTGCAAGGATGGCTTCTTGTGTGCTTTGTCCGTAGATAGCTATGGTTGTGCTGAAGAAACTACAGATGTCATGGCTATCACCAGACTTTTTAATCTCTTCAGCTTCATTTTCTCATCACTTGTTCTTTCACTCTCAAATTTTCCTCTGGGTCTTGGCCTTAGTGTGGCGATAAGTGCCTTGCTTCTGTTTGTAATTGACATCTTTCTGCCAGGCTTTGAAGGCTCTTCTTTTTCTGTTAATGAGAGCTTCTATTTCCTTATTATTCTTGTCAAACGAGTACTGATATTTCTTTGTGGAGAAGGCTCGAGGTTCTTGACATGCATCCTGGATGTCTTTCTAGTGGCTCTCCCAGTGATCAACAGTGTCAAGATCACCAGGGACATCAGAGAGTTTCCTACTGGGGCACTGTTGGGGATAATTGCTTTTAGCAGGGTCTTTCAAGCACTTGATATTGAACCTGTTCCTTGGTTGCTTCTTTTGTATATGTTGTTTTGGGGTAATACGAATGAACATGATGGACTATATTGAATGAAGATCTGTCTAGTCTGTGTTGGACATAGCTCAGGTGATTGGACATCACGAAGATGCTGGGCACACATGATGGCATATTCAATTAGATGCCAGTATTTTGAGTAGGGATGAATCCATAATTAAGTTTTTAAAATCTTTTAACTAGGTTCCATAGCTCATTAAAGTCAATGAAGCAGTTTTAGGAGACTTAATTAAAAATGGATTGGATCCTGGAATGCTGCTAACAAAACTCTTTCCTCTCTTAGGGTCCAATGTTTAGTTGGAGGAGCAGATGGATGTGTAAGTCTGGAGAGAGCTGGGTCAGCAGAGAACACATGCCCAGAAATACCAGAGTCCATTCCCGTTGTCTGTGCAGGAGGGACTTCTTTGTTATTCATTAGTTAGTCAGTGGAGGAAATGTAATGGCTCTCATTAACTAACTCTCTCCCCCACCCTCTCATTGAAAACTGCCCTCCATCTTGCTGCACTGATCTCTTATAACTGGTTATGCGGGCAGAACCTTCTAACCAATTAAATGTTGGATATGTCAGAAGGGGTGGGCTTAATAAAATTGTGGCCTTTTGCTAAATCCTATCCTGCCTTCCTTCTAGGCACTTTCATGTCCTGATTAATGAGTTGAAATGCAGTTTGCTTTATGCATCTTATTTAGTAGAGCCATAGATCACATGGATGATATGAAAAGGTATAAAGGAAACACCCAAAAACTGGACAATGAATGCAGGAAAAGCATGCACTTGATTAATCAATTACAGCTTGACAGAACTTTCAATGGACTTTCAACTAGCAGAGTGAAACTTAAATCTTTATATTTTGAGAAATGTAGTAGATTTCTCCCTGATGCTTGTATTCCTATTTCCTAAAATAAAAACCTTTTATATTTTAATTTTAGCTTCCATAAGCAGTAATTTTCACTTTCATTGCAAAATTATTTTCAAGTACTTATTGAAGTGACTCCCCCCCCTTTAAATGTATATGACTATGAAACTTCCATTTTGTCATTTTTATTTGTATCCTAAATCTGACTCAAACTAATTTTTCATAAAGCTAGCTTTTAATGTAGCCTTGACTCCATGTCTGAGGCTGGCTGCTTGTCTGAGGCTGGCTGCTATACCTAAAGAAATCAAATCTCATAGCCAAGCAGATATTTAATCTGCTAGTGTGAGTGCCTTAGGATCTTCAGGCTGGTCAATTTTTATACTTTTATCTCTATGATCCCCATCCAGCAGCTGTTCTAGGATTGACCTGTCTCAACTTCCGTATGCTTATGAGATCTGTGAAGTCTTTGTTCTGCCTCTCTCTAATTCGCTTTCAGTATGATTGAAGCTACCTTTTTAAAGTGAGCTGCTTATTGTGATCGTCTCCTCTGACTTTTTCTTTGAACTTTAGAAATCTCTAGACACTGTTTCTATCTGTCATTGTAGCTTATACTTAATCTGCAGACTGGTAAGCTCTGCTCTTTCATTGTTCAATCAGCCAGTGCAGTCAGCCTGATGCAAACCTATTATGCATATTCCCCAATGAGGCATGTGTTTAAAGAGAGCATTTCACACTAGGGTTAATTTTGACATAGTGTGAGTCAGACAAGTTATACTCTCAGTAACCCTGGATACAGACTGGTGTATTTAAGTTAAGAAGCCAGTTAGTGATATTGCTAAGCACAGAACTTCCCCTCTATTTTCACCTACCATGTGTTTATCAGCATTTCCAATTCTGTGCCTACTTTCCCTAATTATCTTCTGAGCTTGATGCCTCATTGTTAGACCTCATCTCTATCTCTTCTTTCTCTCATGATTCTGAAGTGAAATCTCAGGGGTGGATTGGTGCCATAACAGTTATTTCCAGTGTGATTATGGCTGCACTGCAGGATCAAGTAGAAATGGAGAGGGAGTAAGAACTCATTATTACTTGTTATTCAATATATGCTGACAGCGTGTTTGGCCATTTAGAAACATATAAAGAGACTTAGTGAAAGTGTACCCTACACATTACCAGGGAAGACATGTTTAAATAAATATATCCTCTCCTCTCAAGAGGACATGGTACATGGTTTGCCTTGTCACGTTGCTTCTAATCTTATAGTGATATTTATTGATATTGCCGTTTTCATTCTTTAAGGCCATGCAGAAATGCTGATTATATACAGATAGGGTTGGTATTTTACTATGCTTTAACAGCATTTACCTAGTTTAGTTTTGAGATCTGTGTCAACCTCTTCCCTTCCCCACTTAATCAGACTTCACTCTGTAGGTGTTTTCTCTGTAAACTTTCCCTTTTCAGGGATCTGATTTGTTAGCTTTACTTCAAAACAACATGCATCTTCTGTGAGGTTTTCTTACCTTCTCCCCAGACTTCACACTCCTGGCACAGGAGTCTTAGTTCTGCCCTGCTGAAGCTTGTCTCTTATCTGGGTCCTGAAGGCTTTCCTCTGCGACCTTCTGCCTAGAAGCTCTAAAGAGCTTTACAATGAATAAATCCAAATGGAAAATAATTAGGAGGCAAAATAGGTAGGACAGGGAAAGCTACCTGACAGCTTCATTCATTGCATAGTTCTGAAATTTATTCTATGGATTAATACTATATTAAATTAATATAATTTCCACCTATGTGGTATTTATGTGGGTTTAAGTATGCTCTTTCTTTTACTTCCTGTCTTCCCCATTTGTGCATGTACTGGATAACTCAAAGGATATTTTCCAATATACATATTACCCTATATACAACTCTGTTATATTTTTAATACACAGTAGACATATCATGTAGTAGGAGTAGAGTGGACATTTTATTACTTTACCTATATATTGCCTGATTATTGAGGGTGCAATGACTGCCATTAACATGCCAGCATTTGTTAATAATTGCTCCACCATGTAGTTTTTCATCCATATGGCAAATCTATATGAGAAATATTTATATATCTTTATCATCTGTAGATAACTATGGTGTATTCAGAGGTACCAATTATTCTTGAATTATTTCAGTCTAACTGTAATTCAGTTGATGCTACAGAATACAGGATTCACTTGTCTGAAATTTTAAAAGCTGTGAAGAGTTTTATATGAGCAGATAACTTGATGGTAGCTCTAAGTTCTGACTTGCTGAGAGGCTCCAATAGGCAAATAAAATTAAATAAAAACATTCATTTTGTATAATAGACTTTGTGATAACACTGACGTGTAATAATTCAGTGAAGCATTGAATAGTTTCTGCTCATTTAATTTTCACAGACATTGAGTAAAATGAATGTGACGATGAATGAACACCTGGGGTGCTTTACATTGTAAGAGTATCTGAATCTTTTTACATACCACTTTGCAACAGAAATAAGAAAAATGTTCAACGGTGGTACTGTATGCATTTGACATTGCCCATGTGAAAGCTAGAGCATGAAAGTTTCTGGCTTTGTTTCTCTTTCCTTCTCTTTTGGCTGTCCCTGGATCTTGCTGATTTATCCAGTAAGATCAATCAAGACATTTTCTTCATTCTTCCCTAAATTTACCTTTTTAATCCTTTTATGGGTAGTGTTTTTAACACCAACATCCTTTCTGTGCCCTAAAACAGCTGCTAGGTGCTCTCCTCTTTGTTACATGTACGGGTCATCACCTATACAAGAATTTTCTTTTCTGTCATGAATTCCAACCATGAAAGTCCTTGTAAAAGCTACAGTTACCTCATGCTCTGCCTTCTACAACCTTTCTCAGCTCCTCTAGTCCTTCTACAATCCATCCAGGATGCTGTAAATGCCATTTCCCCCTTCTCCAATCACTTTGCTCTTTTGGGTTTGTGTAAGCATTTCAAGGAGCTGCTCTTTATTATGCTACTCATTACCATCGTCTGGATCTTTCTCTTGCTTTGCTGGCTCATCTTTCCATTTTTTCAGGTTGGTTTTAATGCAGGGATGGACAATTATTTGGGTTAGATGGCCACTTAGGGAGTTTGGGCAAGGTGTCACTGAACAGGTCATCCCCCTGCCTCCCTGCAACAGCTCACCAAACCCCTCTAAGTGGCCCTCTAGCCCAAATAATTGCCCACCCCTGGGCAGAGGAAACAAAGGGTAGGGGAACCCCTGACACACACACCTTGAGTCCCCAGCATGTGGTCAGGTTGGCAGAATCCATGCCAGCTGTACCCATGTCGCCCAAGGTGGCACACAGGAATATGATGAAGCACTAGCCTGTTCACATATTCTGAACTTGGGGAGGGAATGGAGGCTGGGAGGTGCGGGTTATCTAGACCCAGCCAGGCTGGTGCTATACTGTCTTCCCCCTTCTCCCTGCATCTCCTCCAATGCCCCGAGTCCCCAGCACGTGGCTGGGCTGATGCCTTGTAGTGGCACTCCATGTGCCACTTCAGGCCACATGGGTACAGCAGGTGTAACTCCTGGCCAACATATGCAGGGGACTTGGGTCAGGCAGCAGCTGGACCAGCTGCTCCTATGTACCTACATGGTGCAACCTGAAGTGGGCATGTGGGAACAGAGGGCAGTATTGGTTCCCCTGCCCCTATCAGGCACCAGCCCGCAAGAGCCCTGATAACCCATGGCTCCTGGCCCTTTTTCCCCTGCACCCCCTCCCCCATCAGCAGCGAGAACCGTATCTCAGCTTCGACTTGCCGGGTGCAGTGCACAGACAGCTTTGCCAGGCAGAAGCCTGGCCAAAAGCTCAGTGCCCCCTGCCTTGGAGCTTACAATGGGGGTTGGGGGGTTGGACAGGTTGGGCTGGCTGGGGAGGGGATGAGAGCAGCTCCTAATGCTGCAGCTGGCTGGCATGGGGTTGGGTGCAGGTGGAGAAGGGCAAGGGCAGCTGTGGGCTGGATACAATTCTCCTTCAGAAGAGCAGCTGTGGGCCAGGTAGAATCATGTGGCAGGCCAGGTCTGGCCCATGGGCTATATTTTACCTCCCTGTGGCTTAACAGAATTTTTCAGTACCAACTGATGTCATTGAAGCTTTTAACGCACCATTCTTTACTGTCCTTTTCTAGACCCTGTACCCACACACGCACTTCTTCCCTGAAACAAATTCGCACTTAACATCAATGTTGATAGTAGTTGCTAATTGAGTCACATCAAAATTAGCTAAGTATTGAATTGTTCTCATACATGTGTGTTATAGTCAGTGGAGTCAACATAGCTCAGTTTTGTTGGCTTTTATGAAATAGAAAAGTGAGTCAGCAAGTCAGCAAAGAAAACAAAACCAGGAGTCAATCTTAAACCAACTGAACCATCTACCATCTAGAGAAAATGTTGCGGTAGGGAGCTCTTCGTGGTAATAATAACAAGAATGGAAGAAAAGCCATTAGTTTTATACAAGCTTGTTTGAGACCAGGTTTCTTAGTTCACTACAACTCACTCTCTCCTTGCACTTTATGGTCCACTGTGCCTCCAGAGTTCAATTATTTCCCTCCACGTCTTCTTCTCAAACTTCCCTTTTCCAGCTATTGTTATGATCAGTTCTTTTCCTTCCTGCCTCCTTAGCTTCTCTATAAATACATAAATGCAGGATATGCTGTGACCTGCCAAATCTTCATCAATAGATATGCAGTTTTAAGAAAGACCTAAGAAAATAGGTTTATATATAAACTGCTGCTTGATTGTTTTATGCTTGTGCTTGCCACTTGTATAGACAGAATGCAGTTGTTAACGTTATTCTCATTAGAAGCCTTTCTTTGTATCTCTCTAGGTGCAAAAGTGAGGTGTATTTAAACAACAGATACAAAGCAGTAGAAAGCTTACTCTAGTCTTTTAGTTTGAGTCGGGGGGGGGTGGCAAGGGAGCTGTCTATATAGGCAATAAATAACTCCCACTGTACTGTGTAAATACAAAGGTTTTTAGAGGCTTAGCCTTAAATAGGAAGCCATCTATTGTGACTATACTCAAGTAAGCTGAATAATGTTACTATTGTGCTACAAGAGGAAATGTTTTCTAATATCTAGGGCATTTCTTGAAGAATTACAATTATATGTACACTAGCAAGGATGCAGTAGGTGAGATAAAAGTTAAAGCTAGACATGTCTGTGAGAGCTTCTGAGCAGCAGAAAATCAGGTAAAACTTCTGCTGTATATAAAGCATATGTGGATTCTTTGTAAGGATTTTAGATTTTTAGCTTATATCACCAAGCTTAGAAGATCTTGTTTTGACTTACGATTTTCAATTTTAGGGATTTTGTAACAAAGGATGTATAGTCTACCACAGTCATTCTTCTGCAAATGTCATAAAAATAGCCTTGTAATTGCACCTGAACTTTTTTTTTGTCTTATCCCAAGTATATCTTGAATATTTCACATTGATTATACATTAATTTGTGTTTGAGTAAGAATGGCAAGTGCCTGGGATACTTCCTTTAAAATAACTGGGCTCTGATGAAAAGATAATAGGTGTGTAGGTTGTAGCCGTGTTGATCTAAGGACATAGGCAGACAACGTTTTTTGGGTAAATCTGATACCTTTTATTAGACTAACTCAAATAGTTGGAAGAATTCTTCTTAGCAAGCCTTTAGGTTTAAATACCGTTTTGTCAGGCTGAGGAAGCATCTGCAGTTGGTGTGTGCTCTTCCTGGATGAAATGAATAGAAAGAAGCCAGAGGCTGGGATGGTATGCATGCAAGACAGGCAGTCAGTGAAGATGTAAACTGAGGAGTCAGTGGGTGAGAGACAGGTTTAAGGGGAATGAATGTAGCTGGTAAACAGTGGAGAGGTACCTGGGACTCAGATGTCAGGCAGGTTATAATGTGTCATAAATCCAATGTCTAAATTTAGTCTATGATTTTTTGTATCCAGGAGGTTGATGAATTGAAGTTCATAGGCTCATTTATGAAAAGTGTTTTGTAAATTCCCTTTGAGGATTAGAACTGAGAGATTGGAGAAAGAGTGGTTTTCTTGTGATAAATGTGCCCTCACGGGTAATTGAGTATTCTTGCCCTTAATAGATTTCCAGTGTGCATTAATTCTGGTGCGCAGTTATTATTTTGTCTCTCCTATGTGTTTTCCATCAGGGCATTTGGTTCGCTGGATGAGATTATATTACATTTCTGGAAGTGCAGTTGTAAGATCCAGGAATGCTGCTGGTTCTGCTGTTTCCCCGGCCCCCCAGCCTGTCTCTCACCCACCGACTCCTCAATTTACATCTTCACTGACTGCCTGTCTTGTTATGACACATTATAACTTGCCTGACATTTGAGTCCCCAGGTACCTCACCACTATTTACCAGCTACATTCATTCCCCTCCCCTCTCCCTACGCAGCCTGTCTCTCACCCACTGACGACTCAATTTTCTTCTTCACTGGCTGCCTGTCTTGCATGCATACCAGCCCAGCCTCTGGCTTCTTTACACCAGCTGCAGATGCTTCCTCAGACTGACAGGGTATTTAAACCTGAAAGCTTGCTTAGAAGAATTTTTCCAACTATTTGAGGTGGTCAAATAAAAGATATCAGATTTATCCAAAGAACCTTGTATGCCTATGACAAGATAATACATTATCATGTTATCCAGCTTTTGGAATCAATTATTTTAGTCTGTAAAAAATTCCTTAGTTTCTATGTGAACTTATCTTATTTAATTACCACTAACAGCTATTGATTTGGCATTTTATAGGAGCAAGGGTTGTAGGCATGCACTCATTTTCTGTGTCTGGAAAACATGAACTACTAAATGGGTAGTCAAAGCCTTCAAAGCTCTTCAAAGTCTTCTGAGGCCTTCACACATATTTTTCATGCATGAAGGAAGCATGTTAGGATCACATCTTTGATGATGAACCCAATAGGCATTATCAATATAATTTCTAATTAAGAAGCTTTTAGCTTACTTCATTTCTACGGAGAACACGAAATGTAGCCACAGCTGCATGTATGAGTTGGTATAAAAGTTAAAGGAGCTATTTATATTTCTAAATATGTTAACATTCATTCTTTATCAGGTAGATAAAGGTCTTCACTGTGGTGAAGCTAGCCCCTGTTAGCTTCTCTGACACCAGACCTTCACTCCGGTGTGAAAGGGTTGGCTCTGTGGTACCACAGTCCTGTTTTGCTGCATAGCTGGCAGCAAAATTATATTCCCATCCTACCTGCCTGGAGACTGATTGGAGGATGAAGATACCAGTCAAAAAATAGAACGCACAAGCCACATGAGATGCTGTAGGTACACAGCATGCTAAGAGTCTGAGTTCAGGGATGGGAACAGCCGGTCTCCATGGTGATTATGATATTGCTATTGTACTAAATGCAAGAATCAACCAGAATTCAAAGAGAAGAGGGTGCCCTGCTCTATGACTAAGAAATGAAAGTGATAGGAGAACTCGGACTGTTAAAGTATGTCTACAATGATATTTAGTCTTGACTTGGGGGTTGCCCTCAACCAACCTGAGTCTTATGATCTAACTTTCCTATGTCATAATCCAAAGCTAACAACGTTGTTCTTATTTCTTGATCACTTCATGAAGAACTATTCTTGGTTCCCTATCAGACCCCTACTAATAACAAATCTGTGGACTACTTGCCTCTCTTTCTGTCCTTGGTCTCTCTTCATGGATAGCAGAGAGAAGTAGGTTGCAGAAGGACCAGGAGACAGGAAGAAGGAACTCTGGGATAAATGTTAGCTGACTTCCTATGTCTAAGGCTTAAACACACAGGTAAGCTCTGAACATGCTGCAGAAAGGTGTGAGCTATGGAGTGAGTGGACATGATGTTTTTAAGGGTACTTTCCCTTTACAAGGTTTTATGCATGTAACAAGGGTGGGTGCAAGCATTCAAATAAACTGACTGAATGTTAATCTCAGTGGTTGGAAACCCTAGTCATAAAGCAGTTTTCAAGAATTACTGGCTCCAGCTTCTGCTGACAACACCCAGGCAGGCAGCCCTAATATATGTATCCCAGAATGCTTTGTAGGCTTCCCTGTCTGCCTGCAGGCAGCTGACAGCAGCTGATGGCATAGGTCAGGACTGGTTGACTGGGCACCGCAAGGGACCACACTCCTGCCCTGCCCCACCAATACAACAATCCCTCCATCCCTCTCAGCTATTAGTCTTGCAGACAGAAACCCCAGAGCATGTCTGCTATCTTTTCAAGCCTGTCAATTTCCCGTCTAGCACCCCGCAGTGGTTCTTTACTCTTCTGTCACTAACCTTAGGACCCAGTTACATCACAGGTCAGGTAAGTCTGTTTGGGATTGAGGTTGGATGCTGGTGGTGTTACTGACTAACACCGGTGGTTTGGGTGAGGCTGTTGGGGAAGGAGGAAGCCTCATTGGGACCCCACTACAGCATGGGAACCCAGAGCCAGTGTGGGCTTAGGATTTGGGGTGCACTGACACCGGTGCCAGAGAAGGCACAGTATTCAGGGTACATAGGCCCCAGCGCCAGTGTGGGTGCAGGATTTTAGAGTGTACAGCCCGGGCGCCAGAGGGCGTGATCCTAAAAGGCCAAGGTGATCTGGTGGACCAGAGTTGTAGTTTTGTTTGTTTTTTTGGACTGGGACAGTGTGGGTAAGGGGCAGAGGATAGACAAATCCATTGCTTCTGGAGAGTGTAACTTCAGAATGCATATTTAATGCCCTGAGTGTGCTGAAGGAGGGTTCTCCACCTCAAAAGAAAGAAGCTGCTATTGCACAAGGAAAGGATAGCTACAATAGCCACTAGAAAGGATTTTTTTAAAAATAAGTACAGATTTCCCTTGCCAACCATGGGGGTTAGGTTCCTGAAAGTTCCTGTGGTTAGCAAAACTGGTAGGGCTGGCAGAGCAGGGGCTGTGGGTGGGGGGTGAGGGGCATGAGCAGGGCCATGGGGCTGTGGGAGGTATTTTCAGACTTACCCCTCTCTTCTCTGAAGCGTGGACACCCAAAACTGTGGTTGGTGATGTAACCCTGTTACCAGCATAAACATAACCACATCTTTTTCAGGGGAACTCTTCATCTGCTGAAATGGGCACATCATTGAAATAATTCACCACTTCAGAAACTTTAACTTACAGGGACATGATAACTACAGTAGTATATAGGCTCTCCGCCCTTCAATGCAAATGGGACAGGTGGGTGGGACCGGAAGCCCCACCCCCTTGGCCCCGCCCCGTTTCCCCATGTATGGTGTGTGACGTCACCAGCCCCACCCCCTGACCCCAGTCACATGGTATGTGACATCACCAACCCCG
>NW_017729024.1:67654872-67655077 GCF_001723915.1 Gavialis gangeticus | reverse complement strand
GCCTCCAGCCACGTGGTATGTGACATCACCAACCCCGCCCCGACCCCAGTCACATGGTATGTGACATCACCAACCCCGCCTCCACCCCAGTCACATGGTATGTGACATCACCAACCCTGCCCCCATCCCAGTCAGGTGCTGTGTGACATCAGCAACTCCACCCGTACCCCCAGTCAAGTGATGTGTGGCATCAACAACCCCGCCC
>NW_017729024.1:67654655-67654861 GCF_001723915.1 Gavialis gangeticus | reverse complement strand
ACTCGGTAATAGCTGAGAGTGGGGGGATCTCAACATACAGGTTTTTGTCAATGCAGGTCTGTGTAGGGGCTATTTGAAATACATCCAGTTCAGATTTGGCACATTCTTCAGACCTGTAGTGAACAAAGGCCATGGTGGTTAAAATATATTTCTGTTTCCTCCAGGAGAGCGCTCCTTCTTTCTCCCAGGCTGCTTCTTGGTTTTTC
>NW_017729024.1:67645301-67653946 GCF_001723915.1 Gavialis gangeticus | reverse complement strand
TATGTTACAAACTTGGTTGGCTTCCACCCAGCTGTTAAATTTAGACGGCCACCCCAACCATTTCACCAACAACCACTTCTTTCTTCCCTTTCCTTTCGTTGCTAGAACTTTTTCAACCCTGTAAACTCTGTCCTGTTTGGGGTTCACTTTTTATAGTTCTTCAGGGTAGAAAGAACCCTCAATAGGTTCGTCTTCGTAATCTTTTAGGCAGTATACAGGTGTCTGCACACGTCTAAGGACTTCATCCACTATGAAAATCTCATCGGTGAATGTTTGTTCATAACCTTTTTCAAACCTCCCTTTGGTCCTAGACACTCTCATGTGGTCTTCTTTTCTAAACACGGGGGCTGCTGGTTTTATTTTGAAATAGTCCCCGTACACGGTTTTCCACACCCTTTGAGAGTTTGAGAAGTTCACATCAACAGGCCTGGTGCGGATAGTTCTGTGAAAACAGAGTGGTCGTTTGTGAAAGCAGACAGACCTGGTGGGATTGCCGCCCAAATCCCACCCCCTCTACTCATTCCAATTGGTTCAGCATCGTTCTTGGGAGGTCTGAGGCCTCTGAAACCTCTGCCAATTGGTCGGGGGTGGTGGGGCAGGTTGTTAGAGGGGTCACACCACCACCCTGCCACCCCATAGACCATGCCTGTGCTCCAGCGGGGGGGCTAGGTCAGTCTGGGCCCTGATAGGCCATAACTACACCACGTGATCTAGGGTGGTTCTTGCAGCCTAGGGGGGTTGGGCCTTGGGGGGTCTGCATGGGTTGTCCTTCTGATGTCATGGACCATGTGGTGCTGGTGTCACACACCACGTGACTGGGGGTTGGGGCAGGGTTGTTGATGCCACACACCATGTGACTGGGGGTAGGGGTGGAGTTGCTGATGTCACACAGCACGTGACTGGAGCAGGGGAGGGGTTGCTGATGTCACATACCATGTGACTGGGGTCAGGGGGATGGGGTTGGTGATGTCACATACCACATGACTGGGGCGGGGGCAGGGTTGGTGATGTCACGCATCACGTGACTGGGGTCAGGGGTGGCGTTGGTGATGTCACGCACCACGTGACTGGGGTCAGGGGGCGGGGCTGGTGACGTCACACACCATACATGGGGAAAGGGGCGGGCCCAAGGGGGCGGGAGTTCCGGTCCCGCCCACCTGTCACATTTGCATTGAAGGGTGGAGAGCCTATATACTACTGACTACATTACTCTGATTCCCTCCTTAAATAAGTCCCGTACACTCAGAATTGAAATAGGAAACTATCAAAAAAAATTCACTCTCTTTTGTTTTTGTTTTGGAAGGAGGGGAGGGTTGTTTAGTTTTTGCTTTTGGTCTTTATAGTACATGAAGTTATTCAAGATACACTCTTAAGAGCTGATGGTTCAGGTCTACACATGTTTGTGTTTCATCTTATCCTTAAGAACATATGAATAATTGTAAGCTTCCTTGAGCACTCCTCAATGTTTTTTTAAGCCAATGATTCTCAACTGGGATTTTTTATACCTTGGAATACTGCAGGATCCATTTAAGAGTGCTGCACCACCCAGGTCCTGTGTGAGAAGGTAAATGTTCTCCTCCCTCATCTGGTACCCAGCGCCCCAGCTACCCTAATGGGTCCTGTTACTGCCTCTTCAAGGACTGAAACCTCCCCAATCATGCCAGCTCTTGTCCTGGCTACCCCCATGCTCCCAGAACCATGCTCTGCTGTAGGTTGGTAGATGCATGGATGGAGCTATGCTTTGCAGCTCAACTCATCCCCTCCATTCCTCCCAATCTTCCAGGCTACAGTGGTGGTTGCTGGCATATGAAACCCTGCAGGATCAGTCTCAGCAGTGGGTGCCGCCCTTGCCATTTCAGATACAGACTAGGGTGGAGGGGGCATACAATGGAAAGAGGAGGGCACAACAGAGTTAAGTCCTGTCCTGTCACCCTTACCTTTTCTTAGACCAGTGATTTTTTCAACATTTTTAGCCTCAAGACATCTCTCCATATATTTTCAGAATATAGATTCTGGCTCAATGATTCAAAAATTTAAAAAGTTATGGAGGGGTGTCTTGAAGCTAAAAAGGTTGAGAACCACTGTTCTAAGAAAAATAAATGTTCTATCATTTTTATTCTCCCTCCTTCCTTGGAGGAGAGGAAAACTTCAATGGGCCCAAATCAGAAACAGAGTAAAAAATAAAAGGTCTTTTTTCCCCCCACATGCCACAACTGGTGTCCCTTGAGACTTTTCAATATTGACATTTTGGCTTGGGACTGTTTACTGTGTGTTCCAGTACAACTGTAAATTGAATTCTTATTTCTCATTTTAATCTCTCTGTAGAACCATATTCCTTAATCAATAACTCTTCATTTCAAGCACTTTTGTTTAGTCTACAGAATAGCCTGGCTTTCTCACTATGCTGAAACGGTATAGAAGAAATATCTTCTCATGCTTACTCTGTGTGTTTATATGTTTACAGGATAATATGTTTGAATTTTATTATGTCACCTTCCTGGAGTATTAAAAAGTTTGGGTTCCCATCCTTTCCATAGCATTTTGATCAAAATCCCCCGGAAAGAAAAAGGCAAGCCATATTACTGGACTGCTTCCTCAATATTATTTTAGGTGTGCACTCTAGCTGGAAGCAGCCAAAGACATTTACAGGGTAAGATCAATGCCCATAAGTGAAACATTATGGACATCACTTTCAAAATGAGATGCACTCAATTCTCCAACTATTTTGTGTTGTCACAGAGCACTTAGGTGCCCTGCTCCTTTTAAAGAGGGGAAACTGCTAGGAAAGAGCCCTAGCGGTGAATGAGGAGCCCCAGCTGCTAGTTGCCAGGGCAACCAGAGTTAGCTGGTGACCCACAGCTGCCAGCAGTCAGCTGACCAGAAGAGGCAGGGCCTGGCTCACATTTAAGCCCCAGGGCTGAGGCCAGGCTGGCCATTCCCTGCTGGCAGCCAAGGGAGAAGGATCACTGCCAGAGCAAGCAAAGGGGAGAAGCCTGACTGCATGAGCAGCTCCTGATTGCTGTTTGGGATGGAGAATTCCCTGGTAGGGATTGAATGATGTTTTAGCCAGGTGGCTTAGATTTTATGTTATAGCCCAGGGGCTTGTGTTTTGTGTTTGCTGTTTAGACCCGGAGGTTTGGGTGAGGCTATCAGGGCTTGGAGAAGGCATCATAGGGGACCATGGCAGCATGGAGACACCAGGCCCAGAGAGGGGCAGCATTGATGAGCACCCAGTGAGGCGCAGAGTGAGACAGGGCTACAGAGATCCCGAATGCCAGGGAGGCGCTGTGTGAGATGGGGCTATGGAGAGCACGAGCACCAGTGAGGGTGTGGAGTGAGACAGGGCCGTGGAGAGCCCAGGGGAGACAAGGGGGCCAGAGCAGAATAAGACCCAGACCAAACTATGTGAGTACCATCTGCGAGGCTTGGGCTGCAGTGTAGAGGAGGAAAGGAGCCGCAGATAGTGCCCCCTTTGCATCAGGGCAGTAAAATGGGCAGCCTCCCGCTAAATTAACATCTTGTATTTAATCAATTAACAACAAGGCAAGGCAGGAGAGAAGGTGGGTGGTTGGCCCATAACAGGTGGGCGGGGTCACCAGTAGACAGACCCCAAAGAGTTGCACCTGCCACACGTGTATGTAAATGACTCTTCATAGATTTCAAAGACATTTGGGCTGGAAGGGACCCCGGAGTATCATCGACTCCAGCCCCCTGCCCCAGGCGTCGGAAGTCAGCAGGGATCATAGGATCCCAGCAAGATAAGCATCCAAATGTGTCTTGAAGGTGTTCAAAGTGGGTGCTTGAACAGGCTCCGGTGGCAATCTATTCCAATGCTTGGGGGCTTGGACAGTAAATAAGTTTTCCTTATGTCTAGCCTGCATCGGTGTCCGTGGAGTTTATGACCATTCGATTTTGTCATCCCTTGGGGTGCTTTGGTGAGCAGACGTTCCCCCAGATCCTGATGATCACCCTGATAAACTTATAGGTGGCCACTAGATCACCCCTGACCCTGCGCTTTTCTAGGCTGAAGAGTCCCATGGCTCTCAGCCTCTCATCACAAGGTCGGTTTTCCTGACTTCTGATCATGTGCGTGGCTCTCCTCTGCACTCCCTCAAGCTTCTCCACATCCTTTGTGAATTGTGGAGCCCAAAACTGGATGCAGTACTCCAGCTGAAGCCTCACCAAGGCTGAGTACAATGGGAGAATGACGTCCTGGGATTTGCTTGAGAAGCATCTATGGATGCAAGCCAGCATTTTGCTTGCTTTACTAGCTGCAGCATCACATTGAAGGCTCATGTTTATCTTGTGGTCAATCATGATCCCCAAGTCCCTTTCATCTGTAGTGCTAACCAGCATAGTACTGCTGAGCCTATAAGCATGCTGCAGGTTTTTCCTCCCAAGGTGAAGAATGTTGCATTTTTCGGTGTTGAACACCATCAGGTTCTCATCCACCCATTTCATGAGCCTATCAAGCTCTGCCTGGATCATCCTCCTGTCCTCAGGTGTGGATGCTTTATCTCAGAGTTTGGTTTCATTGACACACTTGGCCAGTCCACTTCTGACACCAATGTCCACATCGTTGATGAAGATGTTAAATAGCACAGGCCCTAGGACAGAGCCTTGAGGATCCCACAGGTGACCATGCACCAAGGTCGAGGCCACAGTTAGCCAGTTTTGCCAAGAGGTGATCGTGGGATACCACATCAAAGGCTTTTTTGAAGTTAAAATATATGACATCAATCTCTTCGCCCTTGTCCAGATGATATGTCACCCGGTCATAAAAGGAAATGAGATTGGTCAAGCAAGACCTACCCACAACAAACCCATGCTGGTTATTCCTCAAGATGTTGCCATTGGCCAGTCTATTAAGAATGGCCTCTTTGATAATCTTTTCCAAGACTAGATGGGCCTGTAGTTTGCTGGATCTACTTTCCTCCCTTTCTTGAAGATTGGCACAACATTGGCCTTCTTCCAGTCTTCAGGCACTACACCAGAGCATCTGGGGTTCTCAAAGATCTGTGCCAGGGGCTGAGCTATGATGCTTGCCAGCTCCTTGAGTACCCGTGGGTGCAAACCATCAGGGCTGGCTGACTTGAAGGTATCCAGCCTATCAAGGTGTTCCTTCATAAGGTCAGCTTCAATGGAGGGTCAGGAATCTTCCTCACCCAGGCCTCCCTGACCCACAGAGGGCATGGGCGTCCCATGGGACTGATGAAAAACTGACACAAAGTACCCATTTAGCAAGTTTGCTTTTTCCTGGGTTGTCAGTTGCCCCATCTGGTTTAGCAGGGGTCCAATATTGCCCTTGCTTTTCCTCCAGCTCCGCACATTGAAAAAAGGACTTTTTATTGTCTTTGATATTTGTAGCTAGCTGGAGTTCCATCACAGCCTTGGCTTTCTTGGTTTGCTCTCCGGAGGTCCGGACCTGAGCAGAGCATTCCTCCTTGGTGGTGGTTCCAGTCCTCCATCCTTTGTAGGTCTTCCTTTTAAGATGCAGGAGGTCTGCCAGTTCCCTGGAGACCCAAGGGGGCTGCTGTGCCCTTTTGCTGCCTTTCCTCTGAGATTGGATGGACTTTGCTTGCGCATCCAGGATTGCTCCCTTGAGGAGCAACCACTCATCCTGAACTCCCCTCCCCTTTGGGAGTTCTTCATGCCACCTGAATGATTGTGTAAACAAGTGGTTATTATGAGTTGGATCCACCCTTTGTAAGTGCAGCCACTCTTTTGAAGATTGTGCACACAAAATAAGTGTGTCATTGCCCATTTCCCATTCTGAAAGTGTATCTTTATTTCCCCCAAATAAAAATAATTTTGCTTTCTTTATATTGAAGGCAATCACTTTCTATCGCTTCAAACTATTACACAAAGAGATGGACCACGAAGTCAAATACTTGCTCTACATTATGCTTAAATATGATTGAAAGAAAGTGTTACATATTTTATGCTTTTAGAGTTCTACAGGATGGGAGCTAATATATCAATTAAGGTTGTAAATGCATTTCTTTATATTCTGAGTTGTGATTTCCTATAGAATCTATCCTTCTTGGTTTACTCATATAACTGTTCCTTTGAATTCATATTCTATAATATCATAATCTAATGCTAATACTGGTTTAACATTCCTTAGGGGATATCAGCCAGCAGAGCTTTCATGTTATATGAATGTTATCTATTATAGATAGTAAAGTAGACTACCTATAGTACAATAGCTCATTTTCTTTTAACATTTTCAAAGAAAAGCTCAATGCCATACACTGAGTTGCTACAGTGAGTGAACAGGGATTACCAGTCTAGAGGAGAACATTTTAATTCTGTTCTTGTAAGTATTTGTCATACTCATACAAAACAGAAAAAATAGGACTGCTAAATCATAGTGTTACCCAATCAAATAACTATGTTCAGATATACATTTTGCAGCTGAATAAACTTATTTATCTACAGAATAAGTGACTATCTGAGGTCATACTATGAGTTAGTATAAAGATGAGAATAAATGTAGTATATTTTGACTTTCATTCCCAGCTGCTTACCATTGGATTATTTGACCCTGGCTGTTAAAGTAAAAAATTAATCAGGCAATTTGAATTGAGAGTCAGGATAGCTAAGATCACAGATTTACTGGCTCTGAAACAACAGTTTAGCTTAGGACATGGCCACCAGTGTCTGGTAATTATTGGAAGTAGTAATCAAACAATATTGTCATCAAAGCAAAAGGCTTTAGCATAGAAAATAGCCACTCAGAACATATTTCCACTTTGATACAGTGAAGTGGATTGCATGTCCCTGTAACCTTGAGAGCTATGTCAGCAGTAGCATGACATAGCTACAGCAGAGTGGTGCTGAACAGGTTGAAGAGTAGAGACCAGACTAAGAGGAATACCCTGGTCCTCCAGACTGGGGGTTGGACACAAAGCCAATAACCTCATCTTGTGGGGAAAAAAAATAATTTATTAAACCAAAGCTGAAGCCTTGGACAAAGAAAATTTAGAACCTGGAATGTTAGAAGTTTTTTATGCTCCTGGAATTTTAAAGTGTCTCTTAGGACAGATGGAACAATATAAAAAACATTGTTGCTATCCAAAAGGTAAGATGGCCTGGATGCAGAGATTTTAGGACATGAAACTATACCCTATTCAAAGATGAAACAGCTATCCATCATTTGGGCACAAGGTTTATAATACAGAACAAATACCTCATTTCAATCAAGAAGATAGAGTTTATAAATGAAAGACTATCTGCAATTAAGAGGAAGACAGTCAATGTCAGTGACCCTACAGAGGGTAAAGATGAAGACATCAAGAATAAATTCTGAGACACTAGAAACTGTGAAAAGTTATCAAGATACAGCATGAAGATTACCTATTGTACCTTGCCATGTGTCTCCTTTTCCTATCTTAGCATTAAAATCACCCAAAATAATTTCCATGCTCTGTCTTGATAACTTTTCATAGATAGTGGATGACAGCCATGCTAAGACAGAACAAGAAGATACATGGTGAGGTACAATAGATAGAGAGCTTGCATGATGAAACCAATGATGATGAAACCAATAACAATGGTATGAGGCTAATAACATTCACCACTTCAATGAACATGATTATGAAAAGCACAACATTCCCACATAAAAACTTACATAAAGCTACCTGCTGCTCTCCTAATGTAAAAACTTGCAACCAGATTGACCGTGCAATTGTTGATTGCCAGAGGCATACTAACATCATGGATGTCTGTTCATATCGAGGGCCAGTTTGTTACTGATCATTTCCTTATGGGAGTGAAGGTTAGTCAGAAATTGACAATGAAGAGCAGCAAGTTTAACCAATGGACTCAAGCAGAGAGGATCAGTACAGATGCTCCTAAAAATGTGCAAGTGGGTGAAGAATTGGTTAAAGAGGTCTGCTTTCTCTTCTGGTGCAACCACCAGATTGCCCAAAGGATCTTGCAGGGACCCCACATTTCCCGGTGCTTTCTTCATCCTCCCTATGTATTTGAAAAAGGACTTTTTATTATCTAAGATTTTGGACGCAAGTCCTAGCTCTATGTCCGCCTTAGCTTTTCAGACAGCCCCCCTACAGGCCCGAGCAGAGGAGGTATACTCCTCTTTGGAGATAGCACCCCCCTTCCACTGGTTGTACACCGCCTTTTTGGCAATCAGGCATTCCTGTACACCCTTGGTGAGCCAGGGGGGCTTACAGGCACTCCTGGCCCCCTTGCTTCTTGTTGGGATGGTCACCCCTTGGGCCCAGAGTATCGTCTCCTTAAGAAACGACCACTCATCTTGGGCACTGAGCTCCCCTGCTCTCGAGAACCCCAGCGCCTCTCTCACTAATCTCAACTCGTTGAAGTTGGCCCTCTTGAAGTCTAGGGCTACCGCCTTGCTCTAGGTCCTTGACACCCTGCGCTGGATGGTGAATTCCAGCAAGTGATGATCGCTATCACCCAGGTGGTCAAGTACCTGGAGGCCCCTTACCAGGTCATCGCCTGTGGCCAGGACCAGGTCCAACAGGGCATTTCTCCTGGTGGGACTCTGCTGGCTCTTTATACAGCTGCGGCCGGCCGGTGACGTCAGCACAATATGCCGGCTGGTGAAGGTAAAAGCGGCAGTGGCTGCAGAGGAAGGGGCAGATGGCCCTGAAGAGGGAGAT
>NW_017729024.1:67639325-67645290 GCF_001723915.1 Gavialis gangeticus | reverse complement strand
GCGAGGCGACATCAAAAGGGTGGTACCCTACGGAGTGAAGAAAGCCCGGTGGGCACAGTACTTGGTGCACTGGCCAGGAAATGTGGTTCAGGACGCCAGAGATGCAGGCATCCAAAATGGGTCCCGCTGATTTGATCACCCAGAATCTGCAGGCCTTAACCCAAATTGTGGGTTCGCAACAGAGGTGGCTAGCCCAGCAGGGCTCAGCTACCTTGGAGATGCCGAAGATGTCGACAGAGGATGACTCCGAGGCCTTTATAGAGGCATTTGAGCGGCACACCATAGCAACAGGTTTGGATATGCGGCTGTGGGTGAGCCAACTGGGAGCACTGCTAGTAGGCAAGGCCCAGGCGGTGTATAGGTCCCTAAATCGGGAAGAGGCCCAAGATTATGGGGCCGTGAAGGTGGCAATATTGTACAACCTGGAGTTAAGCCCAGAACACTTCTGGTGGCTCTTCTGAGCTCGTAAGGTGTCTGAAGAAAGGAGGCCACGGGTACTCCTCCAAAGGCTACGGGATCTGTTCGGGAAGTGGGTCAACTTGTCGGCATGTACGATGGTGGCTCTGGTGGGCAAGATCATCCTGGAGCAGTTTGTTAATGATTTAGTTGACCGAGCCCAGCAGTGGGTCAGGCAACATGCTCCAGCGACATGTGAAGAAGCGTTAAAGGTGGCGGAGGCCTTTGTGACCTCTGAGTGGTTCTACCCATGGGAAGGGAGAGGAATCCTGGGAGCAGTGTCGGTATCAAAGGATACCAAATGTTGGAAGATGGGGTATCGGCCCCAAAGTCGGGACATGGTGTGCTATCATTGCGGGAAAGGGGGCCACTTTGCCGGAGAATGTCCCGGGCGCGGTTGGGAAAAAGGCAATACTATGAGTACATCCAAGGGGATGAGGGAATTCCCCAGAGATTGGAACGGTGGGGAGCTGATGGATTGTAGCTTTGGGGCAGCAAATGAGAGCCCCGTGTGGAAGCACCCTGTAGTACAGGCGTGGATAGAGGGCAGACCAGTGCGAGCCGTATTAGATTCGGGCTGTGCCCAGTTGGTGATTCGGGCTGCTTTGTGGTCTGGAGATGGGGTTGGACTCGGTGAGAGTGTCCTGCCTTCATGGCGACACCCAGGTCCTGCGCTGTGTTAAGGCTTGGGTGAAGGTAATGGAGCATCAGGGAGAGTTAGTGGTCGGGTTAGCACCCCACCTCGCGTGTGAGATGCTGCTAGGGTGAGATTGGGCCCCTTTGTATGAGGTACTAGATAGGGTACGAGATGTAGAGGTGGCACGACAGAAGTGGAAGTACCGGGAAGGTTGGCTCAGAGATGCGAGTGGACTGGACGAATTGACTGAGGAAGAGGAAAGTTCCTGGGAAGGAGGGAGAGATAACATCGGTGGACCTCAGTTCCGAGAAGCCCAGAGAGAAGATCCGGAGCTGCAGGAACTGTGCAGCAGGGCAATGGGTGGGGACTGCCGAGCATCGACGACAGCAGGTGCTGCAAGCCCCTTTGAGGTGAGACATCACCTTCTTTACCGGATAACACCAGGTAGAGGGGGGCAGGAGCAGAGAGTCCAGCTGGTGGTACCGCGAGAGTGTAGACAAGCCGTGTGGCGTATGGCCCACGCCACCCCCATAGGGGGGCATCTGGGTCGGGAGCGGACCATCGATAAAATCGCCCGGTGGTTCTATTGGCCTAAACTGGGGGACGATATTGCACGGTGTTGCACTGAATACCCGGTGTGCCAGAAAACCCGAGAGGATAGACCTCCCTTTGCCCCACTTCAGCCCACGCCCATCATAGATCAGCCATTCTCTTGAATAGCTATGGATGTGGTGGGACCCTTACTGCGGAGCAGCAATGGCTACCAATTTATCCTAGTCTTCGTGGATTATACTGCTCGGTACCCGGAGGCCATACCTCTAAGGTCAGTGACAGCGCCGCGCATTGCAGAGGAACTAGTGAAATGGATAGCCCGCATGGGGATCCCACAGGAGATCCTCACGGATCAAGGGCGAAATTTTATGTTGGGGGTGTTGCAAGGGGTCTGTCGGACATTACGGATCCGCCAGCTCAAGACATCAGTGTACCACCCTCAAATGAACGGGTTAGTCGAGCGACTAAACAGTACGATGAAGAGAGTGCTGTGGCGGTGTATCCAAGGGGACCCCCGCCATTGGGATTTGTTGCTGCCACTGGTTCTATTTGTGCTATGGGATGCCCCATCGGAGTCGTTAGGATACTCCCCATTTGAGTTGTTGTTGCGGCATCAGCCCCGGGGCCTCCTGCAGATTGTTAGGGAAGAATGGGAACAGGGCCCAGAGACTGTCCCCAGTGGTCAAAATATCAGCAAGCGTTTCAACAACGAGTGCAGATGGCTCAAGAATTTGTGGTAGGGAACCTGAAACAAGCCCAACAACAGCAGAAAGCCCGGTATGATACTCGTGCGAAGGAGAGATAGTTTCAACCAGGACAGAAAGTGTTAGTCCTGTTGCCTTCCTCAACCAGTAAAGTATTAATGCAGTGGCAGGGGCCTTTTGAGATTATAAGGCAAGTGGGGCCTGTAGACTATGAAGTCTATTGCCCAGGGCATTTAAAGCCAAAGCAGATCTATCATATTAATTTATTGAGAGAGTGGCGGCAACCGGAAGGCTGGGTGACCTTTGTGGGGGAAGATGGAGGGAAGAATAGTGAAAACAGTAAAGGCGCCGGAACCATCCAAATAAGTGGGGACTTGAAACCACAGCAGCTGATGGAAGTAGACAATATTCTAGAGGAATTCAAAGCGGTATTCTCTGAGGAACCAGGGTGGGTACGGGCCACGCATCACGTCATCCATACCCCGCCCAGAGTGGTAATACGAGATCGGTGTCAGGCGCTGCCGTATCATTGGAACGAAGAGGTGAAAGCCGAGGTGGAGAAAATGCAGGCACTAGGGATAATATGACCATCCCGAAGCCCCTGGAGGAGCGCATTGGTACCTATTCAGAAGACGGATGGGTCCTTTCGTCTCTGTATAGACTTTCACAAATTAAACAGTGTAGCAACGTTCAATGCCTTCCCCATGCCGCGAATAATTGAGTTAGTGGAACGGATCAGAGTGGCTCGGTATATCACCACCTTAGACTTGGCCAAGGGATATTGGCAAATTCCCCTGAGACCCTGTGACTGTCCCAAGACTGCTTTTGGGACCCCGTGGGGACTGTACGAGTTCATAAAAATGCCATTCAGGTTGCACGGTGCGGCCGCCACATTCCAAAGGCTAATGGAACGACTCCTGGAGCCCCATGGACGATATGCGGCAGCATATATCGATGATATAGTCATCTTCACTCGGACGTGGGCCCAGCACGTGCAAGCTCTATGGGCGGTCCTGCAGGAACTGAAGGAGGCGGGCCTGACAGCGACGCCCTGAAAGTGTGCAATCGCCCATAGATATACAAAGTACCTGGGGTTTCTTGTAGGACAGGGGACCATTCGACCCTTACAGGACAAAGTCCAGGCCATTCGTTCCTTCCAAGCTCCCCAAACTATGAGACAGCTGTGGTCCTTCCTAGGGCTAGTGAATTATGACCGGAGGTTTGTTCCCAAATTTGTGGAAGTGTCTGCAGCTCTGTCAGAGGCGCTAAAAGGTCCACCAAAAGGGGGAGTGTGGTGGACAGCAGCCCGGTTACAGAGCTTTCATGCCTTGAAACATGCGTTGTGCAAGGAGGTAATCATCCATACCCCTGATTTTAGGAAACCCTTCTCATTGCAGACCGACGCACCTGAAACAGCTGTCGGAGCAGTGTTAACCCAGTGCGATGCTGGAATAGATCGACTGGTAGCATATGCTAGCCGCAAGCTACTGCCTGCAGAAACCAGGTACGCGGCGATTGAAAGGGAGTGCCTAGCAATCAAATGGGCGGTTGAGTATTTTAGGTACTATCTCCTCGGTAGAGAATTCACCCTAGTGACGGATCATGCACCATTGAAATGGCTTAACATGGTGAAGGTAGAGAATGCACGTATCATGCGGTGGGCCTTAGCTCTCCAGCCGTTTAAGTTCTGAATCCTATATCGCCTGGGGAGAACTAACGTCACCGCGGATTTCTTGTCCAGATGTTCTGACGAGTGGGTCCCAAACTCAGGACAGTGAGAGGTGCAGGCCCGGTGGGAAGACACAGGTAACGGACATGCACGATCATGGGAACCACCACAAGGCAACTGGCGGGGGGGGGTTATGTCCCGGAGACTGGGGTGAAAAAAGACACTCACCTGTGGCAGGGAATAACGCGCCGGCGAAACCTGCGTGGCTCGTGAGCCGGCTCTTTATACAGCTGCAGCCGGCCGGTGACGTCAGCACCAGACGCCGGCCGGTGAAGATAAAAGCGGTGGCGGCTGCAGAGGAAGGGGCAGATGGCCCTGAAGAGGGAGATCCATCGATGACGGAAGAGGAGAGTGAAGCCCTGTGGCGTCCAGAGAAGGAAGAAGAGCCGGAGAGAGGGAATCGGCAACAGCTCCCAAGAACCGGTAGCAGACAGATGGCGTCTGGGCGAGACAACAGGGAAAAGGAGGCATCGCGGAGGACCCACGGGAACCAGGTGCACGCTGGGCACAGCAGGGTGGCAAGGATCCCGAGGGAGGAGTTCGATCAGGGCGGGGTCACCGCCAGAATTATGGGTGCCCGTGTCTATTAGGGATGAAGGTCCTAGGGACTGAGAGTCTGGAGCCAAACTGGTAACTGTAAAGGCTCTACCCTTTAGATCTAAGGGATAGGTATAGGGAAAGGCTGCAGATGGGCAAGAGGAGCCACGTGCCTCCTCCTTAGGGTCCGCTTCTGAAGGTGGTGTGAGGCCGGGGTGCAGGGGTGGTTGGAGCCCCGTGTATATCTGCCGGGTTGGGCCAGGGCAATGAGGGACTCGCTAGATGGCCCCCCCCATGGACGGTACAGCAAGACATGGCAGACGAGATTGGGGGTGTCTGGGCAGAGAAAGAACACCCGCATTGCCCACAAAGGGTCCTGGGGCGAGGCGACATCAAAAGGGTGGTACCCTATGGAGTGAAGAAAGCCCGGCAGGCACACTGAATTAAGTGGAGGTCCTGTATCTTGGCCAGGAACCCCCTGGAGCGGTCCAACCTGGCTGACTGTTCCTCCCAGCAGATGTCCGGGTAATTTAAATCACCCATGACAACTACATCCTTCGCCTTAAGTGCCTCTGCAACCTGGCCCAAAAATTCCCAGTCCAGCTCCTCCCCTTGGTTACGAGGTCTGTAGTAGACCCCCACAGTTAGATCCCTCTCCCCATGGCCCCCTTGTATCTTGACCCAGAGCACTTCCGCTTGCCCCTCTGACCCCATTCTGCTGGCAGAGGATGTGTATTGCTCCTTGACATAGAGCATCACACCCCCGCCTTTCCTTCCTTCTCTATCCAGCCTGTAAAGCCTATAGGCCCTAATGCTAACTGCCCAGTCATGGGGGGAATCCTACCAAGTTTCTGTAAGCCCTGTTATGTCTGGGTCTGAACTGGCTATTCTGAGGGCTAGTTCCTCCTGTTTATTCCCCATAATACGAGCATTGGTATATAGGCATTTAAGGCCCTGCCTAGCTGCATGTGCCACCCCCCAATTTGGGAGACTGTTTGGATCCCTGTTTCTTACCTGGGCACTCCCTGTATTTCTCACCTGTCTTGCTCAGGTGGTGTCTCCTTGGCTTCCTGCGGCCCCCTCCCCCAGCGATGCTAGTTTAAAGCTCGCCGTACGAGATCAGCCAACCTGGAAGAGAAGACACGCTTGCCTTTAGGAGAGAGTTCAAGCACATCCCACCCCAGCAAGTCCCCTGTCCAAAAGCATAGGTCATTATCAAGAAACCCAAGGTCTGCCTGGCAGCACCAAATGCATAAGCACCATTTGACCTCACCAATGCAGGCCTCGTGTCATCATCCCCGCCTACTCACCGGAAGAAGAGAGGAGAATACCACCTGCATCCCCGTCTCC
>NW_017729024.1:67634268-67639257 GCF_001723915.1 Gavialis gangeticus | reverse complement strand
CCCCCCCCACAGACAGGGGGGCAAGGGGCCATCGACCCCGCCATGAGCTCCGTCTGGGTGGAGGCCTCAGAAGAGCCCATAGCAGGCGGCCGCGCCCAGGTGGGGCCCCTGGCTGCTGTTCTCCACATCTGCACCGTGTCTACAGAGCTGCACCTGCTGCTTTTGCTCACTGGAGGTGCCGCTCTGGGCAGCTACCTCGCACCCGCCTTATGCAAATGTCGGCGCAAACGCCGGCACGCCCTTACAGCGCAGCTCCCTGTTGGGTGAGCTAAGAGGGCTCCGGACGTCTTCCTCTCTGGATCTGCGTCAGCTGCACTGTACCCTCTGTCCCACTTACCTTAGAGGGAAATCAGCTGTTGTTGCCCCTGCTGCTGTCTCCTCTGCAGGTGCTGCCTTTGCTGCTGAGGTAAGGTGGGTACACGTGTAGCACATGTGCACCCTGCTCCCTCTGCTCCTGCTTCCCAAATGCCGAGGGAATTTCAAACCACCACTTTTTAAAGCCCGTGGTTTGAAATTCCTGCAGTTGTACCCTCAGTGAATCAGGCCTTCCAGCTAAGCCGGAAGTGCTTGTTGGTGTCCCCGCCCCCTACTGATCCTCCTGCTGGGATCCCGGGGTGGCAGGGATTACCACCCCAAGGGGCTAGTTGGAGCTGCCCCCCCCCACTTGGGGGAAAGGCCCCCCCTGCTGTCTGCCTGCCCGCACGCAGCTTGGGAGCACGGCTCCCTGTCGGGCAAGCTAAGAGGGCTCCGGACGGCTTCCCCTCTGGATCCGCCTCAGCTGCGCTGTACCCTCTGCCCCACTTACCTTAGGGGGAAATCAGCTGTTGCTGCCCCCGCCGCTGTCTCCCCTGCAGCTGCTGCCTTCACCGCCGAGGTAAGGTGGGTACACGTGTGGCACACATGCACCCTGCTCCCTCCGAGCCTGCTTCCCAACTGCTGAGGGAATTTCAAACTGCCACTTTTTAAAGAGAGGTGAGAAATATGCAGCAGAACATAACAGTGAAGGGCAAAGCAGTAAATAACATGGGAGTAAAATCAAAAAACAAGAATGACTGATTCGTTGAAGAATGCAAACAAGCAGTACAAAGAAGAAGACTAGCTAAGAGAGAAGTACAGCAAAATCCAGTGCCGGGCAAAAGAGAGAGATATCAAGAATGCTGCAGAGAAGTTAAGAAATTAATCAGGAAAGAGAAATGGGAATATATAAAACAATAGCTTCTGAAAAGGAAGAGAAAAGACAAATTAAGAGAGTAAGAGACCTGTTTAAAGGAGTTAATGAATGGAGGAGAAGTTACCAGTTGCAATTAGCAGTGGTATATGACAAAAAATGTGACTCTGACCACAGAACAAAAAATCCTGAGGGTTCAGAAAGAATGTTTCAAAGAACTTGTAAATGTAGAATATGAAAATGGAGGAAAAATTGTTGAGCATCAAATTGCTGAAGTCAAAATAGTTAAGCCTTCACTAGAGGAGATGCAGATTGTCATTAAAAGGCTCAGAAGAATAAGGCACCAAGGACAGACAACCTTCAGCTGAATGCCTGAAATTCAGATTTGAAACACTAAAGCACCATCTTTACAAGATATGTGGAAAAGAAACAATGGGTTTATTACTTGTTTGACGCTCTCAAAGCTACCCCTTTCCCCCTTCTTCCTTCCTGCCCTCCCTTCCCTGTTTTTTGTATTGAAATCACGCTATTTGATAGTCTGCATGTTTTTTCATTGTATCTGATGACATGAGCTTTTGCTTGTGAAAGCTTCTGTACCTCTGAATCAGTTAGTCTATAAGGTGCATTTCTACCCCATCTTCTACCTTTTATTAGTAATGAAATGTACAGATAAAATGCACACGCAGAGAGCATCTTATGAGAGTCTGTATGATTTTGTTCATAGTTGATAACATTCTTTAGTCAGTGTATCCCACCCATATTTACAAGCACCTTTCATAGATTTATTGTCCAAAGAGGAATAAGTTTCTCAATCCTGTTATCTTCCTTGGCATTACAATAATTTGTATTTTACAGACTTGCCTGTAAATTCCTCAATGTGGCATGCAGCTGATGAGAGAGGAGAACTTTTAAATTTATGCTGTTCATAAATCAATGCAGTTTGAAGAGAATATGGTGATTTTTCTCATAACAAATAAATCAGTTTATGATTTTTATAGAAGAAAAAATAAGTAACATGAGTAATCAAGATCTAATTATTAACTTTTGTTGCCTTTAAAGTTTCAATGTATAAAAATGATGACGTGATTATGCTGTGAAATAATTTGCATCAAATTATAAACAAAGTAAAATAAAATGCAAATTACTTTATATTTTTGCTTTGAATAAGTCTACATTTTCCTACCCAGGAGTTATAAGAAGTGGAAAACTGATTCAGGGGGCACAAAACACTGGCAGGTGAAAAATAGCATGATCTCAGGGCACCTTGCTCCACTGCAAATAACATGCTGTACTCTGTGGTTGCATGCAGCTCCTCAAAAGGTATTTGACTTTTTGCCCTGCCCCTTATGGCATCCTTAAAGTAGAAAAAATAGGAACAGATAAGCTCATATGTCTAGGGCTAGTCTCAGGCAGCTGGCTCAACTTTACTCAACTAAATGACAGTCACATACATCCCAGTGGTAAAAGCCAAGGTTTTATTTTTGTATCCTGATGAAAATATGGATCTATTTTAGAGTCGAAAATGAGATAGAGACAGAAAAAGAAGAATAAAAGGAAAAAATAATAAATAAAAATGGGAAAAATTAGAAAGAAGATGCTCAGGAAAAAGTGTTTCACAGTGGAAAGAAAAGAGATGTGGGTAGGATTTTTTCAGGATGTGTAGTGAAGAGCTAATCAAGGCCAGTCTGATGCTTCAGCAGTTCCTCCAACTGGCCCTGCATGTTTTCTACAACATCAGCAATTAAAAAATAACTTTATCCAAAAAATATACATATCTTGAATTGTGAAGATACAAAGTTTCACTGATTTTAAGTGACATGCACAGGCATGATGAAAAGTAGAAACATAAGCATAAGCATTAGAGAGCAAGAATAGCACAACAGTATATAGATAATACAAAACTGGGAAGGAAACTATTCAGGAGGATCTCAAGAGGTGTGAATGCTGGGCTGAAGCTAGCAGGATGAAATAATGCAGACAAATGCAAGGTGCTTCACCCTGGGAAGAATAATAAAAAACCAAATATAAAATGGATGATACCTGGCTGGATAGAAGTATTATGGAGAAGGATTTGGGAGTCCTGGTAGATCAGACTCAGTGCGAGTCTGCAGTGTGATGCAGCCATGCAAAAGGTGAATGTGGTTTTGGGATGCATCAATAGAAGCATTAGGTGGAAGACTTGGGAGTTGATAGTGCCCTCCTACTCAACACTGGTTAAGCCTCATCTGGAGTATTGTGTGCAGTTCCGGGCTCTATATTTTATAAAGGATGTGGAGAAGTTAGAGAGGGTTCAGAGGCAGGCAACAAAGATAATAAAGGGCTTGGAAAGCAAGTCATAGGAGGAAAGGCTGAAGGAATTAGTTATTGTCAGCTTCAGAAAAGACACTTAAGAAGGGACATGATAGCAATCTTCAAATACTTGAAGGGGCTGCCTTTTCTTTCTTGCTGCAGAGAGTAGGATGTGGACCAATGGCTTAGTGCTACAGAAAAGTAGGTTTAGATTAGATCAGGAAGAACTTCAGTATTATGATAGTGAAGCCGATGAATAGACTATGTAGGGAAGTTGTGGATTCTCCATCACTGGGGGTGTTCAAGAAGAAGTTGGACAGCTACTGGCTGAGGATGACCTAGGCATACCCATACCTATATTCTACTATTGGTATTTTCCATGCTTCTGAGCTTTGCTGGTTACCCTTTCTCCTATTTCTTTTTATATATCAGGGTGTTTATAAGACTTTTCCAGAGAAACTGGGTGTTGGCTGTAACTGAGGTTGGAGATTTTGACTGGGGTGTGCCAGTGCACCTTCTAGGTTCCTGGCTAGAAGGTCTTGCCCATCCACTCGGGGGCAGATCAATTACCATATATGGAGTCAGGAAGGAATTTTACCCCATGGTCATATTGGTCTGGACTGTGCGGGTTTTTGCTTTCTTCTGTAGTGAGGGACATGATGCTCTACCAGGAATATTAACAACCTTTTATAGAAGCAGGGCATTGGCTGCTGTGGTTTCCCTGATTTACCTGTGGCAGGTTAGGGTGCTATGTGCTGTATTGTGTTATGGTTGATGGTATAGTTTTATATGAAGAATATAGATTATGGACTTGTATAAGATGATTTGGATAGGCAGGGGGTTGAACTAGATGATCTCTGGAGGTCTGTTCCAGCCCTATTTCTCTATGTTTCTATGATTCCATGATACTTGGTAAGCCTATTGACTTACCATAGCCCTCTTGATCTGGAAACTTCTAACTGTAAAGGTGAAACTGTGGAAAAGGTGTCCCATAAAGGGACACCTATGGAAATCACCCCCTCCCTTTCCACAGATCTTGTCTTCTGACCTTACTTTCATAGTTTCATAGTTGTTAGGGTCAGAAGGGACCTGAGCAGATCATCAAGTCTGAACCCCTGCCATAGCAGGAAAGAGTACTGGGATCAAATGGCCCCAGCCAGGTTTGAAGACTCCCCAGGTAGGAGCGAGCACCACTTCTCTTGGAAGTTGGTTTCAGATCCTAGCCGCCCTGACTGTGAAGTCATGCCTCCTGATGCCTGAACCTACTCTCAATCAACTTGTGGCCATTATTCCTAGTTATTCCGGGTAATGGAAACAGGGCCTCTCTTATTCCCCGCTGGCCCCCCTGGTAAGTTTATAGATGGCCACCAGTTCCCCTCTCAGCCTTCTCTTGTGGAGGCTGAATAGGTTCAGGTCCCATAGCCTTTCCTTGTAGGGCCTGCCCTGCTGCCCCCTGATCATGTGAGTGGCCCTCCTCTGGACCTGCTCAATGCTGTCCACATCCCTCCTGAAGTGCGGCACCCAGAACTGGA
>NW_017729024.1:67612203-67629268 GCF_001723915.1 Gavialis gangeticus | reverse complement strand
TCAATGCTGGCCACATCCCTCATGAAGTGCGGTGCCCAGAACTGGATGCAGTACTCCAACTGCAGCCTGACCAATGTCACGTAGAGGAGAAGGATCATATCCTTGGACCTGCACCTTCAGCATGTGCTTCCAAATTCATTCCAATCCATCTTCTTGGAAGATAGGATTCAGGGAGGATGAGAATTGTTCCTTGGGGGTATGGATCTGTGTAGGATTTGGCATATAGTTTAAAGGTTTTTCCCTCCTTTCCTTTCTGAATATGATAAGCCCTTGGCATTTCACATTTTTTAATTTGACTGTATTTTTAACACACAACAAAAGTTTTAGAGCCTCACTTTCCCCAAGTGGTGCCTACCTGAAGCTGACAATTATTTTTTTCTAACTGTATTCTGTAGTCATGGGAAACTACACCAAAGATTTGGCAAATTTTCACAAATAACACTGATCAACTCATGTAAAAATTGTAAATATGGGTTTATAAGTATCCTAAAGATTTCTGCTACTGTTTTTCTTTAGCAACTTGGACTGATAATACATATTTCATATGAAATGTTGCAATGATGAAGTTGTTATAAAATTGTATTATACAAAGGGCCATGCTTAAATGTAAGGTGCTTTGTGAGAAAATGCCACATTAATTTACTGAATTAGTCTCTATTAATAGAAAGTTTTAAGAACACTGATAATTTGGCATCAAACCGCTCATTAATATTTTATGTCCCAGAGGTTAATATAGAGCTAGGCTAAATGGTGAGTCATTATGCAGCAACTGAAACTTAGGCTTGCCTCTCAAGTGAGGTCTGGGTGCTTTTTATTACTTGTACCTATAAACAGAGAAATGCATCAAATTCTTTAACACCCTTGCCAAATTAACTATGCAAATTGACTTGCACTTCTCTTAATTTTTCCTGTTTTGAATGTATAATTCTAAATTAAAAGTGTGTGCTATTGTTTGTTTTACTTTTTGCAAGCCTGTCAACTACAGAACTAGAGCTACCAATTTTTTGCCATAGGGAGAGCAGAAGGTATTTTAAAAATCATGTACAATAAGACAGGTGTCTCTTCTGAGGTGCGGAGATGTACAAGACGAGGTTTCTTTCCCCCACCCTGCAAAATTTTCAAGCTTTCAAAATGATTTTAAGTTCACATCAAAACAAAACCAAACCTTCTGTGACAGGGTAATATATCACAGAATAGCTTGGTGCTCAGGACAAGCACATGGTATGTGAGAAAGCCAGGCTTAAGTTCCTTCTGTCCCTGATTCAGAGCAAGGACTCAAACCAAGGTCTCTTGTATCCCATCCAGGTGCCTTGGCCACTAAGCTGCAATTTTGTGATGGATTGTTTATAGCAACCCCTTTTGAACTTATTTCACTTTGTATAAATATTCATGAGCTCACAGAGAAAGAGAGAGAGAGAGCGAGAGACTGATGTTGTAGCCAGTAGCAAAACTTTGGTGGGAGTGGGGTGGGGAGCATGTGTGTGGCATGAGCCCTTGGTACCAATTTAGTGGCGGCACCAAAATGGCATCCTTCCCAGAAAATCCATGCCCTGGCAGCAGAAGCATCAGCTGGGTACAGGGACAGAGCACTGCTGCTGTAGCAGCAACAACAGGGGAAGCCAGTCTGCACCACAGGAACAGCAGCCAAGGACTTTTTTGAGTCCTTAAAGCAGGTAAGACTCTTGGCACTCCCTCTCCTCCACGCTCAGCAGCACCCCCTTCACTCTTGGGTAGGGTTTTGCCTGTAAAACAAACCTGTTAGTTTTGCCTCTGATTATAGTCCAATGTTTGGGACACTCATCTGTGATGTGGAAAACACAGATTCAGAGTAAGGACTTGAAAGTAAAATTCAAAAAGACATATCCTCGTTGGGAGTTGCCCCCAACCAGAGACTTAAATGTGGTGAT
Organism: Gavialis gangeticus; assembly: GCF_001723915.1. Taxonomy (NCBI): domain Eukaryota; kingdom Metazoa; phylum Chordata; order Crocodylia; family Gavialidae; genus Gavialis; species Gavialis gangeticus. The sequence goes on along the minus strand of NW_017729024.1, from coordinate 67,627,361 downwards.
TACCAAATTGGTTGGACCAAATTGGTTGGACCCACTGTCTGACTTTTTCCTAGTGTTCCTCAGTCCAACTCTGATTGAAGATGTCGTTTCTACTTTTACTCATATCAGCTTAGAGTTTCCTTGTGCTACAGCTCCCATTATCACCAACACCAAAAAGGTGTTCTGTAAGGGTAAAATTGTTCCTTTCCATTGTTTCATTGTTTATCTGTGATTGGTTTCTTTCCACCTCAGCCACTCAAATAATCTACCAACATTTTCTTCAATCCTATTCATTGCTAAACTAGGCTGTATTTCATAAATGTGAAGATGAGATTGCCTGTCTCTCACCTTTTGAAAATCATAAGCCAAGTCCCAAATATCATGTGATACATTTTTTTAAAATTATTCACAGAAGATTCTTACTATTTGCCCTTGAGTCTTGAGCCTTTAGTTATTGAGAAAAGCTTGATAGGTAAACATTCATTTTTTGAATGAATTATGACATACATAATCTCAGAAATCTGGAAGGTGGGAATGATAGAAAATATGAAATGTTCTGAACATTTTTAATATGAAGGACAGGAGCATAGATGATACCAATATTCAGGCAGTTTGATAATACCAAGAGTCAACTTCAACTCATATTCTCCAGATTCAATAGGCTGCATGCTCTCTATAGATGCAACAGCGAGGATTCCAGTCCCTGAGACATTTAGGGCCGCTCTACATTTGCAGGTAAAGGTACAGTAGGATCTAATGAGTGAACCACACAAGCACACATGCTGCCATGCCACATGTGCATGGCAGGAAGTGTGATTGTGGTAGCACACATTAGATTCCATAGCACCTTATTGCCAGTGTAGAGGAAGCCTGACCTCGGGCTCCCTCTTCACCAGCAAGAAGCAAGCTCCCACAGCTAGGAACAACCTCAGTTCAGGGTTTCCCAGTGATGCAAGCACACCAGGCACCCCTGTGGCTGGGAAACATAGCTGCTGTGATCTTACAGCATCAGGGATACAGGGAGACCCAAAGTCTGGAAGACCACAGCAGCTGAGTTCTCCAGCTTTGGGGGCTCCATGTATCGCTGTGGCTAGGAGATCCCAGCTGTGCCTTGCAGCTGCTGGGACCCAGCTGAGTCTTGGGAAGTGTGCTGCTTAGATCCAGCATCTGCAGCTGCAGGACTCTGGGTCCTGGCAGCTGTGGAACACAGCCAGGACCCAAAGTCGGCAGCTGCTGGGGGTGAAATTCCCCATAGGTGTAAGACTCCCAGGCCTGGGTGGGTATGGTGTACCCCTGTGATTGGGAGCCCTGTCAGGTGATGGGGCTCCCAACCACAAACAACAAACAACAAACAAACAAACAAATTACAGCTTGATAGCCAGCTATAAAGTTAGTACACATTTTCTAGGTCTAACTTTATAGCTGGTTGGAGCGTTTTATGGTGTGATAGATACTTTGCACCTGTAGCAGGTTTCAAGGTAATTGCACAATTAACTGGTTTATTGTGCAATGCCTGTGACATGTAGAGGGGACCTTAGAATATTTTCCTCAAATTTAAATTGACTGCAACTGTACTTTTGAGAAAAGTTTCTATTACTGAGATAGGAAATGAATATACTCCCCAGAATCTGTTTGAAATGCTAAATCCAAAAAGCCTTGCCTTACAAAACCAGGAAGGATCCTTGCCTATGTGCTGCAGTTTTTACTTCCAACTGGATGCTCAGTTTAGAAGGACAGTCCTAAATCATTGTTCGTTTGAAATTCCTCCCATCTTTTTCCTATAGATTTAGGGTTAGCTTCTTAATCACAAAGCAGGATGATCCTTTCAGACAATTCTCAAAAAAAAAAGATTGCTTATGGTTGTGATGTGCTCTGGCCCCAGATGCAGCCTGTGCAAATTCTTTGAGATACTGTTTCAGAGTGCTTGCATACTTTGGGATGCCCTTCTGCCCAAACACCTCTTGGATGTCTGCTGCTTGACCCCTGAGAACCAGCTAAGTGGTCAAGCACCAGAACCCAGGAGCATGCCTTTGTCCAAACATATCCACAGAAAAGGTAGATTTCCCTTTCTGTAGAATGGGCAAGCCTATACAGTTAGATATGCCAGAATCCCAGTTATCACTGTTAACAAGTGGTATGTAAAAAGTTAACAAAGATTTATTATAAAAGCAAGAACCACATAGAAAATCAGTAACCATATGTTGAAATTCAGCTAGAACTATAAGAGTAGACAAACAAAAAGAATGATGACCTGTTTTTACCATGTACCTTAAATCCAAGGATTTAGTAGCTCCTAGCTTGCTGCAACAGGTTAAAAAGTAGACCCTGGTTCTGACTTTTCTATCAGGGCCTTCTGCATTTTCCTCTTTCAGCTTGCTTTACTTGGTCTGCATCACTCAGGTTAAGGGATTGCAGATCCCCCTGGACTTGTGAAGACTGAAGACAAAGCTATGCCCTTGTGGCAGGCTTAAGAATAATTAATAGAGAAGTAGGGTGGGAAGGGAGCTCTAGAGGTCATCTAGTTCAACCCCGTGCATGGGGCTGGATCACCCCTATCCAAACCATCTTTTACAAATCTACTGTTTGACAACTTAGCAGAAGTATGCTGTTAATGCTGGTGTAGCCACAAGACATAACACCACAGGTAAAGCAAGGGGAACCACAGCAGCCAATGTCTTCATGCTGCAAGATTGTTAAAATATGCTTGAGAGATCCAAGGAAGAGGCCCATGACCCCCCCCCCGCCCAAAGAGGAGGGTCCTCACAGTCCATACAAATCTGACCAATGGATAAAATTAATATCTGACTCTAAATATGGTGGTCAGTTGCCTCTGAGTAGAGGAGCAATATTCTCAAACCAGGAATATCTGGGTTTAAGTCCCAGCAGGAGCATTGACACATCCAGTCACAAACCCCGGCCATGGTTGCAGCCAATGCTCAGTAGTTCTGAGGAAGGCTTTAAAAAATACTACATGCTGAAATATAGTAGCAGGAAAAGAAAAAAAAACCCTCCTGGCCCCATGTGGCATCTAGCAAAGCCCAAAAGCATAGGAATACCCAGAGTATAGCATAGGTATAGCTACTTCTAAATCATCTTGCCCTGTCCAAACTTTTGAACAAATTGGTGGTGGTGGCAGTCTTTTGGTAAGAGGATAACAGTCTTTCAGAAGATGGGAAAATAATAGGTCAGTCTGGAGATGACTGTAGAGACTGATCTGGATTTTGAACTGTACATGTGGCAGACAGTTCCAGGAGTAAGGGGTGGATCCTGGTGATGTCAGGTCACAGATGCTTTGTTTTGTCTCTGTCACCTATCCAGCTCCATACTGTCTCTGTCACCTATCCAAGACAAGAACTCGGTGAACAACTGTTCACCAGGGCACCCCTGGGGAAGACCAGGAGCAATGGATACAAACTCCTAGAAGGCCCCTTCAGACTTGTTTTCCAAGAAAAACTCCTTCACGGTCAGGGTGTCCAGACTTTGGGATAAACTCCCTCCAGTTGTGGTGCAGTCACCTACCTTAGAAATTTTCAAAAGGAGACTGGACAGTCACCTCATTGGTGTCACTTGACCCTGGTTGTCTTTTCCTTCCTAGTGCAGGGGGACTGGACCCGATTAATCTACAACCCTTCCAGCCCCTAACTATCTATGAATCTATGGTGCTAGTGAGTGTAGCACTACTGAGCCTATGAGTATGATCTGGGTTTTTTCTCCTGAGTTGGAATACCTTGCATCTTTCCATGTTGAATGTCATCAGGTTTTCATCCTCCCACCTTGCGAGCCTGTCCAGGTTGGCCTGAATTGCCATCCTATCCTCTAGACTGACCACACTTCCCCATAATTTGGTGTCATCCATGAACTTAGCCAGTCCAGTTCTGACACCTGAGCTCAGAACATTTATGAATATATTAAAGAGTACTGGTCTGAGTACTGAGCTCTGAGGGATGCTACTGGTCACCATGCAGCATGTTGACTCAGTTCCATAGACTACCACTCTGGGTCCAACCACAAAGCCCATTACCCAACTGTTGGACCATAAGGTTGTCAAGGCCACAGTTCTCCAATTTTATCATGAGGACATCATGAGAGACAAAGTCAAAAGCTTTTTTGAAATCTAAATGTATGACCTCAACCTCTTCTCCTTTGTCCAGGTGATGCATCACCTGGTAATAGAAGGAAGTGAGGTTGGTCAGACATGACCTACCCAAAACAAAGCCATTTTGGCTATCTCTCAGAATGTTACCTTCCATTAGCCTGCTGTTGATGGTTTCTTTGATGATTTTTTTCCAAGATATTTCCAGGGATTGAGGTCAAACTGATTGGCCTGTAGTTCCTTGGATCTTCCTTCTTTCCTTTCTTGAAGATAGGCACCACATTGATCCTCTTCCAATCTTCAGAAACTTCTCCCAAGTGCCACAAGTTCTCAAATAGCCTCACCATTGGTTATGCTATGATGTCAGCCAACTCTTTTAGCACTCTTGGGTGCACTCCATCTGGGCCAGCTGACTTGTAGATGTCCAGCCTCCTAAGTTGTTCCCTCAAAAGATCTTCACCAGTTATAGGCATATGATTGCCCTTACGCTGGTAATCCTGAATCCTGTCAGTCAGAATGATCCCCTTGAGCTGGTGGAATACTGACACAAAATAATCATTGAGGAGATTAGCTTTTTCCTGTGTGTTGGTTGTCAGTTGCCCCATTTGGTTCAGCAAGGGTCCAATGTTGCCCTTGGGTTTTTTTCCAACTTCCCATGTATTTGAAGAAAGACTTCTTATTGTCCTTGATTCCCATAGCCAGTTTAAGTTTAGCTTCAGCCATGGCTTTTCTTGTCTGCTCCCTACGGTTGCAGGCCAGTGCTGCATAATCCTCCTTCGTGGTAGTTCCTGACTTCCATCCCTTATAAGCTTCTCTTTTCAGATTCAGGAGGTCCATGAGTTCCCTCTTGAGCCAAGGGGGTCTCCCAGCCCTTTGGCTACCTTTCCTATGGGCCAGAAGGGACTTCTTTTGTGCTTTTAGGATCATATTCTTAAGGAGCAACCACTCCTTGTGGACTCCCCTCCCTGTCATGGTCTCTCAGGGTCTCAACAACTAGCCTCCTGAGCTTGTGAAAGTCAGCTTTCCTAAAGTCGAGGATTTCTGCATTGCTGACTGTGATGGGGCACCAAGTCTTCCCCATCACAGAACACTGGGGGAGCGAAGGAAAGCATAAAACTTACCTTAGCAACCAGCCCAAGGAGAGAAAGGGGCAGGGATACTCAAATAGAGGAGAGAGACTCCCAGATGAAAACATAAACAAAAGCAGCATGTGCTGAGGGAGGTGGGGGAGAGTGCCAGCTGTGAGAGAGGCAGCAGATGGCCAAAAGGATTTAAAAGGGATGTAAACCAGAATTAGCTCTAGAAAAGAGAAGAAAGCAACCCAGAAGAAATAAGGAGAGACTACAAGAGGGAGACAACAGATGACAGAGAAAAGGGAATGTAAGAAGGGTCCTGGAGAGAGACTTACTGGGAAGCTGAAGTGAGGTAATGAAGGAGACCTCTGAGTTGGTGAGTCTGTTACCTGAAGACATTGTGTAACATCCCAGAAACTTAAAAATAAGAGAAAGGAATGAGAGTGTATGAAGATTACAGAGAGTGTATGAAGAGTGTATGAACAAAGACAAGAGAACCCCACATTTTGATATCAGCAGTAAACATAAGGTGGCATAGCATTGCCATTGGCTTCGGACCCGTACGAAGGAGAACGGAACAAGCAACCAAGAAATTGAGAGGTCTCAAAGAGAGAGGGAAATAAATACATCTAAGATATTCGTTTTCTAAGAGAGACATAATAGTTGTGCAGAAGAGTTAATTTTGTGAACCACAGACACGATATCTTCTTCATCTCTCAGGACTGTGTTTATTTCCCTACTTTATTCCATCAAAGTCATGGCAGGACAGAAATAAAGGAAATTAACCAGTTCATATTAAAACAAGAGATGGTGATTTATTTTGTGGGCATAGCTTAACTCTCACACTGACCAATTTTCCAGCTTTGCAATGGATAGAGAAAGTGATCAACCTGTGATCACTGTCACCAAACTTCCTTTGATCCTCAGGTTGCTGACTAGGTCAACCCCTTTGGCCAGTACCAGATCTAGCAGCACCTTACCTCTTGTCAGCCCATAGGCTTCTTGAGCCAACTAGAGCTTGTCAATGCAATTGAGGAAGCTTTGCAACAGATCAGATTTGGCTGAATGCTCTTCCCATGAAATGTCAGGGTGGTTGAAGTCACCCATAATGACCACGCACAGACAGTATGCAGCCTCTGCCAGTTCCTTAGTGAATTTGTGGTCAAGTTTTCCTTCTGGTTAGAAGGTCTGTAATAGACTCCTACAGTTACATCCCCTTCACCATGTTCTTCCCACATTCTAACCCAGAGGGTCTCAAGTAGTCCTCCTTGGTGCCAATCTCTGCTTGTTGGGAAGCGTACTGCTCCTTCACATAGCGAGCTCTACCCCCTCTTCCTTGCAATATGATCCCTCCTGTACAAGGCATAGTCATCAATACCTGTGGTCCAGTCATAGGTGGAGTCCTACCAGGTCTCCATTATCCCTATGAGATCGTATTAATTTTTGCCTTGCAGAAGGGCCAGTTCATCCTGTTTGTTCCCCACACTCCTGGCATTTGTGTACAGACAGCTAAGTCTGCCATTAGAAGCCTTCAGCTGTGGTAGGAGTAAGTTCCTTTGTGTTACTTGACCTGTTGATTCTGCGGTTGTCACTTCCAGGGCTTCCATTTATGATTTTCCACCTGTCCCCCAGTGATCTTATTTTAAAGCCCTGTCAAGCAAGTCAGCCATTCTGGCTGAGAAGAGTTTTGGGGCAGTACAAATAGCAATGATGCAACATATCAAACAATGATCAGTCCAGCTGTCATCTGTGCTAGTCATAGCACTTGAGATATGAATATGTTCCAGTCCCAGTTTTTCTTACCTTCACTATGCAATATGACAAAATCAATTGGGTGCCAGTGTTTTGATTGTGGATTCATTCATGTTGTTGCCCAGTTGTTGCTTTGGAAATAGGGAATAGGGAGTTTGTGATGATATCATGTTCTGAACGCTTGCTCAGGAGGAGAATCCCATTTGAATTAACTTCCCCCACCTCTTCCTTTCCAAGTGCTCCATTCCATAACTCAGACTCAACTCCAGTCCATAGCCGACTCTAGCATTGAAATCACCACAAAAAATTATCTGATCTTTCTTATGGACAAATTACAGGACTTGGTCAAGTTTAGAATAGAATTCTTCCTTTGTTTCATCATCTTCATCAAGGGTTGAGACATACACCCTGGTGACTATTGCATGTTGTCTGTTGGTCAGTGGAAGAAGAAGAGTCATGAGACGCTCATTGATGGCAACCGGACATTCTGACAACTGAGTAACAATCTTAGTCTTGATAAAAAAAATCAATGATATGAATGTGTCTGTCTTCCTCAGTTTTTCTCTTTCCAAAACAAGCTCCATGGTCTGTAAGCTGCCCCTTCCCCCTGATCTCACCAAGTGCAGTAATATTCATGTAAAATCATACAAGTTCTCTAGCCTTTGCTTTAGTTGATCACTATTAGAATTGTCCATCATGGTGTGGACAGTCCAGGTTGCAAACTTTATTTCTTGATTTGGACCACAGATAAAATGATCCCACTGGATGCAGTTTTCCAGTCAGGTGAAATGAAACATTATTTTTAGGGTACCTTTTGTAGTCACTTTCCCCTACAGGGTGAGCAGAGTGGATCCTAAATAGGCCTTATCAGTCCTGATTGCAACTGCTAGTGTGCACACCTGTGTCAGTTCCAAGTACAAAATGCCCATTGTACAATCATCACCCCCATGTAGGTCCATGACCAGGGGATTCTGCTAATCACTAGCACCTGCCCCGTTGCCATTCACCTGTCACTGTAAGACTTGCTATTGATAGAAGATGTCTGTGTATATTTTTGTTTAACATTCCTCCCAAGGATCACAATCTTGACATGGTGGAGAAACTCATGTGCTACTTTGAGACCAATGCCATCTGGAGTTTTGTACTCCTGGCAACAAGGTTGAGAACAAGGTTTCCAAACAAAGATCAATCCAAAAACAAAAGTAAAAGTCCTCAGTGATGGAGCAGGCAGATGAAGAAGGAACACTTCACAATGGCAATGAAGACAGATGAAGGCTGTTGTAAAACAGAAACCTTCGATTGTCTAGGTTTTCCTTGCTTTCAGATTAAGGTTTCCTTCCTTCCTACAAGGTATCATATAGTTGCTGATGCACAGCAGCATCCTCAGATTGAACAAATACTACAGATATGAAAATGATAAAACTGAACTCAGCTTCATTTTACCTACAATAGAGATATAACAACTCAGGAGCAAATCTAATTTGGGAGAATATCTATGCACGCCACATGGTAAACCCTAAGGCAACCTTGTTCTGGGGTGAGTCCATGACAATGTTATCATAGTAATGTGATTCAGTATGATTGCATGATGTCATTCTTTTTCATTTCCTGGTGTTTCAGTGTTTCACAATAGAGTCTTGATTTAATGGTAGGAAATGTAGGCCCATGCTTTTTTATATAATAGCTAAGAGGGACATAAGCAGCTTCTTTGGACACAACTTTCCAGAAAGGTCTGTGCCATATTTTTCCCATCAATGTAATGATTTATGCTCTCTAGTGATTTAAATGTTAAGCCAGTGGGATTTGTGTATGTGCAATGAAAGCCTTTATTTGATCCAAATTTAGTGTGTTAATTATGTAATTTCCTGTAATTATTAAAATTTTGATCACAAGTGAAGTGTTATAGCAAATATATTAGGCAGAGTCCCATATGAACATTGATAAAATAATAATGGTACAGGATTTCAGTTGGCTAAGAATACTTTCTTCTCAGCTTAGTGAGTTTGGAATTCGACAAGGTTAAAAGACAGGCGGACAAAAGTGCAAAGTAACAAAAAGGACCAGACGCAGCACTGTGTTGTCAAGAAGTATAATTCAGATACTACTTCTTTGTGACAAAAGTTCAACAGGATGATAACACAGAATTACATCCATTATTTTCTTTCAGGAAAAAGGTGGAAAAAGATTGGGAAATGATTTCTCCATTTTATGATCTTCAGGTGATTTTCTTGTTATTTTCTTCAAATACTGGGGTTGTATGTTTGTGATGTGTGCACATGTCTATCATTCCTTATTCTGCACTAGTCTACCCTCTTGTTAACTGCATCTGTCTGTAGCTGGACTCAGCTGACATCTTTTCACTGTTGCAACAAGTCAAGTGAGAAGGATGTTGAAGTCATTTAAGATTCTTTTTTATTTGGTAAACTTTTTTTTGCAACATCCTATAGTCAGTACTTTTGTTAAATGCAATCAGTAATATTCAATGCTAATCTTCTTAACAGAACCTGAAATAATCATAGCTGATGCCCTAAATATAATGTTGCTATTTTAAGTACTGGAAGCATAAAACTTTACCCTATTATATTAATGTAAAATAACAAACTGGAAAAGGGAAACAAAACCTTCCTAACAAGCATATTCAGCACTGCATATTTGGTATGAGACATATTTCTTATATAGGCTTTACAATTGTCTTAATTAGCTGAAAGCTCACTTGAGTAACTTAATATATGGCTTTAGATTTTGATGACATATTTATGATTTATGACAAGATCCTTATAGAACACTGACTGGAATAATCCGTTAGTTTCATTCTTTTCTTTGTGAATAAACCTGTAACAATATTTTTGCATTAGTTACCAGTGCTGCAAAGTCAATCTACAAAGCTTTTGAAACATTGGTCATGAAAAGACCCATAATGATGGGGTCCCGAATTGCCTTAAAGTTGTTTTTAGGGGCTTAATATAACCTCTTGTTCGAAACTATTGATTTCTGGATGGGAATCCTTGTGATATGAAGAAACACAATTACTGAGCCCTGAAAATAATGATGGTTCAATTGTTCTGCCAATACCATATTGTCAGAACTTTAAACTTAGTTTTTACATTGATTTCTTGACCAAGTCCAAATTATCTGTATTGCTATCTCTACAAGCTTTGTTAAGAGCATTATAGCTACATATATAAGGATACAATGTACTGGAGATTAGCCCTTGGGGGTTCCTCCCCAATTATTATTTATATCATTATACATATATACATATGCATACACACAAACACACACACACACACACACACATATAGTTATTTGTGATTCTACAGTAATCTCTAGAATTATTGATTCATAAGTTTGACTAGAAGCATCATTGGAATTCATTTCCCATTTTAATATACATTATAGAAAAAAAAGGAAGGGACAATCCAAAACTTGATAGGCAAATACTATGATTCCAAAAGTTTAAAATAAACAGAATGAAAGAAGATATATAGAGGCACCATGGAGAGGAAAGAAAGGGGAAAGGAATAAAAATAGTTTTTCCATTTATTTTGGATGCTAATAGAAGTCATTTGTCCTAATACAAATGTTACAATTATGATGAACTTCTCCTTTTGTATGATAAGCTAGATTGTTACATTGAGGTATATGTACTCTTGGGGTGTCTATACATGAGCTGGACAGAATTTAAGCACTAGGCTTACCTTTATACTCCTGACTTTGAGGGTGATGGCAGAGTTAGTCCATTATGTCATAGACAGCATCTTACATGGAATCTAGAAGGTTTTTGCACTTCTTTTTTTCTACGTACACATCTCATCAACTTTCTAACCAAATGAGACTAGCAAAAAGGGAGTAGTCACTTAGGAATTTTGTCCTTTGTTGAAGAAGATACTAGGGGTGAAGGATAGGAAAAGTTCATGATGACTAGACCTTTGTTTTATCTGAGAGCTGATCAAAAAACAATATTTCCTGCAGGGGGAAAAAATCCATCGTTTTTAATGTTTTTATCCCAAATCTGTAGAAAAAAGCCAACACCTTGAAATATTTTGCAGAATGGGAATTCTGAAATATCTAAATTTAAAAAAATGCTTATTCCATGTTAATATTATGAAATGTTATAAAATAGTAGGCACAATATATAATAATAAATTTAACTATGAGTTTTAAAGGCCAAACAAAAATAAGTCAAAACAGAAAAGAAACAAGAAAGTCAAAATGAAATATTCTTTCATGATTTTAAATACTTTCTCATGAAATCTTTGGAATTTGATGAAACACCAGCTAGTCACACAGATATGTTTAGAATTTTTTTTAATCTTCTGGTCCTTTAAAAGAGACAAATGCCTCCTACTTCTCCAAGAATATCTGCAAGGAGATGTTCTTAGATTTCTCCACACAAGAAATCCTTGTGGATTTTTTCCTTCCTTCTTGCAAGGGAATGTTGGGGCTTGGAGTGGCTCAATTGATTTAAAAAACCCAATAACCATGTTTTTCTTCACCCACTTTCATGTGAATCCCTGCCCATGTTTATATAACTAACATTAATTAACATCAGTATTTGGCAGTCCTATTTATCTTGTTAGAATCTTTTGGGCTCTCCAAGATGTTTGACTAGACCTTTGTTCTATCTGAGAGCTGATCAAAAAACAGTATTCCTGCGGGGGAGTGGGAGGGTGGGAACCATCGTTTTTACTCATTGACAGCTTCCATCAGGGAATGAATTTATATTGCATATTATCTAATAGATTCAATCATGTGAGAGTGAACTGATAGTAAACAAATTGCTTAATTAATGAAATCATAGAATCATAGACTCATCATAGAAGTAGGGTTGGAAGGGACCTTGTAGATCTTCAAGTCCGACCCCCTGCCTGGGCAGGAGAAAAAACTGGGTTCAAATGATTCCAGCCAGGTAGGCATCAAGCCTCCTCTTAAAGACCCCCAGGATAGGAGCCAGCACCACTTCCCTTGGAAGTTAGTTTCAGATCCTAGCTGCCCTGACTGTGAACTAGTTCTTCTGGATGTCTAATCTAAACCTACTGTCCAACAACTTACAGTTGTTATTCCTTGTTATGCCAGGGGGCGCTAGGGGAAACAAGGTCTCTCCCGAACCCTTCTGATCCCCCCTAGTGAGTTTATAGGCGGTCACCAGGTTCCCCCTCAGCCTTCTCTTGTGAAGGCTGAACAGGTTCAGGTCCCGCAGTCTTTCATTGTAGGGTCTGCCCTGTTGCCCCTGGATCATGCAGGTCGCCCTCCTCTGGACCCTCTCAATGTTGTCTACATCCCTCTTGAAATGGGGTGCACAGAACTGGATGCAGTACTCCAGCTGTGGCATGACCAGCATCTCATAGAGGGGGAGGATCACCTCCTTGGCCCTGCTTGAGATGCACCTGTGGATGCACGACAAGGTCCGGTTAGCCGTGGCAACCATGACCTTGCATTGTCAGTCCATGTTCATCTTGGAGTCAATAACGACTCCAAGATCCCTTTCTGCCTCCGTGCTCTCAAGAAGGGAGTTTCCCATCTTATAAGTGTGCTGCTGGTTACTACTGCCCAAGTGCAGCACCCTGCACTTGTCAGTGTTGAAACGTATCCTGTTTTTGCTAGTCCACCCCTGTAACCTATCCAAGTCTTGCTGCAGTCTTTCCCTCCCTACTAGTGTGCTCACCTAACCCCAAATTTTTGTATTGTCCTGGGGAGCCAAAGCGGGACTTACTGGCAGAGCAGGATGACGAGCATGCGGTGCCGCTGGAAACACCCGCGCGGCGCGTCAGCTGCTTCTTTATGCAAGTACGCCTGGGTGATGACGTCATCAGGAACGGGCGGTTGGTGAGGATAAAAGCAGCAGCTGCAGCAGCAGAAGGGAGGAAGGGTCCCACGGGAGAGCAGGTACCGCCTCCATCAGCGGGAGGGGCGGAGAGCCCCAGGACAGAACAATTAGCAGCTCCGCTGGCGAGAGGGGCAGAGAGCCCCAGGGAGGGGCAACTACCGGCTCCACCAGGGAGAAAAGTGACGGCAACGGCCGGCAGCGGGGCTCCGAACAACCAGAGGCAGACAGTGTGGCTAGAGGCTGCTCTTGACGGAAGAGGAGCAGGAAGCACAGCCAAAGAGGGCCCAGCAGGAGACAAATGCGAAGACAGCGTGACCCACAGCTGGAGTGCTGGGGCAGCGGTGCGGGGGACTCTGCCCCACAAAGGGGGAGAAGACCCAGGAGAGCCCTGAGAGGGTGTAGCCTGGGCAGGGATCGCTGCCGAGCCACTGTGCCAGGAAACTTGTAGGGGCACTAGGGAGATTAAGGGCCAGGGACAGCCCAGGAGGACCGAGGGAGGTCCAGATAGGATCCTCAGCCTGTAGAGGGGCCGAGGAGCTGGTCTTTAAGTTTGTTTGTGGATTGTTTTTCTGGATGGCGGATACCTTAGCTGGGATAGCTGAGGGGGCATTTTCATAGAGATAGGGTCGAGGGTGCTTTAGGGAGTCCAAAACCTGTGCCGTGACCTTGTACAGGGTCAAACAGGGAGAAGGAAAGAGGGAACGTGGGTCAAGCTTGTTGGCGAGCACCGCAACGGGGACAGGCTATGTGCAGCGGGAATATCACCCCACCACTGAGAAATTGGACCCATAGAAGAAGAACTCACTAGAGGGGGCGTGAGGCCAGGGTGTAGGGATGGTGGAGCCCCGTGATGTGACCGCCGAGGGATCCTCGGCCGCAGAGCATACCACAAACCAACTTTGACACTGAATGTAATAACAAGTCATGGTGGGTGAGAACAAAGGTGGGGACTGGGCCAAAAGAGATCTGCTTCGATCCCAAAGTGATCCCGAGAGAGGAGCGCCATCCCTCTATAGAAGGCGAACCACCCAAGGGTGAAAACTTGAAACCCGGTGGTCACAGGTATCATCACTGAATTTAAACAAGTTGCTTTTCACCCCATCATCCAAATAGATGATAAAGAAATTGAACAGCGTGGGCCCAAGGACCGAGCCCTGGTGGACTCCGCTGTCCACTTCTCCCCAGGTCGAATATGACCCGTCCACCACCACCCTCTGAGTACGACCCTTCAGCCAATCCGCAATCCATCTGACTGTGTAGTCATCAATGACACAGTCACCCAATTTTTAATGAGGATGTGGTGGGAGATGGTGTCAAAGGCCTTGCTGAATTCCAGAAAGACTACATCCACGGCGACACCTGCAGCCAATGCTTTTGTGACCTGATCATAAAAAGCAATCAGGTTGGTCTGACATGACCTGCCCCTAATGAAACTGTGCTGGTTGCCCTTGAGCCTCATCCCTGAGCCCGGGCCATCGCAGATGTGCTCCATGATGATCTAATCAAAGAGTGTCCCTAGGATTGAGGTGAGACTGATGGGCCTATAGTTGTCCGGGTCCTCCCTCCTCCCTTTTTTAAAGATGGGGACCACGTTGGCTATCTTCCAATCATCTGCACCTGGCCCAAGCACCAAAAGTGCTCGTAAAGCCATGCCAAGGGCCCACCAATAACCCCTGCTAGCTCCCTCAACACCCTCAGGTGGAGAGCATCTGGACCCGCTGATGTGAACACGTCCAGCCCCTCCAGAAGCCCTCTAACCCTGTCCTCCCCAACCTGAGATCTGGAGGCATTCCCCTCAAGTCCATCTTGCATCACGGTGAGAAAGTCCTGGTCTCTGCACAAGAAAACAGAGGTGAAGAATTGGTTAAAGAGGTCTGCTTTCTCCTCTGGCGCAACCACCAGATTGCCCAGAGGATCTTGCAGGGACACCACATTTCCCGGTGCTTTCTTCATACTCCCTATATATTTGAAAAAGGACTTGTTATTATCTTTGATTTTGGACAAAAGTCCTAGCTCTATGTCTGCCTTAGCTCTTCTGACAGCCCCCCTACAAACCCGAGCAGAGGAGGTATACTCCTCTTTGGAGATAGCATCCCCCTTCCACTGGTAGTACACTGCCTTTTTGGCAATCAGGCATTCCTGTACATCCTTGGTGAGCCAGGAGGGCTTTCGGGCACTCCTGCCCCCCTTGCTTTTTGTTGGGATGGTCACCCCTTGAGCCCTGAGTATCATCTCCTTAAGGAGCGACCACTCATCTTGGGCACTGAGCTCCCCTGCTCTTGAGAACCCCAGCGCCTCTCCCACTAATCTCCTCAACTTGTTGAAGTTGGCCGTCTTGAAGTCTAGGGCTACCACCTTGCTGCAGGCCCATGACACCCTGCGCTGGATGGTGAATTCCAGCAAGTGATGATCGCTATTACCCAGGTGGTCAAAA
>NW_017729024.1:67605073-67612151 GCF_001723915.1 Gavialis gangeticus | reverse complement strand
CCAGTCATGGGATGAATCCCACCAAGTTTCTGTAAGCCCTATTATGTCTGGGTCTGAACTGGCTATTCTGAGGGTGAGTTCCTCCTGTTTATTCCCCATACTACGAGCATTGGTATATAGGCATTTAAGACCTTGCCTAGCTGCGTGTGCCACCCCCCCGATTTGGGAGATGTTTGCACCCCTGTTTCTTACCTGGGCACTCCTTGCATTTCTCACCTGTCTTGCTCAGGTGGTGTCTCCTTGTCTTCCTGTGGCCCCCTCCCCCGGGGATGCTAGTTTAAAGCTCACTGTACGAGATCAGCCAACCTGGACACATTTGCGTTTAGGAGAGAGGTGAAGCCCATCCCATCCCAGCAATTCCCCAGCCTGAAAGCATAGGTCATTATCAAGGAACCCAAGGCCTGCCTGGCAGCACCAACTGCTTAAGCGCCAGTTGATCTCACCAATGCAGGCCTCGTGTTGCTGTCCCCGCCTACTCACCAGAAGAAGAGAGGAGAATAGCACCTGAGCCCCCGTCTCCTTAAACTTGTCCCCCAGCGCCTTGAAATCCTTCATAATGCGGTCAGGGTTGCCCCTGGCTGCATCATTCATCCCCACATGGATGACAACCATTTGGTACTGGTCTGCAGGTGAGATGTAAGATGGGATCCTCTCCATGATGTCTCTAACCCGAGCCCCAGGCATGAAGCAGACCTCTCGCATCATGGGGTCAGGCCAATAGATGGGATCTTCCAGTCCTCTTAGGATGGAGTCTCTGATGACAAGGACTCAGCATTTCTTCCTGCTGGTGTTCACTCTCTGCCCATTCTTTATCATGTGGGGAGTGACATCATCCCCGCCGGAGGCAGTTTCACTGTCTTTCTCCATCACAGCTGCCAGGGCATCGAACCTGTTCCCCAGGTGAACCTGAGGAGCTTCCACCACTCTAAGCCTAGCAGCTTCGGATTTGGACACTCTCTCTCACCTACTGAGGCAGTGATGAGAGAGAGTCAATTGACTTCAAAGCCTGTTACCATCTCCCTAATTCCTGTTAATCTTTCTGCATACCATGAGTGTTAAGAACCCCCTCTCCTTTTAGTAGTCTTGAGTTTAGTGTCCAAACTGTCCTTTATTTTGCAATTTTGGTGTTTATTAGCCATCCCTGGTACTGTCTTCTGTCTTCGTTTTCACAGCCCTACAGGCTGTTTTTAGCTCAAGCTAAAACTCCAGTGTGGGTAATATTAACTTCGGTGTAGAAATGACTGAAGTAAAGTATTGGAGGCACTGTCAGGATGCTCAAGAAAGCTACATTTTATATTACAAATCTGAAAAAGAGATTTATATTTAACTCTAATGACTACAGGACTAATAAAACAAAACAAAACTTTCGATTGTTTTGACTGTTTTTACCTAGATTTTTGGGGATTTTTTTAAACTTTATACATAATCTAGCAATTTAGTATGCATTCCAATAGTTATGTTTGTATAATGCTAGGCCCCTAGCATATTAGGAAAATATCTAGTTTCTCTTGAACTGTAGAAAAATATGTGTTGTGTCATATGTAAAAATGTGCCACACCATCTACGCCCCCCTTCACAAAATCCTAGATCTGCCCATGGTTGTCTCTACTATCTTTGTTAAAAAATTATCCCCAACACACTGCAGGAATTTGCTGGACAGCTTGTGCATTGTTGTGTTTCCCTTCCACCAGCTGTTGCAGTAGTTAAAGTCCCCAATGATCTATCTTCTGGAAACTTCTGTTAGTTGCTTAGAGAAGGCTTCCTCCAACTTTCCTCCTGGTTTAGTGGTCTGTAGCAGATTTCCACCATAACATTGCTCCTGTCATTCTCCACTCTCATCTTCACCCAGAAGTTTTGAATAGGGCCATTCTCCACTTCATACTGCACCTCAAAGCACTCTTTGTTGCCTTTATATAAAGGGCAACACCTCCTCCTTTTCTTCCCCCGCTTATCCTTCCTGAAAAAACTCCACCCATCCATGATTGTCCAATCATGTGTACTACCCCAGCATGTCTCTTTAATTCCAATTACATAATAATTCCCTGCTTGTACTAGGACCTCCAATTCTTCCCTTGTTCCCTCCCCCCTCCCTCCCCCTTCTTGCATTAATATACAGGCATACCTCGTTTTATTGCACTTCGCTTTATTGCGCTTCGCAGATATTGCATTTTTTACAAATTGAAGGTTTGTGGCAACCCTGTGTCGAGCAAGTCTATCGGCGCCATTTTTCCATCGGCGCCATTTTTCCAACAGCATTTGCTCACTTCACAATTAAGGTATGTACATTGTTTTTTTAGACATAATGCTATTGCACACTTAATAGACTACAGTATAGTGTAAACATAACTTTTATATGCACTGGGAAACCAAAAAATTCGTGTGACTCGCTTTATTGCAATATTCACTTTATTGCGGTGGTCTGGAACCAAATCCACAATATCTCCGAGGTATGCCTGTATACTTATTTCAGTGCTCTAACTGGCTTTCCTATTCTATCCCAGTTGCTAAGGCTTCCATTATTGCTTCCCCTTACTGAATTTATATCCAGGTCCCCATGTTCTTGACTAACCTCTGAGCTTTTGTCTGTATCCCCAGAGCTGGATAAAAATATCAGGCTCAGGTTAAAAGTGTTTGCTCAGACTTTCATTCCTTGTTGCTCCAGAAATCTTGCAGTGCCTCAGTACTGAGATAACTGAAATGCCTTTGAGACCTGCTGCTTTGGCAGAGTGTCTCAGCATCTCAAGTAATGGAGGCTAGGTTTTCAAATGACAGTCGATGTTATACAAGTATTTCTTTCTTTGTCTTTTAAAGGATCACTTTTTTTAAGTGTGTTTATGCTACTCCTTTTTTAAAGCTTTTCAGTATTTGTGGGTATAACAACTTTTTGACAAGATCATGTGCAAAATACAGCTTAACTGCATAACATCTTGGCTATTCATTATTGTACCATCTTTCATAGCAGTGACCTTGCCCCAAAGTAATATCTTGGATGCTCCTTTATGTAAATGCATCAATACAGATAAAGTATGGAAGCAATAAACAAAAAGCAGCCAACAACATGGATAAGATATAGATTAATCTCGTTCTTTATTATTATTTGTCAGTTTGTGCGTAATCCATTTGCAGTGGAATAGATGAATGCTCTTAACTTTCCTTTATAGTTTTCTTGCTTTTAGTAATCTGTTATTGTCTGAGCTTCTATGCCACTAAAAATGTCATGTTAATCTAATTCAAATGTACGATAAAGTAACAGAAAGCAGGTTGTGTTACATTTTATTGTACATTATGAAAATATATTGCGCTCTCATGTTTTTCCTGACATGTATTTGGTAACAAATTTTCTGTTCATTCTGAAATCTGGCTACCTATATGGGTGAATCCAGATGTATAAACACATCTATTTTCTTTTCCAGTGTCTAGTTGGAGAAATGTTAAATTTAATAAATTTTATACAGGTTTCCTAGCAAATACATTTTATCTACATTCTGAATTGTCAAGATGCACTTTGGGTAAACACATCACTTTCCCTGATAGTACCATCTTATGGCTCAGTTTGGATATGATAGAACCTTCATTTCATGGAAGAACCATGATTTATAGCATCTTTTTGCATTTATTTTAATGACTGTTTTTAAAATGCTGCAACGTGTTCTGTATTCATGGATATTTTCCCTGTGTATATGTAGATTAGCACAAGTGGAGATGAAAACATACATGCTTTGTTTAATTTTTTTAAAGTGCCTTGATGAAAATATTTTGAAGACAAGTTATTCTAGTTGTTTTAATGCTAGCCTAGATTTTCACATAGTTAACATTGGTGATCAGTGTATCACTAATAGATATGCTCTTGTTACACAATGGCATGATTCACACTGTGAAAATTTAAATCTGTTGATGTAGGCTCACACTCCCAGGCCCAGATTACAAATCAGAAGTGAGTTTTTCTATTATGAACATTATATGTTATGATTTTTCTGTTTTCATTTGAGTTTGGGATGGCATTAAAGCAAGATGAAATTGAGATACATATCTATGAGATCTGCAGGATAGTTTGCTTACATCAGGGTTTTATCTTGAAAATATGAAACATGGAACATAGGAGTGGAAGGAGTCAATATGAAGTTCAGATCATAGGTAGGATAATGTTTTGTGGGATCAACTCATCACCTATATGGAACCTTTTGTGCAAGAATGGTAATTGCGTAATTTGCATTAATGATAGCCCTTTTAATCCCAACAACTGTCATTTCTCCAAAACTGTAACGGATTTATGAAGTGAAACTTAGAGTTTGCAGACTACCAACAGGCAGATCTGGCTCCCGAATTTGTACCTGAAACTCCATATACATCATTATAGTTCAGATTATTATCAGCAGTTCAGAATGCAGTGTGTATTTATGCTAAATGGCAGCTAATGTTTTGTTATTAACTGATTTGGAAGATCATCTCTTTTGCTAAATATGTAAAACATTAAAAAAGGTACAGCCATTTTAAAATTGCAGTTCTATGCAGAACTCAACTGACAATCCAGCTGCAACTTTGAATTAGAATAGTTTTAAAGTAGAATGTGGTTCATTTCTTGGTTTCCTCACAGATTTCCTAGGCAGATTACTTAATACCTCTGAACTTCAAATCCCCCATGTATAATGATAATTCCCCTTTCCCACCCTTTGCCTGTTTTATCTATTGAAAACGTAAGGTCTTTGGAGCACAGGCTTTCTTGTACAGTTTATGTATAGCACTTAGTGCAATGGAGTCCTAGTCTTGGCTTTGTTCCCCTTGCATTGGAAAAAAGCAAAGCAAAGCAAAGCAAAAAACAGGCTGAAGTGCAAAGTCACGAAGTTCTTAATTAGTTACTTTACAGGCTGCCTGAGATGGGTTTATCTAAGGCCCCCAGCTTTGCAATGTGGGGGGAGAGGGGCAGGATAGAGGTATTAGGGGGCAGCCTGTGGAGCCCATGGCTTGTACTGTTGAGGCACGCAGGGCATGAAACCTTAGTGGAGTTTGGCTTCTGGCTGCCCAGAAGATGGAAAGCTATAATGTTAAAAAATGTTTAACAATTTGTTATACGGTCCAACTGGTCAATGTTTTGGTTAGATACATGGCTTTTTACAATACACGTAATACCTTCCTTGTAATGATGTTGTATACATATCTCCAGCCCTGGCACACATTGTATTTATTGCATGACTAACTGGTTAGTTGTGCAATTAATTGAGACATGCTACATGCACAAAGTAATTATTGTTCCACACAACCAAAGGGGAAGGATTCCCCACCGCTCCCCCACCAATCCTCTGTTGTGCCCAGCTGCCAGGGGTAGGGAATTGCCATTGGGCCTTGCTCCTCAAAGGAGAGGAATGTCTCCCCTCACTCAGGACTTAGGGCCCTGCACACCTTGCTCCATGCAAAATCCCCCAACATGTGCTGCTCAGCCTCGGGGAGTTGTGAGTTACCCTGTACCTACTCCCATTAGGAGCAGATGCATCCCTTTTCCTTCATCACTTCCCCATTGCCTAACCCCAGACTCCCAGTGGAGGAGAGAACATATCCACACAGCCCCCATGAAGCTGTGAAGGTTGCACAATGTTTTCATTATGCAAAAAAGTACTTGATTTTCATGGCATAATTGAAATAATATCTTCCAGTGGCTTATAACACTCCACTAATGTCTATACTGTGCTTTAATATGCAATACCTATTTAGTAACCCTTTTGTGTATTGTCAATATAACTCCAAAATAAAGCATACCTGAGAAGGTTAGTAGGATTTGTCTGGGACAGAGGTTAGAATGTATGCTTTATCATGCCTAGTGGATGAGAATTCCTTTAGAATGGGTGCCAAGAGGAGGTGGCTGCTATAGCTGGTATATAGACCATAAAGATGTGACAAGAATTGTGCTAGATATAACATTTTCTTTAGAAAAAGACCCTCCATTATACAGTCCTCATAAGGAGAAAGGTAAAAAATTCTGTTTTTCAAAGTTATTTTTTGATTACTTGAGCTACTGGGAGAGATGCAGATACAATAGCAATGAATCATACATATATGTATAAATATATATAAATATTGGGTGGTCATACACTGGGTTGGATAAACAATTAATTTTATTATCTCAGGGACTTCTGTCAGTCGCAACTGTGCACAGGTACTTGCATCCATAATAGAGAAGGATCTTTTCTCTAAGAAAAATCTCAAAATGTATAATATAATTTATAATTTATGGTAAAAAACACTGAGGACTTAAGATTCTATTAGCTGAGTGTAGGAAGGGACTGTGGGCTTACCAATAATGTGAATTTGAATGAGAAAGGAATATGAATTTGGAAAAACTAATAGTACTTGCTGGAGAAGCACAGGGAAAAGCTATGTTGTGGAATATAGCAATGAGCTAAGAGGCCCATCATTAATACAGATTATTTGTATACCAAGACTGCCTGGAGAAGTTACAAACAATAAATAATCTGATTCTGCAAAATTTTGAAAATAAATAGAAGCTTAAAGATTCACGTGGTGTTTGGTGTTCATTTCCTGGAGTTAATTTCATACAAAACATTTTGGAAATGGGACATAGTACAGATGCTGAAATGTCTTATAGATGTTATAGTTAAAGGATAAGTGATACTCAAAGCAGCTTCAGGGTATATGGTATATGCGGCACATAAGGGTGGCTTTACAAGTGCTCCAGAGGTGGGAAGCCCTTTTATTAGAGCGGCTCTTGGGAGGCACTCTAATTAAAGTGCCTTCAGCATCACTTGCATTTGGTGTCCTATGCTTCAAAATGGTGGTGGGGACACTTTAAGTAAATCTCATTCAATGACCTTTAGTTAAAGTGACCCTGCTGCCATTTTGAAGCATGGGGATGCTGAATACATGAGACACTAAAGCTGCTAATTAGCAGACTCACTTAATCGAGTCTGTTCCAATGTGCTATAATTACAGTGTGTTGGAGAAGATGTCCCTACCTCTACAGGCATCCTAAGAGACCAGAGCAACTAGAATGGAGGAGTGATTGTGTAGGGGTGTGTGTGTGTGTGTGTGTGTGTGTGTGTGTGTGTGTGTGTGTGTGTGTGTGTGT
>NW_017729024.1:67602914-67605045 GCF_001723915.1 Gavialis gangeticus | reverse complement strand
TGTGTGTGTGTGTGTGTGTGTGTGTGTTTTGACTAAAGAACTAAACTAAGCTCCCAATTTTTTTTCCAGAGGTCTATGTGGTGTTTTAGTTGTACAGATCCCAGTAAATATCACTGAAAGACAGGTAGTTAGATGAAACACTGCATTACTTTGAAATACGCTTTTGAGGTATTCTGACGGAGAAAGCTTGAGCAAAGCAAGGGATCATTAATGGGAAGATGTTGTTAGGGCAGCTGTAAAGATTTCCTCGGTAGGTTACCCTGCGACTAACCAAATATGGAAGAAGA
This sequence comes from Gavialis gangeticus, assembly GCF_001723915.1. Lineage (NCBI taxonomy): Eukaryota > Metazoa > Chordata > Crocodylia > Gavialidae > Gavialis > Gavialis gangeticus. The sequence continues at coordinate 67,604,758 of NW_017729024.1, read as the reverse complement.
TTATGTATAGAGGGGAAAAAAAAGCTGTGTGTGTTACTGGCAGACCTTCATTATACTTATAATCTGTATAATTAGCTCATCCAGGAATTTTAAAAGTCTGATAATTTATATTAATGAGAAATACATTTAAATGGATATTTACACTGTAAAAATCCTAGACATCAAATTAGACATTACTTGTTATACAAAATAGATGCACAAAACTGTAATTTACAAAAAGTTTTGAAGGGCTGGAACTAGACAGTTGAATAAGAAAACCTACCAGTGGGTAGTTAAATACCTCTAATCAAACATTCACTTCTGCCTCTGTGTCGGGGTTCTGTATAAGGTGATAGATACTGACAGAGAAATTCCTTGAAGTTAAATTATAAATTAGATTAACCCACTAATAATTTTACAGATACAAATGAACTCCGCCATTTTTGGCAATGTGTTGAAATTCTTCTTCAATAAGTTTCAAAAGTTGCAACCTCTCAGATCAGTCACCCTGAAATCTCTGAATACACAAGCGTGTGAACATTTTCAAAGTCAAACAAGCAGTGAAATTTGAAACTGAACTCTTTATTTACACATACATATTTTAGTAGAGCTATATTTACCCAAATTAAAAAATAAATATTGAAAAGCATAATCAGAAGCAGCTGTATTATCCTCATTCAAAGCTGAAGTATTCATACTGAATCTTTACTGTTTAGCTGTAGTTTTTAGTGTTCCAAGTGACTTAAAATTTGAATTCTGGATGTTCATAGGTATGCTACTGGCTAATAGGCCTGTGCGAAGTGGCTAGTATTCGTTTCAGATTCAGATTCTGCTGATAGTGATTTGATTTGGTGATTTGAATCACTGGCCCGAATCGGTTCAGCCAAATCTGATTTGAAGATTTGGCTGCTACCGAATCAGCTGAATCTCCGAATCATACAGGCCCCATCCCCCGCTGGCTCTCAATGACTGCCCTGTCTGTCCCACCTCCTGGCTATTTGGAAAAAAAAGCTCACACTCATTGGCTCCTGCCCTGCACTCACCCGATCCCTGCTGCCTCCCACTGCCCCATGCCACAAGAGGGGCTTGACCCCTGACCCCCACCCACTCTTCCAAGCCCCCATGGCTGCCTCACATGCCCCAGCTCTGGCCCTTTAAAAACAACAAAACAAGATCCCAGATCACCTGTCTGGGGTCTTGTGAGCCCAGCATTCATTCCTGCCTGTGGCTAGATGATCTGATCAGGTCCCTCCTGCCCCTAGCTACTACGAAACTACTATGAAACTATGAAAAAAAGCCAAGTCTCACTGATCACTGCTGCCCACTGTGACCCAATGCCCTGTGCTATGCAGGGGGCTCTGTCACAAGTGCCCAGAAGCCCTGAGGTTGGTGCAGCAGCTTTTGAGTGGGGGCTTTTTTTGTGTTCTTTTTTCTTAAAGGGCCAGAGCTGGGGTCGGTAGGACAGCAATGGGGGGCCTGGGAGAGTGGGCAGGGGTCAGGGGGCAGTGGGGGGCAGCAGGGATCACTCCCCTGCTTTTCAGCAGCTGGTGAGTGGGGGCATTTTTTAAAGGGCCAGGAGCTGGGGTGGGTGGGGCAGTCATGGGGGAGTGGGTAGGAGTCAGGGGGGCTAGGGAAGCATGCAGGTGATGGGGCCTGGCAGGGGTCCTCCCATGGACCCCTCCCTGCTCCTCTAGCCTCCCCTCCCCCACCACCTACTTACCAGCTCGGAGTCCGGGTCCAGCTCCCTGCTGCAGGGGGCGGGGACTGCCTTAATTGCTGAAGGTCTCAAAATCTTTTCTGAATTGATTTGGAGAGCTTCGAATCAATTCAGACTTTTTAATTGGTCCCCTGATTTGATTTGGATT
>NW_017729024.1:67597398-67597914 GCF_001723915.1 Gavialis gangeticus | reverse complement strand
GGCTATTTGGAAAAAAAAGCTCACACTCATTGGCTCCTGCCCTGCACTCACCCGATCCCTGCTGCCTCCCACTGCCCCATGCCACAAGAGGGGCTTGACCCCTGACCCCCACCCACTCTTCCAAGCCCCCATGGCTGCCTCACATGCCCCAGCTCTGGCCCTTTAAAAACAACAAAACAAGATCCCAGATCACCTGTCTGGGGTCTTGTGAGCCCAGCATTCATTCCTGCCTGTGGCTAGATGATCTGATCAGGTCCCTCCTGCCCCTAGCTACTACGAAACTACTATGAAACTATGAAAAAAAGCCAAGTCTCACTGATCACTGCTGCCCACTGTGACCCAATGCCCTGTGCTATGCAGGGGGCTCTGTCACAAGTGCCCAGAAGCCCTGAGGTTGGTGCAGCAGCTTTTGAGTGGGGGCTTTTTTTGTGTTCTTTTTTCTTAAAGGGCCAGAGCTGGGGTCGGTAGGACAGCAATGGGGGGCCTGGGAGAGTGGGCAGGGGTCAGGGGGCAGTG
>NW_017729024.1:67593817-67596085 GCF_001723915.1 Gavialis gangeticus | reverse complement strand
TCAGCAGCTGGTGAGTGGGGGCATTTTTTAAAGGGCCAGGAGCTGGGGTGGGTGGGGCAGTCATGGGGGAGTGGGTAGGAGTCAGGGGGGCTAGGGAAGCATGCAGGTGATGGGGCCTGGCAGGGGTCCTCCCATGGACCCCTCCCTGCTCCTCTAGCCTCCCCTCCCCCACCACCTACTTACCAGCTCGGAGTCCGGGTCCAGCTCCCTGCTGCAGGGGGCGGGGACTGCCTTAATTGCTGAAGGTCTCAAAATCTTTTCTGAATTGATTTGGAGAGCTTCGAATCAATTCAGACTTTTTAATTGGTCCCCTGATTTGATTTGGATTTGGAGATTTGACCACTGAATCAGGCTGAATCTCCTCCAAATCGAATCAGCACCTGAAGCTCCACACAGTCCTACTGGCTACTTGCATCATGCACAAACTCATCAAAGTGTATAGGATATCAAGCAGGAAATTTCACATCCTTTATGCACATTTAGTCACTGGAGGTTTGCCTTTTAAGTCTAGTTGGCTTTCATATGCAAGTCCCATGTCTCTGCTCTTAAGTCAGGAGTGTAAGTGGGCTGACAGGTGCAGAGGGAGGGAGAGAGGAAACAGGGCAACCATGGCAGGAGCCCTGAGCACTACCCTTGTGAGGGCATAAAAATAGCCACCACTGCCATCGGCACCACAGCAGCCAGTCCTGCTTCATGCATGCTACAGCTCTATCATAAGTTGTTACCATACTATGATGAATAGGAGAGTATTCAAGTCAAGAAATTAGCCTTCTCACTTAAAAAAAATGATTCCAGTGGTCAAACTGAATTCTAGTGCATGTTTAAAACACTCTTGAAACACATAGGGATTGTACTTTCCACATAATTCTAAATAAAATTTTCTAATCGAAACTTTTGTGGAGACTTTCCATGCTACAATTTGTTTGTACTGTTCCTCAAGAATACCCAATGATTTACACACGTGCATGAGCAGACACATGTGCGTGGACACACACACACGCACACACAGAGTTTTCTCTTCCTTTCATCTAACCATGCCATACTAATCCAAAGAATCACAACACTGGAGAGAAGCTCAGTGTGGAGATTTTCACAGTGTATGTTAAGAAGTGGGTTGGATGAGAAAAGGAAGGTTGCTTAAAATACTAGAAAAGAGGGGAGAAGTAAGACTGTGGTTGATAAACATAGACACTGCTTTGAATTGGTATTGCAAAACCTTCTTGTTTAGAGTTCTGTTATGCATGTATCAAAGATGGGGTATTAAGATGCTGTGGTTTTTTTAACCAAGGTTAGTAAATAGTCTAAAAAATTTCAAAGGAAGTCTGTTGCCCTGGAAGTGTTGTACACTGTACTGAAGTGTCCCTGAATGTTTTCTTTCTTAGGAGCTTTTTACTTAGATCTTAGATATTTAGTAGGATTATATACATAAAAGTACAAGTACAAATTAAGAGATTTCCCCCCACAACTTCTGTATGCTTTTTTAAAGGCCTCAGGCCTTCAAAAAAGTGCCCACATCACATACCCCCTTTTCTGGAACCTGCTTCTGCCTTGGGGACTTAATGTTTTGGATTAAATAAAATCAGGAATCAAGCAGCCTGTTAGGGTAAAAATAATCCAAATTATTGAGGAGCATTGGATCTGCAGCTGGAACAAGGCTTTAACCTGTGTCTCAGAAAAAGCAGCTGACCACAAGGCAAAATAGTGTACTAAAATCACCTTGCAGATGCTTAGGCAAGTAGTTTTAACCATATAATAGGATTGTTGTGAGTTATATATATACACATACATATAGCTTTTATATATAAGATTTTGCTTATGTTAGGTAACCAACTTAATTGTGTTAACCATTTTTTCTGGAAAAAGCAACAATTAAGTCTGTGTGCTGTGAACCAGCTACAGTGAGGAACAAGATAAGATACAAGGTCCCAGAAAGGGTGGGGATGGCACAACGTGGGACAGAAAAACAAATTGGAATGTGGATAACCAAGATAAACTTATGCAAAAGGGTGAATGGTGATTGGTAAAGAAACCTCCAGAATCTGCCCATTGACCAAAAGAAGGGAGTTCATGGCCTTAGACATGTACTCATAGCAAAAAGGCATGTAAATAAATGAAATGCATAAGCAATTCCATGCTAATGAAGTAAATAATAAACTGAGACAGAGCTTGAGGTAAGAGGAGACATGGGTGGAACAGAAGGGGGGACGAAGGTTTCATAGTTTCATAGTTTCTAGGGTCGGAAGGGACCTGAGCAGATCATCTAGTCCG
>NW_017729024.1:67576084-67592642 GCF_001723915.1 Gavialis gangeticus | reverse complement strand
CCTGGCCAACTGCTCATCCCAGCAGATGTCTGGGAAGTTCAGGTCCCCCATGACTACCATATCCTTAGCTTTTGCTACCTCGGTGAGCTGACCCAAGAATTCCTGGTCAAGCTCTTCTGCCTGGGTAGGGGGTCTATAGTAGACTCCCACCAATAGGTCCCTTTCCCCTCTAGGTGGAGTGAATGTTAATGAACTTGAGGCAAAGTGTATAAATGTAGGAAAAATCTATTTTTCAGTGTGGCTTCCCAGTTTGTTGGGTTTTTTTGAAGCTAGTCTGAAGCTGTCTCCATTCTGAATAAAGCTGTTGCGAGCAATGTGTGCAAGTAGGAATTTGCTCCCTGTCTGCTCTGGCTAATGAGTAGTAGGACTCATGAGTGATTGGATTGTCATCTCCCTAGTCATTGGGCGCTGCATGAAGTCGCGGTCTAACACAGCCCGCATCCTTGGTCCTGAACAACAGAACACCAATCAAGGACAACAGCAAACTCGGAGTCTGTTTATTGACCACAGTCTTACTTCTCTTTCCATTTCTACTGTTTTAAGCAACCTCACTTTTCTCATTCAAACCACTTGTTAACTTATCCTGTGAAATGAGCTTCTTTTCAGCTCTGATTCTATGGATTCATAAGGCATGGTTAGATAATGGGGTAACAAGTTTCTTGGAACAGGAAGCTTTGCTGGCGTATAAATCACTAAGTATTCTTGTGGAACTGTACCGATAAATTGTACTATGAGGAGTCTCCACAAAGCTTTCAATTATGAGAGGCATATATGTATAAAGACCTTGAGTTATGTGAAGGATGATATCTGATTAGCAGGAGCTGCATCGTTCCCTAATAAAACAGCAGACTTCACTTGGTACAAGTTGGGGCTGAATATTTAATTCAGAGCTTTTTTCAGCATCTGAGTTATAACTTGTTAATTTTGTGTAATACACTACAACTGGTGTAATACACTATGCTTGGCCAATTTTGTGTGATATACTATGACTCATTCCTGTTGGTTCTAGCCCCTAGAAAGGTAATGTCCCTCACATCTTACCCTGCAAGCCAAATATAAAAATAGCAATTAATGATCAACATCAACATACCATAGAATTTCAGATACAACAATATATTAACAATATTCAGTTATCCCCTACCTTGGAGTTTTTGTAAGCCTGAGGCATCAGCAATACTGATATAAGTGGGAACAGCTCTTCACTGGTGGTCAATATGCTGGGGAATGTTGTAGCTGCTCTCAGTCGTGTCTCACTTTTCCTTCATCTTCCAAAGGAAAACTCTACATTTGCATTGTTATTATCATGATGTGTGGTTTTTCTGAAACGTGAGGCAAATCACTTACAAACTTCCCTATTGCCAGAGTTACTCCTTTGTCTATTTTGTTTCCTAGTTAACCATGACTTCTTGTCTGGAACTTTAAAAGCACACAGAGACATCCAAAGCTATATCTTAATTCACCTATAGTAGGCACGTAAGTGATGCTTAGGGTTTTAATGATTTGTTTGTGATCCTATTTCATCTTGTTAATACAAAAGTTGTATGGGTCCTACTTCTGTTTACCACTTGTTTATTATTTATTCTTATGGTATTCTTATGGTAAAAATACAACCTATTAACAATTTTTCAGGTTGGGCAACAATAGGTATTAAGCCTGTTAGGATGCATCTATCCTGCCTCCCTGCTGGGGCTACTTCAAGAAATAAGTTCCACAGAGACTCATTCCTGCACTAAAGCCCAGCAATTAGGTTACGTGGGTCAGATCTACATGTGCGCCAGACTGCGCAGCAAGTACTAAATGACTGCTCAGTAACAGTCATTACTACACAGTCCTGGTGGTGCATGGGTCATTTTTGACCCTACTGCATGGTAGTAATGAACTCGGTTTGTGCCCATCGCCATAGGTCATCGCTACAGCAATGTTGTGACTCTTGTAGACACATCCATGGGATATGTCTACATGAGACACCTTACTGAACATTAGACTAATCTAATAAATAGTAAAGTGTCACTGTCTCTATGTGCGCATCAATTACTGTGCATTAAATTAGCTTAATGTGCTGTTTGCCAGTACCAGTACATACTGGTACTAGAAAAGCGATTCATTAACTATTGTACTGAAGCACACATGTAAGCCCTGACTGGGAGCAATTTGCTCCTAGTTAGCCCAGGCAGCAAGGGCAGCCAACTGCTGTTTGGCTAAGCCCCAATCTCTGGGGTGGGGAGAGCTGTCCAGGCTCCAGGACAGCTCCTTCCCAGTTACATGGAGATCTGGGCCATCCCTGATCTCCACGCAGCTGGGAGGGAGCTGCCTCGCAGCTGGGACAGTTCCCCCTCACCCCCACAAGCCCGGGCCTGACCCCTATGCTCCCTGCCAACCCAGGGCTGGCACCTGGGGGAATCTGGAGCTTCTGCTGGCTGCCACAGGGGGAAGAGAAGGACAGGTGCAGCCCTGGACTGTAGGGCTCCCAGGGCAGGTCCCTCCTGGCATGAGCACTTTCAACTGTATGACAGGGTGCAGTTTAATGTGTCTGAATTTTCTTTGCAGAAAATACGTCTGCATTAATTGCACTTGTAGGCATGCCCATATATGGTTTAGGGTGGCTCTAAATGTCTGCCTCAAGTTCTTCTTCATTAAATTACACAATTTTTATTTTTGACCAGTTCTTACCAAATCAAAATATATAATTACAATGGCTGTAATTCCCTTTAATAAGAGTCAGGAGGCAATCGCTGTTCTTCCATTCAAGGTGGTCATTTGTTCTTTCTGCATGCAAGAAAAAATATTACATATGATTCTATAAACTGTTCTTGGCACCAGAATTATTGGTGCATTCCTTCACTGCACTCAGGGAGCTGTTATATCCAGTCAGGCTGTCACGTTTATGGGCACAGACCTGCTGTGCTTGGCTCATGAGGTTCTTGATAGGATTGACACACTCTTTGTACACGGAGTTGGAGGGCTTTGTACACGTAACTTCCATATCCACAAAGCAGAAACTACTGAGCATGCTCATCTGTGTTTAAATCATTTAAAAAATATATTTTAAAAATGTCACCCCTTTTTCACATTTTTAATGCTAATCCAACTATTTAGATGCTTCTGACAATGCTTGCCTTAATTGTTCCAGCTGCCTAAACTCATTCAAGTTCTGTTCATGAGTTCAGTGTGGTCAATGAGTTTTTCCTTGATTTGAGTGTGCCAGGGTCAGGTCTCTGCACTGTGATCAGGCTTTGGACTAAACTTAAGTAATATGGAAACAAAATGGCACCTGAAATGGAAAGCTGACAACTTCAAGTTAACGCGGATCAGCATGAAATATGTAACCTGCCTATATATACACTGATGAATTCTGAATGAGAAGGAGCCTCTTATTACAACCCTCTTCCCCCAACCAAAAAAACTATGAGTCATTGTAGTTAGGTAATGAAGGCTTCTTTTCAATTAACTCAGAAACAACAAGATGATGTTATGACATTAAAGAGGGAGCAGAATGCTAGAGAAATAAATGTCATATGAGTCGATGGCACATCCTCATCTCAAAATACATAACCAGTCATGTCATTTAAAAATGTCAACAGAAATAGAAAAAAAGTCAACATCAGGACAACAAAAAGTATTAGATGTGTATGACTGAAAGAAGGAGGCCGTGTAGTGATAGTGGGTCTGTGAAGAGAAAAAATAGTAAGTTTAGAAAAGAAAAAAAATAAGGAAACCTACAGTTTGAGAGAGGTATATAAGAAACTAATGAGGTGCCATATGTACCTTGCTGTATATTGTAGAAATGAGATGGCATTCAGTTAAATTAAGAAGCACATATTTAAAATAAATAAGAGGAAATATTTCTCTATAAAGTTATAGCTAACCTATTATAGATGCAAACTGCTTTCTAAGTATATGCTTATACTTATATATTTATACAGGGTTTTTATAAAGTCCTTGTGCAACTTTAATTTTTAATAACTTTGGATGTACACACAATAGAAACAAACAGTGATTGAAAGCATAATTCATTAGGTTTTAACACAATACAGCTCACATTTCTAGACTTTGACATAACTGCCATCTTTCATGATATATCATTCAATCTGATTTTCCAACTTATAGAAAACATTTTCCAGTTGCTGCTGAGTGATTTCATGTGTGACCCTTACCTTATGCACAGCTTACACTATGCTAAAAAACTTATGCTTTCAATCACCATTTACAGTTTGCTTCTATCATGTGTATATCCAAAGTTATTGAAGTTTAAAGTTGTACAAAGACATTTTAAACACCCTGTATAAGTACAAATATGTATAGGAACAGAGAAGCTAGGATAGCTATATTGTCTTTGTGTGACTTCTGCCAAAATGTGACAATATTTTTTTCCAAAAGTGCTTAGATATTAATCAGAATTGGTAACAGAAGGCACTGTTTTTAATTTTTCTGGCTTCATTCAGGTAAGTAATTCCATATTTAGTAACGTCAGCAAGTAGCCAGATTTACAGAAATGATGAACATCTACAGCTCCCATACCAGTCAGAGCTCGGGGTGCTCAGTATCTCTAAAAATATATATCTGCTTATTTTGATACAGATTTCTAAATATGGACTTAGGGGTCTGTATGTAGGTATCTTTAAATTTTTTTGCCGTGTCTATATGGGATTTGCTATGTTGTTTAAGCAGAATACTTGAAAAATCTTGTGTTCCTTCCCTACGAATCTTCTTCTGCTGTTACATTACGACAGTCTCTCTTGTGCTCAAAATGATCATCAGATTGTATTTTGCATGCTCTGTTCATTATTAGGGCTGCTAAGCACTCACAGCTTCAAATTGGTTTAGAGGGATTTCTGGGTGCTTAGCACCTCTGAAAATCAGGGCATAAAGGTTTCTATTTTCCAAATTTCTGGCCCTGTGGTTTCCCTAGCAACAATTATGGCTCATAGGGTATATTTTACTTCAGGTCATTGTAAAATTTCAGTGATGGTAGGTTTATACCGCACTATAGGGGAAGGATTGTGAAAACCCCACCAAAGCTATCCTGGATGGGCAGTGGGGAGGGCAGAGTTTATGGACTCTATCTCACCATCTCTGAAAATACTAATGAAATGATCAGGTCAACTGCCTATCAAAGACTTGAGGTGGCTTATAGCCGATTATTTTTCCTGCCAAAAACAAGTCACCATAAGGTGCGATGCATGTTGAGAAGGGTGAACTGTGGAGTAACTTGGAGGGAGTGCAGCAGGTTTAAGTGGCTTGTCAGGGGCGTATGTAATACTGAATGATTTGAATAGGTATCCATCATTAATTCAAGCCTCTGAGATTTCCCTCTCATTAAATACATGCATAGGATGAAACTGTGACCTCAAAGATGTCAGTGGCCTCCAGTTTCACCCATGGTTTTGTCATGGTGATATGTGTTTACTCCATCTTTTTAAATGTAAAGCATAGTGATGCTGGTATATATCATTTATCTAGAATGATAATGAGATTTAGAGCACTTTCATTTCTTTTTCTTTGCTGCTATCACAGATGTGAGTCAAGAATTTCTTAAAAGGGAAAAGTTCAGCATAGGATTCTATTTTACAGGAGATTAGTGTGGTCACGCAGAACACAAGTGATTTTTTTTTCTGGCATATGAAAGCTTAAATGCTGACCTTAGGATGGAATCTCAGCATCTGATTCATTCCCTTAGCTCTGACTCCCACAAGAAAGTCAGTTGCCCTATTAAAAAATAGTTCCCCTCACCTCTCCTCAGAAGAGGTATAGAAAACATGATGATGTAAATGCTGATCCATCACAAGAGAAGTGGTGCTGGCTCCTACCCTGGGGGTCTTTAAGAGGAGGCTAGATGTACACCTTGCTGGGGTCGTTTGACCCCAGTACTCTTTCCTGCCATGGCAGGGGGTCGGACTCGTTGATCTGCTCAGGTCCCTTCTGTCCCTAGAAACTATGAAACTGTTAACCTAAATAAACCTTCACATGAACCTGCACTAAGATAGGTGAGAGGAAGACAAATTCCCAAAATAAGTTAGTGTAGACAAGCCCTGTGAAATTAGTCGATGACTTCTTGGGTCAGTTCTTAGCAGCAAGCTATTTAAGCTACACTCACCGATGTTTGCTGCTTTATTAGTACTCTCAGCAGCACAGCCAAAGATTATTAAAGAAAACTAAGTTACGCTCTTACATTTGGTTCATGTTGAGGCATATTAGAAGGATAAAGCAGAAACAAACTCATACTGATTGCTGCACTGTCTATTTCTTTGGGCATGAGAGTTAGTTTCTGGTGCTAGCTATCTGGTATTTTCTGTATTGGAAAGAAAAAAAACAGTTGCCTTTACTTTTTTTCCAAGCTGTCAAACCAATGAAGTAACTGATTTAATTTAAAGCTTGAATATTAATACAATGAAGTTTATTTTTACATTGTACACCCTACTATACTCTACCACATATGACCTTGTATTCGATCCAGATTCAGATTCGGCCCAATTCGGGGGACAGTGATTCAATTAGCTGATCCAGAGCACTGTCCCGATTTGATTTGGCTGAATCTGAAATGAAGATTCAATTCTGATTTGGAGCATCAGCGATCTGGCCATAGACACAGCTTTATATGTTTTTTCTATGCACCTCGAGGTACCACGTATGGCTTGTTATAGTGGTGATCTGTGCTCACCATGTCACAGCACCATCAAAGAATATACATGGCTTAAGCATTGCCATCTGCTGTCCTCAGCACATCCCGGTGGTGCTGCTGCTGCTGCTTGGTCCATGACTGCTTATTTATCAGAGTTATTCTTGCTTTTTCCACAGCTAACTTTCCCTGAAGGTCATTCCACTATCCTCCACCTGTGGACATGCTGGGTAGGAGTGCAGTTCTGAGAGAGGGCAAAAAGGCAGATGACTGAAGTGAGGTCCAGACTGAGGAGGCAGTATGGAAAGTGAACTTTCCCATCCCGTGCATATCCTTATTGCCTGTGTAACGAATAAGGTATTAAATTGTGTCTCCTCTTTGACGTATACACTAGAGCCTGTCTGCCCCCATTTGCTAGCTTAGTATGGAACACAAAGTTGTTCTATTATGTATGTATCTCTCCATGTACTAAGATGAGCAAAGACATTCTTTGAAGATGTTACTCTTAAGTAATGCTGATTTGTAACAAACAAATCAATACGCTTCTAGCAGTGTGCTACCTCTTTGGAAAAATGAACTGATACTTTACAAAGATCACAGATTTTTGGTACAGATTTTCACTTGCATTTCAATATTTTTTGTTTTAATGCACACAGTAAGCAATAGTAGCCATTAGAGCCACTGCTGAATTACAAGCCAAGTTTATTGCCTACTCCAAGATTTTATTTTCAGAAATGCAGAAAAGAATAATACTTTTGTTCCTACACTTGATAAAATGTTAGATGGTTCTTAACTTGCAGCCCCTTAACAAGCTTTCTGTCTTGCCAAATACACTGTTTATCATTTATAACAATAGAACGAGTGGCAATGGATTGCAGCCGTACATGAAATGAGTGAACCAGTGCATTCACTATTTTTAGGCCCATGAAATTATACTTTTTCATTAACATTCATTAAAATTCAGAATCTTCTGTTTTGCACTTTATGGCCATAAAGTGCCATTTCCATGTGCTAAGTCTCATTGAGTTGATATGACTCCAGACTTAAGGTTCTACCAATATAGATAGCTTCACAAGATTGGGTTAATATTAACTCAGCAATCTCATTTTAGCTATTACTGATCCAGCTGAATAAGAAAATCATTAAGGGGGATCATAATTTGTCTTATTTCAGGAAGTTCTCTGTAACAGAATTCAAGGATGCTATGGAAACTATCCAAAATAATGTTTAACATTTCATCCTTTTAAAATATTTTTCCAATATGTTTATAGCAGCAGCTATCTGTAACTCATTACTGGTTTTCTAAGTATGAGCAATGCTAACTGGATACCAAACACTGCTTACTTTCCAGCTGCCAGTATGTTCCTTTTGAAACTGCTGCTCATCTTAGGCAATTTGTATTGGGTCAGTTCCAGTTCTATATCATAGTTACTTAATCATGTTCCCACTTTGTCCCAGTAATGAAAGGAGGTAGAAAACACTGGGGGGTTGTCTTTTCTTAAAGCAAAAGATCCCACATTTTAGGAGATATATTTGTAAAAATTAGTAAAGATCTTCATAGAAACTACCCAGTTCTTTGCGGGGAGATTTTAATAGTGTTAAAAGGTGTTCTGGAATTTTTAAGGTAATGTTTTCATTAATGTAGCATTTTTCTGCTTGGGGTATATTTTGGTCCACAACAAGCACTAAATATGCGTGTATCAAGCTACTTATTTATAGGTGTCTTTTATTATTCGGTTGCTCTGCCTAAGGTCTAGGTATAAGACTACTTTGTTTTATTATATTTGTCACTGGTTTTAGTTTGCTCTTTTTCCTTGTTTTATTGAAAAAAATAGTGTTTCTTCACCATATTGTGTTAATATAAACATACACATATATATAAAGGGTTAATGAATGTTCAGTCTTGTAAAAGAGTTCTAATTTAATCTTAGTAGCAAGGTCCTGCCAGATCACATGACATTTTTGATAGAGTGTCATTTAAGACCATAATTAAATTACAGTATTTTTCTGAGCTGATCTTATAGCCAAAGTAGATATAGCTTCCTCAAGTGGAAGATGTACTACTATATTCTTCAGTGGTCTCACCAGCTATTTTAAAGAAAGATTGCCCATTTTAGTGTTCAGTGGTCTGAAACATCTTTATGGTATAAGCATAATAATTTCCTCAAACAAATTCAGTTCTCCAATTTCTTTTGGCACTTGACCAATTATAATGCCATTTAAGACACCCCTACATACCAACCTATTTGATTAATCTGAATAAAAATGTTACAAAATTAATTTGCTGTTAATGTACATATTACTTACAAATGTTATAAAAACAGAGATTAGACAGATAGAATAAATATCTCATAGCTCATATACTTATTTACTTGATTTTATAAAATAAAAAGTTGGGTGATAAGAAACTTGTTTCAGTCTTCTCTATTTATATGATAGCTATCTTAAGATTAATTTCCTTGGCTTTGTCAATATTTTATTACTGCAATAAATATTAAATTTTGGTATAAATTATTTTCCAAAATTCAGTCTATTGTTTATTTTGAGAAGACATATTTTTATTTACAGCACCAGTATTATAGCAATACTATTTATTATCACTGTTGTATTTTTAAAGTGGCACTTAAAAAATGTTTCAAGACTTGGGCACAAAACTAACCTTTTCAAAGTTGTTTGCTGTTTGGCACTTAGATATATGGTCTTCAAAATTGCCTGCTCTCATATTTTATTTATAAATCTCACAAATTTGGTGGGGGTTTTTTCCTCTCTCTCTAAAAAGCTAGATTCCTAGAGGCTCTGGATTAGGTAGAAATCTTGTCTTTCATTAAGGCCTTGTACAGATGTTCAAAATTCCCAGGGACGAATTGATCTAAGTTACATGGTTTTCTGTAAGTGGCCTAGTTTTTATCGATATTGAACAGTATACATGTTCAGCTTTTCAGGGAAGGGAGGCATGCAGGCTGCCTGCACTGGTCAAAACCTACAGGTTGGAGCTGCTCCTGAATGCCTCCCATCATGCCCTGAGGCCCCCCCAAGCAAGAGACTGCTAGGTGTAGCCTAATTGGCTGTCAGCATGGATAAGTGTGCTTCCAACCCCCTGATGTCACCCCAGGCCCTCCCCCATGCCCAGCTCTAGACTTCCAGAAGAGCCCCAAAGGCAGCACCGTCTTCTGTGCCAGGCCTGACCTCACCTCACCATGGTGTCCCATTGCCTACACCAAAGTAGGGAGACCCAGGAGCTGAAGTGTATCCTATTTATTGCCCTGAGTGACTCTCACTGGAGGCTGTGGGACCTGGACATGATGGGGCAGTTGGTCATCACAAGATACAGCTTTGTGCCCTGAACCAGCAGCTAGATGCCTTGTGTGGAGCCACCTACTGTACCCTGAGCCTGCCAAGTGTCCTGGACTGAGCCATCAATGTTCACATGGCTGATGAAGACAAGGTCACCCAGGATACCATGGATGCCAGAGTACTCTGGCACCATCTCTGGACAATTGAGCACTGATTTTTGGCCCATGCCACTAGTAGCAACTGGTGGGAGCAGATCATCCTGGATATTCGGGATGATGTACAGTGGGTCCAGACCTTCTGCATGCACTGGGCCACCCTCATGGATATTGGCACCCAGTTGACCCCCTCACATCATGCACCAGGGCATCAGCATATGGTCACCCCCTCATTCTAGAGAAGTGAGTGGCCATCACCCTTATGAAGCTAGTCACCCCCATAAGTCTCCACTGTGTCACCAACCAATTTGGTGTGGGCAAGTCCATGGCCGCAGAGGTCACCTGTGAGGTGAGCCTGATTATCCAGGATATTTTGGTCAGTTGCTTCATCCACCTCATCAACCCGTAAGAGTTGGCAGACATATTCCACTGCATAGGCTTTCCCAACTGCATGGAGGCCATGGACAGTACCCACATCCCCATCCTCTGCCCACCTAAGGGTACCCAGCCATTCATTAACTTCAAGGGCTATTTTTCCATAGTGCTACAGGGGAACACTGACCACCAGAGTTGCTTTATTCACATTTTTGTCAGCTAGGCAGGCAGCATCCATGATGCCTATGTCTTCCACAACTCCCCATTCCCTGGGATGATGGAAAATCGGTGCTATATACTTCTGGAGTCCCCAGTTTTGTCTTTGGTGCTGTTGTTGTCCCTCATCATTGGGTACTTGGCTTACCCTCTCCTGCTTTAGCTGACTCAAGTCCTGTGAGGGGTGATGGACTGCTGGGAGGAGCACTTAAGTTGCTGCCTGAGCAAATACCATATGATGGTGGAGTGCACATTTGGCCTCCTCAAGGCATGTTGGCAGGCTCTCAGCATTTTCCTCAAGGTGGATGAAGAGAACCTGTTGCAACTCATTATTTCTGCATGCGTCCTTCACAACATCTGTGAGAGCATGGGGGAGGTCTTCCATCAAGCCTGGGCTGAGGAGGCACTGCACGTGGACTGGGCCTGGCAGGTCATGCATACATAGTGGGGAGAGAATAAGAGAGAGTAAGCCCCACACTGATGTTGAGAAAGGGCCACAGCCTCAGGGAGAGCCGAAGGTCTCAGGGAGGGAAACACAGCTAATGCGGTAAAGGGTGCAGTGGAGTTTAGCTGCCTGAGATGCCAACTGCGATGCTTGGGCCACAGTGTAGGGGTGGAACAGCACTGCAGAGATCCCCCTAAACATCAGGGTGGAAAAAGGGGCAGCCTCCTGCCTAATTAACACCAAGTTATGTATCATCCAGGTGTGGCAGGCAAGAGAGGCGAGTGGTTAGGCTAGAGACAGGTGGGTGGGCCAGCATCAAATTGTCCCCGGGAAGGTCCCACCTGTTACAGGTGCCAACAAGTGAGTCATGAGTCAATATTTTGTTATAAATATTTTTTAAATATTGTCTATCCCAGTATAAAAATTCTCATAAAATTTACCCACTGTGATCCTGATTTTTATATCTAACTTGTGGTAATATTGGTCGCAGGTACTTTCTCACCCATGCAACAAGTGAAGAGGGCACAGGCACAGACCAAACCAGATAAGACATGTTTAGTGTAAACCCCAATAAACCATGGGACCAAAGAAATCAGGAGCATATAACAGGATGAAGGTGAAGCAGAAAAAGGCAGATGAAAAGAAACCTAGGAAACGGTGGGAAAAATGGCTATCAAAAACTGAGAGTGATAAGAGAATCCTATCATGTTCTAATACAGAAACAAATGAATTAGAGCTGGGTGAGCAAGAGGAACCAACAGCGGTAGAGCCAAATAAGCAAGATCAGAATCGAACTCTTGTGTTCAATATTTACACAAAGAGGAAAACGTTGGCATTATTAACAACATACACAGAAGTAACAGTTGCATCTTGTCCTAATATAGCCATAAATTTCAGTGACCCAGCAACGTGGCAACCCTTATGCACATAATTTAATTTCTACAATAGTAGAACATGGTCCCAAACAAGAAATTGAAAGCAATTATTCTTAGTCAGTGACAGAAGATGGGAGGCACTTCAGTGAGGAGTGGTTTAACAAGATTCTTCTGAATGGAGAAATAGTTGAAAGGAAATGGCTTCTATATAGAAAAACTAAAGGAGCTCTCTTCTGTTTCCCTTATGTGGGTTTTTCTAAACAAACCCAAAAAACCTCAGCCATAGCAAAGCCAGCAAAAGGATTCTGCAACTGGAAAAAAATAACTCCTAGAATTTCTAAACATGAAAATTCCAGAGAACACCTCAAGTCATACATGAATTGGAAAGACTTTGAGAAGCAATTAAGAAGCCGGTGCTTGATTGATGATGAACTCAAAAAGGCTATTAAGGAAGAAAAGAAAAAATGGAGGCACACACTGAAAGTTGTAGTTGATGCTATTATCTTCTATGCAAGTAATAATCTTGCGTTAAGGGGTTCATCTCATCGGTTCTTCAAATTCTGGGATATTTCTTAATTTTGTTAATCTGATCAGTAAGTGTGATAATGATATTGCCACTCATACTGAAAATATAAAGAAAGGGCTTACAGCTATATCATATTTTTCACCCAATATTCAAAATGAAATGATACATTTACTGGGGTCAAAAGTAAGAGCAGAAATTATTTCTTAGGTGAAGAAATCCAAAGAGTACTCATTGTCTTTTGACTGTACACCAGACGTATCACATAAGGAACAGGTGACACAGATAATTCAATGCATAAAGATTGATGAAGAGTGCAGCATTGAAGAAAGTTTTATTGACTTTATTGAACCAAGAAATAAAACAGGGTTAGGATTAGTTACCAACATTGAAGAAAAAATCCTAAAAGATGGTTTAGATTTTAAGGATGGCAGAGGGCAATGTTATGATAAAGGAGTGAATATGGCTGGTTAATATAATGGCGTTCAAGTGTGTTTATTAGTTGGAAATGAGTTTGAAAAAATTGTTCCATGTTGTACTCATTCCCTAAATCTTGTAGGAGTTAATGCTGCACTTGCAACATTTTTGATCATTCCAACAATGTTGGAATGATCCAAAGATATTTTTGTATTTTGGGGGGGATCAACAGAGATGTGGAGTTCTTTAATGACTACTGAAAACCACATTAAAAGCAAACAGTGATACTAGATGGTCAGCCAAAAGACAGACTGTCGATTCTCTCCATTACCAATTTCCTGATGTGTTATGCATTTTAAAAGCTATTTCTACAGACCACAAAAATGCAGAAACAATTTTAACTGCAGAAAATCTCATCAAACAAATTGATGAGTTCATCTGCAACCTAGGTTTGTGGGTCAGAATTATTGGTTTAATCATCAGAGTCAACATAAGTCTACAATCCAAGACACTGACTGTTGACACTGCCTCAAAATTAGTGAAAGGACTCAGAGATTCTCTACTTAGGATCACAGAAAACTGAAACTGAAAGACTCTAAGACAATTGCCCAAACTATGGATTAGAACCTGAAGTTAGAAAATTGAACGTGAAGAAGATGTCATCAGAAATAGCTGAAGATGAAGGACATTTGATATCAAAGAACCGATATTTCATTATGGAATCAAAGCAAGCTATAGACACGTAAATATCTCAGATGAAATGGTGTTTTGAGAAATTAAATGAATTATCTGATGATTTTGAGTTTCTGAGTGGTCATTCAATTTTGACAATGGGTATTACTTGCATTAAAGAAATGTGCAGCTGACTGTGCTCTGAAATATAGTAAATACATAGATCTTGCAGAAATTGTTTGCAAAATAGGAAGTCTAAAGTTTGAAGCCATTTTGTTAATGCACAACATTCATAAAGCAACACATCTGGAAGTGCTACAAATGCTTCACAGGTGGGGTATTGTACCTGATTATCCAAATATTGAAATTGCTTTGAGAATTTTTTAACTATCCCTGTGACTGTGGCGTTATGCAAGCACAGCTTCAGCAAACTAAAATTAGTGAAAAATTATTTATGATCATCCATGGGCCAAGAAAGATTGTCTGATTTAGCAATTTTGTTAATTGAACATAAAATTGCCAACTCATTAATATATGATGAGGTTATAGATTAATTTACAATGCTGAAAGTCCAAAAAGTATGTTTTTGAATTGTAATTTTTGTATATATAGTAATAAATGTAATATTGTTCTTATTTGGTAAACAATTAAAATTATTATTTTTTATAATTATTAGAGTTTGGGAGTGGTGTTCTTTGGTCTTGCCCTGGGCACCAAACTTCCTTGCTATGACACTGCCAGTGGCTCCTACCTTAGCATCAGAGACAGAACCAGATAATTAGCAAGCAGGTGCCTCAGAGGATCAGATACTTTGTTGGTCCAGGCAGAAAGTAAAATCTGAAAGACTTACAGAGCTTTGTTAAAGGAGCAACATAAAAGAAGCAATAGGAAAGTGAGTGGTAAAGACTCACTCCAGAGTGATGTGCTGATTTTTGTTCTTACTGTTAAGATGGAAGACGTAGTGATAGAAGTTGTAATTAAAATATGCACCCTAACCAAGAAGACTGGGGAAGCTGGTAACCAGGAGATGGTCCTTTAGTTAAGTAGCTAGTTAGGTAGAGAAACCAAGAGTCTGCAGAGGTTGCCTACTACTCCACAGTAAAGTTCACTGTTATTAGTTCCTCTCATTTACATTTGCCTGTGTTTATTGGGAACCACAGCAATTAAAGCTGCTGCTGCCAAATTTTCAGCTCCATGGGCAACCTTGTGGGGCAGGTGACATGGTTGTCCACAGTTTTACAGCCAAAAGGCTGGATGAGTTTGACACCCCTGCTATTATGTATATCAATCTTAAAATGATCCAAATGGCTATATTTTATACTTTACAAATAACATGACAGTACATGAAAAATCTCACATAATAGAAGACTTGTGAACCAAAACAATTATTCAATTCATCAGCATAGAAGCTTAAAAATGAGAAATAGGTAAAATAATAGCTAATTCCTTTGAATCTGTAAGGATAAGTATGCCAACTTTAATCTTAGAAGATAATGCAGCTATGATTTTTACTTCATATTTTGCTAATCAGGTTTTCTTTTTCATCCTAACCATTTTCCGCCACAACAGTAAATATTCTAGAGGCAGGATCACAAACAGCCTCTCTTCAAATAAAAGCCTACATAGTGTTTCAAGCACCTGGTTTGAATAAAATGAAGAGGCCTGAAAAATTGTAAACTGGTCACAGTTTAGTCTTGTCCAACATGGATGTATTTTTCAGAAAAAAACAACATTTGCATTTATAGATTTGTCTGTTGACATAAAACCAGTGCATTTTATCTGTCAAATGATAGCAGATCTTCTAGGTTCCAATAACATCTTATTCCATAGAAAAGTTGCATTGCTGGTTGAAAACTGTTCTGACAAGAATGATAACAGTAAATTGTGTGGCAAAGTGCTCAAGTTGCCAAGAATTCATTGAAAACATGGCTTCTGTGTTTTTTCCTTATTCTACAATGAGCTCAGAGAACACAATCTTGTGAATAATGTTCAGCTGTTTCTCTCTGGGCACTATAAGGCCTAGGTCCCATTTATATGCTACTTACAGACAGTACTATAGCAGGGGTGGCCAGAGTTACTCATGCTGGGAGCCACATCTGATCCTCCACAGCAGCTGGAGTGGGGAGGGTGCTGGGCCACCCGGAGTAGAGGTGACTACCCTGCCACCCTGCACACCTGAGCTCTGCCACAGGTTAAGTGGCACAGCTGCAGCTCCCACTCCCAAGAGCCCGATGTCCCCTGGAGCCATCTTAGTGAGTGGAGCTTCAGTGAAGCCCCAGAGAGCTGCAAGTACCGTGCTGATGAGCTGCATGTGGCTTGCAAGCTGTGGTTTGGCCACCGGGGTCCTATAGCCTGCATCATCTGGTCTCTGACCAGTTTAGGTATAGGAAAATAGCACAGATGTAGTGGCAGTGGCATGTTTTATAAGGCTAAAATACCATATGGTAAACCTGGGGGATGGCTATGTGTTGGAGACAGAAAGGATGCAAACACTATTTGCATGTATACTGGAAAGAAGATGAACCAAAAGAATTATGGGGGAAATTAGGTGCTGGTGGTTAGTACACTGAGTTCACTCTGGAGATGGGAAAGAGGAATGTGATGAAGGGAAAGTCTGCTAAAGAAGTACAGACAATGCAGAGGAAACCAAATGGGGCATAGAGAGAAAGATTTGAGCAATGTGTTAGAATGAAAACAGGATATTTAACAGGGCAGAATGGAGAGAAGAGAAATTAAGGACATTTTAAAAAGTGAGGGGAATGGAAAAGAAAATACTTAGAGAGGAGGAAGACCAGAAATAACAACCTTAAGTGAAAACTGGAATCTTATGAAGAAAAAAGTCTATAATGAGAAAGAAACAAGAAGGGTGAGTTTGTAAAAGTACTAGAAGAATAAAGAGTGGGGAGGGGGAAGCTATTCTATAAAAGCTATTCTAAAAAGTAGGATTATTCTCTAGTACAGTCTGTGAAA
>NW_017729024.1:67556975-67571084 GCF_001723915.1 Gavialis gangeticus | reverse complement strand
TACTAGAAGAATAAAGAGTGGGGAGGGGGAAGCTATTCTATAAAAGCTATTCTAAAAAGTAGGATTATTCTCTAGTACAGTCTGTGAAATTTAGCATATCACCTGCACTGAAAATATCTGGACAGTTCTTTCAAATTATGTCCACAACCGCTAATTAGGATGATAGGAGGTATAATACTACTAACATCACATTAACTTTTAATAGAAAATGTATTTGTTCTGAAGTGTGCATCCCTATTTCTGTCACCAGATGGCATTCCATATATCGACAAACACTGGCTGAAAAGGTTATAAGGAGAAACTCAATGAATAATGCCTTATGGATGTATTTCTTACAATGATAATCAGGGAAAGCTCACAAGTACTGGCAGGTTTTGCTACAAAGACATGTAGAAAACTCTGATAAGATGTGTGAACTCTCCACTATTCTTGTAATGGTACACAGAAAATTGAATTTCTCTTTCCTGCTTCAAGTTTTTGTAATGAACCAGAAAGGAGGACCCCAGTGAATTCTGAGTGTCTAAAATTTTCTTAGGGAGATGAGCAATGAAATCTAAGCACTGTGCAGGTGGAAAGCTCATGAAAATATATGGGAAAAGCTGAAAAATTTCAAGCAGCTGTTTCCAAATGGAGAGGAAGACATGCTAAAAGTGATAAGCAGTATTTCAGTTTGTTTGTTTATGGATATAAAGAATACTGAGCACTTAAACCAGGGGTCAAATTACTTAAGAAAGTTTGAATTTTGCATGAAAAAGAGTTCTGGCAGGACTCTACCCTGCTGCCATTTATATAGCAAAGGTCCCTAGAGAAACTGGGAGAGGAAAATGTGGCTGGAAAAGATGTCCAGTAAAACCATTTGGAACTGTAATGCATTTTTAAGCTTAGGGTCACTCAACATTTTTCCCTGCCATTTTTGTTGCATTTTCAAATTAGGTAATACCTACAACGTCACTTCCTTGTGTAAATCAACATGGCCCCTCTGATGGCAATTTACATTAGCTGAGGATCTTGCTCCTGAAATCATCTAAGGCCCCCTCTACAAGGTGTGAGGAGTTAGGAAGATAAGCTCACTCTCAGTCCTGTCTTTCCCTGGGCAATCCCTCACCCTGCTGATCTCCTCACACCTTGCAGCACCCTTCAAAGGAGCTAGTGGCACATTGAGAATCACTGGATTGAACCATTCAAACTCTGTACATGCGAACTGACTTCCTGAGCCCACTGAAGTCAGTGGCAAAATGTCATTAATTCTCAGGATTTCATCTACCATACCATAGTACCTCACTCAGTTTTTCAAAAAGTTAAGTTCCTTTGCCTTACAGGAAAAACACCAGTTATTTAATATAATGCTAGATTAAAATAGTCTATTTTACTACTGCTTTCAGCTTCTGAAAAATCATTCTCATGAAGAGGAATATGCAGCTATTTTTGAAGCCAAGAAAAGACAGTTTGGAAGTGAGGAATGGGCCCACGTTTGAGGGTTTATACATGAGCTCTGGGAGTGAGGAAGGGGCACTTTAATTAGAGCAGCAGCTTTAGGTAAAGCATCCCTGCTGCCATTTTGGAGTGTGGGGACACTGATACACAAGATGGTCTAGGCACTTTAATTAGAGTGGCTCTTGGAGGCTGGGCTGGAATTACAGTGCATTGGAGCAGCGTCGCCACTCATGTCAAACACCCAGTGATGTTTGACACACCAGATTTGCCCAGTCCCTCTGCAAGGAAAAAAGCACTGTAATATATGAATTATTTTTTTTAAATTGGGCATCACTTAACTCACAAAAGATATGGAGGAGTGCTTAGAGTCCAAAAAAGGTTAACAATGACTGGTGTAATCTCTCCAAATTTTGTTTCTGTCCATCACATTTCTCAGTAGATGTTATATTAATATTATTAAAATTAAGTGAAATGTTTTATTCTGAGTATAACCAATGTCTGCATTATAACATACTTATTACGGATAAGGTCTCTCTCTCATTTTAAACACTACAATTTTGAAACCTTGCTAGCAATGCTGTACTTTACTGTCATTCTCCATCACTGGAAGAATCAATGAGTTATGAGCATTGATTTAATTGCTCATTCTTTGTATTTATTAATGTTAAAAATTGTATCACCCATAGCTTTTAAGACTATAAGGGACTATTAGATTATTCAGCCTAACATACTATGCTATTGAATTTTATATATAGGTAGTCTATAAATAGGGTGACTATATTATTTCTCAGGAAATCTGGGAGACTGCCCCCATGCCCTATGCCAGTGGCACGGCTGCAGGCAGAGGCAGGTGGGCAGGGGCATGGGGTTTGGGGTATAGTCTAAGGGTGAGGTGAAGTGGCTTGGTGTGCCAGGCAGGCAGGTACCGCTGCTGATGTTCTGGAGCTAAGCGGGCAGACTGGAGCAGAAGCCACCCCACCTGCATGTGCCTGGCCCAGCTCTCCCTGAGCAGCGGCAGGAGATCAGGGGGCAGGCTAGGCTGGGCACTACTCTCGTCCTCTTTTATAGATTCAGAGATTGTAGAGTTAGAAGGGACCACAAAGGATAATCGTGTCCAACCCCTGCCCCTGGCAGGAAAGAGGACTGAGGTCAGATGACCCCAGCCAGGTGCTATCAAGCCTCCTCTTGAAGACCTCCAAGTTAGGTGATAGCACCACCTCTCTTGGAAGCCCATTCCAGATTCTGGCCACCCTTACTGTAAAAAATTTCTTCCTAATGTCTAAATTGAATCTACTCTCCACTAGTTTGTACCCATTATTCCCAGTTACTCCTAGGGGCACTCTGGTAAATAGTGCTTCTCCAATTCCCTATTGCCCCCCTGCCTCCAATAAACTTATAGGCAGCCACAAGTTCTCCCCTCAGCTGTGTCTTGTGAAGGCTGAAGAGATCCAGATCTCTCAACCTCCCCTCGTAGGGTCTTTCACAGAGGTCACTAAGCATGTGAGTGGCCCTCCTCTGAACCCTCTCCAGATTCTCCAAGTCCCTTTTGAAGTGCGGTGCTCAAAACTGGACACAGTACTCCAACTGTGGCCTGACCAATGCTGTATAGAGGCGGAGCATCACCTCCCTTGATGTGTTGGTTATGCACCTGCTAATGCACGACCAGGTGCTTTGCTTCCACATGGCAGCAGCAGTGTCTGCCTGCCTGCCTGCCTGCCTGGC
This sequence comes from Gavialis gangeticus, assembly GCF_001723915.1. Classification (NCBI taxonomy): domain Eukaryota; kingdom Metazoa; phylum Chordata; order Crocodylia; family Gavialidae; genus Gavialis; species Gavialis gangeticus. The sequence continues at coordinate 67,567,928 of NW_017729024.1, read as the reverse complement.
ACACCATACTACTCTGCCTCCCTGCTGGATTGTGCCCTGAGCCTCTGCAATTTTGGGACTTTTGTTTCAGTTTTCACCAACCAGCTGGGACCAGCCTATGACATCTGGGATTGTCCCAGCCAAACTAGGAGGTATGGTTAGCCTATCAAGAAATAATGTAATACAAGCACATTTACGTATGTGAGTAATTTCAGAAGATACAGTCATGGTGTTTGTTTTTAACCATATAATTAGCAATATTATTAAACATGACCATCTTGTCATTCCATCTTCGAATACAACCACTTTTATGTACCTCACTTTTTCTCAATGGTTCATTCCTTCACAACTTTCTCTAAGTACTAACACTTTCACTAGCATATACTTCCTAGGGGTATACACTTTTATCTTTAATTTCTGGATTTTAAATGATTCTGTAAGTTGTATTGGTGCAGCACATGTGACTATTTTACTCTTTCCCTAGTTTTTGCAGGTAAGCTTAACATGAGGTAATTATGAGGAAAATATAGATTCTTCATATATTATAAAATTGCACAAGTTGTTAAATGACATCACCTAGAAAACATCTTGCTCATATGCAAGATTAGGCACCTAACTTTAGGCATCAGCATTTGAAGATACTGCTCAATGTTTTTTAATACCAAGGATTTGACTTTGGGCCAAATCCTGTTGAAATGCTATAGCTACTTTATGTGTTATAGAACTTTAAAAATCATTATTACACTATGGGTGCATCTACACGTGTCGCTATGGCAATGTTGTTACTGCACTGTGATTTTGTACTTTAGTAGATCCTGTATAGAGGTGTATTGCCAAACATATTTTGGTAATGACATGGCATTAGGTATCATTGAGCTGTGAAAGATTTAACTAACTGCAGATTGGCCACTATTTGCCCAAATGCTACCTGAATTGGGTCCTTTGTTCTCTAACTTGATTGGTTCTTGTGTACCAATCTTTTCATACTAACAGTGTCCTTTCAGAGATTGCTGCCACTGTTTTCAGAGTTCTGAGTAGCCGCTTCAGAGATATTATCCTATTTATAGAGAAAAAAGAAGTACAATTCAGCAAATCCAATCTTATATGAAATCTTAGTACTACCTATATATATTATAAATAGGTAGTGATTTGGTAACCTAATTTCTTTTCTTTTCTTCTCTTCTACAGGTAGATGATTTGAAACTGTATTTGTTTGTTTCATGTTATTCAGACTGATTACTTTTGAATCTTTATAAGGGTATTCTTTGGTATTATTTCATTTGCAACAATTTTCTAGAAATGAGAAATTGGGGCAGGGGGTCATGACAGAACCTCCATTTACACAGGTATAAGAATATAAAGATGTCAAAGAGATGGTTCTAGTTAGCAGGAAACAAATCAATCCAAAAATCCAAACTGCTTTCAAGGAGACCTCTCATTTGCAAAGTGAAATATGTTGCTAAGAATATTCCCTTTTTGGTTCATTTGATCTAATCTTTTGCATAAGAAGTCATCTGACAAGTTGGCATTGCTGATGATTGAACCCAATGAAAGCCTTATGTAGAACCTCACAAATTATAGAAGATTTTAAGGATCTTGGAAGGCAGCTGCAGAAGGAGAAAGTCCCAAGTGTTCTTATATATTCTTTCAGTCTAACAGGTGAGAAACGTAGTAATTTCTGAAAGTGAACATATGTTGGGGTCCAATTGTTTGTGAGCAAAAATTTAGACAGAAATATATGAATAATTGGGAGCTGTGGGTAGATGAAAGCCTGGTCTAACATGAAGTGAATAGAATTTCACTCTATTCTTCTAGATTAGGAGCTGGATAACCATTATTTCTTCCAAATATTCTCACTTTACAGTGGCTGAATAAAGAAGAAATTTAGTCATACAAAAGATAATTCCCAACAAAAGCCTCAACTGGAAATCATTAAAAAGAAAATGACCACATATATGTATAGCTATAAGGCTAGTGTAAAAATAAAGCATTCCTTTTGCAGACCTATTTCTCAAGAAATGATTGAAAATAAAAAGGACAAAGCTTCTTCAGCTATTAATGGGATATATAATGGTGATATCCTGTGGTTTTTTTGTTGGCATAGTCAAAGTGAAAATATACTCCTGCAGTTCTCAATTATTTCTGAATATTCACTCAAGAAGCCTTTAAGAAGCTTGTTCTTAACAATGTCTGTGTCTTCTGTAAATAAAATAGTCTATGTCAATATAAATATTTGTAATCCTCATTTTTAACACATCATTTTCTACTTTCTGAGGTTCTTTGTCAAGAAAATATTGACCTTTCTATATAATCAAGTTTCTGTTTTAATAGAAAAACCATACCATTTGTTGGTCTTTAAAAATCATATTTTATTAAATAATCAGTAAAGTTCACCATTTATTCTGCAAGACTGCATATTAATTCCTGAAAACAAGTCTTAGCAGTTATATTACAGTCTACTTAACATTATGCAGTGTATAGTATTTCAATTTTCCCAATTTAATTAAAGACAATAATGAGATTCTAATGCACACTTAATTACTTGACTCCAGTTACCAATATAATTAATCAGCTGCCTGTAATGCCCCCCACCCTCTTCCTTGACTCATACACCCCCTTATGAAAGGCAAAGCACTCACTTGGCAAAGCAACTTACAAAGGAAATTACCTCATAATCAGTTCTGTTGAGAATCCACATGGAAAAGTATAGCACATCCCTTACTGATGTCTTTGTATGAGAAAAGCTATGGAAAAGAAATATTCAGACCCATAAATAAATAGGTACTGAATATTAACAGACTATCTATTGCTGCCTGGCTGCACTCATTATTTATTATTTTCACTCATTTTTGTTTCTTGATGCAATAAAAATAAAAATATGGCTGTGCATGTTTGATTGCATGCTCAGTACCAGGGTTTGCCCCTATGGTGTTGTCATTCATAGTTTGCTGCCCCAGAATTCTGTCAATTTGGGGTGACTCTTCATGGGATCATAGGGAAGTGGGGCTGGAAGGGATTTCACAAGGTCATCTAGTCCTGACCCATGCCTGAGGCACGATCATCCCTGACAAAATTATCCCTGAGTGTCTGTCTATCTTGTCTACTCTCAAACACTTCCAAAGATAGATTCCACAATTTCTCTAGGTAGCCCGTTCCAGTGCTTGACCATCCTCATTGTCCGAAAGTCCCTCCTAATCTCAAATATAAATTTTCCTTGCAAAAGCTGGAAGCCAATGCTTTTACTCTTTAATTCTCCCCTACATCTACGAAAAAAAGTCTCATCTCCATCCTTTTCATAATCACCCTTCAATTATTTGAAGATTTATCAAACCCCCTTTCGATCTTCTCTTCTCTAAAGACTAAATACGCGTAGTTTTTTTCAGCCTTAAATCTTATAATAAATCTTGCTTCCTAATAATTTTTTGTTGATAACCACTGGACTCTGTCCACACTTTCCACATCCTTTTTGAAGTGTGGGCCCAAAACTGGACACAGTACTCCAGGTAAGGTCTCACTAGTGCTGAATAGAGAAGAATCACTTCCCTTCAATTGCAGGTGCCACTCTTGCTTTGTGTCATAAGTGACATAGGTGTCACAAGTATCATAAATAATACTCAAGCCATATCCTTTTTTATTTTCACTCACTTATAAGCTCAATGCTTCCTGGATAAAGACCTGACCAGTACTTACAATGCATGTTTGAACCCTTTGGGTGCATCCAGACAAGTGTACATGTGTGGTATGTGGTGCCGCAAACATGTCTGCAGCACCACATACCATGCAGTCAGTTCTCCACACTGCAGTGGGGTGCTTCCTATGTGTGTACTGCTCTATTTTTTTTTCTGTGGGTTTTTTGGATCCGCGGGAAAAAAAAAGCAGAGCATCACATGCGCAGGCAGCATACACTGCTGAAAAGCAGAGCTGGGCTGCTGTGACAGGGGGCCACCTTCAGCTGCATTTTTTTTTAAATATGCTGGTAAATGTGCCCCCATCAAGTCTTGCTGGATTTTCCTTCTCTAGGGATCAGCTTCCCCCTCCTCCACTCTTCACTTATCTGCCACGACTTGATGTTACTTGGTTCTAAAGAAAGAGGGAGGCTGACTCACAGGTTCCCAGACAGGCCCCAGGCTCACTACCCATAGGATAATGAGGTGTTGCCTTAAGGGCAAAAATGCATGCTCCTACCTCCCTTTGATGTGCCCCATGCCTCACAGATGGTTTTATAAATTTCTCTTTATGTCAGGGTCTCAGCTGCTGCGGGCTTACCCCCTCTGTCTCTAGCCAGGCCTGTCAGTCAAAACATACTAATCAGGGCTTGACTCGTAGGCTCTAGCTCTCTAGGTCACTCAGGCTCAAAGCCCTCCATTCCGTGCTCTCCACAACACCAGGCCTACTGGCCCTTCTACACAGTGTGCCTCTGAGGTGCCAGACTGTTGGGGCCTCATTCCCCTTCAGCTTTCTGTAGTTAGGGCCTTTAGACTAAGTCCACCCGCTAGGACCTGGCTCCTACCTACCCTTCAAGTGACTTCGGGCTTGTGGCCTTAGTGCGGCACCCCTAGTGCAGCAGGGCTTCTTAAGCCCTCTATCATGGTACCCCTTGGTGCTAATTAGGCCTCCTACAGCCTCAGCCACAAACCACCTGTGTTTTTAACATCAAATATAAGTCATAGGCTCCTATGGCCATATAATGAAAATAATAATAAAGAAATAAGAGAGGCAAAGTGCCCGCTTACTGCTGCCTCTCTGGCCTGCTCCACTTGCAGTTTATATGGTTCTGGCCTTCCCCTGCAGGGGTTGATCCTTAACCCCTACTCGACCGGCCAGCCATGCTTGGAAGGCTCTGGATTTAAAGGAACCACCCTGTGTTTTGGTAACAGGGCTAGGATTCCCTGTTACAGCTGCCCAGAGCCATGCTACGGCTGCGAGCCAGGCTGTGCCTGGTAGGATCACCATTGCTGCAGCCCCAGGGGACCCCAAGTAAGGCTGCTGGGGCCAACCCAGTGCTGGCCCTAGCCTCCCCTACTGCTCCCCAGGGTAACTTGCTAAGTGCCAAAGTGCTCATGGCACAGGCATTCCCTGGGGACAAGTACCACTATTCAAAAGAAGTGGATCTTGATTAAGAATTAGTGAAATCAGTTTCCATAAAGTAACAATCAGTCAAAAACCTTCATTTTATCCACAGCACAAACAAAAATCAATGACTTTCAATTGTAGATCAGGTATGTTAAGGACTATATTCACAGCATAACCACAAACTTCTCTCAAAATAACTCAACCTCAAACAACAACAAATTCTCTCAGAACAACTCAACCTCATTCCTTTTTTACTGTCCTTTAGTAGAACTCTCTAGCAGAACTCTAGCGTCTGTTCCCAGATCTAAATGAGTGCCATGTGCAAGGCATCACTGTTATATTTTAAAATGCAAGCAAGGGGATTTCTCTTAACTAGCTGTCATGAAAAACCTAGGAATATTTAAAAAAATCAAAAAGGAAATTTTATTATCACATGTGTGTTCCAGTGTCTAAGCTGCACTCTGTTTTGGGAGGAAGTGGAAAGCTTACATCTCATCAGTGGCAGCAGACCCTCAATATGAGGATGACAGTCTTCCAATAGCTAGGGGATTTATAGGTGAATCCATAGATGACTGAGGAGTCTGATCTGAGATTTGCATGATCAATTGAAGAAGTACCATATAGTTCTAAGAAAAAGGATTAGATACTGGTGATATCAGGTCACTGCTCTCTTCCTATGGCTCTCATCTATTCACATCCATATTGAGTTGAGTTTGATCAAAATGAACAATGTCTTGTCATGCATCATGGTGCCATTAGGGATGTTGCAGGTTCAAATGTCCAAGTTATTGATATTAATGTTGCATTTCTTCAGATTGGCTTTCAAGGTGTCCTCAAATCTCTTCTTTTGCCAACTTTGAGATTGGTGACCATTAGTGAGTTGGAAGTATAGGACCTATAAGAGGGTTACATCAGGACCTGGGAGAACATCTGCTCACCAAAGCTCCCCAAGGGATAACAAGTTTTAATGGTCATAAACTCCAGGAAGGCCAATTTAGACTGGATATAAGAAAAAAGTTCTTTATGGTGCATGTTTCCAGGGTCTGGAACAAACTCCCCCCAGAGGTGGTGCAAGCACCCACTCTGGACTCCTTCAAAAAACAAGCTGGATTTATTTCTTGCTGGGGTCACTTGATCCCAGCTGACTTCCCGCCTATGGCAGGGGGGCTGGACTCAATAATCTCATGAGGTCCCTTCCAGTCCTTAATATCTATGAATTCTATTTCAGGAGCCAGTTGACAGGCATCCTTATGATGCCCTGTACAACTACACTGGTGGTGTATAAGCATGGCTTCAAGGCTGGCAGTGTTTGCCCGAGCCAGAATGGTGGTATGGATTCTTCTGTTCTTCCAGCTGATATGGCAGATATTCCAAAGATATCACTGATGGTAGTGTTCCAAAGCTTTCAGGCGTTTTCTGTAGTTTGTTCAAGTTTCACACTCATAAAACAGGCTAGGCACGACAACAACTTAGTAGATGAGAAGTTTGGTTTGGGTCCTGGTGTTACAATCATCAAAGACATAATTTTGGAGATATCCAAAGGCAGCAATGGCAGAACTGGCTTCTCCAAGGAGCATTCTCCAAAGAACACCAAAATTTGGCTGAAACAACTCTTTAAAATATGTAACAAAAAATACTATATTTATTGAATCCAAGAAAATGTTGAATTTAAAATGACCCTTCCGGTAATTTGTTATTTTTAAATAAATTTCCATGTCTAGAATCAAATTAGTGGAAGGTCTGATTAATATGTCCCTCCTACAGGAAAGCAATAGCAAGCAACAGGTGGTAGTGAATAGAGGGCAGACAGCAGGAATGTCAAGTGGTCTGACCCTTGCCTCCCACCACTGCCCTCCACCCCCAACTTGCCTTCTGCTGCCTGCTTGCACTCAATACATGCACATACCAGTGCCTGCCTTCCCAGTCACCCACCACCTTGTATTCGAATCTAGGATGAAATGCTTTTTTCCTCATGTTAAATGGAGAGAAAAAAAAATCTCATCTTGAATTCAAATAAGTATGGTATTCATAAAAATATATACAATAAATAAACTGATCCATTAGTGAAAATATGTGTTTTAAGTTGAATTCACAAATGGTCTGTGTTTTTCCCTCCAAAATCAAGGAAAACAATGACCATTCAAAAATACTTTCTTTCCTAATGTTTCTCTATACTTCCATGTTCTTGTACGTCCAAAACATCACCTTTATGAAAGTCTCATTTGAAATAAAAATAATAACCCATTAAAAGAAAAGAAAATATCTATTTTAGTGATAGTGCAAAGCTGTAATTTTAGATGTGTGTATTCTTCCCCTGCATTTGACTTCCTGGGTAAAAATACACTGGATTTCTGAACACTGTGAAGATCGAGAAGTATTTTCAAAAAGCACTACTTTTACACAGTTAGAAATATACAACTATTTCTGAGGACTTTGTTACACATTAATTTTTGACAGCCCAGGGAGTTCTTAAGCCCTGGATTGTCCACACATTAAGATATGTCGACTACTTTTAAGCATCCTTTATATGTCTTAAACCTGCCCTGGAGTGGCATAACTTTATCTCTGATCTGCGTCACCCAGGTCTTGTTCTGTGAACCTGTAGCCACTCCTCAGAAATAAGCCACCCAAGTTTCAGTCCTGCAGCATCACAGGATACAATGTCACCTCCACACCCCAGCCTCCTGTTCTGTGTGAACAAACTTTCAAACCCCTGAACTCTATTGCCCAAAAAATGGTACTATCACCAAACCAGCTCGCCCTCCCACCCCTGGGGGAGGGGACGGGAATCTGGCTGAGCAGCTTGCAAGGGCACAGACCAGTCTGGTAGGAAGGGCTAAAAGGAGTAGAGTGGGGAGTAAGGAAGGGGACCTGACTGGGGTCTCCATGGGCTGGGTCTTCCCTTCTGGGGCTAAAGCAGTGTCCCCATAATCTGAAGCTATCCAATCCCAATCCCAATTTATTAAAACATTATATTTTCTTTAATGTATTTATTCATTTCTTTTAATTTTTTCTTTTACTTTTTTAATTTTATCCTTCAGCAGTTTCAGTGGCTGCCTTGTTTCATTTCACCACCCAGACTCAGGTGCCATTCCCACCCATTGCCTCTCCCATTTCACTACGCAGTTCCCATCATTAAACTCTCCCCTGTCCAGCCCTGTGCTCCTGCCCTAACCAATCCATCTCTCCAACCCACCTCACCTAGAGCAGAGATATAATCCTGTCCTGGCTCATCAGCCCTCTAGTGGCAAGTCGAAGCTATGCAGGTCAGGGACAGCTGGAGAAGATTTTAGCCTGAATGTAGAACTACTGTAAACTTAATTTTCTTCTCTATTGTTATCCTTTTGTTACTATGTGACTATATACATTTTTAAATAAATATTTTATTTGAAATATTGTATCCTTTATTTCATAGTAGTGCATGTTTAGACATTTCCTGGGTTTGTTTTACCATTATGTTAGCTAATATTAACACTGATCAACATTTGAGAAACTTAAAGAGTAATATGTAACAAAGCCCTTAGCAAGTACAGTACACTTTGCTATTATTTCTACAGATGAAATGTCTACCTACAAAGATTCTGCATATGTCAAAAGCAGGTCTTAGTCATATAGTGGTAATAAATCTTGGAATGTATATCCAGATGTAGCTACTTTTCCCAATGATGTTAGTATGTGCAATCATTTTACTCAGACTTTTTTTGCAATATCATGCAGTTCTAAATTTCTGCTCCACTGCAATCTGCTGATATGACACAGCTTTAATGGTAACATTTTGTCTGTGGCAAGTGTTCAGCAAGGATTAATGAGGAATCACCTCATTAACAGCATTGACCTTTTTCTTATCAAGTTTCATACCTAATTGTGGGGAAAAAAGCAGCAAATAATTTTTTCATCATAACTTTCTTAAAGTATTTTGGAGGTAATGAAGCACATTCTCAAATATATTACTTAGACACAATCAGCACTTAAAATCAGTGATGCTGAATGGGAGAAATGCATGCTGATTCATATTTGTGTAATTTCTGCAAGGTTCAGCCAGCAATATAGCTTCTTCCATCACTCTTACCTACAATGTGCATAAGCCAGTAGAAAAAGAAGAAAGTGGAGGAGAGTTGGAGCTAATATATATGTTTTCTCAGTTCAATCCCAGTTCTAACCATTCTGTATGTATGAAATAAATATATACAGTAAAAGTTCTGTTATCCAGCATCTTACAAGCTGGCATGCTCTGCTAACTGGCATGACAGTTTGTAAGATAAAGTGAAAGTGGAAGTGCCCACCGCGGCACTTCTGGTTTCTCTGAGCCTCCATGGTTCAGAGTAAAGCAGCCTGTGCTGCTGAGTCCTCATGGCCTGAGGGCATAACAAGCTGTGCAGGGCTGTGCAGGGTCCACCTGCCTGTCTTGCGGGGCCCGCAGAGCCTGCGGGAGGGGCGGCAATGTGGCAGAAGGGGTGGCAAGGCTGCATGAGGGGTGAAGGGACACCCCAGATGCGGCAGGAGAAGTGGCAGCCGGGGCTGCTCAATTAACTGGCATATTTTGTTATCTGGCATCCCCCATTCCTGGGAGATGCCGGATAACAGAGCTTTTACTGTAATTTCAAAATAGGATACAAGAGTCATTAAGAGTAGGAAAGATTACTTACTACATCTCCATGGAACATCCACACTTCTTGGTAAAAAGAGGACCTCACATAAATTTTCCTGTGAAACAGGAGCATAGGAACAAAATACCTTGATTTGGTTTTGGATGTGGCTATGTATTGCTTTCAAATTTTTGAGCTGTTGGCAATATTAAATGTGAATGTGTTCTTCAGGTAGCAATGCTATATGATATTGGTTAGGGACTTGGTTCTCTGAGTTGCACCAGTCTCTGAGTTGTTGAATAAATCCATGTTGGGGTCGTACTGCCTCAGAGATGTTCTAGGCACTATGTGTCTCAGAAAAGAATATTTTCAAAGACACTTAAGTCATTTAGGAACTTAATATTAATTAGGAACCTTAGGATTTAGATTCCTTTTTTTCAGAAAGGATGTAGGAACCTAAATTCTGGTAATTTAGGCCCAGGTTCTCCATGGTATTTAGGTACCTAACTCACTCTGAAGTTAAGTATGAAACATCTAAATACCTTGGACAATCAGACCAAGTTATTTCTGAAATAGACTTAGGGTGCCTCTACTCGATTAATCAAGTCAGCTGGAGCATGGTAATTACTGAGCTCCAGCTAGCCTCCATGTCTTGTGTATCAGCATTCCCATGATTCAAAATGGTGGTGGGGGTGCTTTAACTAAAGCTTATTCGATGAGTTTTAGATAAAGAGCCCCTGTTGCCATTTTGAAGTGCTGGGATGCAGATACATGAAATGCTGTAGGAGCTTTAATTAGAGTGGCTTTCAGAGCCACTCTAATTAAAGCACCCCACCCCACCCCCAGAGCACAAGTGAAAATGCCCTTAGGCTCTTAAATCATTAGGTACTTTTTAAAAATCTAACTAAATGTTTCTCAGAGCTCTCAAAGAAGATGGCTGGCCTCTGTATTTCCTGAGACAGAGCAGCACAGACAGCAGCAGCAGCAGTGGTGGCAGTAGCAGCTATCCAGGTCAGCTACCCAAGGCGTGCTTCAGATGAAGGTGGAGGGTGGTCTGCCTGAGGCAGCTGAGGTAGGCAAGGCACCCTTAGGCACTGGTAATGGGGAGGGGGGAGGGGCCTGCAGGCAGCACAGGCCCTCTCCCTGAGCTGTCCCCCAGCCACAGCTTGGCAGTGGCTGGGCAGCAGGTCAGAACAGGAGCACAGAAGTTGGGGTGAAGTGCTGGGGTGTGGTGCAGTGCAGTGGAAATGTGGTGACCTCCCATCAAGGGCAGGCAGTGGCATGCAGTGTGTAGCAGAGGACCCCCCCCCCCCCC
>NW_017729024.1:67554011-67556818 GCF_001723915.1 Gavialis gangeticus | reverse complement strand
CCCCCCCCCCCACCTATGGTGGGGGTGGCAGCAGCAGGAGCAGCAGAAGCAGCAACCTGGGGCAGGAAGGGGAATGGTGAACTTCCCCCCAGAAGCTCCTGAGACCACAAACCCCGAGCTGCTCACCAGAGCAGGTTTTTATACTGCTGGGGCCAACAAAGGTGTTGGCCTCAGGTTCTAGCTCCCCCTGGCTGCAGATCTGGGAGAAGCTGGGCAGGGACATTTTGTCCCAAGTGGCACAACTTGCCCCATACCAAAGTACATGCCCAGGCATGTGTGCTGAAGCAAAAATCCCTGGCACACATTTGTCCTGCTCCTATTTGAGCTGCTGCAAGCACATGTGTCTGCAAGGGCCTGCAGGGTACCCATTACCTTATGGGCTAATCACAGCCTCCAACCTCCCTTGTAGTGATGCCCATGCCTTGCAAGTGTAACAATCAACAATTCAGTGGGCCCTAAGTCCAAGTTTCTCACACAGACTTCTCCAGGTTTTCAAGCTGTAACAGGGGATTGCTTCTGGCCCCTGTTTCAAGGGTAGAGAAGCAGTGGAGGAACCCTTACCTGAGGTGAGCTTGTCTCACTACTCCTGCGTCCGATGGCACCAGACACCAATGAGGATTCTGGCAATGAGGAGTTTGCTGTGGGAGCCATTGCTGATTGGAGCCATTGCTGATTGGAGTTTCCTGTGGGAGCCATTGCTGATTGGTCCTGTGAGCTGGAAGAAACTGCTAAAAGAAAATCATCAGTGAGTGCTGAGGCCCCCAGAGAGGGGACACAGGAGCAGCTGAAGCAAGCTGTGTTGAATCCATGCAGAGTCTTGTAGAACTGTAGCAGAAAAAGGGGAGCACCAGTGGTTGGAGGAATGCCCAGATGTATGCCAACAAGCAGACTGCTGTGGTGAGTCCTCTGTGGTGGTGGTGGGGAGGGAGGGTTTAACTCTGGGAGAAGTGATGGCAAAAGACTGTTGACCACAATGAGAAGTTTGGGTGAGAACACTCACATCAATAGAGACTGCTATAAGTAGAGCCTAGACAGGAGAGGCTCTATAGTGTTACTTATGGGAGTAAGCATAAGACAGTGGAGGGAGAAAGACCACATCTAGAGGAAGCACTGAGAGGGGGAACCAGCCCACTGAAGAAACAAGCTTGGTCATGGTCCATGTATCTGAAGAGGAACCCATTTAGTTAACTGGATATGGGTTGGGCATGGACAGGGTTGTTCCAAATGGTTTGCTCCAGGCAGAGGCCCATGGTGGAGACCGGAGCACCAGATGTCCTCTGTCACACTGGCTGCTGTCAACCCTTTTCTATATTCATTTTCTCCCATCAAGGCATGGCAAGAGAGTAAGGGGGAGATGGTGATTAGAGTGGCAGGTGCTGGAAGGCCCTTGCCCCCACAGCCCTTTGGCAATCTCCACCCTCCTGGGCCTTGGCTTTCTTTAAGCCATCTGTCCACTTCTTTGGGTGGTGGGCTCTTGCTAGCCCTGTCGCTGCCCCTCCTGGGCTGTGGGCTCCTGGTCCCGCCTCTGCCCTACTTTGGGTGGTGGGCTTTCTCTAGCCCCTTTTCTCCCCCTTTCTGGGTGGTGGGCTCTTATTATCCCTGTCTTTTGCCCCTCCTGGGCTGTGGGCTCTCACTAGCCCTGTCTTTTACCACTCCTAGGCTGTGGGTCCTGGCCCTTGTCTCTGCCCTCTCTGGACTGTGGGTCTCTGATCTTCATTACTGTGTTATTTTCAAAAGAACAAGGATTTAAACTTATAGAATGATGAAGCTTGTTTATTCAGAGAGCCTTTTAGCCTACTGATCTGCTGTCCCTTCGCCCCTCCTGCAATCCTCAAGCCAATGTAACATTTTTTACATAACACTCTTAAAGGTATCCACACAATCACTGCCTCTCCTGAGCTGCTGTACAATGGAGGGAGGCTCAAGCCTCATGCAACTTGCAGGCACTAAAGGGACCACCTGACCTCCCCTATACTCTCAAACCTGGTCCACCAATTAAAACTCAAACCAAAACATAAGAGCACTGGCTATAACTTAATTCTCGTAGCCCAATGGAAATCTTCTGAAATCCCCATCCACCCTGTGCCTAATCCCCTGCCACTCCTTACTGACATCTCTCTGGATCTCAGCAGGATCTCAAGCAGTCTTTCATCAGCAGGCATCCTAGTTTAGTGTTCCTTCCCCATTGGCTTTCAACGCCAATGGTCCTAATTGCTCTAGCTCTGCCCCTGGTTTATATGTCACCAGATCACTTCTCCTTTCCAGTTAGGTGACTCCCTGGGCTGTCTGTGGGTGTCCTCGAATGAGTTTTGCTTACTGGCTTTCAGGTGATTTTGTAGTAGTAGACCTAGCAGTAGTCTTGCCTTGTTTCCCACATAAGACTCTGTCTTGTAATAGTGCCAGGAATCTTCTAACACTGCAATAAGTTCCTTTCTGCTTCCCCAGGTTAATCTACTATTGTACTATTGCTCTGAACCTAGCAAGCAATCGGCACTTTCCACTTATGGACTCTGACTGCCTATTCCTTTGCAACTAACCCCACTCTTGTCTGTCTAAGCACAGTTTGCCCCTATTTTCCTCTCTATATGTAACAGGAGCCATAGATTCTCTGTTACAGTTACAAAGAACAGATCCATGTGTCTCCCTTGGCCTGTCCATATTCCTCTAGTGATACAGATGCAGCTGCCACAAACATTGTATCAGACATACAAAATACCACAAATTCTTCATTTTGTACCAGACAGTGGCTGTGACTAGAATGTAATATTTGCCTGAGGGAGTGAAATTTAACATTGAAGTAAACTTTT
>NW_017729024.1:67546397-67549011 GCF_001723915.1 Gavialis gangeticus | reverse complement strand
TGTGTCTACCTTGGCCTGTCCATATTCCTCTAGTGATACAGATGCAGCTGCCACAAACATTGTATCAGACATACAAAATACCACAAATTCTTCATTTTGTACCAGACAGTGGCTGTGACTAGAATGTAATATTTGCCTGAGGGAGTGAAATTTAACATTGAAGTAAACTTTTGTAAAAGTTCATTGATTTTTACTAGGAATATTTAGGTTGAACTCATCAAGCTGAGACCAATAACTAAAGTGTACAGTATTTATCATGTTCCCATATATAGAAATTTACATTTTGTATCTTTTCCTAAAATACTTTTTAGGTACATTGGCATGAAGATTCATGCACAAGTTATTGACATAAGGGCTTAGAATTACCACAAAATTCTTCAAGCATAGACAAGAAGAAGTAATTTTTTTTTATTAAAATAAAAATAAGCCTGGCTTTTTAAAAAAGATAACCTTCTAACAGTTATTTTGGGTATTATAATGGTTCATAACTGTTCATGGCTTGCATTGCAATTTGGTCTCACAAAAACTCATTTCAGTTAACATGGGTGGGATCTATAAGGGTTAGCTCATAGCTTTTGTGTACAAGTAAATTTTGCTGCACGACTGACTCTCAGAGTGAATCTAGATGAATATCAGGATATCTTCTGGAATGCTAAAGGAAATATGTTTGAATCATGGTAGCTCTGCCATGCTAAAAAGGGAGTTAACAACCCCACCCTAAGAACATAAGAAGTGCCATACTGAGTCAGACCTGAAGTCATCATAAGGTTCACTAAACACAGGCACATATGAAAACTAAATAACAATTTTTATTGTGGAGCAATAGGCAAGCCTCTGAAGACCTGTTTTCTCTAACTGACAGCAGCTCTCTAACTGAGCCATTTCCCAACTCTTCTAAATTAAGTAATGTCTCTACATTATAAATGTCATCACTACAGTTTCCCTTTTAACTCCAAAATCAATTAACCACAAATCCATTAATACCCATCTGCAGAGAGATTACTAGTGTATCACTGTGAATGACAGTGAAAAGGAATTCCAGCTCTGCTTTTCTGCAGCTCATTTAGGAAGTCAGCTGGTTTCACTTTTCTTTCAGACTGAAATAGTTTCAGACTGTGTTTCTAGTTTGGCTTTAGTAGAAAGCTATTCTCCTGCTCTCAATACACTTGAACCCTTATATTTGGATCCAGTTGCCACTATGGAGCACTACAGTTCAGATCAAAAGTGCCACTGTTTTTATTGCTAGAGGAAATAATCCTCCTTCACCTGCAGTTTTGGCAGCTGTGTTTCTGGACATGGCATGATCATTAACTACAGACTGCTAAAGTAGATTTCCTTTTTCTGGATGACAATGCAGCATTTGTGTCTGTAGGTACATTTATTCCCATATGGACATAGTTGCTTCTTGCATTCTGGAACAACCAGTTTCTTCCTATGAAGATTGTCCAGATTTGAGCTGTGATGCCAAGAAAATCATCAGGAAGCATAAATTTTGTGGTTTTTTGTATTGCAATCACACACATAACTAAATTAATTTTCTCACAAAATGCCAGACACAAAATCAGTGTCACCTCCCCAGGTACCAAAACGAATGGTAATTTACATACTCTGTTTTTATACTAGATGCTAGCAATATATCTACCTTTCACTGATATGTTTGTTCCTGAATAGTCAGTTATTTTGATATTTGTTGGACTCATTTTTTGGTCTCAACTTTAATTTTCAGTAGTTTTGTTTCGATGAAATAGTAACCTCAGCTCCAGTGTCCAATTTAAATGAAAACAGTGTTCCTTGTCTGTTATTGCATAATCCAGTCCCTATTACTGGTTTTGCTCAAGTCTACTAAATCTACAAAATATTCCACCTCCAGTTTATGCTCAACTGTATGCATTTTAGGTTTTGGTAATTAGATCTGCAGTACTGGTTTCCCTTATCATAGTTATAACAGAGTTTTCCAAATGCAGAACAACATTTGGAGCCATGTTGCCTTCTACACGTGCCATGCACCTGCCCATTTGATTGCTCCATTAGCACTCTCCTTGCCAATGGAAAATTACACCCTATGAGGTGTTGTCTTCTGGCCACATTCTTTCATGAAAAAGAATGCATGGAGAACATACTTTGATGCATATATCTCGGTGGCCTGGGCCTTCATTATTTCTGCTGCTCTGCAAATGTGGATAGTCTTTTCCCTCATGTAATAGCCTTTCTTGTAAAGTAGTATCTAAAATTCTATAAATAAGCCTGCCTCTAATCAGAGATTCTGTAAAGTTTCTAAAAGCACAATTCTTTCTCAGTCTTTTTAGTTCAAAAGTGTATTGATCTATACTTTTTCTGTTGTTTGTTTGCTCAAAAATATGCCTTTTGACGATGTCATTCTTTTATGTCAGGCAATACTCCTTAAGTGTGGACAATATTTTACATTTTGGCCTTTTTTGAAGGTAAAGCTGTTATAAACATCCATGCTGTCTCCCCCCACAATATGCAAAAAGATAGGTGATTTTACTTTCTTACTTTCATACCCCTGTGGCTACAAAGTATCACTCAAGCATTTGTCTGAGTGCCCTTTAATTCTCCTTTATATTTTCAAACAATGGAAGAGCAGGTGGAGGTT
>NW_017729024.1:67537969-67541397 GCF_001723915.1 Gavialis gangeticus | reverse complement strand
CTCTTTAGTTCAAAAGTGTATTGATCTATACTTTTTCTGTTGTTTGTTTGCTCAAAAATATGCCTTTTGACGATGTCATTCTTTTATGTCAGGCAATACTCCTTAAGTGTGGACAATATTTTACATTTTGGCCTTTTTTGAAGGTAAAGCTGTTATAAACATCCATGCTGTCTCCCCCCACAATATGCAAAAAGATAGGTGATTTTACTTTCTTACTTTCATACCCCTGTGGCTACAAAGTATCACTCAAGCATTTGTCTGAGTGCCCTTTAATTCTCCTTTATATTTTCAAACAATGGAAGAGCAGGTGGAGGTTAAAACACTTCCATGACTAACTGTCACTTCTAGTATTGTATGCAGAGAGATCACTTACAGAGGTCTTTGCCCTCACATGTGGCTGTGTCATTTCACTTGCTCTGAGGTTCCAACTTGTTGCTCAGTTTGGATTTCAAATTCTTTCAAGTTCTTTCTCATACACTACTTCTAACACCATGTAGTTATCATAGGGTTCAATAAACAAGGCATACATGAATTAAAAGAACTAAATAACAACTTTTATAGGAAGGAACTCCCGATGTGCCTTAGACTGAATTTACCAAAGCATCAGGTGCATCACATTGATTCCTCCTGGTGCTCTGGGGCTACTTCTAGTAGGGAGTTCTCCCTGGGGAAGGAGAGCAGGGAGGAGAGAAAACACCAGCAGGACAGAAGCTCTGGTTGAGAGTGAAAAGGCTATTCCCTAGGAATGGGGCTTGGGACCAAGACAGTCTGTGAGCTTGAAGGAGCTCTGGGAGTGCTGCTGTCTGTCAATCACAGCGGTGGCCAGGGTTAAAAGCCCAAAGCTTCTGGACTGAGGAGGAAGACCTGAATATACAGGAGAGTTTCTTTTTTCTTTTGAGCTTCACTGGCAATGTGGATCAGGAGACTGTGTAGCCCCAGGGGAGGCATTGTCTAGCATTAATGACACCAATTAATGGAGCCCGGGAGTGAAGCCTATACAGCCAAAGAGGGATTGTGGCATAAAGGGCCCACACCTGTGGGGCGTCAGCAGCAGAAGCATCAAGTTCTTTTTTTGTGTTTCATTCTCTGCTTACTAAAAAAAAAGGGAGGATTCCCCCATGGCAGTTTTTTTTTTCCTTTATCCCACTGAGTGAAGGAAGCCCTACAGGGCAACTGGACTCTGGGCATCCAGCCTTGGAAAAGAGAGGAATAAAAAACAAGAAGAGCGATAGGATTGGTTTGATTTATCAAACCGGGCAAACAAGTCTGGGTCTGAGTTCTGAACATTGTAAAGACTATGCCAGAGGTAACTATCCAGAAGAAGAACGATAACTGGTCTTGAATTAGAGAAAATGGCCAGGCCAGCCACACACACATGTTCTGGATTATACCTAATACCGTGATAACAACTGGGAGGTGTACAGCTGGGGTAAAAGGGGAGGTTGGAGCCCTACTTGGAGCTCATCTTGTGCCGTAACCACACTCGTGAAGACAACATCACCTTCCAAAAGAAAAATCCATCAAGTCGTGGCAGGAAAGAATTAGATGGGCACTAGAGTCTAACTAGGTGGTCAAGGCATTCCTGACATCTATGGACAGGTGAATGCCATTGGGATGTCATGGGCCATGCCCTTATGCAATGATCCCCCGACTGTCACCATAGCAGTGCACTATAATGAGAGAGCGTGTTGCTATGTCAATGTAGCTGTCGCATCATGGTTTTTTCCCATTGATGCTATGTCACCATAGCACATTGCTACAGTGATGTAGTGTCTCATATGTAGATGCGCCCCATATGTACATGATATATCTGGTATAATCCGTCTCTTATACCCTCCTTAGCATCAGTTATCATTGGTTTAGAGATATCAAAGGACACATACCTGATTGCTCTACTTAATAGCTACCAATGGTCCTGTCCTTATTGAATTTGTTTTATCCTTTTTTTTACCCCAGTTATACTAGCTGACTCAACAACCCCTGTGGCAATGAGTTCCACAAGTTAACTATGTACTGTGCAAAAAGTACTTGTTTGTTTTAAATCTGCCCCTTGACAATTTCAGTGGGTTTCTCCTAGTTCTTGTTTTCTGGGACTTGAAGATTAACAATTCCCTATTCCCTTTATCCAAACCTTTCAGGATTCTATAGACCCTCTGTCATATCCTCTCTCAGCTGCCTTCCCTCTCATATCCTCTCTCAGCTGCCTTCTTTCCTAACTGAAGACATACCCTGTTTAATTTCTCCTGGTATGGCAGCTGTTCCATACCCTAGAGCAAGTTTGTTGTCCTTCTCTGTAATTTCTCTAATTCTACTACAACATTACTGAGAAGTGGAGACTAGAAAGGCACTCACTATTCATCATGTGAGTGGCATAATGATTTTTTTCTGTTTTGTTTTCAATTCCCTTCTTAATGGTGCCCATTTAAAAAAATTTTTTTTTGGATTTTTGTATTTAAACTGGATTTTTGGATTTTTTGGGATTTCAGCTGGCACTGAGATGGGTTTCCTTTTCTGTGTGGCACAGGAAAATGATGGCAAAACCTTCCTACTACCTGTCCTTCTTTGTTTCATTTGGTTTGGCCCATTTATATTTATTTTATTGCTTAATGTCCAAAGTATTTTTAAGTGCACAAAGTAATCTTCTATTCTACTGCCTTTCTTTTAAAGATAAGAGAGAAGACTGAAGCTGGACTTCTTTAGGCCTTTGAAGTTTTAACATATTGAAGGTGCATATGAGTAACAATATATAACACTAATAAAGTTTACTTTGAGCAGGACAGTGAGAAAATTTCAAAAGGCTTCTGAAACTATACCACCATTTTTTGATAAGCAGATGCAATCCACCAGTGACTTATTTGAGCTTTATCATGCTATATTTGCATATGGAACATTCCAAGAAAGGTAGAACCAGTTTATTCACTCATACACAGATAAATCAGGTCATAACAGATTTTCAAGAAAACTGTGTTTCAAACAGAAGTTGTAACAAATGTTTACAACCCTCTAACCCAAAGTCTAGTCAACTATGAGTCTTCATTCCTGCTACCATAAGAAATAATTTCTGAAATATTCATCTGTGCCCGCCTCCGCTGTACTGTGTGCTCCTGCATCGCCTTCGCACGGGCAGTTGACCGTGCTTGCCAGGGACCCACATTCGGGCCCCAGAGGGTGCCTCAGCTGTCTTCAGTGTGACCCCCTAGCTCACTTGCCATGATTTTGAATGGTCCATCAGTGGAGGGGGTCTCCCTTGACGGTGCCTGCTGGGCCATCACAAGTCTCAACGGGAGTTCATGGGGCTCCAACCTCCCCTATACCCCAGCCGTATGCCACCCTTAGAGAAGGGCCTCTGAGTCTGTTCGTGGCTAGCCCCACTGGTGTTTTTCCTGTCCTCAAAGTTACCTCTCACTGGTGACCACCCAGGCCCCTGG
>NW_017729024.1:67531593-67532969 GCF_001723915.1 Gavialis gangeticus | reverse complement strand
CTAGCCCCGCTGGTGTTTTTCCTGTCCTCAAAGTTACCTCTCACTGGTGACCACCCAGGCCCCTGGTTGACCTCCCATGAGCGTCTGGGAAACTCTTGGCTTTTGGGCTCATCTTCACTGGTACCCTTAATGACCACTGGCGGTAGGCCCAGTGCGTTCTGGTGGGGTTCCTCTCTCTCACCATTCACGGCACCTGAACCACACTTGCCTGGTGCTATGGGCTTTGTTGATCCACCTTCTTCCAGGGGATCAAAGTAGATGTGCCCCTGAAGGGGTACCGCTGCCAATACCAGGATCCTATACCCCTTCTCCCGAAACACCCGATGTGAAGAAAAGAAACAAGGCCACCACCATGACTACTAATGAAATGTGACCTAACAGAAAGAAGGGTTGGGGGAGCACCTCAGGAAACGGAGCACCCTCAGTGAAAACTCCCTACCTCCTTAATTCCCTTAACTCCCTCTGGCTAGGGCCCCTTCTGGGCCAGTACTCATGCCTCACCCAATTGGGGTCTCTCACTCTTTCTCTCTCCCCCTCTTTCTCCCTGCATTCACCTCTGTTCAGGGCGGCAGACCCATTGCCCTTTATTGGGGCTCTCATGCCAGCTCCCTTTACCCTACAGGGCTACTCCAGCTTAGGATTCCCCGCCACTGTCGCTGCTGCAGGCAGCGTCCCTGCCGATTTTCCTGCCGGCATCTCCAACCCCCAACAGTCCTTGGCTCAGGGATCCTCTACTGCTCCCACTGTTCCCACCATCACTGCAGCCACTGCTGCCACTGTTGCTGGTCTTTCCACTGGTGTCATCAACTCCCACCGGTCTTCTCTGTCTTGGGGATCCTCTGCCGCTTCCGCTACTTCCACTGCCGCAGAAGCTGCCTTTGCTGGCCTCCCTGCTGGTGTCACCAATCCCCGCTGGTCTTCTCCAATTTGGGGATCCTCTGCTGTCCTCACTGCCACCACTGCCTCTGCCACCGCTGCTGCTGCCACAGCCATTGCCTCCACTGCCACTGCTGCTGCCGCTGTTGCCGCTGCCAGCTGCCAGCCGCAGCAGCTGGACACCTTCTGCCCAGTGGTTCCCCACTGGCTCTCCGATCCTCAGCAGCCTTCCTGCACTTTTGCAGCCCTCTTTCATCTCCACTGGGTGGCATCTCCTCATGACATCACCTGGCCTCAGCTGTATATGGGCGTGGCTTACAAACCGCATGGGTGGCTTCTTATTCCAGCTTCCTTGCTCTTCCTGGCCCCTGGAACGAGTAAGTTGTTTTTCCCTTTTTTTTCTTTGGTTAGGGGTTTGCCTCTGGACAAGGCTTCCCCCTTTTCTGGTCCTGTGGCCCTGGCACATCATCATGAAAACATCTCATGAAGATTTTGAACAG
>NW_017729024.1:67519196-67526593 GCF_001723915.1 Gavialis gangeticus | reverse complement strand
GGAACAAGTAAGTTGTTTTTCCCTTTTTTTTCTTTGGTTAGGGGTTTGCCTCTGGACAAGGCTTCCCCCTTTTCTGGTCCTGTGGCCCTGGCACATCATCATGAAAACATCTCATGAAGATTTTGAACAGCATCCTCCTGGGTGCATCTGACACAGATCTAACCCCCCCATATAGAAGTGTTTTATCAATGGAATCAAATATTCAAACTGATGCATATCTTGTATATAATGTTTTTGATTACTCATGTTCAATCCATTTCTTATTATACCTTCTTTGATAGTTTTTTGTTTCTGAAGTTTTCATGAATGAGGTTCAGATTCTTTTTTTTGGGGGGGGGATGTTGGGGTACAAATGGGAACACAGAAAACACCATCAGTGTTGAAAAGCTTTTTGTCTACTGTCTACTGTCAAAGACTACTGTCCTTGTCCAGGTTTTTTCCTCTTCATCAGCATATCTCCAGTCCAACCTTTCTATATGGTCTATATAGCCTGTTCCCAATATTTTGCACAGGCCACTGCTTCTGGTGTTGGTGTTGTCAGATTTTGTGGGGTGCATTGTGGTGCTACAGGGCATCTTAGGAAATGATTCATGGTTTGCTTCTCCTGACCAACACATTAGTCAGTTGTGTAGAGGACCCATATTTTCATGAGAAAGTTGCATATGTTGAGACCCACTCTCAATCTGCTCAGGTTCTGGCATGTTTGCCAGACTTGTAGTTGGAGCTGGATGCTAACTCCTCACTGTGGGTAGTTCCTTTCCAGCTTCATTCAACAACTTTGTTGCCTAGCTTCTCCCATTCTTTTTGCCAGAGGTTAGTTTTGGCTGATTCTTGTGATATGGTCAGTGGTATGGCAGAGCACAAAAAGCTATCTCTTGATGAAAGATGATGGTGTGCTGGTTGATGTCCATATAGACGGTGGTGGTCATCTGACTGTTGTGCCTGTGTCAGTGTCGCCTGCTGATTTCCTTCTGCTGTAAGGGGGCACTATGCCAGATAGAGTGCATAGGCTGGGGATGGGGTAGGGTTTAGGCATACTGTTATAATTCTGTGCATATCATTTAGAGTGGTGTCAATATGTTTACTGTGAATTGAGCATCCCTGGGTGGTGCAGGCATATTCAGCCACAGAGAAACAAAGTGGTGGTAGTGTGTAGAGGGAATGGATGTGCTCCCCACTTTGAATTTGCCAGCTTACACAGAATGTTGTTTTGTATGTTGACCTTTGCTTGTTATTTAATATGTGCTTTTTGTAATTAAGTGTATGATCCAGTGTTGCCCATAAGTAGACTGGGTTTTTCTAGTGTTCAAGACTCTGGTCACCCCAGGTGACATTCAGGTGGCATTCTGTATCCCAGTTCCTCAGACGGAAAGCAGAGTTTTGGGTTTTTTGTAGGGTTGGGTTAGATATAATTATCTAATAATTATAATAATCTGACATCTAATACAGTGCCCTCTCAAGAATCTGCTCTGTGTCCTCAAAATTCATCTGGTGTGTGGTAATACAGAGATGGTGGGCATAGATGAAACACTGACATTCGGCAGGAAGTGGTTGATTGTTAATGTAGAGGTTAATTAAAAGTGGGGCAAGCACATTACCTTGTGGTAAGCCATTATTTTAGGACCACTGTCTACTTTTCTGGCCATTTAGCTCCACATATAAGCACCTGTTCTCAAAGTGAGTATGGATGGTCTGGCTTATATCTAAGTCATCAGTCATAAGGTACAGTTTGTGGATCATGATGCAGTGTTGGACAGTATCATATGCAACAGATAGGTCAACAAATGCTGCGCAGGTGATCAACTTCAGTTGGAAACCATTTTTGACATGCTGTGTGAGGTTAATAGTTGGCCTGCACAGGACTGACCTGGTCTCATGTAAGTTTGGAATCTATCTAGGGTGAAAGTCATTGCATGATATGACCTTAATAGAGTTTGCAGGTGTTGCTGAGGAGGAAGATCAGTCTAGAACTTTTTGGTGATTCCCTAGTTTGGGCAGAGCTATGACTCTTGCCTTCCACCATACTGATGGTATTTGTTTACTCATCATATGTGTGTTGAATAGATCAAAGAGCCATTACCTTGCAAGGGATCCTAGATGTTGTATCATCTCAGGGAGTATGTCATCAACTCCTGCTGCCTTCTTGTGTTTCAGTAGGCCTATTTCAACTGTCAGTTTCTTCATAGTAAATGGATGGATTAGGTCTTTAGGTGGTTGCTTGTCAGATGGTATAATGCAGTGATGGTGTTCTCCAGTGTTTCTTCTATGTGACCACTTTCCATTATTGAGCAGTTGTTGTGCAACCTGGTTGGCACTAACATTTGGTATAGCTGGAGGTGTGATGTTGTTGCTTTCTAGTTATCTTATAGTTTCTTGCTGTTATGTGTCAGATTGGTGTCCTTGATAATCTCTTTCCAGGCATAGCATCTCTCTACTCCTATGTTGTTTATTAGGATTTGTCCCAGTGTAATGGTGGATTTTGAGAAGGGGTAGAGATGGTATACTTTCCATAGAGAGCATACAGGTCTGATGTTGAGCTTGACATGCCTGGGATACATCTTGTACAGCAGCCTCTTGGAATGGATTGGCAGGTACTTCTTGGTAACTAGAAAATGATATTTAGAGGTTTGCTTTTATGGCTTTTATGAACTGGCTTGTAGGTAAAATAGATATTCATTAAAATAGTGGCCCAGGAGAATGGAAAGGGTTAATTGGTTTCTAAAAGTCTGTTTGTGACAAAGTTTCCTTTAAGGCCCACTATGTCTGAAGCCAGCAGACACACACACTGGAAAACTAAAGACATGTATCACACTGTTCTATGACATGAGATAAGGTGGCATTAGGTCACAGTGCCCAACTGCAGAGCCCTTTGGATTTCTGGTTTTGGTGGACAGATCAAATTAGGAGACTGGTAAATGACCAAATTAAGATATGTGCATGTGATGGGTTTGTTGGAACAAAGGAATACCCTAACAGGACAGAACATGGACAGTATGAGGACCATGGGGACACCAGTCAATGATGCCCAGGAATTAAGAGTTATCAGAGGAAAAAAAAAAGAAACAAAAGGAGGTATTTCAGAGCAGCAAAGGACCCACAAGGGGGCAATCTGAGGCCACCATGGACAACAGCCTGTCTCACCCACCCCACTGGGGGGGGAAGGAATGGGCCTTGGCCATCAACCTCCAGGCCGCTGACATCTGACATTCAAGAAAGAACCTCAGGGTGAAGCTCGCATACTGGCAAGATGTATCTTTCCTCTGTGATGTCCCTAGGATTATTAGATATAGAATTGGGGAGATTATTTTGTTTGCCTTGCCTGCAGTATTCTTATCTGCTATCACCGTGTATCAATTCAGTTTTCCAGTTATCAAATGGAGAGGTTGTGTGTCCTCCAGGAACAAAATATCTGGTTCATAGATCCAGTGCCAATACTTTTCTTCACAGCCCTCACAAAACTGTTATAATTTTCATGGATAGGTGTAATACTAATTCCTCCATTGCCTCTGTGAAGGCTGCCCAATTGGCTTTCTTCAAATTGAAATGTCTGTGGAAGGGAGTGTCTTCACTGTTATTGGGGACCCTAGTTTGATATTTATAGGCTGATGTTGAGTGTGAGGTATGGGCTCCAGCACTGCTTTCTTGCGTATCTGACTCATTCCACTGTTCACAAAGATGTTGTCTGGATGTATCCTCTTCTCCAACATCCACTGTTAAATTATTTAGGTTGTTTAGCAACATATACTAGCATCAGGTAACTGGTTCCTGCCCTTTATTCAACTAGGATGCCATCATTGTTGTTATCATCATATCCCCATGGCATATTATAGGAGTTAAAGGTGCCAGTCACAAGGCTATACTTGTGTGTGCTACTATCCAGTAGATTGTTCTACTGGGAAGTACTAGATGATGGTTTTTGTATAGATGTTATAGTGATGTTCTTAAGGCTAAGTGTGATTGTTTCAATGCCATTCTTGCTTGTGTTGGTATTACTCAATTCACAGGTCATGTCTAGCAAAAACTGTACTACCAAACTCCCTATATCTTATTTTAGCAATGAGTGTTTTCCCTTAGATGGCTTGGTGAGAGTTGGAGAGAGTTGGTGAGAGTTGGTCCTTTTTGCATCTCCTTCATGAACACAATAACATACTCCTGTGATATTGCTGCCAGGATATTAGCTTTAGCCTGTGAGTATCCTTTATTATTAATTGAAAGGATTGACAGTGCCAGCTCTAATAAGAACCCATGTTTATGCTGCTGTCCATGCATCTTTTGGGTAGACCTGGTTGTTGAAATCTGGTTGGTGTTTGGTGGTTGGTTAGTCCTTGTGCAGTATATATTAGGGCTGTGCAAAACAACACCATTTCATATCAACTTAGATTTCATCATTTTGAAGGGACAGTGTTCTGTTTCAACATTTCATTTCAATTCATTTTGGTTCAAAGCACTGTTCCATTTTGTTTTGTCGAAACTGTTTCACTGTTTCAACATGTTTTGACTTTCCACCTATAGGCTGTAATGGATAAACACAAAACTGTCTATAACTTTGTCATTATTTGTCTGATTCAAATGCAAACAGCAGGGAGGGTAGCCCCTGCTGAGGTCACAAAGTCTGCCAAGCTTCAAGGAACTAGTTACAGGGGTTTCTGGGAAACTGCACCTCAAAAACTTGAAAGCAAAATGCATGTCACTCGTAAATGTGAAGACACAGGGGGGTGAAAACAGCAGGTATGGTAGTCCCTTCTGAGGCAATGAAGCCTGTCAAGCTTCAAGGAGATACATGCAGGGGGTTCTGGTAAACTGCACCTCAAGCTGCTGACAAGCAAATCTCATGTCATATATGTGCATTAAGGTGCAGCAAGGTGAAAACAGCTGGCATGGTGAAAACAGCTTGCATGGCCTTCTGAGGCCATTAATCCTGACAGTTTTCAAGGAGATAGGTGTAGGGGTTTCTGAGAAACTGTACCTCAAGCTGCTGACAAACAAATCTCATGACACCTGTGACTTTGTGTGTGTGTTAAGGTCACGCTCACTGGCGCTGGGGTCTCTACACAACACGGTAGTGTGTCCCAGTGAGGTCTCCTCCTCCCGTACAGCTTTAGCCTGGTCCACTACTTTAAATAACAACAGGTAAGTAAGCAGCACAGTTGCACCAGGCAGCCAAACTGTCCCAGACCCTTTCTTTTTTCTCTTGCAGAAACTTCTTCTCCAGCAGTTGCCAGAGAACTCTCCCTGCCAGCCCCAGCCCTGGGGCTTAGATATGCCCAGGGCCCAGCCTCCTCTCAATCAATTGGCCAGGGACAGGTACTAGGGGTATAGGTTGTAGATATGTTGGTCTAAGGACATGGCACTGGCAGACAAGGGTCTTTGGGTCAATCTGGTATATTTTAGTAGAGAAACTTAATAGTTATCAAGATCTTAGCTAAGTTAGCTGAATATAATAGCAAAGTTTCAGGCTGAAAACCCTTCATCAGGCTGAGGAAGCACCTGCAGTTGGTGTGCATGTGTGCTGTTCCTGGATGGAAGCAATAGTAAAGAAGCAAGAGGCTAACATGCAATGCAGGCAAGAAAGACAGTCAGTGAAAATGGAAATGGAGGTGCCAGAGGGTGAGGGACAGGCTGGGGTGGGGCAGAGGAAGGGGAATGTAGCAAGTAAAAGTGGACTTCACTGCAACACAACTCCACTGCAAGCAGCAAGCCTCAGGCCTGTCAAAGACATGATGCGTCTGGGCTTTCCCCAGCCAGGACTGTGTGCATGCATGCGGTGGCCAGAGGTTATGGTGACTCCTACCTGCCTTTTACCAGAGACATCCTCAGTCCTGGCATTTCCTGGGGCTGCCACGCTACCAGTAGTCCCACCAAGCCTCCCGACCCTGGCAGAGAGCAGTTTTAGTGGTCATGCCCAGGACCTGGGGTCTCCTCCTTCCCCATAGCCCCAGACCATACCTCCAAGTTCGTCCTGGCATGGGAGCTCAGTAGGGACATGTTCTTGCAATGCTGGCTGGTGATGCAGTGAGTGCCACCTCCAGTTCTGAGATCGGGGCATTAAATGGTTTTTAAAAAAGGAAAAAAGGAAATAAGTGTGGACAGAATGAGGAGGGTGGTACTCACTCAGTCTGCTCCTGGAGCTTGGGGAACCCCAGCAGCAGGAGGTTCACCTTGAGAAGCACCAGCTGTTCCTCCAAACCAAGGTCCAAGGAGGTGTGGTGGGGTATCAGTACATCACCAGCAATGCTGAACACCCTCTCACTTGGGACACTGGTTGGTGAACAGAACAGGTGTTCCCAGGCAACCATGGCCAGATCCAGCCACACCTGGCTGCAGCTTGCCCAGTAGGCCAAGGGGTTGCTCAGCAGTGGCTTCACATCCTTGGTAAGATAGGCAGCCACCAAGGCCTGAGTGCTACCTGCCTGATGATAGGGTCTGGTGCCTGTGGACCCCACCATGGAAGCCATGCCCTTGGTTCACATCGGCAGTGCCTGTGGTGGAAGAGAAGACTGGCTGGTGGATGGTGTGCTGGCATGGGAGAGTGGATCCCCCTCTTCCACATCCCCCAACTTCCACTGTTCTGCCTCCCTGCCTCTCTTCACCAGAAACTCCATCCACTGGCAAAAACAAAAAGAGGATTTTGGGGGAGGAATAAATTGAAAGGATGAACTACTATAATAATAAAAGATTATAGAAAGCAAAAGGTATTGATGAATCCCACTTGGTATGAACAGGCTAGCAAGTGGGAAATGAGAGCCTGTGTTGTCTGATGCTGCTGAGCTGCTGGAAGACACAGCTCAGTAATTTACCCCAAGGCAGAAAGCAGCTCAGCTTAAACAATGCTGCTTTTTATGCTACTTTTCCATCCCTCCTCTAGACCACTGGGGTTGGAAGGGACCTCAGGGAAGGATTACAGTCACTGGCCAGCTACACAGACAAAATCAGAGCAGGCTTCCCCCCCTGCCCCTTCCCCTCCCTCTCCTTACTTTCTGTTTCCCTGCAAGCAAGCCCAGCTTCAGCTTCAAAACAGAAAACATTTTGAAACTTTCAAAATGTTTTGACTGCCCTCGTTTTATTTCAAGGCTGTTTCTAAACGTTTTGTTTCATTTTGATTTCACTGTTTTGAGCTCCAAATGAGTCGAAACAGCGTCGGAATGAAACAACCTGTGAAATTTCATGCAGCCCTAGTATATATTATGGAGTGCAATGTCTCATCCTAAATGTCTTAGCCTCATTCTCGATATCTCATCTGCTACGTGAAATATCATCTGATTACAGTTAATGTAGAAGCAGATGTCAGATTCATTTCCTTGAACCTTTAATATTCACAGGTTCATTCCAGAGCTTGGATAAAATATCAGCCATAGTTACACATAGTTTCATAGTTTCTAGGGTTGGAAGGGACCTGA
>NW_017729024.1:67517971-67518578 GCF_001723915.1 Gavialis gangeticus | reverse complement strand
AATTCTAGCAGGCAGTGGTCACTGTCACCCAGGGGGTCAAACACCCACAGCCCCCTGCATTGGTCATTGCTGCATAGTTCCATGGAAGATTTTGATAGAGAGAAAATGCCAAAACATAGGTGCTTGGTACAGTGTCTGGCGTGTTTGGACAAGTGACCTCCCAACTGAAATATGACATGTGCCATATCTCCCAAGGTGCTTTTTATATGATGATATGTCTGTATAATGTTGGGGATTAATTGAAGTCCAAGTAAAGAAACCTAGATATTTTCGAGTGTGCAGTAGTGTACTGAAAATCTCTTCCTGGCAAGGTAAACAAAAATAGCTTCATGCATATTTACTATGCTGCTGAGGATAGCAAAGATCATATCATTGGTTGTGCAGCAGCAGGATAAACAGAATACTTATAAAAAAAACTCTCTAGAATGGTTTCCAGCTTAGTAGTGAGACAAAAACTTTTAATGTAATATTGTGTGTTGAAGCCAAAAAACCCAAAAAAATCCAGATGGGTTCTGGGAGCGACGAGAGACACATGGGTGAAAGCCTGCTGCACCCCTGCTCCCTTGAAGCCCCCCAGTGACCCCCAGCAGCCACAGAGCACCCTAAT
>NW_017729024.1:67509961-67512971 GCF_001723915.1 Gavialis gangeticus | reverse complement strand
TGGGTTCTGGGAGCGACGAGAGACACATGGGTGAAAGCCTGCTGCACCCCTGCTCCCTTGAAGCCCCCCAGTGACCCCCAGCAGCCACAGAGCACCCTAATGACCCCCAGCACAGCCAGAGGTAAGCAGGGCCCATGGTGGGAGGGGGTTAACTCCAGGCAGTGGTAGGAGGCGGCTGAGTGGGCCAAGGATGGTCTTGCCCCCCGACCCCTACTTGGCCCAGCCCCCCAGGAAGAGAGTAGTGAAGTGGAGAGGGTACTTACTAGTCCCCCTCTGATGGGGCAGGGTCCCCTAAATCCCAGGTAGGGTCCCCCCTAGGTCGGAACAGCAAACCAACAACAGCAGGCCCACTGTGCATGCACGTACTTTAAAAGGGCCCACCAAACCAAAAAAACCCAGACAGGCCCTGGGAGCAGCAAGAGATGCGTGGGTGAAAGCCCGCTGCATCTCTGCTCCCCCAAAACCTGCGAGCGACCCCCCAGCAGCTGCTGAGCACCCCGCTGACCCTCAGCACAGCCGGAAGTAAGCAGGACCTGTGGTGGGAGGCGATTAACCCCAGACAGTGGTAGGAGGTGGCTGAGTGGACCAAGGTAGGTCTTGCCCCCCCAGCCCCTACTTTTCCCAGTCCCCCAAGAAGCCAGGCAACCAGAGCCTTGTGAACAGGCTGCAGGTGTACTTATCTGCCCAGCATGTGAGTTAGTGTGGAGTTCATGCAGGAGGGCAAGAGGGAGGGCCCGAAGCCCTGCCTCTGAGCCCCCCAGGGTAGACATTCCCAGCCACAGCCAGCCTAACAGTGGCATAATGTGGATGGGCATGTGCCACACCATGAGGGTCCCCTCAGGGCCTGTGGTGCCCCACTCTGGCACCTCAGAGGCCTCCACCCAGATGGAGCCCATGGTTCTGGGCTCCACACAGACAGAGTCTCTCAGTCTCAACTACGGGGGCTGCCTGTCACTTTTTCAGGCTCTGGGGCCCAGGAGCATGGCCACCTCCCCTTGTGGTGTCTGCTCCCTACTGGGGTCTCTGGCACACCAGCTGGAGGAGCTCTAGGCCACAGTCCAGAGACTGCGTGCCATCAGGAGTTAGCGTGAGCAGGAGATAGACTCCTAGTACCAGGCCCCTCTCCCCCGGGAGACAAAGGGTAAACCACGGTCTCCCTTCAGGACAAGGGAGGACTCAGGGACCTCCTATTCTGTCCAGCCAAGGGGATGGACCAAGGTGGTCAAGGGCCCCAAGGCCTGCTGCACCAAGGCCCCTGCCCCGCTGGAGCTATGCAACAGGTACAAACCTTTTGCAGCCCCAGCAGAGCCTGCTGAGTTGCCAGCTCCTGCAGGCAACACGGGCACTACTGTAGCTACTGCCCCCGCTCTCCCCAAGCCAAAATGCAAAGTGTTTCTCATGGGAGTCTCCATCCTGAGGGGGACTGAGGGGGCAATCTGCTGGTCTGACCCCTTAGCCCAGGAAGTCTGCTGCTTCCCAGGAGCCCACATCTGAAACATTGTGGAGAAGATCCCTAAACTTCTCCAGCCCACTGACCATCCCATGCTCCTTATCCATGTTGGCACCAATGACACAGCTCAGAGTGCTCCCAGCTGGGTCATGATGTGCTACAGGGATTTGGGAGTGGGGCTAAAGGGTCTGGGGGTGCAGGTGGTGTTTTCTTCAATCCTCCCAGGCTCAGGCTATGGGCTGAGGAGGAAGAGGAGGATCCAGGTAGTTAACCAAAGACTGCGGTGCTAGTGTCATCAGGAGGGCTTTGGATTCCATGACTACAGTTTGCTCTTTGGTGAGAGAGGCAGCAACCTCCTGGGAAGGGACAACTTCCAGCTCCCTACGCTGGGGAGGAGGCTCCACTGGGCTTTAAACTAAGCCCGCCAGGGGACAGGGGGACTACAGCCACTGCTGGCCTACTGAGCAATCCTTGCAAAGCCAGCAGGCCAAGGCACTTAAGGGAACCCACCCCTGCCCCATCCCTGGAACAATCTGTGGGCAAGGCAAGGGCCCAAATTGCCTGCCTGTACACGAATGCCAGGAGCTTGGGGAATAAACAGGAGGAACTCATTCTTCTGCTTAACACAAATAATTTCCATGTCATAGGGATAATGGAGACCTAGTGGGACTCTACCCATGACTGAACCATGGGTATAAATGGCTATACCCTGTACAGGAGAGATTGGGTAGACAAAAGAGGCAGGGGCATAGCTCTCTATGTCAAGGAGAGCTTCACATCCCTACAAGCTGATATTGGTGAGCAGGGTGGACAGCTGGAGACCCTTTGAGTTAAAATCCATGGGGAACATGGCACAGGGGACAGGATGGTGGGAGTCTACTACAGACCTCCCCCCCATCAAGATCTTGACCAGGAGTTCGCCAGAGAATTGGTTGAGGCTGCATGCTCCAGGTCCATGGTTGTCAAGGGAGACTTTAACTACCCAGACATCTCATGGGAAGAGCGCTCAGTTAAATCCAAGTGGTCACAAAGCTTCCTCTCATGAGTGGATGACCTCTATCTGACACAAGAGGTCTACAGGCCAATGAGAAGTAAAGTGCTGCTTGACCTGGTACTGGCAACCAGGGACAACCAAATCAGTAACCTAATGATCAACGGGAAGCTGGGTGACAGTGACCATGAGCTGATCACCTTCACCATCTGCTGTAAAGCTGGCAAGTCAGTCAGCAATACGGAAGGCCTTGACTTCAGGAAAGCTGACTTTGACAAACTCAGGAGGCTTGTCAGTGAGGCCCTAAGTGACCATGACCCAAAAGGGAGGGGAGTTCAAGAAGAATGGTTGTTCCTCAAGGGAGCGATCCTTGATGCACAAGCTAATGCTATTCCATCTCAGAGGAAAGGCAGCAAAAGGGCACAGCAGCCCCCTTGGATCTCCAAGGAACTAGCAGACCTCCTGCAGCTAAAAAGAAAGACCTACAAAGGAAGGAGGATGGCATCCACCTCCACGGAGGAATATTCCACAATGGTCCAGACATGCAGGGAGAGAACCAGGAAAGTGAA
>NW_017729024.1:67496157-67504961 GCF_001723915.1 Gavialis gangeticus | reverse complement strand
GGCCAATGTGGTGCCTATCTTCAAGAAAGAGAGGAAAGTGGATCTGGCAAACTACAGGCCCATCAGCCTGACTTCTATACCGGGGAAGATCTTAGAAAAGTTTATTAAAGAGGCCATCCTTAATGAACTGGTTGATGCCAACATCCTGAGGGATAGCCAGCATGGGTTTGTTGCGGGTAGGTCTTGCTTGACCAATCTCATTTCCTTCTATGACCAGGTGACCTACCACCTGAACAAGGGAGAAGAGATTGATTTCATATATCTTGACTTCAAAAAAGCCTTTGATCTGATATCCCATGATCACCTCTTGGTGAAACTGGCCAATTGTGGCCTTGGGTCCACCATTATCCACTGGCTGGGAAATTGGCTCTGTGGTCAGACCCAGAGGGTAGTAATAGATGGAAGTCACTCATTATGGTGTCTTGTGACCAGTGGGGTCCCCCAAGGCTCTGTCCTTGGATCCATATTGTTCAACATATTGATTAATGATGTGGACATTGGAGTCAGAAGCAGACTGGCCAAGTTTGCCGATGACACCAAACTTTGGGGCAAAGCATCCACACCAGAGGACAGGCGGGTGATCCAGGCTGACTTTGACAGGCTCATGAAATGGGCGGATGAGAACTGATGGTGTTTAACACTGAAAAATACAAGGTTCCCCCACCTTGGGAGGAAAAACCTGCAGCATCCTTAGAGGCTTGGCAGTGCTACTCTGGCTAGCACTAGGGATGAAAGGTACTTGCGGATCATGATTGTCCACAAGATGAATATGAGCCTTCAATGTGTTGCTGTGGCTAGCGAAGCAAGCAAAACGCTGGCTTGCATTCATAGATGCTTCTCAAGCAAATCCCAGGACGTCATTCTCCCATTGTACTCGGCCTCAGTGAGGCTGCAGCTGGAGTACAGTCTGAGCCCTCGGACAGTGAAGAAATTTCTTTTTCAAGGTTCTTCTTCAATAATTTCTTCTTCAAGGTCAGGAATAGCCTGCCACTGGAGGTGAGTCAAGCACCTACATTGAACATCTTCAACAGAAATTTGGATGCTTATCTTGCTGGGACCCCAGCTGACTTCCTGCCCCTTGAGCAGGGGTCTGGACTCAATGATCTTCCGAGGTGCCTTCTGGCCCTAATGTCTATGAAATCTATGAAACAAATAAAGGTTTTTAAATTAGTAAATGCCTCAGTTTCCCTATCTGTAATTGTATAAATGTTTATTTATACATATAAAAAATTCCACTGGATTGTCTATGAACTATAATTCAGTTGATGGTTCTAGTGTTAGGTCTATGTTGTGTCAGGGTTGATGGCAGTCTTAGTTAGAGTTTAGATGATGGTTTGTATGGTTCGGTTAAGGATGATGCTGCCTCTGGCAGGGGGTTGGACTAGGTGGTCCCATTCCTTCCAGCCCTACTTCTCTATGATTCTATGATTAGCACTTAGTGCTGCTGACGAGAATGCAGAACTGTTTGTATAGCCCACAGTTATGATACTGCTATCATAACAGCTAGGAAGTTTTCAGTCTCAGGAGGAAAGAGAAGGAGTGATGAGAAGACAGGAAATTGTGTTGAGTACTCTATTTCTGCATGTCTGCTGATGAAAATCCACTAGGACAGGACACCCATAGGCATTAAGAGAAGGTTGTTACCACGCATAGTAAGTAGCTGGCTCTAAAGCCATGGTACTCAACCACTCTGGTCCTGGAACCAGATGAGTGCTGTAGGGATGATCTGTGAACCTGATCCCGTGTGGGTTCAGTCCACAGGTGCAATCCTGCAAGCCTGATCTGGGTGCAGAGTGATGGGGCACCAGTGGGATCTGATGCTCAGGGCCATATAATTTGAATCATAGGGTTCCCCATGGGTGAAGAAACTTGGCAGCAGTGTAGTGTTAATTGATGTGGCTCTAAGAGCAATTAATGCTGCTACCAGTCCCTCACCATAAACTTTTTGGACCCATGGGGAGCCCCATGGGTAGAATGAAATGGTTCCCTGGGCCAGAGATTGAGCACTGCTAAGGTCTGTGACCCAGAGATTGAGCACTACTATTCTAAAGCTATC
Organism: Gavialis gangeticus; assembly: GCF_001723915.1. Taxonomy (NCBI): domain Eukaryota; kingdom Metazoa; phylum Chordata; order Crocodylia; family Gavialidae; genus Gavialis; species Gavialis gangeticus. The sequence goes on along the minus strand of NW_017729024.1, from coordinate 67,502,905 downwards.
CATAAACTTTTCTAGTAAAGACAAGCAGTCTAGCAGATTTCAATCATGTATCATCTAAGAGCTGTGTCAGTGAGAACTTACTGGGGACCATACACATTAGGGGAGCATGCCTGAACACTCAGAGGGTGAACTACTCCAGATTAATGTAGTGGAGCTGAATTTCAGACTCAATGCTGGATTGAATCTAACTACAACCTCCCTTTCTTAACCGCTCCCCACTCTAACACACAAATTCTGAGGTGATAGGCTCTTTGGATAGGGAAGAGAACAGTGAATACCTTGACCTTACCAAGACTGACATGGTGGCCATGTCTACACAAGATGCTATGTTGCTATTGTGATAAGCTATGGCAATGTATCTCATGGCTCTGGCAATGTAACATCAGTGGGTACAAACTGTGATGCCAACGCTACTGCACACAAACCATGATGCCAATTGTGTTTCATATGAATCTATGCCAACTGTGATGCCAATACTAATGCGCAGTAGTAATGAACTTGAGCATCTTGTGTAGGTTAACCATTTTTGACTATGAGGGTGGCCAAACATTGTACAAGGCTACCTAGTAGTTGTAGAATCTCCCTACCTGGAAATCTTCATGAGCAGGTGAGACAGACACTGGGCTAGGTTGGTTTATTCAGGAATAATCCTGCTTTGATCAGGGTATTGGACTAGATGACCTTATGAGGTCCATTCTAGCACTACTTTCCTATGATTTCTTTCCTATGATCCTGTGATTTTGCTCAACTCAGATTTTTCCCCCTAATTGTTGTTTGGCTGTTGAAGTTGCAAAATCCATTATTCACCCAGGTCTATTACATTATGGTTTTGCTAAGGAGATTTATAAGGGTTTGGAATAGAAACTGTGGGTTGCATTTTTTGGCTTTGAATAATTCAGTTGACACCCACAAACTTTTGATGCTATATAGGAGTGATTGAGAAGTCTTCCCTATGTCCATGATGTAGTGTCCATTAAATTGAAGCATCAGCAGACTTGGGAAAGACCTGAAGGAAAATATGCAGTCATTGGTCATGTAAAATAGTTTTCCACAAGTATACTGAAAGCTTACAGTCTCATCAGTGACTCAATGTCAAACTGGCAAGAGGTATTAAATGGATTGCATCTGGTACTGTTCAATATCTTAATTAACTGATTTAGATGACTGAACTGAGTACACATTTAAATAATGTAAATGTCACCTATATGGAAGAGGTAAAAAATTCTTGAGAGAGCAGGATTAAGATTCAGAATGACCTTGATAAATTAGAAAAAATTGTCTGAAAAAAAGGATGAATTTCAATAAGGAACAATCAAATACATAAATGGCTAGGTTTCAGTACTGTGTTAAACATTTGAGCATTATAATAGATCACAAATTAAATGTAATACTGTTGGGAAAAGACCTAGTAGTATATTGAGGATGTATTAATAAAGAACGTTGTATGCATGATATGGGTAGTGATTTGTCCACTCTTTGTAGGTTTGGTGATCTTCACCTGGAGTACTGTGCCCAGATTGGGCTCCAGTATCCAAGAAAGATGTGGAAAAATTGTAAAGAGTCTATAGGAGAAGAACAAAAAATTATTAGATATCTAGAAAATATGACACATGAGGAAAAACTGAAATAATGGAAAAATTTGAACTATTTAATTTGGGAAAGAGATGGCTGATATATTTGAAGACATCAAAGGGTTATTATAAAGAAAATAATTTTTTCTCATCATTCATTGCGGACAGAATAAGTAAATTGTATGGCATTCAGTCCTGACCATTTAAATCTGTGCAATTGTTTTCAAAGTTTTTTATAAGACTTAACTTTTGGCTGTGCTTTCAGCAGTGCAACAGAATAGAAAGTATCGGGGCTGTGCAAAATTTTGCCAGGTGTTTCATTTTGAGGCTGTTTCGACTCATTTCAAGTTCAAAACAGCAAAATCAAAATGAAACAAAAGGCTTCGAAACAGCCTCAAAATGAAATGAGGGCACTTGAAACATTTTTAAAGTTTCGAAGTATTTCGAGTTTTGAAGCTGTGCTTGCTTGTAGGGAAAGAGAAATGAAGGAGAGGGAGGGGGAATTGGGGGGAAGGACTGCTCTGATATTGACTGTGTACCTGGCCAGTAACTGTGATCCTTCCCTGAAGTCCCTTCCAATCCCAGTGCTTTGGGGGAGGGATGGAAAAACAGCTGCACCTGAACACACACACACACAGTCACACACCCCAAGTTTTGCTTGTCAGCAGCTTGAGGTGCAGTTTCCCAGAAACTCCTGCACCTATCTCCTTGAAACATGGCAGACTTTGTGGCCTCAGCAGGGGCTACCATACCTGCAGTTTTCACCCTGCTGTGCCTTAACACACACATGACATGAGTTTTGCTTACATGATTTTGAGGTGCAGTTTCCCAGAAACCCCTACATCTGTCTCCTTGAAACTTGGCAGACCTCAGAAGGGGCTACCATTCCTGCAAGTTGCATCTGAATCAGGGAAGAAATGACAAAGTTATAGGCAGTTTTATGCTTCCCCATTATAGCCTATGGGCAAAACGTTGAAACAACTAAAAAAAGCATTAAAACAACTAAAAAAAGTTTCAACAAAATGAAACAGAACAGTGCTTTCAAAATTAAATGAAGATCAAAATGAAACACTGTTCCATTGAAACAGCAAAACAGAAGTTGAAATGAAACGGTGCTGTTTCGCACAGCTCTAGTATCTACACTTGATCTGAACCTTCAAGAGGCCGAACATTACCTCTGATCTCTCTACCATTAACTAATAATATATGCTCTCCAAGGCTGAAGATGCCATTTTGACATCTACCTCCAATCTTCACCAGGCCCTTTCACAGAAGTGTAAAATATTCAAGATAATCTTTTACAGACATTAAATCTAATAGAAGTATGTTATGATTATTATCAAATTTGGTAAAAACCATGGTCATGCTTCAGTCCAAAAAATGATAAACCATAACCTCAGCTGGTATAAATCATTATTCCCACTGAAATTTCTCATTCATTAGACCCACTGAGTTTATGTTGTAACTCTTGATGACCTTGTATACTGGACTTACCAGCATTTTATGCATTAGCTTTGCCAGTCTGTGAATGAACACTTCACAAGGGGTGCTTTTCAGATGCATTTAATTTCCATGTTTACTTGTATGCCTCTCTAGTACTTGCCCACTTGTAGCCATGCAGATGAATTGCCCAAAATAGCTATGTAACTTGAAAGCTGATTTTCCTGTAGATATGTTACACTTGTCATTATGTGAGGAATCATTTTCTCTGTCATGAATCAATAACTTTTAAAGCTCAGAAAGAAAATAATTATTTTTTTGAAGAGAAGGTAATGCTGAAAGTAATGTAAACGTGGGGAAAATTAGAATAAAGACTTTTGGAAAAAAATATGTTGTGCAAATGTTGATCAGTGTTTGGGCCAATGATTACCCACTGCAATCAATGGGAACCATTAACATCCATTAACATCAAGATATGAACAGTTTTTGTATTTGTTGCCATGTAATGGGACTAGGAATCAGACAGTGAATCCAAGGCTGCTATCTCTAGGGAAGGGATATATCTCTAAAAATAAATAAATAACAGATGTATTGTAATGGCACAAGAGACAGAAGATAACTGTCTTCTGCTGAAACTGCTACCTATTACCTCACCTAATGAAGATTACATCTTGAAGACATGAAGACTGAAGAACAGCAGACTCCCCATGCCTGAAGAAGGATGACTGTGCCTGAAAACTTGCCACATTTTTCCCCAACTACTCAGCTGGTCTAATAAAAAATATCACATCTACTCAGAGAACCTTGTCTGAAAGAAGCCAACAGTTTCTTGAAGTGACTACAGTATTTAAAGTCCTACTAAAAATGGCTTTTGTGTTTTTTTTTCTTTATACTTGCTGATAAATTACATACATCCTGTATCAGTTTAGGTATCTAGATAAATAAGGAGGGGGAAAGACAGAACTGGAAAATATTTCAGGCAACCTAATAAATAGATAAATTTAAAGCATTCAGAAGGATTCAACTAGTCCTTGCTTTCCTAATCCACAACCTGATAATTCTCATAAAACTCCCCATATTTTCATTTCTACCTTTCACCAGCAATAAACAGTTCTGTAGAAAGAGGTTGCCTTTCATTACTTTCACAAAATCTATTGCAGTATTCCTAGCAACTTGTGCTGTGTTACTCTATTTCTGTCAGTCTAACATATAAAATAGACATTTTTTTCCAATGCCTCATCCTTGATTTCTTTGGCATGTTTATTTGTTAAATTAAAACATTCTGTAATGCAGTTCCATTTTCTGCTGCAAATTAGCAAAGTAGTACTGTCAAGAGGTCTAATTTGTTTTGATCTATTCAATATATGGCATTCTCATATGGCCATCACTGCAGTGTTTAGCAATGCAGTGCTAGACAAAGATCAGCCCTGGACCAAAGATGGAGAATATAAAGAATAATTTCATATGGCATCCTGGAAAGTGTATATGGGAAATAATTTTATTAAATATGTAAGATTTGTATTAAAATAAAAGTGTAGGGAATGGTATTTTCAAAAGTACAAAGAGTTGGCATAAGTCTGCTCCGATTGGAATCAATGGTGATGTTTTCAACTTCTTTCAAAGGAAGTAGTGTTAAACCCATAATGAAAACTCTAATTACAAATTAACTTTGTCCCAGAGGCTGGATGGGAGAACCTTGATGTATTTTTTTTTTTACCTACTACTAAATTGCTAGTCAAAATCTTATGTCTAAGTACCTAATAGGTGCAAGAGGAACCCACTGAAAAAGCAACATTCTTACTGTTCTGCTCAGAATGATTCATTCCACTGTACAGTATTTTTCTCTCCTGTGAACATGAAGGCAAAGTATTCAAGTGTAATTAGGACCTGGAGGCTATTCAGATCACTTTCTGGTATTGATAGAATTAAAGTTTATGTGTCTGGAAAAGATAGAGAACTCCTTGCACTGACGAGAATTTAGCCCTCTAATTACAAAATCATTAGCATCGTTAAAATAGAAATACTAGATCATTTTGGTTTTAAACAATTGGAGACCATCTTTGATTACTGTTGGTGATGCATTTAGGCAATGATCCATGACCACAGTAGAAAAGGCAGTGAAGGATATCAAGAACTGGGAACAAAGAAAATAAATGTAATAGAGCAAAACATTTTCAGTAAGACCATGAATAATTTTAAATATTAGTTGGAGTTAAACTGGGACTTAATTATATAAGTCTTGTTCCTGCTTTGGGAACTGCTACCATAAGGCTCATCAAGGAGATCCTTGCAAAAGAACTCTACATACATACAAGGGTGGATCTAGGAATTCAAAAAGGGGTCTGCTGCAGGGGTGGTTGCAGCCTGACTGGCCCCAATGGACAAACTGTGCCATGGTGGCAGGTGCCAGGGACATTTTTTGAGTCTATGAAGCAGCTAAGGCTCTCTCCCTCCCTCACTGACTCTTGGCACTCCCTTACCACCAGCACAGGCACTTCTTTCCCATCCCATTTCTTCCTTCCTCTCTCCAGCGGGGTTAGCTTAGGGTTTGCCTCTCAGTACAGGAAGGAGGGACTCATCTAGTACTGCTGCTCTCCCTAGCTGATCTGAGAGTGGGGGAAACCCCAAACCAGCTTCTGCTCCTCTCCAGACAGGGGCTTCTGTGACCAACAGTATAGGGTACCCAGCTTGGCCAGGGACAGTGAAGTTGAATGGGTCCTCCCTTCCATCACCTGTTCCCTCCCTAGTTCCCCTGGAAGTCTCCTGCTGGCCAGGAGCAGGACATGGAAAGAGGAACCACCAGCCACTGCCACTTTTCCTGGCAGAGCAGGGCCACACCTGCTGCCAATGAACCCAGAACTCTGCACAGCTACTCCTAGCAGACTGCCTAAACTGGGAAGAAGTGACCCTGGGACTTCTCCCCTTCTTGCCCCAGCCAGTCAGCCAAGGAGAACACAGGAACAGATGGGTCCCTGCTTCTGCATGTGCTCTCTACTTAGTCGCTCCATGTGTCCCACCCTAACCCAGGGCTCAAAGCCAGGCCTCAGATTCTGCAAGGGACTCAAGCATCTGGAGTTACAGGGAACTGAAGCTGTGACATGCAACCGACACTATGGAAGTGTGGTTTAACCAAGCCACTGCACCCGACCTGAATTTGCCATTGCAGAGAAACATAGGTCTATGCTAGGAGATAGCATGGGAAAACTAGTGCCTTAGAGACAGTTTCATTGGACTGTTTTATTCTTCTAGCCACATAAAAAGGGGATGATTGCAGATCTGGAATTATTATGTCCTAGTTGATTGTTATTTAGCATTCATTTAATACATACACTTTGAGTTCTAGTTTTCAGTGTTTTAAAGTTAAGTGCATATACAGAAGAGATGGAAGTTAAGCATAATGTTCACCTCTTTACTGAATCATATCTGTGGTTAAAAAGACAAAAAGAGACAATTAGGATAATCTCAGAAACAGAGACAGAAAGCAGGAAAGGGGCAAGATCTCTCTGAAAATTAATGTTTTGTTTCATATTACAAAACCTTCTATACATTTAATCTCCAAATTGAAAGAAATCTAATTTGTTCTAAAATTCTTCTAGAAGAAAGGGGGACCTTCACAGTAGGAGGGAAATATAACCTAAAAATATTGTTATGCTATGGTGGATATGTTTAATTATGTATCATGTCATGGAGATTTCTATGGAGTTCAGGTATCTTCTTTAATCTCAGCGGTTTGACAT